>NC_045695.1:14430450-15030450 GCF_003331165.1 Xiphophorus hellerii | reverse complement strand
TGGACTAAATCTATATATTTCATAGCTTCTGAGAGACAAATTATACACACTAAGAATTTATCATTGTGAGAAATATTACTTTTTAGCAAATAAAGGTCATTCTTGTGTCAAAAAATTTTAATATTAGATGAAACCTATTTTTCAAAACAAGATTTATATTCTACATTATGACCTAAAATCATAGGGAAGACTGCTGTCGACTGGAAAACGTAGTGGAAGGAAAACATACAATCAAAATGTTTTGGTTTATTCATATGGAGAAGAGTAGAGTAGCCAAAAACTTGACTCAAGTAAAACTAAAAATTATTAACTTTGTAAAATTTCCAATGCTTTTCTTTAAAACCGTACAAAAATAGGTGATCAGAGGCCACAAAAAATAGATATTTGTGTCCAGCAGTCATTGCTTTCTTCCATTTTTCAATTTCAGAAAAATGGAGGAATGCATTTTTGATATATTTTTTAAATATATCACAGTTTAGCTCAATTTAAAAACATATTTTCATTTCATTCGTCCAGTTTGAAACTTAAAACCAAGCAGCAAATTAACAAAAGAATAGAAAAATATAAAATAGTTGCATATTTAATATAAAATAAAGAATGTGTATTTCTTTTATGTGTTGCTTTTATAAACAAAGTGGACAAACTGATCTTTAAAGATTTGTTTAAGGTGGTGTAATCATGGAAAATGTTTCAAATAAATTAAATAAGTTTTGTTCATTGACTGAATTTCTTCCGGTTTTTTGTCCTTTTTTGTTTAAGATTATCAAGAAACTTTAATAACGGACAACTATAGCCTAAAAAAAAAGCTTTTACTCTTAACTTTTGAGATCAGGTTGGCTTGGAAAACAAAATAAATATTTGAAAACTAAAAATTTAAACACTTTCCCAAACGCTCTCTGTTGGCAGTGACGTCATTCCTCGACACGCTTTCGGTCGAGTTAATCTGTCAGCGGACGCAAACTTCACAACCATTAATCCTCGTATTGAGGAAAACAGGACGTTTTTGTCAGGAGACGGATTCCCCCTCAACGGACTAATCGGTCCAACACGAGAGGCGTGGCGCTAAAGACCAACGACTAGCAAACATGGATGATGCCGTTTAAAGTCTTTATCTTCGCACACTCCGGCTTAATTGGATCACTTGCTGGAAGATTAACCACTGCTGTGTTTTTACTCTGTTTTATGCTTCAAATGGTCCAGAAAAAGAAATACAATGTTGTTGTTGAGGTCTTATGTGGACATACGATAAATGTTTTGGTTGATTTTGTGTTTTTACAGGAATCTTGAATGCTAAACCAAAGTGTACCAAACACCATCAAGTCGTTGTCCTTGGGAAGATGAAGACGCGTTACAGTAAAGGCAAGAGAGCAAATAGGATTTAAAACGTCTGGGCCAAAATTTATACTTCTATGTTCTGCGATAAAGTGCTCTATAATCTGGAAATAGAGTTCCCTTTAAAATATTATGTTTGAAGGCAGAGGATAGAGAAGAAGAAGGAGGAGGAGGAGGGGTAAGTAAGAAAAAGCAGAGCTCAAAGCAGGCCTCGTAATCTAATAAATTGATTTGCAATATCCTCTGAAACTGTGAACTGATAAATGTAGCTGTTCATGTCGCCCCGCCTCGCCTCTAGCTCTCCGCCTAATGTGTGCTGCAGAGACAAAAGCGACGGCCCCGATAGTTTGGAAAAACTACTCCGGCCGCCTTAATGTGAACACTCATCTGGGCCTCGCAAGTGGTCACCCAAGGATTAGGGAGCGTCTGCGCTCCTAAGCTCGTCCTCTCTCCTCTACCGCTTCTATTCTTTGACCGAAAGCGAGCGCGTACACCCGAGACACGGCATTAAACATCCGCCACAAATATAAATGTGTGGGAAAAAAACAGGCAGATTATCCTTGGATATAAATGTTCTTGGGAGAGCCGGACAGCTGAAGCCAAAGGGAACAATAAGTGGTTGAGTTTAGCCGAGGCAGATTGCGGCGCAGCTGAAAAACACGACGCCACACGAACCCAGATATATAAAAACAAAACTAATCTGAGACCCCGGAGGAGACCCCGCAAACCGTTTCTAACTGCTAGCAGGGGAAGATTTACCACCCGCGACTCTGCTGGGCGGGTACGGAAGATGCCACCCTACTCTCCCGCCAAAACATTCCAGCGCACAAAAGAGGGGGCGAAATCACAGAATGTGATTTGCACCCAAATCCTCTCAAGTCCTCCGAGTGTGGCGCGTAGCGTCTCTTTGGAGGAGCCGGGCTCGCCTCCCTGAGGTACTCTCACCGTTTGTTTATCGGCGCCGTCAGACGCGAGGCGTACCTGCGAGCGGATTACCGGGGAAATCTGGAGCAGCATCAAAACGCAGCCACAAGAAGAGACTAAGATGAAAAGAAAGACGGCGGCTCTGGGTTTGGCACTGCGGCTTGGACCACACAGATCATCGGGGACCCTCGCATAAAAACACTCTCTTCCTCTCCGTGTATTTAATAAATGCCACTTGACATTGGGGGAGGCTTTAGCAGTCCTCCCCCTCCCTGCTTTGGAGGAATGAGGACTTGCTCTGGATTTGGGCAGTTGGCGGGGCCTATCTCCACTCTGGCAGGAGGCATCAGGGATTTCATGGCTGTTTGCCCGTCCTGGTGCTTTTCCTCTGCCTCCTGCCCCATTTGTGCAAAACCGTCTCTTTTTTATAGCCCAAGTTGGTTTGCAAAGATTTTTTTTCATTGTCTGACCTCCAGCAAACCAATAAACAACTTTTAACCAGCATTTCAATACTTGCTTGGTTTTCACCTTTACTCTAAGAAATTACTCAAGAATAAAAACTGACTTGGTAAAATTTCCAACATCTTTCTTCCAATAGTACAAAACAACATCACAGACCCTAAAAATTATATTTGAAACAGAAAATCATTGCATGTTTTCTTTTCTGAAATATATCCAAGTTGTTCACATTTTGAAATCTCAAAAAAGTTCAACCTTATATAATTGGAGATGGACAACTGACCAGCATTTTTGATCAGCAACCTGAGACCAAAAATGAGATTTTGCACAATTTATAAAATTTAATAAACGATGAATTTTTGTGTTAACTTTCCAGTTCACTTCCTGTGTGCAGCTCTTAAATTGATCCCTTTTGGACACATTTACTGATTTTTTAGTCTGTAAATACTGTAGTTTCTGGTTGTATTTTTCAAGGATTTTATGTACAAAAATTTATATTTAATAAATAGTTGATTAGAAACTGAAAATGAGTCACTTTCAGCCTGGTAATAGAGACAAGAGATCTACTAAGATAAAGAAGGTATAAATGACAAACAGAAAAATGTATGTGTGCTAAATCTGCTGAAAAGATAAAACCAGCAGTTTATTCTAAAGAAAGAAAAGCTCATTGTGCTTTTATAATTTATACATTTGCACCTCTACTATAGTGTGTCAAGTAGCATTGCATCTAGGGTGTTTAATGCAGCTGCAAGGTTTGCACATCTGCATCGCCTCAGAGAGAACGAGGGCTGCTCGGCCAGCTTGCAGCTGCGGCCGCCTCCATGCGGCTGCAGGAGTTTCGTTGTTGTACTTCCTCCTGATGTGAAAACGTTGGATGTTCCTGAGTGCCTCTGCGTTCACCACAGCCTGTGTGGAAAACCCAAAGAAATCCCAAACTTTAGCTCCAACACAGACTACAGCTGGGGCGTGTCAAAGCCCAGAACAACACCGAGCCTCCGCACTCGCACACACGGGGAATATTGAGTGTTGTTTCTCCAAGCCAGGATGATATCACCCACACTGCCTTTTCCACCTTTTCACACACAATAACCAGCCAGCAGAAAACTCCCAGCATCCTCTCGACATCTCGACTGAAATGGCAAAGCTATAATTACAGCAATCAGCAGCAGAGTCGACTCCACGGCGCAAGCTGCACTCCTGCTTACACGCCGCAGTGGAAGATAGGGACCGCCATGATGGATGGACCAGCGCTTTCCAGGCCGCTGGACATCATCATCTGCCCCCCTCCCATTTCCTGTTTCACGCTGACCCCTTCCTGCCCCCATCAGGCCTGAGATGGATCCAGACATCCAGGAAGGAGGGGGGAGATACAGCAGATTAATGTGGGTAAACACTCCAGGAATTGTCACTTTTCTTCAGGCTACTTAAGTGCAAAGAAAATAAGAGCAATCAGAATAATAATACAGTTTTATGTTCTCACAGCGGAGATAAAGTTAGGATAGGTAAACACTGCAGGATTTAATGGACACAACTGTGTATGAGTTGCTCTGCTGTTAATCAAAAACATTGATTAACTGATCGTTATCTATATGATCAACTACATAAAAGCTGGAGTTCTGGAAGATTACAGCTGAGTTTTAAAACCAAAGCAGAAAAGAAGGACTGCAGTTTTCTGGCCAGTCACTGATCATCAATACTTAAAAATCCTGACCTGCTGGTTACGATTTTGTCTGATTACAATTTTTTTAAATGACTGACAGCCTCAGTTGTTACCAAATTGACAAATCCACAAAAAAGTCGCTAGATTTGTTTCTTGTCGCTGTTTTGAAGAAAAGAAAGTCGCTAGTTGAGTCTGAAAAGTCACCAAATAAAGCAACAAAGTGAGGTGACCATTGCTAATAAATCAATTAATCAAATGATCAGTTGTTTTTCTATATATCTATTCCTTTCTTTCTACCAAAGACTAGATGACAAGAGGTTTCAGTTTGGTACATTTTCCCTTTTTTGAAGGGAAAAACAAGCAAACAGGTTTGTTTGTAAAAGTTTAACAGATTATTTCCCTGCCGACTCTCCCTGTATAGTGCAGACTTTCCTAAACTGGGAATCAGTGGTGAAATCTGGCAAAACAAAAACAAAATCAGGCCCCTTGCAATAACTGAGTGTAAAAACAAACCCATTCTACAGCTAAATGTGATTCCACCGGTCCGACATCTGAAGTTTGGTTCAACAGGACAATAAACCCAAACATGGCAACAAATCTACAACCAAACAACTGAAACAATCAACAAGACGCTGTGGTGGGAAGAGTTTTTTCCCATGTGATAAGTAAAATAATTTGGTAGTCGAACAAATACTTTAAGGAATTATTGACTTAAAACATATCTATATGTATTTTGCTGAAAAATGCTTGTAAATTACTTTTGTCTTAATTCAAGTAAACAACGAAATTCTTGGTAAGTTAAAGCTGCAAACTAAATTCATGGGGTGTACTTACTTTTACACACAGCTCTGCTATTTTGGTCCATTCTTTGTTTAACAAACATTACAAGTATAATCTTATAATGTAATCTCTGACCTTGGCATTGCGTTAAAACGTTTTCATTGGCTCCTTCTCTGTAATAATTTAGTGAAATTAATTTTGTTTTCATACGTTCGAGGTCACATTTAAATCCATTTCAAAGCAGATGATTTGTTTCTGGAGTGTACTTTCTTTTAGCTGTGAATGTTGACTAAGAGGTGCAACTTAAACACATCTTTAAGGTGAAATTTAAATATTTAACTTGGATTAATTACTGCTATCGCTTCACACTGGTTATTATTCTTTCCCCTGAAGATCTCAGGACCACAAGGCCTCAGTGTGGGATTAATACCATTATTATTATTATTATTATTATTACTGCAGCTTCAACACGACATGGATCTGTTCAGTGTTTGTCTGGTTTTTAAACCCTGACAAGAAAAACACCAACCCAAAGCGATTCTGATATTCATTTCTATTAGGACGAATCCTCCTGACTGTAATCTATCAAAGTCACCATTTGCTTCCTTGGAAAAATGAAACAGGAGCTCGTAACTCGAAGTCGAGTCCTCCCCATGAACCCTGCGCAAGAGCAGTTGCAAAAACGCCTGATAATCCACATAATTACAGTCATTTACGCTCCTCTGACCAACTTTTACTAGGAATACCTGGACTGGCTGCTAATGTTGCGCACTGGGAAGGCTTGTGTACTCGGCTGTTGTTTTAGGCTGCGGTCCAAAGCCACTCCAAGACGGTATGTGGCTCTGGCAGGGAGAATAAACAGCCACCTCGCTTCATTCTCCCACGTCTCTTTGACGCGCGTCTCTGCTCCTCTGCGACTCCAAAGAAAAGCACGCATAAAACACGGCACTTTGGGGAGAGAAAAAAAATCAGAGGAGGGCTGCATGCCTAAAAAAGGTTACAGAGTGGAAAAAAATGCAGATGCATGTTGGCGAAAGGCATTCGGACGGCTAACATACTGAATTCTCTATCTAGAATGATCTAAGTGACTCAGCAACCTCTGGCTCCCATGAAATCCTGCAGACTGACTTTCCTCAAACGCAACATTTACAAACTCAAACAGTCTAAACAGAAAAATAAGCAACCTCCACTTGAAACAAACAGGTTTGTTATCTGATCTAAAAGCTGCTGAGACCAACACAAGAATTCAAAAATACTTTATTTATCCCGAAAGGAAAATTAAATGTTGTCCAAGTGTCTTGAACAAGTCGATGTGGATGCAGTCAGTTCTGCAACGAATCTGACTGAAGGCATTCTGCTAATCCACCTCATTTGCTTTGCTGCTCTCTGTTTGGATGTACAGATAGAGATGTTGGAGTAGGGGATTATGAGCCTTCTCCATTACTTCCAACTCCTCTGGCATTTGAGGTCAAAGGTCATGTATAATTTGAGCTTTTTAGAAGCTAATCAGCTGCTTCCCACCAGTCTTCATCAGTAGTTCTCCAGATTTTTCCACATTTCTCTTTAGACTTTCCGTGGTTTACTCTCATCTCTCGTCTAATTGATTTATTTTGTGCAAAGCTACAAGACAAGAGAATAAAATGCCTGGAATGAAACACAATCTGCTCCAAACAAGCAGTATTTACTGGGAAAAAACCAGTAAAGTTCTGACCGGAGACATTCAGGCGCTAAAAGCTTGCTTTTTATTTGATGTCACCCTAATACATCTGTTTCATTTACATTAGAGGGTTTACTGTAACATCTTAATCAGATTGGACTAGACCACTTGAAAACTTTCTGTTTTTTGGTTTATTTTCACCTACTCAGAGTTGGACCTGCTGATTTAAAGAGGTTTGAAAGATTGAACTTTGTATTATTTCCATGTGTGAAGCTGTTACTGAATTATATTAGGTGGATTTGAACATTTCCTTGTATGCAAACTGTGCTGTGTGAACAATTTAAAATGCTGTACAATATAATGCTGCAGATTTTATGTTGCATGGGTGAGTTACAGACCTCTTATGTAACTTTGGAAAAGTCTCCAACAGTAAATGGTGTTGAAATATTTGCAGTAATATCCTCATACCAAAAGCAGAATTATGTTTACCCTGAGCTGTTACTACAGACACCTCATATTAAACTCAACAGCCCATAATAATCACTTTTTTTGTATTTTTCTTTGACATAACATTTCAGAGCAGGGCTATCAAACTACAAACCTCTTTGCTTTGCTTCATCACAACTGAATCAAATAATTAGGTCAATGAAAGAATAATTCAGACCGTTTGATTCTGTTGGACCTTGGATGGGTCTGAAAGTTGGAGAACGTTGACACTCAAGGAGTTTGACATCTGTACGTTTTAGAAATTTGCATTTTGCGCCACTAGATGTCACTATAATTAAAATTTAAGCATCTTTAGTTGTATTGCTGATTGTGATGGGTTAACATAGAAATAATCGAGTCGTTTCAGTTTAATTGGATTTTATATGAATGATCAGCAAAGATGGATGGATGAACTGGTTGGATGAATTGATGGATGAATGTATGGACGGATGGATGGAGAAACGGATGGATAAATAGACAAATGAATGAATAAACAAACGGAAAACAGACAGATGGATGGAAAAATGGTTGGATGAATAAATGGAAAAATGAATGAATAAACAGATGAATGGATGAAGAAACAGAAGGATGAACAGAAGGCAGCTGGATGGATGGATGGAGGGATGGATGGATGAATAAATGGACGGATAAACGGATGGATGGATGGACGGACGGGTACGACATTTGGACAACTTATCGGGGAATAAAGTCTGGAAATTTTAAATCTTTTTATCCAGTTGAATCAAATTCCAGACTTTTCCAATCAGTGAAGGAAATAATCAATAAGATCATTTAACAAGCAAAACTTAAAAACAGAATATTGTCGAGCTTAAATCAAATCAACTAAAATACGGAGCGAAAGTTGAACAACTCTGCGTTGCAGCTGGATGAGCTGCTGCTCTACCTCTCCATCCCGGGGAGTTTCTGCTCCTGAAGGTGATTCGGTCGGACAGCAATAAATTAACTCCTGAAGACACTATCTCTTGTTTGGACAGCGCGGAGGAGACAAATGGCCGTCAACGCGTTGCATGACAAAGTGCAGGCTTCATCCGAGCTGCAGTCATACCTCTGCGTTGGCGCCTTAAGAGCTGCTGACTGAAGGCCTGACAAATCAGCGTCGACAGATCAACCTCCACCTGGACCCCCCTTCTCTTCCCCTCGCTGCCGTCAACGTCGGCCCAGGATCTCGGAGCTGACGGGTAACGGCCCGCGGCGTCGCAGTCAGAGCCGACACTTTGCAGCGAAAATACCAAACACCACAGCTCCTGTTCGGTCATGAAAAGGTGCAGAGGTTCATGTCTCACCTGGTTAAAGAGAGCTCAGGGAGACATTTTAAGGGATTTTCTTGATCTAGCCATCTCAAGGAGACTTTTGTTGCCACATATTATTAGAAATTTCCAACACCATTTCCAAAAAGCCTGCTGCTCCTGACATTCTGTTGACTATACATCATGTGACAGCGAGTCTATTTGTGTCACAGCAGGTTGGAGGGGAGGGAAAAATGTCAGAAATGAGCACGTCTTCAACTCCTCCACGCATCTGCTCGACAAAAGGCAGGAAGCTTTTTCTAACGAGGAGCTCTGTGCTGAAAGGTCAAGTTTTTAAGATATTTAACACTTTAAATGAGTCTATTCTCAACCAAAACCTCAACAAGTTGCAGAACAGCATCTCCGGAGTGAACAGATTGACAAAAACTAAATCAAATGATTCAACTTATCCAGATGTGTCACCATTAGGGCTGTGACTAAATTATTTTAGGAATCAGGAAAAAGAAAAAAGAAACCTTCCACCTACAATATTGTAAATACATTAAAAGATGCAAATAAACAACTCAATTCATTTTTTTAAATAAAAAAATAAACATTTTAGGGCTCGTAGTGCAACAATCTAGCATTCCTTTCCCTCTTCTGCAGTTAAAAAATCCTAACATCAACATGCAAAAAGCTCAACCCTTCCTGGTGGAAATAAAATTGCCACTTGAGTAGATCTGGGTAAAACAAATAAAGGTTGTTTTTAATATTAAATGCAAAATATATCTATTTTTTGGACAGTTTTGGGTTAATTTCTGCTTTGAGTGTGTTGCTCTTTCAGCAAATAACCTTTTTTGAGTCTGTAGACTCTAGTTAGCGATTAATTACTAAATTAGTTGACTATTATCTCAATAACCGTTTCAGCCTTGGTCAAACTGCCAAAGTCTGGATGAAGACCCAAACCTTCACCTTCAGATGAAACTAATAACCGCCTTCAATCTCCAAAGAAACTGCAGCTTTATCTTTAAAAGGAACAAATTTAGTTGATATTTTTTAGGTAATCATCCTACAAACACAAATACTGCTCTTGAAAAACATTTTCATTTGTAGGATGCCAGTCACAAATTACTAAACTGATCACTGTAACTGCATTTAGTCAAATTTATTGGTTGTTTTTTTATAATCCTATTGGAGAAAACAGTAAAAAAATTATTCCCAACAAGTTTTGTATTTGGTCATTTAGCAAATAGAAATTATTTTTGTTAAATCTAACCGAAGAGAAGTAGTGAAAGTGAGAAAGAAATGTGTTTGTGTTTTTTTATTAGGTTTATGAAAATATCTTGTTTCAACTGTAAATAATGTTTTCCACATTTAGGCTTTTAATCCAATATTAGATTATACTTTATTACAAACCTACGCAGCTTGACTATCAAACACTTTCCAAACCTTTAGCAAAACACTTAATTAAAATTCAAGCATTTTTTGTAAAAACTGTTTGGCACGGTGGCGGCAGAAGCATGTTTCAGGAATATAATCAAAATTTGTCAATTTCCCTTCAACTTAACAGCCAGAAGGCAAAAACTCAGACATGGTTGGTTCACAGAGTTCAAATATCCCAACCTGGGTTTGTTTTAATGATCCAAAATGGCCTTCCAAAAGAACAAACCTGGAAATCAAGGGAAAACTTGCAGACTACGCTTAAAATAAAACAAACAGTGATCAAATATCCAGACAGAATGATGCCATAATGCTATAATCAAACATTAGTGGGTGAGAGTATGTATATATATGAGCCTGGAGGAAGCTTTGAAACTTATTTTCAGAAGAAAAAAACGGGAAAAGAAAGAAATAACTGGATTTAGTTTTGCACGTTAAGACAACAGACGCAGATTATTCCCGTTCTCTCCGACGTGGATCTGCTGCCGCTGAAAACATCAGAAAGTCAAGAAGCGTTCCCACCACGGCAGGACGAAAAAGACAAGGTGTGCACGCTAATACGAAGATGCAAAGCAATCATGGAGCAGCATATGGAAAGAGACGTAAAAAGCTAAAAGCCTTTCATAAACCCCCCTAACAGATCCCACTCATTGTTCTCCAGATGCCAGTTAACGGAGCCAATTGAGAATTTAAGCATTTCAGAACAACAAGAAGGTATTTAACACCAGCTTTACACACACACACACACACACCGATTCAGATATTGTTCCTCCTTTGATGAAATTTTCTTCAAAGCACGCCTCTTAATGTTGGCGGATCATCCGGCTCGGCCCACTTGTTTTCAGATCCTTTTAATTTTAATTTTATACTTTTTGTTGCAGCTCCTCATTTGCGTGCCGAGGTGTTTTACCTTTAGGAAAAGAAACGTCAGGATTTATTATCAAGAAGATAAAAAAAAAGGATTCCTTTTCCCGGGAGACTATACAAGAAAAAACTGAAAGAAAACAGTAACAGTATGTATTAATGTATGCCCTTTGATGTCTGGTTTGCAGAGTCCTGTAAGCACCATTAGCAATTTAACTAAAACGTCACATTTGTGAAAAACGGATGGTACATCTGACACGGGAGGCTGGGAGAAGACGGACGCGCGTTTCTGCAGAGCTGGAAACCAGAAGGGCCCAATTAGAAATGTTTTTGAACTGGAGCAGAAAAGAGTGTGTACTGTGGGATCATAAATTCACATCACACATTAGCTTAGCTCCCTCTGGTGGACAAAAACGGCTACGGCGTTTTTCCAAAGTTACAAAAACACACAGGAAAATGTATGAATGCAAGTGGAAAGCTTGTTTGGAGGCTTTATTTTGCAAGAAATACCCAGAAAATAAATTAATTCATCTCAAAATTATACACAAAAAACTTAGTTTGTTTTTTTTTAATCCAGTCATATTTTTTAAATTTGCTAAAATGAGATTCTAAAGTGTTAAAAATTGTTATTAGGTCTAGATGTTTTTATTTTTCACATATAAATACCAGAATTAAGAAAATTAGATTTACTTTAGTCTTTAAAAAAAATCCAAATATCTGTTGTATAATTGTGTTTAAATGTGAGCAGAATTAAAATCTACTAGATATAATACATTCCTCGTGTTTCAACTCTTTGCAGAATTTTAAAAAGTGAAAATTTGTATTAAATAAAAACTATAAGTCATGTTTGATATCAAAAAGTGTCAAAATGTGCCCAGAAATGCCTCACAAACTGAATCTAATAATTAACCCGACGTGCTTGGAGGCAAAAAGTAAGGAGCACTTGAATGGAAACACACGGGGCCGTGTTCACTGACTAATATCTGGCAATTAATCACTTGATTAATACGCCCTTAAACACACAAAGTGGCAGTGACAAATTCTGCTCGCACGCCTTCGCGATCCCCCCCGAAAACGATAATTGTCCAATGAACGTCCCATTTGTCAGCGAGGCTTCCAGTTTGGTTGTTTGTACCTCCACCGAGGTCAGGCTCCACGCGCCTGAATCGCTGGTGTTTCACACCAGTAAAACCAGTGGCTGCAACACGCCGAGCAGTGTAATTAAAGGAAGCTGTAAAAGTTGCATCAGATGAAGCAAAAGGAGGGAAATTATCTCTGAAGTGTTTTTGTTTTGTTTCTTGTGCTGAATTATTAAAAAGGCCGACTGTTTTCTTGTTTTTCAACCATTTCTGCGTTTTTAATCAGGCTTGTTGCAGCCAATCATGCTGCATGACGTCATAAAATGGCAATCTGAATCTCTTCTGTCTCTCATCCAAGATTAAATTACTGTGAGCGTAAAGTTAGAAACGATGACAAAACGAGCATTTTATCCATCACAGATTATTAGCCGGATCCTCAATCAGATGCTCCAAAAATATAACAAACATGTTGTGAATATAAATGACCCAAAAACAAATCCATAATTAAGGATTAATGTTACAGACTTAGAAAGTGGGCACTTCATTTTGAAGTGACTGACACTGACGCTGATAAAAGCTGAAACTGTAATCGATTAATTTATTTTCTGATGCTAAAGTTTAAAGATTACGTTCAAGCAATGTTTAAAATCTACAAATTCTGTATGAATAGACGACAAAAACTGGGTTGGTGCTGGTGTCAAGTGTGTCCATCACCCTCTGGATTGTCTTTTTCGCGGCGTGTGGACATGAATGGCTGAGAGGTCGGCCAGGCGGCTCGGCAGCCCGAGTGGAGCGCTGGGAACCGAAGGGGAGGCAGCAGCGGCCGCGATCCCCTGGTACTCCACTAATGAGCTCCAGCGCTGCTCCTCAACATCACATACAGATGGAGCAAAGCAGAGGGCAGCATGCAAAACCCAGCTCTGCAAAGCAGCTCGGAAAATACTGAAGTACAATAAGTATGCACATGATTACATGTTCATGGATTGCACATGGAGAGAGTGGAAAATTTAAGTTTCCAGTTGTTACTAAATGCAGCAAGCACTGAACAATGCAAACAAGGAGCTAAAATACTAAATCAAATGAGACAGGTGAGGTAATTGGGGAATGTGGAACAGCTGTGGTAGAATGAGAGAAGAGAAACTGAGGGATGGAGACTAAATATACAAAAAGATTCAAAAGAAGAGGATAATAGAAACTGCCCTGGTAAAGGAGCACAAAAAATAAAAGATGGCAAAATCCTAATAACATAACTGAGTACTGATGATTTAACAGTGACACCTGACAGAATGTAATCTGTTATTTGTTTTTGTTTATGCAAAGCACTTTGAACTGCCATGTTGCTGAAATGATTGATAATAACAATAATGAACACAAGGAAGTGAACTGAACAGATGAAAATACTGAAACAGCAGTAATATAACCAGAGATGATCAGAAAGGAAACGCAAAAAAAACCCAAAACAAAACAATTCACAAAACAGTATTTCATAAAACAAAGCTAAAACTTTAAATCTGACTTTATGTCAGCAGAAACTCTGACTCACCTGGGCCTTTACAGACAAGGAGATTTAGGGAGTTTTCCCACTGGATAGTCCAGTATATTTGCAACATTAGTTTCCTTTTCAGCTGGTGCAGTTCTCTGTCACACAGCCCAAACCGTTGGAGAAACATGTTCCCCTCCTCGCCTGTGGTGGCGCTGCACCAAGAACCACTGAAGGAAAACCTCAGAAGAAGACACTGACCACAACTTTCTTTTTCACAAAATGCCATCAAGGTTTTTAGGCGGACCAGAGTTTGTTTTTTTTGGTCACACCTCCACAAATGAACCGGACTTTCTAGCCAAACGGACCAGAGTTTGATTAAAGTGGCCCAAAAACGCTGGTGTGAATGCTTAATAAACCGGCCAAGTGCGTCTTCCAACCAGTTTATTCTTGACATTGAAGACATGCCCTTGCTTCATGCAAGAAAACAAAACAAAAGCATTCAACTTAAGTCTGTTAAAGTGACTTATTTCTCTAAAACAGATTCCTACGGTGTTTTTCTTCCATCTTATCGTTTCCATAAACAAGACTGCCAACAGTCAGTCAAGAATCAGTCTCACCAATCGCACTCACCCTACACAGTGCATCTCTAACCATCTTGATGGTCTTCTTATCCAGTAAATAAGACTATCAACAATTACTAACACTTACACAGAGACGCCTGATAATGTCTTCCAAGAAGCAAACAAATTGAATTGGTTTCTTCTCCTGTCAAAGGAATCAACTTCCAGTAATTACCCCACATGGCAAACAAAAATAAAAAAGAAAGAGTGAAACGAAGAAAAGGGGGGAAATTTTGCAAGCCATATAATTTTTTTTTTACCCAAACATTTCTTCTAATGATATTGTAATAAGATGCCTTGCAATAGAGTGGGAATGGAAAACGTAATTACATGCATTAGTTTATCTGAGCGCTCGTACCGTCGCAGATCCATCAGTTTTTCAGAGCTCATCTGGAAGCCCATGCATCACTGTCAGGAGACGTTTGACGGGAGCTGGTGGTGGTGTGTGTGTGGGGTGGGGGGGGGGACGTGTTCATTTGTTAGCTTCGTTTAAAAGATGGCGCCTCAGATTCACTTAGGCCCAGACGAAGCAGAGCGGTTATGACAGCGCCATTACGAAACCACACATAAAACAGAGAGAAGGTCTGAGACGGAGCGCTCGGCGCTTTGGCAACTTCATCAGCTTTTTGCATTAAGGTGATTACAGTCGATGAGCAGCGCCCAAGTCGTGTTGTGAGTATTAATGATGAGATGACGATGCGGTGGCTGTTTTTTCCACCTGGACTCGTATTAGCTGCTGAGGCTAGCGTTAAAAACTCAAGGTTTTAACAGAAGCCTTTGAATGTTTTTCTGATCTATTTTAAATCATTTCCTCACAATTTGAGCTCATCATTCCTCTTGCACAATTTTTAAAGTTCATGCAAAGTTCACCACGGCCTTGAATGCATATTCATCTACAAGCTGAACTTTACTCAGGGATAACATCATTTGCATCACATAGTGAGCTTTGCTTTCAGCTAGAGATCAAACTTCAGATAAAAAGCCCTCAGCAAAGTCTGAGGCATGAGTCATATTTTAACATTTATGATCATTTGGATTCGTAAATAAGTTTATTTCACATGTTTTCTTTGTTTTAGTGCTCAGAATGTCTCTTTTTAATTATTTTAACTTTAACTAGGCCATATCAACAACTTGATTCTCTTCTTTTCAAGCAGTTTTGCAACAGATTTGTTGTCATGTTTGGAGACAAACTTCAGCTTTCCATCAAACGGATGATGAGTGAATATTTCTGATATAAAACGAGTTTAAATTCTGATTGTATTTGTGAGATTTACAGTTTTTTAGTTTGACGCTCCTCCGGTTTCTACTTTCACATTTCTCTCGGCTGATTAAATCATCAAGTTGTTGTTGTTTGAGTATCAAATTATTTATCCTAATAACCTGAGGGACTACATCTGTTGCCATCATACAAGCTTGTGTTTTGCATTGACAAACTGAATTTTTAATAAAAAAGACTCGGTCCTGTGACTACAGCATTTAGCTCATCATGGGACGCTTAAAAGTTTCCACAAAAACAAAACTAATCCAATAATCACATCATGAAATTAAACCTTGAAGGAAAGAGTACAGATTATTTTAAAATCATCAAGATTTCAGTTGTTTTTCTGATAATCTTGCAAAACCTGATCATCAATATTCAACTCATTTAATTGATTATTCTCAATCCAGTCGCTGTAATCTCAAAATGCAAAGCTGAAATCTGAAAATTCACTACTTCTGCCCTCTAATCCTGATAAATTGTTATTATTATTTATCCAGTTAGATAAAAACTAAGTTTTCCGTAATCCACTGGCGTCGCTGATCTACAGCCTGTGGGACTGAAACCCCGAATCTCAAGACAGAAAAGAAACTAAACATTTCCTGTTCAATCATGAATAAGGAAAAAATGTCTAAACAACTTTACAGAGAAAATCCAGAGAGAAATTTTGGTCACATTTTGGAGAAAACTATTTTATAAGAGCAGATTCCAGTTTACATTATTCTGTCTGATAACTATTAACTCTGTTCTGTCACAGCTACAGTGCCTATAAAAAATATCCATCCCCTTTTTATTGCTTTTACAAATCAATCACGACCAACAAAATGTCTTTTTTGATTAAAAACATTGAATCAAAAACTGTTGATTCAATAAGAAAACAATTGTTGAAGAAAACTAAAGTTTGCTTAAACTCTAGTTATGGTAAAGTAGAAGAAAGTAGTTTGGTCTGATGAGATCAAAATGGACGAGACGCTGCATCACCACAAACACATCATCCCCACTGTGAAGCATGGTGGTGGCAGCATAATGCTGTTGGGAAGCTGTAGGGGAATTTGTTTCCATCTGCTGAGAAGACTACAGCTTTGGAAAACATTTATTTTCCAGCAATCAATTAAACATATGATAAATTAAAACGAGCTCGGTAATTTTCATTTGGATGATTTGTTGTCTTTCTCTTTCTACCAAAAACTGATGATAAAAGTCTTCAGTCTGGTCTTAGCTCTTTTTAGAAGGACAATTTGGTTTACAGAGACCTGTTAATTAATTTTATTTGTTGCTTCTGTTTTGTTTATTTATTTCGGATATTTAAAATGTCTTCCATTTCTTCAAAATTTAAAGTTTAATGATCTTTGAGAGAGTGTTCTTCCATTATTATGCAACTAAATGACGTATCACTGCAAGAACACAAAATCTTACCCAGTATTTTTTGTTTAGTTCTAAGTGCAAACATCTTAGGTTAGTTTGAAACAAGACTAAACTGACTTACAAGTAACTTTTAAAATCAATAACTTCTTAATATTGATGAAAAATTACTTGTTCTATTGGCAGATTATCTCACTTATAACAAGACATTTTTCCTGTCAATGGTACTTTTTCATCAATAATAAGGAATTATTTCCTCCATATCTTGCTAAAAAATACATGTAAGTTAATTTGCATTATTTAGAGTGTATTAAAATATTTGCACTATAAATTAGGCCAAAATTACTTGGTAAGATTTAGCTTTTTTTGCAGCGAATAGAAATAAAGATTGACCTGCTTGCTAGGAGTAATCAATCTGAGAGTGATACCTCCAAGTTCTTCAGCTTCTTGAAAATGTGTCTGAACTTTGTGTTCCAACAACTCAATGATCCAAACTGGATGTGGAAATGGATCGAATAAGCGACTAAATTTGTGGCCTACTTAAAGCCCTGGTCTGTGGCAAGACATCACACAACTGAACTGGACTCTACCAACTATGCCAAGACGTAGGCGAAGCCTTTCGACATAAAAACAACCAAACAAATAACCATTCCTTCTCTGCTTCAGTTAAACATCCCACAATCCTTTGCTGCAGCACTATCACTATCACACAAACGGCAACAAGATGGAAATAAACATTGGTGGTTGCACCAAAACCAGTATATTAAATTACTTAAATTGGGCGATACCGTTATTAATGCTGATATATTGTACGTTCAAACAAGTCTTCTGCTCAATTTTGATGTTTTTTTGCGGACCCACAAGCGCAGAAGAAGAACTGTTGATGTCACAAATTTTTATTCAGCACTGGGAACCAACGGTATTGTCACAAAATCATGAGAAAAAGGAAGATAATGAAAAGAACTAGCAGCCAGATTTGGCTTCTTCTGTTGCAACAACAAAATGTGACCCGACAGCTCCGACTGCAGATGCTTTGACAACAATCGGTATCTGAATTAGTACCACATATGGAGGTGGCTCCAATCTGATTTTGATCGGAAATGAGCCGTTCAGGCTTCAGTGAAAAGTCGTACATGGGCAGAAAAAGCAGATTTGAGTCGCATTTGCCTGCTGTGTAAACAAAGACTCAGAAAAGTGGTTGAATATTCACCAAAAAGTAAGAAAACCACTGAAAATAGTATCAGGATTTTAGTTTCTGAGCCACACAAAAGAGGAAGTCCACCTTCCAGGTGTCTCACCTGATTGGTGGTGTCTTTTTTTTTTACAAACCTTCATCCAACATGCAGGCCTTAAAACAAGGATTTTTAGAAATAGTGTTCAAAGTTTCAGGCTGCTTTTCTTCACTGTGGCCAACTTTGCTCTTCTGAATTTGCCACAGTCTGATAATCAGTAATTATGTCCAGATAACACTCTTGTAACTTTGCTGCCCTTCAAAATTTTATTGCCCCCAGCCGCATGAAATCACAAACTTCTGCCTGAAAACTATAGAAGCATTTCCTTGAAATATAAGCTCCTTAATTAAACTTCCGCTCCAGTACACAACGCAGGTCACTACTTGGACATTTAACTAGAGCAATCCATCCTTACCTAAACAATTAGCTGCAGAGCATAATGCTCCTAATTAATAACTGAATAACCCCAATAAAGAAAGTTGCGTAATTGATGATACAATTAACAAATACAAGTTTCTTTTACAGTAAACTGTCCTTTTAAAAGTGCGCAGGGCTATAGGACACCGCCACATTCCTCAGTGACCGTCTCTCAACTCTTAATGGACATTAAACATGGAGCTGAAGAAATACAAGAGCACAATTGAGTTAGCGGGCACTTACAGGGCAGAAGGCTTGCCCCATACATTTGCCTAACAACACATAAATGTCACAAAATTACATGTCATTATTGAACAGATCATATGGATTCCACTTATTGTTGCCTAATGGCCTCTTTTTGTAAAAAGGAATGTGGTTTAAGGATAATGCAGAGGAGGACGCTGGGCTGTCTTGTCCATCCTTCCAGGGAAAAGAAGAATCTGCCTTATTCAGTTACATTTCAAACCTCAATTTCCGCTTGTGGTCGACTCGTTAAGGCCGGCGGCCATTAATGACAGACACTGAGGCTTCTTGGCCAAGCAGAGAGCATCAAAGGAGGGAAAAGTAGGAGACAAACGCCCTCTGCTGGCTTCAAGGTGGAAGCAAAGCAATAAAAAAGGCCAAGACACCTGCATGTGTTTGCACTCTGAATGTATTTTAATTTCCAAGTTAGAGCATCACTATCGGAGTGAGCTGGACTGAACCACGTCAGACAAAAAGGAGGGTTGAGGTAGATTTATAAAAACAGACTCTTTATAAACATGAGGATGATCAGACTTTATCAAGTTCAGAAAATGAGGAAGAAAAACTTAAGTTTGCACCACTATATTAAAAAATTATCCTCACATGAGTTTACACGCCTAAATACCTATGTTTAATATGTTTTAATGTCAATTGAAAATTAGTTATTAAGTGTTTATAATTGCAGTCTGGGCCATTTTATTCCAATGCAAGATTAAGAACACAATTCTCATATTAAGAGGCAATAAATTTAATTAAGATTACTTAGTGCAGTCGCTCAGCAACCATAAACAGCCAGTATATTAACTTGAGACGGAGTCGTCTCCTCCTGCTGTTAAACATTTGTCCTGACAACATACAACATGCCATTCCTAGAAATGGGAACCACGTCCAATTGAAATGGAAATTGTGTTGCATTTAATTTTTTGGCAGCTGCTCCTGCGTGATTCACAAAAGGCCGGTAGAAGGCTAATTGTTCAAATTAATTTGTGTAAATGACTAAGCAAGAGATAACAGAATTACATCTGCACTTCCTTGGCACGGGTTCAGCAGTGACGGCCTCGACAGGCAGCTGCACGGAGACGACTTCCTTGCCAAAAATTAAAAGCCACAAAACATTAATTAATGGACTTTTTGTTACATTAATCTGCACCAAAGAGGTTTACAGGGAGCAAGATTGGGGGGAGCAAGAGATCAGAGCACAGAGGTAGGCGGTGTGCATAATTACAATAAATTATTTTCATTAAACGTTTTTAAGAAGGTCCCTTCTTTTTTTAAAAAGACGGTTTAAGTAAAATTAAAATTCAAACAAGGAAGGCTGGTGTAGGTGACAGCCTCATTAATCAGCTCCCTGTTAAAGTTACAGCATGTTGAGAAACCTAAAGGCTGAACAGCGTCCAGGTCAAGTAACTCAGGACTTCTGCGTCCGGCTGCAGCGCCAAGAGAAACGTCGGCGCATCAATCACCTGAACTCCGGAGCCACCGCCGCTGCTGTTCGCCCTGAACTGATGGAGCGGCCCTTACTTTGCACTTGTCAATTTGGAGCTTTATCTACACGCTCAAGGCTAATGAGCCATCTTAAACTCGTGATGGCCGCGACTGTAAATGATCCCAAGTAGCTCTCTGTCTGCAGTCTGCAGGAAAGCCGGCTGAAAAGGAGAGGAGCTGGAAGCGCCAAAACTTTTACAGTCAGGTCCTTTAAGCCCAAAAACAGATTTAAATCATCAAATATGCAGCAATCCTGCACCTCTGCCTATAAAATACACACAACTTTTTGTTTAGACGCCTTAAAACAGCAATGAACCTCTTTCCAAGTATTCAAATTACAAATATCAGAGCTGAAATGAGATGGGAGTGAAGTGAGTGTCTGCATCCGGTGTAAGTTGGACATGCAAATATAAAATCATTAGCACTAAAGAGAACCAAAATTATACAGGGTTAAAATACAGCGTTTGACATCACACACAAAGATCAACGATAATCAAAAATAAAAGCTTGTACTGTAATTGTGTAAAAACAATTTCATTAATCTGCACAGAAAGGTCAGTCAGGACAACTTTTAATTGCATTTCTACTCTAAAAGTAGTTGAGCTACGAGTTTTCTTTCTGTCTTCTTATTTATTTTCAGTTTTTACTTAATTTCACTAGACACTAGTCAATGTTTTACAGCATTGTTGTGGACAGACCAGAAGATTTTAATGTATTTATGGCAGGAGCTGCAAAGTGGAAGTTTTTATGCCGATAAGACAAAATTTGTGGTTCTGAGACACAAATTTTTCTGTGGAACGCAATTCTAAAAATCACAGATTTTCCTAAATATCCCAAAGAAAATGCAGTTTAGGAAGAGGACACTCCTAACTGACACTATTAGCTGAAGTCTGCAGAGCAGCCAATCCAGATGCTGCATTTATTTTTCTTGGTGCTGATTGGCTGAACTTCCAAGAGCAGAAATAATGAAGACTGTAGATGTTAGCTTCTGCGCTAGAGCTAAGATGGTTTCTACTGTCTGTATTAATGGATATTCAGGATAAATTTGGTGTTTTATCTAGTATAATATGCAATCATAAGCGTTATTTTAGGTAAAGCCACATATATGTGGATTTCAGGGTATTCATGGGAAAACCAGGGCATTCAAGAACCCGGCAACAGAAATCCTTCGAAGAGCTGCCTGTGTTTTAAACCTTCAATCTCCTGTAGTTTATTTGTTGTTAGCATTTTATTCATTTTTTTCTATTAATTTTGATGTTCATGATGACGTGAGCTGCCTTTGTGAAAAAAATCTTGATCTAGGTATTTTATTTGGTAAAGAAAAGCACCAAATTTACCAGAATTTTAGTCAAGAAAGTGATGAAGACTACATAGATGTAAGTACTGAGAATTTAAATATAAACTCTGGTTTATAGTCTTTTACCTTCTGCTTTCACTAACCAGTAACATCTGCTGCTGTTTAGAGTTCCTGAGCTGTGGAAATAGCCTTCAAAACAATTTATGCACATAATCTAAACAAGACAGAAAACGGGAAACTGAGAACAATTAGCAGAGGCAACAAAAAATCCCTGATGCCAAAAGCTCACTGAAACTTGAAATCAACCTTTTCTAATCAACCTGAGAAGATACATTCCTCCAGAAAAATCATTATTCAAACTCCAATTTTCCACAAACATACAACGAACATAAACGAAGATACAGATTCCTCATCTGCGTCTTTTTCCTGCCATCAGTTCCAGGGATATTATTAGCATAAATTATAGCGATAACTCGCGCTGGGAGGCAGATAAAAATGCGCGTTTGAGTATCTATTTAGCTCTGCAAAAACCTCTTTGCTTCCAGTTCATGATCAGGCCATCCCAAAGAACTATTTTATGCCCGACTTGCCTGATGCATGACAGCAAGACTGGAGGATAATTTCTTTAATCCCTTTTTCTCCTCCCCAAAGAGAAAATCCAACTCTCTCAGACTTGGTGTTTAATTTTTATGGTTGCTCTGTGACAGAACACTGCAAAAATACAAAATCCTACCAAGGACAAGCACTTTTTCATCAATATAAAGGAATTATTTACTTAAAACAAGCCTCTACATCTTTCTGAAAAGTTACTTTAAGTTAGTTTTATCTTATTTCAGTGCATTAAGATATTTGCACAGAAAATTAGACCAAAATTACTTGGTAAGATTTTGTTTGTACACATTGTAAGAGAACTCCTTTGTACAGAAACTCAATTCAACTTTAATTTTTTAATATTTTATTACTGAAATGCACTTTTTAAAATTGTATTTATTTATTTCAAACTGGTTTTTAAAACCAAGAAAACCAGTAATGATTAGGACAGAAAAAAATATATTTTCTGTGAGAAAAGGAATAAAAAGAAGTGAACACTTATTTAATCCTACACCTTAACTTAATTTTAAAAAATATATTACTTACTGACTCAATAATTATTTTAAAAAATTTAATTAAAGCCATGTTATAATATTCATGTGCCTGTTCAATGAACTGGGTTAAAGAGCCAACGAACAAATTATATTAAAAAGACAAAATTATTACAAACTAACTCATAACTCATAATAATAATAATAACAATGATAACTCTAAATAACTGGATGAATAATTACCAACTTCTTGCCAATGTTCACCTATAAATTCTTCATAATCTTTGTAATGTAACAATACATAAATGTAAAAATAAAATAAAAAAACCTAATGATATAATGATAGTAAGATAACAATAATTATCTACTAATAAAGGTAATAGTAACAGAATAAATGAAGGAAAAACTCATATTTGTCTATTTATAGGTCACCGGTTCACCACCTCTATAATTCACTCATTCCTAAGAAAAGGTTCAGAATCTCAAAGTAACCCAACATTTATGGTTTTGGTCTCTGAACCCGCAAACTGACTTTCAATCTTTTCACCAAACTAAATAATCTTATAGTGCTCTGTAGACATTTTTAATTAATTTGTGCTTCTTCTGTAGAGTACAGTCTCTTTGTGAGTTTTGTAAAAGCATCTGAACCAAAACTATTAGTACCTTAGTTGGTGTTTTTGGTCAAACCGTTTCTTTCACAGACCCAGCAGCAAGTACATTCAGTTGCCATTATTAGAACCTAAAATGTTGATATGTTATGAAGCTCAAAACTTAGTTTGAATCCACATATTTATTGGAGCATCATCTCTGGTTCCGTCTCTTTGCACCATCACCATTTTTCCCTCACTGACATGCAGACAGCTGTTGCTACCGTCTTCCTCATTTTTCTTCTTCGTCTCTTATTTTGCTAATATACCAAGCCTTCTCCTCCCCTTCTCCTCCTCCAGATACATATTCGCTCTTGATTGTGGCTGCCAATTAGCCGGCGAGGCTGTGGCAGTTCATCCATCTGACTTAAAGGTTTCCCCGCCACTAATTTTGACAGTCGGGTCAAGTAGCGGCGGGGCCCATTAAGTGGAATAATGAAGTCCTCAGTGAGTGATCTCCAATGACTTCAGAGTGCTATTAATCCCTTAAAGAAATCATCTCTTTATTTTTAATGTTTGCCTTTTAAGTCGTCCAGCCAGCTGTTCAAACATCTCATTTATCCAAGACATAATAAACATCGTCTGCACAAGTTTCCGTTGTTGTTTTTCTGTTTTTACTCTAATTTCTTTCTTTTGGGTTCTTTCTCATCCATCCTCGTCTCTATTTATGCTTCTTTTACAACATATTTCACTTTATATACTCACTATTTATAAAATTAACTAAAGTCTTTTTAAATTTAATTTTGTTTACATCCCCTTAGACTTAAAATGTCCAGCATTAATGCCTTTCTCTGGTCAGATGATGTGCATAAGGAGCTCAAAAAATGCCTACTGTCAGTTTGGAACCAGTACAAAATGTCTCCACTTTAATTACTCAAACAAAAATCCTCATTACCCCAAATCTGATAAAAATGCTGATACTACCGTATTTTTTGGACTAAAAGCCGCTACATTTCTCCCATGCTTTGAACCATGCTGCTTTCAGCACAGTGCGGCTTGTCAGTGGATTTTATTTCAACCTGCCACGGGGGCTCTTTAGCAGGAAGTGAGGTCAAAATTGGAAATCAAAGAAGAAAGTGCTGATTTACATTTAGAACAAAAACATGCTAGCAGCAGGCACGACGGAGAATTTATTCAAACTCATAACGAACGAATCCATGGTTCGGCGTTAGAGACAGAGAGCTGCGTCCTTAATAAATCCAGCAGATTTATGAAAAACCCAGAGATACCAGCGGCTTATATGTGTATGTTTCCAGTTTTTAAAAAATACTTTGTAGATGTGGCTTATAGTGAACTGATTGTGAAGGTACAGAAACATCACACACACACGGTAGGACGTCTGAAGAACCAGAAAGGTAAAATCAGAACTTGAAAACACACTTTCCAAAATTTCAGTGATCCAGTGCCGCTCAGACGGTGTTACGGAGAGTTGGGACCATAAAGTGTCTTAATCCAGTTAATAATAACTTTTTAAATAAGCTTTCCATAAACTTCTCCACCAAAATGTAGAAACTGACCACAACAGTCTAATCTCCTGATAGATTTCTGCTGCTTCGGATTCATCCGCTCATTCGGCTTTCAGCTGAGGTCAGCTCACCGCTGAACAAACACCGGTCAATTTACTCATTTTGCATCCAATCCTCGCCGATGATTATGAGGCGCTTTTCTGTGGCTGATGGAGAGATTAATCTTGCTTTGATAGAAATATGTCAGACTGTGATTTATCACTGCGGACAAATCTGCGCTAGAACGTCTCTCCTCTTGACAGCTTTATCGGCCTAGGAACGTCCCAAAATGTCACCTGTTGTTCGCGCAGTGACCTTCTAATTTTCTAATTCAATTTCAACACCCGCGTCTCCCCCTTCCTCCTCCTCCATATCATGAACGAGTAATAACAATTACGCAGTGTGACTGGCTCAAAAACCTGCAATTCCCCTACTTTAAATCACAACTCAAGTAGTCTTTTATTAGGCTGCCTGGTTAAATCAATCTAAATCTAAGCATAATAACTCTCTAATCAGGTGCTGGGGAGAATAATAGGTTGTCACGCTCGAGAAAAAATAGGCAATCATGGAATGTTTTCTTTAATTAGGCCGACTAAAGTAGAAGGGCACGGCGGCGGTGCGGGACACATTCATCATAGCCAAGGTGGGAAATTACTTCAATTACTCAGGAAGGGGAGAGCGAAGTGAATTACAGAAGTCGGAGAAGCAGAAGAGAGGAGATGGTGATCTGCAGGGAAGTCCACATGACACCGAGAAGGTAGAAAAAATGTAAACGAGGAGGAAAACAGTGAGGTAAGTTGGAGGAATCCTGCTGGGAATGTATCAAAAGAGATTAAACATGAATCAGAAGACAGAAAATTTTGCAAATTTTCTAAACTTCTTAAATGTTTTTTTGCCAGAATTTTCACCTTGTGAGAAGATTTCAGTAAAAATGCAACCAAAACATAAAAATGTTTGGATGTAATTTGGTCCACAAGCTGTTCAGAAATGGGGTTAAAAATAAACTGATTTCAAAGAAGAAGATCCAAACTAAACACGCCCGAATCAAAGCCGACTGGACTCAGGGTTTCTGCAGTTTTCACCAACTCCAATGTAAAACTTTTTAAGATTATTACGAATGGAAATTAAATGCTATATCTCCACAGAAATGTATGATGTCCAAACACATTAGAAATTCTCTATTTTGCTAATTTGTTCTAAATCTCATATTGCAACCAAGTTTGTTAAACACACAGAACAAGTAAAATACATTATACGAGAAAAACGGCAGTAAATATAAAAGGAATATGCCAACTGTAAATTATGTTACGTGTCAGGGTTTAATAGGGATTAAAAACATGGAAGAACAGCAGAAGACTGTAAACAGGATTTATCAATACAGCTCCCTGTTCTTTACAAGGCAGATTTTCAGATTTTAAGGGTTCAGATAAGCTGCTAAAATGATTATTCAAAGGATCTTGTACTTCCTACAGGCTCTTGGAAATCCCATAAATCAAATAAAACTGTAGAAAGACATGCAAATACGAAAAATGCTTTGCTTTCTAATTCTGCTCAAATCTGAGTGTTTATTGTAACTCTGTGTTGAATTGAAAATTGATATTTTATTCTATTTTGCAGCACTCTGTCCATCTCAAGGTTTTCAATTTGCTGCACAAATAAACTGACTTTGTCAAATTGTTTCACTAATTATTACACAATTTGACATAAAAGAAACAGCATTTTAGATTCAATTTTACTTCTTACCTCAAAAACTTGACAAATTAAACAAGTTGTTTGGCTGGTTTTGTTTTTCCTGATTACTGTGGATTTGTTGCTTTTTGCTTACCTCACCTTTTGAGAGTCCAGTGGTTCTTGGAGATCTTAGTTTTCTTTTCTTGTAGGAGAAGCTGATGAGCCGGCATTCACTCTCCAAAGTCAGCATGTCTTGCATCCCTTTATGGAGGACTAATCCTGTCAAAATAGACAACAAATAAATAAATGAGGTAACAAATACATCCATAAATGAGGACATAAAACAGTAAATAAATTTATATCTATATTTACTTTTCCTCACACTGTTTTACCTGAAGGCGCTGGCTCCACCCTGAAACTTTTCCATACAAAATGCACAAAAATGTCCAATTTCTTCATTTATTCACTCATTTATTTCCAATTTTGGCACCTTCGCTTGCATACTTTTTCCCAAGCCATAGTTTAGCTTCCTCAGTTTACCTTTCATTATATTACATAGTTTTTCCTGGTTAAATTAGCTTATTCAGTTAGCTTACATTAGTTATGTTTAGAGTAGCATATCTTAGCTTGAGCAAAAAAGAGGAATTTTACATAAATATCAACAGAATTATGGGCAACCCTGGTAGAAAAACAGTGTCTTCAGTCAGAGGAATATTCAAAGTTGCTGTAATACAGACTGCTACATAAGATATTTCCTGCCTACAGCAATAACCATCTACAATAACTATGAATAATCAGAACGTCTGTAAAGAATGGTTTAAGAAAATATTTCCCCAAGTTGTAGTCGTAGTATCTGTACACTACAGACTTTCTAAGGATGACAAACCTGCTTAAATTACCAATTACAGTCGTGTCTTTTTGAGTCAAATCTTTCCAATAAAAGTAGTTATTTTTCTTATAGATTCATATTGCTGTTGTAGACACAAGAAATGTGTCCAAATAACCAAACATAAAACATTTTATCCCCTTTAGGTGGCTAATTAACCTGCAAGTTCCATCCAGTCTGAGATTAATTCAAACAATAAGCGATGGCTACCAGCATGACCTTTAGATTAGTACTTCACGGCTCATGTTTTAGCTCAAACCTGACCCAGAACAGTCCCAGAAGAGCAGTTTGTAGTTGATGATGGAGAGGCTTCTGTCAGGATGACGCCGAGGTGGTAATCAGACCAGGACTTTCCCCTCAATCGATCAATAAAAGGACTGCAGGGTGTTCACGTCTTTCAGCTCAGCAGGATTATCAGGTTGGAGTTATCCATCATGAGCTGAGCGGTGGTCGATGGCAGAACAGCCATGAGGTAATAAGAGGAAGGGAACAGTGCTGCTTCTGAAAATGCGCCCGGTTTAGACGTAATTTATGAACACAAGTTTGGTTTTCTGCAGCTTCTCGATGCTTATAGACCTTTGCATTCACACTAAAATGATTTAAGCTGATTTTAATAGCAGAAAAAGATAACTTCGATAAAAACAAGCCGCAGTTATTTACAAAAGTAAAACTGTACCCAAATGATTTCAAATATAGTTACACTTTGGAGGGGTCTAGTCAAAGTCTAGGGCTAAATCCAGCTTGTGATGACCTTGAATGAACACAATTCTGCAAAGAGGAGGAGGTCAAAATTCATCCGCAGTGAAGTAAAAGACTGAATACAAGTTACCACAGGTTGATATTCACACACAGAGTAAATAATTTTAATAATTCTGGCTTAGAGAAAAACTCATAACATTTTAACACTGCATAATCAATCAGGTTTATTCATACAGCACATCATTAAAACACAGAAATACAATGTCTTATTTACATTTTGTCAAGCGCCGTCGTTACACATCAAAATGTTGAAGCAGAAACAGAAGAAAGCTGGAATACATTTTCCTAAAACTACCAGTTCTCCTTTCATTTAACCGCCGTCATTTTTCATTAACCTTTCTTCCTCTTCGCTCCACCTTCCTCACTCCCTCCATCCTGCCGTTTCAATCCTCCTCTCCCTCTCTCTTCTTTCTGCCTGACTGACCACAGGGCTCCATCATCATCGTCGTCTTCACAAAGCCGTCCCAATTATTGTTATAAAGGCAATAAATCACTTCAGTTTCCATCCACTGTTATTGATGAATGGCCACTTATTTGTCATCTAATGCAGTGAAAAATGATGAGCCGGGCAGGCAGGCAGGTTTTTCCCCCCCCACACTTCTGATGTGATCCAGGACAGCAGTGATGGATTGTATCCTTAAACTGTTGCTACATGTTTAATGTGGAGCTCAAATCTGACATCTCACTTAGTCTGCGTTTCTCTACATGAATACATTCTGCATTAGTGGCGCCACGGAGGAAAGAAACTCTGTTGTCGATTCTTTGTCCTGTTGGTCGCCCAGTGTGGGCCTGACTGGCTCAGAAAGATGGCCGAACATTAACTCAGAAACAGTTGTTTTTTTTTAAAGGATTAGAAAGAAGATCATTTTATTCATTTCAAGCATTCTTACTGCAAGATATTTCTCTTACAAGACTTTGTGTGTAAAAAGAGAGCAGAAAAAATAAAAATCTTATAGAAACCTGTTGCTTTCTCAATAATTACAAAGTATTTTTTATGGTTACATACATTAAATTAATAATATAAGTTGCAAACCTCATTTTTAACTCAAAGGTGCAAAAGACTTAATAATTTTTTTTCTTGGGAAATACTTTGAATTGATCTAAAGTAAAACATTTTTTCAACTCCTTGTCCAAATTATTCCATAATTTTACTCCATGCACCTAAATTCACATTTGCTTTAAAGAAGATCAAAAAGGAAAATGAAATGCTGTAATTAATTTAATTAAAGAGTTCTTGCAAAACTGTAAAATATAGGTGAATGTGGGCAGGAAAGACCTCCTGTAGCAGTCTGTTTTACAATTTGAAAAACCCTCTGACTGAAGACAGGTTTTCTATGAATCTCGTTCGGAAAACAAAGCTAAGAATTTTGCTTTTGTTTTTTTATTAAAATTTAAAACAAAAAAAATATTCATTTATTTGGAATTTTAAAATCAGTGAACAGAAACAAATCATTAAGAAAGGTTGGAAATGTAAAAAAAAAAAGAACATTTAAATTGAATTAATTTGTCACAAAATGTACATTTAATAAAATGACACAACAGCATTAAAATTTCAGTATTTGAGCTGTGACATTTTAATAAATTTCATTTTGAAACTGTACCGTAATAAAACTTGGAGGCAGCCTGAACCAAACCCGTCCCATTTCATCAGGTGAACAACATAAATCCAGTTCTATTTCTTACCTGGTGTGTTAAAGTGACTGGAGGATTGTTGATGTTTGACCTCACCACAACAAGTCTATAAAACACAACAAAAGAAAAAGAATCAGCTTTTATAATCACCAACAGCAGACTTTATCAAGAGTTTCCTGCAGGACAGTCAACTGGGGAGAAGTAAAAATGCTTTCTGTGATATTCTGGGTTTCAAAGAGTAACAACATCCTTGGAAACAATTTGGTTCTGCATTCATCTGGGAGTCCACTGCAAATTAACCACATCCTTGGCCCCTTTTCTTGTGTTTTTGAAGCTTTATTTCATTTTCTGGGATCTCCCCTTAAAGTAATTAAGCGAACATTTTCGTGCTGATTAGAAAAGCTTTATTATTACTTAAGGCAGGGAGAGCAGAAGCATTACATTTAACAACTAGAAAGAAAAAAGCAAAAATGCATCTGTGCTTTTTACTAGATTAAATTCTAAAAAAATGTTTTCATTGATTTAAGCTTCAGTTTGAAATATTAAATAAAGCTGCAAAGTTGAAATGTTCAGTTTTGCAACCTAAAAGAACAATCTGTTTAAGATCTATTTAGTTTTAAGCTAAATGCATATTAGCTTAAAACTAGGAGAACTAATGAGAATTTATATAACCTGAAAGATAATTATTTTATTCACATATTCCATCTCTTTGGTCTTTCCAAGTTTCTGTAATTAAATTCTTGCCACAGTTGAAATATTTGTAACACATATATCACGATGGCACAATATTTTAATCAATGTTAGATTGTCTTCATTTAAAAATTTATACGTAAATTTTACAATTATATTTTGCGCCCATTAAATATTAGACAGTGGTAATTTTTCACTAAAATATGAAATATGTAATTTCAGCTTCAACAAAACTAATTAAAGTTCTGCATGAATGCCCAATTTGGACTTCTGTTAAAACTGCATTTAGTATTTCTTCAAACCTGAATTCCCACTAAAATTATTAACCTGTAAAATGGGTTTTATCATTTCGAGCACCTAAGAAAACTCGGGTTAAATTTAAGTTACGTTAGCGAAGGCTGCGTTATCTCCATGCTAGCGTTAAACGAAATTAATTAACTTTTTAACGACTTAAAACGTCAAAAAAACACATTTTTTGCAACTGACCTTTTTATCGTGACGATAATGTTGCTAATGGAGTCATAATAAAACTCCAGGCTCTGAGTAAATCAACAACTATAATATTTTAGATACACTAAACTCAAAACTGTACCTTAGGTTTGCACACCTGTCCGCTGGATGGTAATTAACCACCTTCTGCTTGATGACGACATATTTCACAAAAAATATTAATAAAAATACATTTTAAAAAGCGTTTAGCTTTATGATGGTGACAACTATTATTATATTTATATATTTATTTTGTCTGTAATATTTTTAAAGGGTTTAAAAATAAACAAATATCGACGAAGGGGGTGATCAATTGGTTGCGCACGCGCACTAGGTGAGAACGTCATAATTCTGAACTCGGTTGTCGTGGGTTCGAGTCCCAGTCTGGGACCAGTTGTTTCAAGTCGAGTAAAGTTTATTATACAGTACAAAAATACTTTACTTAATAAAGCATAACACAATTAACAAACAAAGGAAGGAAATTTTACATTGGCAAAATAAATAGAAGTAATAACAAAAAGATTTTTCTCCAAGCTATTTCTTGACTATCTGGTTCAATAACGGCTACTAGTGGCAAAAACAATCTTTATGTCAACAAAGACAACCGAACTGCTGCAATAAAGTGTGATTGGCTAAACTGCAGCACTGCAAAATAAAATAAATACACCAAATAAGAGCAAATATATTTATATCCAAATTAAATAAAAGTGCTATATTAAAAGCAACAATATACAGTATTTAAATTAGAATGTTTGACTTAATACATTCTTTCTTATTGTCATTATTAATATGACCACTAGGGGGAGGCATCGCATAACATAAATTTATTTCTTCCTCTATTTCCTGCATGTTGTAAAAATACACAATCACTGTAATGATGCAATTGTGCTGCAATTTAAATATTGGGCCACCAGATGGCAGTATTTATCAAATTATTGTTAGTTTAATTGTTATGTCATCTTTAAGAATTTATTATCAGTGTTGTGCCATTATAAATATTACACTATTGTAGATATAAGCTTATTTAAATGAGCAGTGTGTTGTTTAAACCTTTCCACTCATTTAGGAGTGATTATTTGATATGGCACTGAATGTAATTTCCTAATGTATGATCATTGTCTTTTATTGAGACTGTCTCTGCATTTACTGTCATTATAGAAATTAGCTTTCCTGAACCCAACAAGTAGAGGTAGTAGAGTCCAACAGAGCAGGGCTTTTATTCTCTATAATGTTTTTTGAAAAAATGGCTCAGATCCATTTCATTTGTCAAGGGGCTACTTAAGAATGAAAGATTGCCCATACCCACCCACCCCATTTTTTTTTTAAATCCAAGGACGTATGAGATCATGGTGCCTGGCCGGCTGCCTAGATGAAGAGGAGGAGGAGGAGCAGGATGTATTCATCAGGTGCATTACGTCATCGCGGGCCAATCCCCTGCTCTCTGGCACGAGCTTTCAGAGCAACGTATGCCACAGAGTCGAACATGTGCAGGTTTGGGATGAAACAATGAGGACAAAGGAGCATCTCAAGGTCAGACCGGCCTTGGTTTGGACGTCCAGTGACTCGATGAGTCAGAGATTAGCATTCTGATACGACAAACTGCATCAATCTGTCTGGAAACAAGTAATCCGGGATTTTGTTTTTGGAAATTTTCAAACCAGATATTGGTGTTTTGTTGTTTTTGCTTGCTTTTTTTGTATTATTGCAAAACAAAAGTCAAATAAATTACAAAATATTCAACAAATTCCTCAAAATAAGGTGCTAAAGAAAATATTTCGTTTTGTCAATTTTTTTCAATAAAAGTAGAATATTAAGGTTGCGTTTTATGTTCTTTTCAACTCTTTTTGATGAAATTATGTTAAATAATCCCCAGTTTCAGCCACACTTTGTCCGATACTGTTGTCCGCAATGTTTTCTGCTTCATCTTGGCGTTAAATTATCAATTTTTACCATCATCCTGGTTCCTCGGGTCTGCATTTGGCAATATATGTGACTAATTTGTCCATCCAGGATACATTTTTGCCTTTCCAAGGGGAGTCTGTATAAATCATAAATCATTTATAGTGAAATTATTCTTGACGTTTCCAGATTACGACTCTATCAACGCTCTGTAGAGCTTTCATAAGCTCAGAAATACAACTGTAATCACTGTTATTAATACGTTTATGAAGATTTTTTGTTGCTTTTACCAATTGTACCGATTGGTAAAAGCAACATATTGGTGCAATTGGTAAAAGCTAATTTGTACAATTGATATCTTTTATATCTGTCAATACAATTACTGAGAGATATCAGCTGATTTCTTGCTTTCTGTGTCTCTATGTACTTTCTTCTCTTCATTAATATAAATTATGGCCAAATTTGTTCTGATTTTGTTATTTGTGTGGATTACTTGGGTTTTTACCAACATATGTAGAAATGCAATTATTATAAATATAATCCCAATAACTGTTTTTATTTGTTATGCCCTTTATACAGAGTCCACTGCACTGACCTCCATTGAAAACCTCCTGGTTTTTCCACCAAATATGGAAAAACCAGGAAGAGTACTAATGTTTACTCTTCCTGAGGTAAAACATTAGTATTATTGTTTCTAAATGAATCTGAACTTGTTTTCTTTGCTTTATTTGAAGTCTGACAGCTCTGCATCTTTTTCGTTATTTTCACCATTTCTCATTTTTCTACATTTTTTCTTGGAGTTTCTGAGACATTTTGTCAGCAGTTCATAGAATAAAAGAACAATCTTCATTTTACATAAACCTATAAAAAGTAAAATCAGAGAAACTGATCTTTTTAAGTGCTCTCAATTTTTTCTAGAGTTGTATTTTGAGACCTTGGAGAACTAAAAAATCTAGACAAGCTATTACAAAGTGAACCAAACCTTTTACTAAAACAGAGTATACTCACGCATCCTGTAAACATTTATTGCAGCTGCCCTGGCAGAATCCCAAAGAGTGCAGCCCAGGATGCTGTGAATTAAAAAACAAGCCTCTTGGTTTTCATATCAAATCAGATTTGTGCCTCTCAGCGATTATTTGACTGGCAGTCCAGAAGTGTTGATGATCCTGGGAGTCAGGAGGACCTTTTTGTGGCTCTCAAGTCACAGGTGGTGTTTACATCCAACTTTTTTGCATCCTCCAGCTGAATCACTAGTGTCAGTGACTGTCAGTAGCTTTTGGGCTTAGAGCCACTTAAAGACAGCGCTGTCGGATCAGATTAAACTTCCTCCTCCATCTACAAAACAGCCCTGGAAATGTTTAGCAGCTCAAATTAGACTCATAGAGGAAGGGAATGAATTCAGACCTAATGAGGAAATCTACCTGTAAATTGAAATAACAATAATAAAATCAGAGAAGTTGCAAATCTGTGGTCTGTGTTTTCAGGTCACAGACGCAGCTCTTGAGGTCACCGGTGTGCCAGGATGCTGCAGGAGGGATGCTGAGCAGCTGCCAGCTTCACTCAGCTTCAAACTCTGTGTTTTCAGACAGTTTAACCCTGACATGAACCCAACGTTCAGCCCATGAAAATTTCACCGACCGACAGAAAAGCGGCCGCCGTCTCCTCTCAGTTGGAAGAAGGTTAAGTGGGCAGCTGCTCGATTGCTGATATGATTGGTGTCGCTTCTGTAAGGCATGCTACGCTCATGTAAAATCACCAAAGGGAAATGTGAATGTGCGACTTAGTGCCAAGAAAAACTCGGCTTTCAAGCATTCGGAGAAAACAAGACAAGGAAGAAGAAGCAAGTGAAACAAAAATAAATCCTTTAAAGGCAGAAATCTCATCAATGTCATTTAGCTCATGAGTTATTTATTCAGGTTAAAGCGCTCGTAGTGTTGCTTTATACTGACGTTCTCACATGTTTTTCTGTACTTTTGACACCTCCTGTCACACTGCAAAAACACAAACCAAGTATTTTCGTCCAGTTTCTACTTCAAATAAAACAAAACTTACAAGTAACCTTTCAGCAAGATACAGGAGTTTGTTTTAAGTGAATAGTTCATTAATATTGATGAAAAATTACTTGTTCCATTAGATTATCTCACTTATACGATGGAAAAATGTCTTATAAGTGAAATAATCAAACACATTTTCATCAACGTTAAGGAATTATTGATGTAAACTAAGCTCCTATATCCTGTTTTATTAAATATAAGTTAGTTTGGTTTCATTTCAAGTACTAAGATATTTGCTCTATAAACTAGACCAAAAATACTTTTTGATGTACCTTACATTTTCTACTACATTAGTAATAATTTTACTCTGATTACAAATTAAAAGTCTCCTTTCCTGGATGGGCCAAATTTGCATCACTTTCAGTTCAATAAAGGCTACTAGTCACTCAAAGTCAGTCTGAGGGTCACAAATGGCCCTTGCGCCACACTTTGAACACCCCTGTCTTAGCGATTTGCATGAAAGCTATATTCACAAGCATAGAATTAAACCAAAATCAGTATGATTTGTGACTTTTTTGCAATTTCTTCAAGAAAATAACCACAAAAATGTGCAAATGCTCAAATTCGGAATAGTTTTATTTCATTTGCATCGCTCCGTTTGGCTGCTTGACTTTTTCGTCAGTGAGTGTAATCAAACAAATATCTACTGGAGATGCTGCAGGCCTAACTCAATGAAGCATCTGGTCTCGGTTGGAGCTCCCTCTAACAAGCCAGCAGCCTCCCTCCACCAGCAGCGCAGGATCTCTGCAGAAGACGATTGTTGAGCTTTAACTGCGTGAAGCGATGGTCCGATCAGATACCGTCTTGGCCGGCGCTCTGTCTCTCTCTAGCAGCGTGTTTGCAGCAACTACAGAGCTGGCACGGACAGGGAAGAGCTGGAGGCTGGCCTCAGACCACTGCTCTGGAGTGTGTGTGTGTGGGTGTGTGTGTGGGTGTGTGTATGCTGGTTTGTGGCGCCTGTCTGGCTTTTGGCTGCAGATCAAGGTTGATGCCTGTTGTAAACAGCGAATCACGGCTGCAGATGCCACATGTGGATGTCAATATGTGGATATTTGCTAGAAAAAGAGGATTATTGCTGTTTAGACAAGCGTCGAGTGGTTCTGAGGTCTTGAAATAATTTCATTCATACTGTTGTGTTTTAAAGCGATGAATCATCTGAGGGAGCAGCAACACTGGAGGAAAGTTTAATCAGTTTAAGATTAAATCTAAAATGATCAGCTGGTATCTTGCACACATTTCAGGGAACCATTTGCTGCGAAGGCATTTCTTAGAAACAAACTTGGAATTTTCTGAGCTCCAAAGGTAAAAAAATTGCCTCGAAAAAGAAACCAGAAAATTTGAGTTTGAAAAGTCAAAAATTTGATAGAAAAAAAATCTTAAATTTTGAGATTAATTTCAGAAATTTCTTAATAAAAAAAACTGGACATTTCTGAGTTTGAAGCTTCAAATATTTGCTAGAAAACACTCACAAAATTCTTAGAAAAAACCTCAAATTTTCAAGATCTTTTCTAAAATTAATCTAAAAAATGTTCAGTTTTTTAGCGGAAATTTATTTCTCCTTTTTTTTCTATCTTAACCTGGCATAGTTTGCAGAACCCACATCTGCTGCTGGATCAGACCCGAACAGTCCGGTTTCATTCCCCTATGATCCAGCAGCTAACGGCTTGTGTCGCCTTTACTTGATAGAAATCTCGATAAGTGCAAAAACAAGTTTGTCTCCATGAAGAAACAATTACTGTGTTTCCAACACGTCCAAATTTCAGGGACCCAAGAGGGAAAGTTTAACAGGAAAAATTTAAAAATGCATTTTTATGTAAATTTGGTGTGATCTTCTAAAAGTGAAGAGGCTGATCTGTTTCTAAATGTCTACGTTAAGCATGGCAATGTAAGATGTTCTGGCTTTCAGTCGGATTTAATTTAAATTTATGAAGCAAAAACACGAAATCATACCAAGCATGTTTTCTCTATTTCCTAATGCAAATATCTTATTACACTTAAAATAAGACAAACTAACTTACAAGTAACTTTTAAGAAACATATAGGAGCTTATTTTAAGTTGATAATTCCTTATTTCTGATGAAAATGTACTGGTTCCAATGGAAGATTATTTCGCTTATGGGAAAAATGTGTTATTATAAGTGGATGTAGTACTTTTAAAAAAATCATTATTATTGAATTATTAACTTAAAACAAGCTCCTATATTTTGCTGAAAAGATACTTGTAAGTTATTTTTCACTAATTTCAAGTGTAATAAGAAATTTGCACAAGAAACTAGAGAAAACATACTTGGTAAGATTTTGTGTTTTGGCAGTGAAACCAAGTACAATGGTTAAAAACAAAATGCAGTGAAGTAAGAATGCTAATTAAACACTCAAATATGCTAAATGTTTATTTCCTCGTGTTCTGCATGCATCAGCTCTTTTTGCCTCCAGTTATTTTCTGCAAAGTTTCTCCACTGATTTTCATTTACTTTGCTGGTTTTTGACGATAAAAACAAAAGCCAGATTTTATGTTTTGTTGAAATAAAAATCTGGAAGGCTGGTTCTGTGTTTGCCCCCCACCGCCTGCTCCCAGATCAGTTGTTATCCGTCCGCGTTGTCTTGCGGTCAGTGAGGGTGTAACCGGTCCAAACCCACCAGCCCGCTGTGAATGCCCGACGCTTATCGCCATATTTTGCAGCGTATTAAGTCGACCACAGGCGCTTTTACACTGCGGCTGGCTGCCCTCACCTGTTGCACAACCACAGTCTGTGGGGACTTAAAAAAATCAGGCCTGGAAGCTGGTTTCCTCCTTCTCAGCTACACAGAGAACAATGTCATCTAGTTTTAAAAACTGGTGCTGGAGAAAATCTCCTGGGCGCATTTTGAAAATCCTGATTTTCTCCGTTTTTGTTCACAATAGCAAGATGGAGCAGACAGCTGAACTCAAAAACCTGCAAATGAACGTTCCAAAGTTTATTAAAAACAGAAGCTGAGTCTTACTTTTTATCTCCAGAATTTAAACAAGTCAACAACTGTTCTTTTTTTTATTAGATTTGCAATAAAGAAGAGAGCATCAACTTTTTGCAACAAACTCAGGAGACAAACTAAACTATAAGCATCTGAAGAGACTGTAAACAATGACAAATAAAGTAGCCTTCATAAAAATATGGCCGCATAGCCTCCCAGTGGTCTCTAGATACTTCTGAACTTTGACTGGGCCGTTTCAACTACATCTGAGGAAGCTTTCTTTGAATAAGGAAGACCTTGTTTATGTCTCAGATCTGCAGTGGCAGAAATATATAATCTTTATCGCCTAGAAGGACTTTCAACTGGACTTTTTTAGCTTGTGTGAAAAAAGTTTGTACACCCCTCTGCCTTTAATAATAATACTCCGATGTGAACCAAAACACCCAATTCTACAAGACGAGGCTTGGGTTCGGTTGAAGTAAACTCCGGTGCGGCTCAAACGGTCCAAAAGCAGGAAGTGGACTACGGCGCAAGGCATTCTGGGTAAATTCAACCAAAACAAACGCACAGGTCTAGCAGTTACCAAGGACAAGACAGAAACAATTTGCACAACCGCTAAAATCTGACGCCGCTCCTTTTATGTTTACATTTTGTGAAGGCGGAAGTTGCGTTCAGTGTCTTCTTCTGAGGTTTTTGTGTTGTTTACTTCAGTTATTCTTGGTGCAGCGCCCCCACAGGCAAGGAGGGGAACAGGTTTCAAAGTATTTGGATCGCTTTTGTGTGGAAGCAAACCACAGTCGGTGAAACTGTAACACACTACAATTTTGGTCCCAGATTGGTGTGAAAACACGTTAAAAGTAGGGCTATTGATTATTGGAGCTGAAAGAATTGATGTTCAAAAACTTTGGGGTTATTGTGTTTTTAATGTAGAACTGTGATGCTACATTGAGTCCTTCAGAACAAATTGTTTTCATTCTCAGTGGGATCATTCCTGTTAAATGAAAAGTTAAATAAAGCAGAATGAAATAAATACGAGGTTTGTGGCAAATCTTAAAATTTTAAAAGCCTTGAGTTGTAAGATGTTCCTCGACTATTAAACAGCAGACAGGAAACCATGAGTTTTCACTGTTCCTGGCAGCTCTTCATGTAAACGTAAGCCTGAGTATAAAAAGGAGCAGATGCTTCAAAAGAGTACACAATGTTAAGGCGAGTCTCCCAGGAGAGAAACTGTTCTCCTTTTGTATGAAAAAAGGTATTTAATATTCAAATCTACGTCTTCTTGAAGACAGATTGAGGCCAGCCTGGAATCTTTGTCATCCGCCACTGCAGCGAGGGGAAAACCTCGAGCGGCGTTTCTTCTTCGTTACGCCGTTATCTCGTGCCTAATTGACGGGTATTAACTTCCCATCAGGCAGCTCTAATTATAATCAATCCTCCAATAAGTCTCATAATTAAATGAGCAATTTGACTGGTTAGATTTTAACCCCGCAGCCTAATGAAGATACAAACACACTAATCCATCAGGCGTGTCGAGGTAGACATCTGGAGAAAGGTTCCTGTTCAGGAGGACCTCGAGGGATTTCTCTGTTTTCTACCTGAAGCAGATTCATTATTAGTTTCTTCACTCAAAAGCAAACATTGGTGGAAACACGGACGACTCTACTCACCGAACACAGCTTCCTGAAGGAAGTTGAAAGGCTGAATGTTTGAATGTACGGCTAATTCTGATGGATGTTTGGTTTTATTCTTGGCTTTTCTGAAGTCTATCCACCCATTTCCATGCTCTTGTTATCCTTATCCAGGATCCCAACGTGTTTAAAGGAAGGTAAAAGTCTACACATTTTGTGTCCAGTATGTGTGGGGTCTGCAAAGATGTTAGGTAACCCTAGACCTTTACAAATCCAAGTAATTTGGACATGGAGGACCATTTGCCTGGTCCAGAGTTTTGCTCTTTCTGATGTTATCCAGATTTTATGACCAGAAGTAAAAAGTTGGAAAAGGTAAATAAAGACCTGAGTCTACAGTTTTGCAGTTCTGCACCACAACAGGATGGTCACTCCCTCCATCACGTCTCCTTCAGATGTACATTCAGCCTGACTGTGTGTAAAATCTGTTTTGGAAACTAAAAATTAGGCTGCTGATAAAGACGTACAACCACGCCAGAGATAAATCCTACTGGAAACAACCAAAATGAAAGAGTTTGATTCCTGTAACGCCCAAAAACTCTGTTTTTATTTGACATCTTTTTGAGTTTTTGTTGCTCTCCAGTGTTCTCTAAAAAGCCGTGTTTTGATTTAGCATTTTAAGTCTCGGTTGTCTCTTTAAATCACATTTTTCAGTCCACAGCAGGTGTAAATAAAAGAAAAACCTCCTTTCGCATTAAGAAGTTGCTCAATGCAGCTGAGCCCTGATGCTGCTCAGTAGTCAATAATTAAATGCTAGGCTCAAGGGTACTTTCAAGCAAAAAAAAACAAAACAAAACAAACAAAAACTGCAAGAGATTTCATTCCTAAAGATTTTCCCATTGAAAATCTGTGACTACAAATACTCATCTCCCATTTGCTGGCATTTATGGCAGATAATCCCATTTTCCTGGCAGTCCTGTGACTGCAGTGAAATCTCTGTCTCTGTGAAGCTGGGAAGAGTGGAAGACAGTGGCCAGGTTCGATGTCACCGACTCCCAGCTCAATCGATCAGCTCTGCAAGCCTAAATGAAAGATGAAGGCTTGTTTTTAGCAAACAAAAGGATCCCCGGGCCGTCAGGCACTGCAGTAAACATCGATCGGTACATCTGAGGCTAAAATCCCCCGAACATCCTCTAATGGATCTGATCGAACACTCAGCTTCCAGTCAGATGTCTTATTCATCATCTCACGACTGTTTTGACACCTCTTAAAATTATCCTCCGATACTACTGAATAGGCTGCTGCTGTGTTAGAAGGGAGAAATAATGTCTGACTAAACACAACCTGAATCAAGCTATTCCTGTTATAGCTATAGGTATGCGGAAACTACACACACAGTCAATGCTTGTAAAGTGCAAAGCAATGCTCATCAATTTTAAAAGGGGCTATAAAACCATTTCCAAATTATTTGCTGACTTTTTATTGATCACAGAAATGACAAAAACCTAAAATGTGTTGAAAGAACGTTTAGAAAAAGACTCAGCAAAGGTATTGTTTAAAAGATCTAAAACAAAAAGACATTTGGAATAATGTCCTTTTGAAAAATAAGACCAAAGTAGAATTATTTGGCCATAATGGATGCCTTTCAGCTCAAAATATGACAAGCACAGTGGAGGAGGAGTGATGGCTTATTTTTGACGAAACACATGTGAAGAACTTACAAAGCACAACAAGAATACATCATCAGCCCCTAACCTTGAATTTGACACTTACTAATCCATTCATTTATTTTTTGGACAGTATATTTATTTATCATTACTGATTATTGACTGTGTTGATGCTGAGAAGCACCATCAGTAAAGAAAAGGGCAAAGGACTGAGAAAACAACCCTGAGGCACGCCTGCATTCAGTTTGGTTGATCGTGATATCCTCCTGCTGACACATACTGTTTGTTTTTGGACTTTGTGAAACGAAGGGAATTTAAATTAAGAAGCTGATTGATTGGTTTGATTTGTGAGATGTGACAATGATAGATTTATCAGTTTGGATTTCTATTCTTGAACTCGTTTCAAGAAATTTTAACTTATAAGGACTTGAGCATCCAAACTTACACATCACAAATATGCTGGAGTCAAACACAAAAACAATTTTAGCTACCAAACATGTTGACTAATAAATTTAAACTAAATTCCAGGATCTAGATTTTAAAGCATTAATTTTAATTAATTGATTACATCAATTTTAACTAAATTGATTCTGCGTACAGAAGATCAGAATCCAAAACTTTGTACTCTTGAAAATTTTAAATCTTGCTTTTTTAGTTGATAAGTGTGATCGATTAATTAATTACAGATCCTGCAAGTGTCACCACTAGTAAATTCTGTAACATTTAAAAAACTTCTTTGTTTTTCTACATTTTCGTCATCACTACTAAAACCCAAAGTGAGAAGCGTAAGTGTTTGTGCTGTGTTGAAACAAAAGCCAAACATCTGTTCTCTCACTGAATGATTTGTGGTGGATTCCTGAATGCCTAAACTGCAGGGCGAAGGAATCTCATGTTTCAGACACGGTGTGGGGCGCTCAAATGGTGGACGAAATTCAACTTACTGTTTACTGTACCATGTGCTGGTTGTAAAATCCGTTGCATCTGTGACGGACCAGATTTTCACAGCATCTGTCCACTCGTGAAACTGAATCCTGAAGGGGAAAATATTCTCCCTGCTTCTTAGTTTTCTTGGTTTTTCATGTAGTAGTCACATCACAAGGCATTCAGCCGCAGTTCTGTAATCAAGTTTAAGGTAGATTGATAACAATACCAAACACACTGAAATTTGCCAAGTATTTCAGGTTTAGCTTCTCATGCAAATACTGAAATAGGACAAAACTAACTTACATACATATGATATAGAAGCCCACAAACTTCATAGAGAAACGTAGCTGTTGTTGTTGGGATAGAGGAGTAGTCTGAGTATCCTAGCATCATAAATAAGCTCCAGATCCATGATACCGGACTTTATCAAATTAAACTTAGGTTGCATTCACACCAGCCACGTTCAATCCGATTTAATCTATATAGAAAGTCCGGTTTGCTTGGGGAGATGTGACCAAAGACGCAAACTCTGCTCCGCCAACAAACCTAGATCTTGTTAGATTAAAGTGAAATCTGGTATGATTCGAATGTATATGCGTATGCTAAGCGGAAGTGGACTACAGCGCAGGGCATTCTGGGTACGTAAAACCAAAACAAACGTGAAAGTCTAGCGCTAGCGGGAGAAACGGCTTGTGGTTTTTACCAAAGACAAAAGAGAAATCCTACAACCACTAAAATTTGACGATAATCCATTTTTGTTTATATTTCGTGAAGTTGAAGTGAACTCCGGTGCGGTTCGAACACTACAAATCAGGAAGTGGACTACAGCGCAGGGCATTCTGGATAAATAAAACCAAAACAAATGCACCAGTCTAGCGCCTGTAGAAGAAATTACTGGCGGTTACCAAGGAAAAAAGAGAAACAACTTACACAACCTTTAAAATCTGATGGCGCTCCATTCTTGTTTACGTTTCATGAAGACGGAAGTTGCGTTCAGTGTCTTCTTCAGAGGTATACGTGTCGATTCCTTCAGTGGTTATTGATGCAGCGCCCCCACAGGTGAAGAGGGGAACACGTTTTTCAAAGAGTTTGACACTGAAGTGTGAAATCGAGCCACACCATCTGAAAATGTTACAAATGTTGTAATTTTGGTCCCTAAGGGAACCGGATTTACTGAATTATTATGGAGAAAACTTCTTCTGAGCACCATCGTGTCATGTGAAACCCCCTCTGGGTAAACTCTCCATTTAATTGGTCAGATTACTCTTTAGCTACGTCACAAGGGCAACCTGGAAACCCTGAATAAAAGAGCAGAACCAATGCTGAGTGACATGGGAAAGAGATCAAATGGTACTCTCCCTCAATGATGGACTGAGATGGCCGAGGGAATATCCTCAATCTAAGCATCATTACATTTTAAACAAGGTGATCCACCAGGAAATGCATGAATGAGCTTGTCTCCACTAAGGCTGCATTTTTCATGAGGTCTGTTAACTTCCTTTGCTCTTCCAAAGTGCCCTGAAGCATGGCACTTACAGTAAGGACAAGCTGGATCTCTGCCTGAGACAGGAGCATGTCTAGAACCAAGTAAGAGCCATGTATTGATTAGTTCTCTTCATGCAGCCTAAATGAAAGCTCGCACTGTCTTCATTAGCCCTCAAACCTGTCTGCCAAACACTCCAAGCAGTTATATCTCTTCCAAAGTCACATCGTCTGCCTTTCATCCTGTGGAAAATGTGCATCTGCATACGAGGAGTTCTGATCCAATGCACTAATCCCCTGCACACGTTTTCCTCGTTTAACACCTCCCTCCTATTTTGGGAGCTCAGGGAGTCGTTTTGTGGTAACCTCATTTGCTTAATTACATAAGAGACACAAAAAGACATCGAGACAAAGAAGTCTGGGCGCTTCGAGACAGACTGCTGCTCGGCTTGGAGACGGGGCTCCGACTCGACTTCAAACACAATTATGTCTGGACAGGAACTGAAGGTGCTCCAAGTGGATTCTGGCGCCTCATGAGTCAACCTGGAACGCTCTGTGTTATAATTCATAACATTAGACTCAGACTCCCACTAACTTGTTATTCTGCAAGATATTTACAACAAGATTCTCTACAACTCATTTACATTTTTTTTTTTTTTTTGGTGTTCGTTTACCAAAAGTTTACATCCTTAAAAATACAGTTTTATGTGAGCATATTTGCTGAATTTCTCCGGTGAGATCATAAACTATGAAACTTTAGGGCTGCAGCTACTATTTTAGTAACCAATTAATCTATCGATCATTCTGACAATCGATTAATCAGATAGAAAATTGGAACATTCTGCAGATTTCAAGTTCTAGAAATAAACAAATAATTCAAGAAAATAAACATGTTATTCCCTAAAATGCAACCAAATCACATTTATTTAGTGTTTTCTAGATAATTTGATCCAACATCTGAAATATTCAGGCCTTTCTGCTGAACTTAACATTAATACCATGTAGAGCCGATCTATTTAAGATTTTTGGATTAACTAATCAATAATTGGATTGCAAAAGATGCTCAAAAAGAGATTTTTTTGTTAGTTTTTTTTACAGAATTTGAACCACGTTAAGTTAAAACTGCCACCTATTAATCTTAGATGCAAAATCTTTTTATATTTTTGGCTTAATTACAGCTCAGAACTTATTTTTTCAGTCTGTGTTCTCCAGTTAACAATTAATTGATTACTAAATTAGTTGACAATAATTTCAGTAACCAATTAATCGTGATTAATACGATTAATCGTTTCATCCCTATAGTAACTTAATGCAGGGTTAACTCTAATTCTGGTGAAAAAATAATGACACAACTGCAATAATTATTGAAAACAGGAGTTGGTTGGATACATCCTGAGTCGAAGCATCTCAATTTAAGTTTACCAAAACTTTAAAAGTCTGAATATCCGAACATTAGGAGCAAATTTCACCTCATTTCTCAGATGGTTTCACTTTCTGTCAGTCAGATGGTTTAACTGTGGTCTCAAAGCTGCAGAAACACACTGTACAGCACATGATATACTCCATCTGTCCTCTCCTGGAACGATGCGTGCTCAAATATACACATTTATAAGTTCAGGCATTGCACTGGAGCAGAAAAAAAAACACTCGTCCTTCTTTTATTATCTCCACATTTTTCATTCTCGTACTTCTGTTCCATACAAGAAATATAATTCTAATATGTTTATTTCGAGCCTTGAAGCTAATTCAAAGAGAGACGGTTCATTAAATGTCTCGCAGCTGTCCGTGCAGCACTGCTAAGCAGGTTTTAACTCACTTGGATGTGGTTCTCATCAGCAGGAACAGCTGCACTCTGCAAATTCCCACTAGTAGAAAGAAGAGGAGAATCGTGTTTGCCACCTTGTTGCATCACCTCTTCCTTTAACAGCCCTCTGGAAATGTTTGGGAATAAACTGGAAGTAAAAAGTTTCCCAGTTTTTCAGCACAAATTACAATTCAGCCTCTCAGCAGATTTGTGTCGACTTTCTTCTTTTATTCATCTTGTAATCATTTCGCTGGAGCGTAGCGGGGAGCCAGGATGTAGTACGGAAATAAACTGCATGACTACTTCAGTGGAAATGAGGTTTTTAAAGAAAAACACCAACCACTCTTAAATGCTGTTAGGATGTTAGGTATCTTACAACCAGAGTTCTGAAGTTACATTTACTTGAGAAACTTTTTTGAAAAAAAATATACTATTAGGAGTATTTTACAACCCTACACTTTTTGTTTTTACTTAAGTATTTTCATTATAAAGTATTTCTACTCTTACTTAATGAGAAACAAATATGTTTTAACCAAAAGTTAAACATAAACAGACATACAGCTGTAGTTTTTGTTAAAGTTTAATCAGTTTCTTATTGAAGGAAACTGATTTGGAAATATTTTCTTTTGCCTGATTTTGTTATTTTTGTCATTTTCATTCTTAAAGTATAAAAATTCCCACTTAACTTCATATTTTTTTCTGTCTGACGATTTTTAAATATTAAATGATTCATAATTTGATCAGTTACTCAGCACTTGGGTAGACTTTTTACCAATTACTTTTTACTTTTACTTGACTAAAGTTTTTGGGTTCCCTGCCCTCCTCTGCTTATGACCAGTTCTTTGTGGTGGGAATTAATGACGTCCTTCACTGGTTTCCAGTTAAAAGTTGGGTTCTTGGTGTGTTAGTATCTTATGCCAATTTTTCCAGCTTTTCTGAAATATTGGAAAACTGTTAAAAATGAGACAAATTTAGAAAGGTTTATTGACTGGTTAATGAATTCCTGATGATAAATTAAGGGATAAATCCCTTAATTTATCAAAGGGATAAATTAATGAATTCATCCCTTTGATCCCTGAACTAAACGGTTCAGGGATCAAAGGGATAAAAATCTGACTGTAGTGACAGAATAAAATGGTAAAGTTGTGTTTATGTGTTGAGTTCACGCTGAGTTTTATCTCAAAAGTTCATATTTTTAATTTAATTAATGGAGTGATGGATGAATAAATGAATGTATCTATGCATTGACAGATGGATGAACGGAGATATCTGCAGGCTGATGCTTTTATTTTGAAATAAAGACAGTAGTTCCTGCACGAATCCCAAACTGATTGATTCTTTACTGAAACTCCTTGAATTAGTTTGAGGATTCAAAAACCTTTATATAATTAGTGAAAACTCCTCATTAACTAACAAGTCTACAGGTCTCTCTTACCGTCAGATGAACCGGTAACTGCCTGATGACAACATATTTTACCCTCTTTTGGCCTTGCTATGTATTTAACCTCCTTATAGATCAAAATCTGAATCTAAAACTTTCCTAAATTTAACTCCCATTAAACTGAGAAAATGTCCAAACGCCACATTGAGAGATAACATAATTCTGTCTTAACAAACACCCAGGAAACAGTTACCGATCCTTCCACACGTTCCAGTTCATCTTCCTCTCCCAGTGGTTTTCCTCAGCGGCCATGTTCAAACTCAAACACGCTCTTCACTTCAACACCGTCGGAGCAGAGGGACTATAATCTGTGTGTGTTTCAGTTAATGCATATGTAAGCACTGTTTCCTGTGGCTTTCAGGTGTATTACAAACACACACACACACACACACACACTCACGCTTTATTTAACCTCAGGGATCTCAGACCGGCAGCTTCCTGCTTAGCTCCAACATTAATTTCAATTATAGCTGCGATGTGGCGATGGAGAAATGAATAAAGCAGCAAAAATGTGAACAAAACGCCGGCGTTTCGGCTGAGGAGGAAACTCTTCTGGTGACTGAATCTGGTAATTTGGATTGATTACATCAGTGGAGGTGTTGCAGCTGCTGCAGAAACACAAGAAGGAGGTTTCTGGTTGAGCCAGAAGAGCAATCAAATGATCTTGTTCAAATCCAAACTGTGTAGGAAAATATAAACTAGAAAATTTCGGAAGAAATTTAGCCGGGGCCTGCCAAGGCGCGCCCGTGGGGTTTGGGCCCGGCGTCGTCACGCCACAAATTGGCATCGACGCTACAGAACGCCGCAACGTGATCAGTGGCACGCGGAGAACCGCAAGAACGTTAAGCGAGGCGGACGTGCACCATTCAGTACGATTTAAAATGTTGTCAAGGCTTTTATTTTGGAAGTTTTGTTAAACTTCATTTCAAAGGGCCAAACTAATCCCATGCGTAATAGTCCTTGGGTTAAAATAGTTATATAATGCTCAAAACACAAGTAGCTGATGTAAAAATATTCAAGGCTTTTATTTTGAAATTTTCAGTATGCTTCATTTTAAAGTTCTGAACTAATACCACGTGTAAGAGTGCTTTGGATGAAAAAGTCAAATAAAGCCAAAAAGAGCAATGACATGATGTAAAAATATTCAAGGCTTTTATTTTGAAATTTTCAGTATGCTTCATTTCAAAGGGCCAAACTAATACCACGTGTAACAGTGCTTTGGATGAAAAAGTCAAATAAAGCCAAAAAGAGCAATTACATGATGTAAAAATATTCAAGGCTTTTATTTTGAAATTTTCAGTATGCTTCATTTCAAAGGGACAAACTAATACCATGTGTAACAGTGCTTTGGATGAAAAAGTCAAATAAAGCCAAAAAGAGCAATTACGTCATGTAAAAATATTCAAGGCTTTTATTTTGGAATTTTTGTGAAACTTCATTTCAAAGGGCCAAACTAATACCATGTGTAACCGTGCTTTGGATGAAAAAGTCAAATAAAGCCAAAAAGAGCAATTACATGATGTAAAAATATTCAAGGTTTTTATTTTGAAATTTTCAGTATGCTTCATTTCAAAGGGCCAAACTAATACCATGTGTAACAGTGCTTTGGATGAAAAAGTCAAATAAAGCCAAAAAGAGCAATTACGTCATGTAAAAATATTCAAGGCTTTTATTTTGGAATTTTTGTGAAACTTCATTTCAAAGGGCCAAACTAATACCATGTGTAACAGTGCTTTGGATGAAAAAGTCAAATAAAGCCAAAAAGAGCAATTACATGATGTAAAAATATTCAAGGCTTTTATTTTGGAATTTTTGTTAAACTTCATTTCAAAGGGCCAACCTAATCCCATGAATAACAGTCATTGGATAAAATCAGTTATATAATGCTCAAAACGCAAGTAGTTGATGTAAAAATATTAAAGGCTTTTATTTTGGAATTTTTGTTAAACTTCATTTCAAAGGGCCAACCTAATCCCATGAATAACAGTCATTGGATAAAATCAGTTATATAGTGCTCAAAAAAGCAATAATCTCATGTAAAAATATTCAAGGCTTTTATTTTGAAATTTTTGTTAAGCTTCATTTCAAAGTTCCAAACTAATCCCATGTGTAACAGTTACTGAGTTAAATCAGTTATATACAGCCCATAGCAGCAGGTAGTTGTAAAGGCCAGTTAAGTCCTGATCTGTTTCAACTGAGGGTTTCACTATAGATAGAACTACAGTGATGCGTATTTGTAGTCCAAACCAGCAGCCAATAGCCTCTTGAGTTCCGTTGCTATGTTAAATAAGTTTCACACCAAGGTGTGAAGTGTTAGTGAAAGAGCCTGAGAGCCTCAGAAAATCCTGTCGCATGACTTTGCTCTGAAGCACCGTGACAGAAAACCGTACGGTCTAGATAAATTTCGAAAACATTTTACCGGAGCAGACAGGCGTATCAATGTCAGGACCGATTTTGATACTAATCGTGCGATATTTGTGGGCGTGATGGCGATTTCAAAAATGATTTGGGTTGAAAAAGTTGTCTTCATCTCTCACTCTAATCAATCAGAGAAGCACTGTAATTTTCGGAAAAATGAGAAACTTTGGGTCGCTTAGAAGCAAATTGTGGACAAACCGTAACTGGTATCGACGAGCCGTCTTCACTTTCGAAGAGATCACAGACGTATCTACAAAATGAAATTTGAATGGCATTTCTAGGTGAATTTGTGACGACACAGAAAATCCTCAAAAATATGGTATTTCTAGGATTTTTCCCATTGACTTATAATGGGGTTTTTTTCGTAGTTTTTTGCGAATTATGTCGCCACGTTAACCCCAAATCCCACCAAAAATAATAGCTCCAATGGCGTGAATTTTCTGCACGTTTTGATACCTCATTTGTAGGTGTGCACCCAGCGGTATGAGCCGCATTAACGGTGACGGAAGAAAAATAAAGAACGGAAGAAAAATAAAGAAGAAGACTAGAAAATTTCGGAAGAAATTTAGCCGGGGCCTGCCAAGGCGCGCCCGTCGGGCATGGGCCCGGCGTCGTCACGCCACAAATCGGCGTCGACGCTAAAGAACGCCGCAACTTAATCAGTGGCACGCGGAGAATCGCAAGAACGTTAAGCGAGGCGGACGTGCACCATTCAGTATTATAAAGTAAGTATATCAGCTAAAATCAGCAGAAACGCTAATGTTAGCGTCATTGCTTTCATCAGTATGTGGGAAATCACTAGGATATTTTCTGTAATTGATTTACTCCATTCAGTATACTAAACATTGCTAAAAAGTAAAATAAATAGCTAATAGCTTATTGAAGCTAAAATGCTAACGCTAATGAACCTTGCATTGAACTGTTTAGTAACAGTTCAATGCTCATAAACTGCAGGAAGGCAGTTCATTAGCATTTACCTAATGATTTTCACAAATATAAATTTTCAATAACGCACACACACACAACATATTACAGTTTAAAAATATATATTGACCTTATGTTAAAGATTTCTACAAACTTTTTACAGGTAAAGTTTACAATGAACCAAAATTACAACATTTAAAGAATACCATAAATTTAAGAATCTAATGTCTCTGCAATAAAAGAAATTGCTATCTTTTTTATTTTTAAACAACACCTCATATTGTTAAATAACTGATTTTATGTATTCAAGTTTTAAATATTACATTTGAGTTTGCATGGATGTAAAATTACTGCTCAGTTTAAAAATTGCGTTGTGTTCTGTAAATAAACAAAACACAAGCAAAATCAATAAACTATATGCATATTCCAGTATACTGCGTTTTGGTTTTACATCCATTCTATTTAAATGTAGTTTGTTTGTGCTTACCAATGTTTTCTGGCCGGATGTCAGGCACCGTTTTCCCCTGGTCAGTTCGTCGATGTCTGGTTTTAGTTCTATTCTGTGGCAATCCGCAAAACGGCGTGTAGGTTTTCGTCAGTAATGCGCGATCTGTGCTTGGTCTTGTTTAAAGTCATTATTGAAAACATCTGTTCGCACAGATAGGTGCTTCCAAACGTGGACAAAACACGAGCTGCATGGAGTCGAAGCTGTGGCATCAAATCAGGGGGCAGTAGACGGTAAAAGTAAAAGTCCTCGATTGAAACATCACGGGACTTCGCTCTTTAGCTTGTTAGCTTGTCGATCTTTCAGTTTTATTCGCTGGGAAAATTAATGATCAGCTTGAGGTGACTCTGCTGCACTCTAGTGGCGAGAAGCCGTAATGTTGGTTGGTAAGAATCGGAAGGCATTATGGGATATGTAGGTTGTAGTCAATTCGTGCTCAAAACCTATTTTAAGTCAATCAATGGGGCTGTAAAACGGTGGTAGGGGGGAGAAGGCGACATAAAATGACGTAGCCGGCCACATGTGGCCCGCGGGCCTTGAGTTTGACACATGTGCAATAGAGGATCTATCTGCTGCTCATGCAAAACAGTCTATTTTAATCCCATGTGTAATAGTCATTGGGTTAAATCAGTTATATAATGCTGAAAAAGCAAGTAGTTGATGTAAAAATATTCAAGGCTTTTATTTTGAAATGTTCAGTATGCTTCATTTCAGAGGGCCAAACTAATACCACGTGTAACAGTGCTTTGGATGAAAAAGTCACATAAAGCCAAAAACAGCAATTACCTGATGTAAAAATATTCAAGGCTTTTATTTTGAAATTTTCATCAAGCTTAATTTTAAATTGCCACACTAATCACATGTGTAACAATTGCTGGGTTAAATCAGTTATATAAAGCTCAAAAGAGCAATTTCCTGATGTAAAAATATTCAAGGCTTTTATTTTGAAATTTTTGTTAAGCTTCATTTCAAAGGGCCAAACTAATACCATGTGTAACAGTGCTTTGGATGAAAAAGTCAAATAAAGCCAAAAAGAGCAATTACATGATGTAAAAATATTCAAGGCTTTTATTGTGAAATTTTTGTTAAGCTTCATTTTAAAGTTCAAAACTAATCCCATGTGTAACAGTTACTGAGTTAAATCAGTTATATACAGCCCATAGCAGCAGGTAGTTCTAAAGGCCAGTTCAGTCCTGATCTGTTTCAACTGAGGATAGATAGAACTACAGCGATGCGTATTCGTAGTCCAAACCAGCAGCCAATAGCCTCTTGAGATCCGTTGCTATGGCAAATAATGGTCTCAGCAGGGTGTGAGCTCTGAGCTCTGAGCTCTCAAACACACAATTGTGTGTTTGAGCAAACACGTTTTACTGACAAAAAAGCATTGGAAACAAATCCTTCTTGTTCGGGAACCGTAATACATATTCGAAAAGCGTTTCGAGCGTATGAGAGGGCAATGTGTCTTCTGCGATAGTCCCGAGATTCATATCTGTACCTCACTCAGAACATTTACAGTGATGAGAGAAAGAAATGTTGTGCCCAGATCTGAAATTCTATTCAAATACATGGGAGAGAGCCTCAGACAGCCTCAGAAAATCCTGTCGCATGACTTTGCTCTGAAGCACCGTGACAGAAAACCGTACGGTCTAGATAAATTTCGAAAACATTTTACCGGAGCAGACAGGCGTATCAATGTCAGGACCGATTTTGATACTAATCGTGCGATATTTGTGGGCGTGATGGCGATTTCAAAAATGATTTGGGTTGAAAAAGTTGTCTTCATCTCTCACTCTAATCAGCGAGAGAAGCACTGTAATTTTCGGAAAAATGAGAAACTTTGGGTCGCTTAGAGGCAAATTGTGGACAAACCGTAACTGGTATCGACGAGCTGTCTTCACTTTCAAAGAGATCACAGACGTATCTACAAAATGAAATTTGAATGGCATTTCTAGGTGAATGTGTGACGACACAGAAAATCCTCAAAAATAGGGTATTTCCAGGATTTTTCCCATTGACTTATAATGGGGGTTTTTTCGTAGTTTTTTGCGAATTATGTCGCCACGTTAACCCCAAATCCCACCAAAAATAATAGCTCCAATGGCGTGAATTTTCTGAAGAAATTTAGCCGGGGCCTGCCAAGGCGCGCCCGTCGGGTTTGGGCCCGGCGTCGTCACGCCACAAATTGGCATCGACGCTAAAGAACGCCGCAACGTGATCAATGGCATGCGGAGAACCACAAGAACGTTAAGTAAGGCGGACGTGCACCATTCAGTATGATTTAAAATTTTGTCAAGGCTTTTATTTTGGAAGTTTTGTTAAACTTCATTTCAAAGGGCCAAACTAATCCCATGCGTAATAGTCCTTGGGTTAAAATAGTTATATAATGCTCAAAACACAAGTAGCTGATGTAAAAATATTCAAGGCTTTTATTTTGAAATGTTTGTTAAGCTTCATTTCAAAGCGCCAAACTAATCCCATGTATAACAGTTATATAATGCTCAACACAGCAATTATCTGATTTAAAAATATTCAAGGCTTTTATTTTGGAATTTTTGTTAAACTTCATTTCAAAGGGCCAAACTAATACCATGTGTAACAGTGCTTTGGATGAAAAAGTCAAATAAAGCCAAAAAGAGCAATTACATGATGTAAAAATATTCAAGGCTTTTATTTTGAAATTTTTGTTAAGCTTCATTTCAAAGGGCCAAACTAATCCCATGTGTAACAGTTACTGAGTTAAATCAGTATACAGCCCATAGCAGCAGGTAGTTGTAAAGGCCAGTTAAGTCCTGATCTGTTTCAACTGAGGGTTTCACTATAGATAGAACTACAGTGATGCGTATTTGTAGTCCAAATCAGCAGCCAATAGCCTCTTGAGTTCCGTTGCTATGTTAAATAAGTTTCACACCAAGGTGTGAAGTGTTAGTGAAAGAGCCTGAGAGCCTCAGAAAATCCTGTCGCATGACTTTGCTCTGAAGCACCGTGACAGAAAACCGTACGGTCTAGATAAATTTCGAAAACATTTTACCGGAGCAGACAGGCGTATCAATGTCAGGACCGATTTTGATACCAATCGTGCGATATTTGTGGGCGTGATGGCGATTTCAAAAATGATTTGGGTTGAAAAAGTTGTCTTGATCTCTCACTCTAATCAATCAGAGAAGCACTGTAATTTTCGGAAAAATGAGAAACTTTGGGTCGCTTAGAGGCAAATTGTGGACAAACCGTAACTGGTATCGACGAGCCGTCTTCACTTTCGAAGAGATCACAGACGTATCTACAAAATGAAATTTGAATGGCATTTCTAGGTGAATTCGTGACGACACAGAAAATCCTCAAAAATAGGGTATTTCCAGGATTTTTCCCATTGACTTATAATGGGGTTTTTTTCGTAGTTTTTTGCGAATTATGTCGCCACGTTAACCCCAAATCCCACCAAAAATAATAGCTCCAATGGCGTGAATTTTCTGCACGTTTTGATACCTCATTTGTAGGTGTGCACCCAGCGGTATGAGCCGCATTAACGGTGACGGAAGAAAAATAAAGAAGAAGAATATTAAAGAGACGCTTCTCTCCGACAATAGTAATAGGTTCCTGCCATTGCTTTGCATGGCAGGCCCCAAATATTAAAGAGACGCTTCTCTCCGACAATAGTAATAGGTTCCTGCCATTGCTTTGCATGGCAGGCCCCAATGAACAAGAAACCAACAAAATCCAAACATCTGTTGCTTGATTTTGACTCAGAAATGAATGGTTTGAATAAAATCTGAAATAAAATTTTCTGTGGAGGCGAAATCTTCAAATATTAAAACAAAACCTAAACATCCTTCTCTTCTGCAATCCTCCAGCTCATCCTGTAAGGAATCCCAAAATGTTTCCAGGTTGGAAAGGTGAACAGAGGCTTGAAAACTGTTCCTACCCTGAGAAGTTTTCCATATTCTGTCAACTTCAAACTACAAACCTCAAAGTATTTTATTGGGATTTCACTTGAATGTGAACATTTATGCAGAAGACGTGCATAAAAGTGTAAAACAATCCAGGATTCTCATCATTTTTACAAAAATACAATCTGAAAAGTGCGGTGGGCAGAAACACTTTTGCACATCTGGAGACTAAACCTCCTGAATATCAATGATCAAGTTTTCCAAGTTGGATTTAGGTCTCAACTTTGACTAGGCCACTTGAACACTAAAAACTACATCTGTCAGTTCTGACCAGCTGAAAAAAATACTCACACAGCATGATGCTGCCACTACCATTACAATCATAGAGTTCATTTCATGTGACACTTACACCTCTTTTCTTGTCCCATAAAACCAACACATTCTCAGTGTTTCACCTTATTTAAGTGTGCAAAAACTAAATATTGGTCTTTTTCCCATATTTCATCACAGCCTCATTTCTTTGCTTTACATCATCAGGCCAAAATGCTGCAGCAACAGTTGCAGCATCGCGCTTCATAAATATGAACATTTCATATTTTTGATTATTCTGCTTCCTGCATGCAGCTCCACTTTAGTCAGCAGCAAATCAGCGGGTGATTCCTGCTGGTCTGCAGTCAGCAGAGAACGAGTTTCTCTCTGATAATTATTTTAAATGAACTAGATATTCAATAAAACTATAGAAACATCAAGCAAAGACAAGAAAACTAGAAATAATCCTAGAAAAAAACAAAAACAATCGAGATTTTGCACCAACAATGCAAAACAAGCAAGAGAAAACTTGTAACTGAACTCATTTACATGTGAAGTTTAGAGAAAACCTTGTTTTTTAAAAAAATACAAACTGGCTAAAAAAAACAGGCAATAATATTTAGAAAACCCAAAAAAGTTTCAGTAACAACAAACATGCAGGATAACTAATCTAAGTTCATGGTTTAGTAGCTTAACTACGCTTTAGCTAAGTGTTGTTAAGCTAAAGTTTGACATTTGAGCTAATTGTTGCACATTTTGTTAGCTGCACATTTGTGCAAGTACAATGTGCAACAATTAGCTTCAGCAATTGTTTGTGCTTTTTTAGCATTTTCATGTTAGCTTCTGCAATTGTTTTTGCTGTTCAATGACTTATTGATAGCTTCTGCATCATTTTTTTATCCGTTTAGCTGTTTACTGTTAGCTTCTGCTCATTTTATGTGCTTAGCAGCTTTGTGTTAGCTTCTGCTAATTTGTTTAGCTGTTTAGTGGTTTAGTGCTAGTTTCTGCAAATTATTGAAATCTGTTTTATTTTTATCTGTTTAGCAGTTTAGCAATAATAAAGCAAAGAATCTTGTTTTGTGAAGCTAGTGATTAGTAAGACTAACTTTTTGTTTTGATGTACAGCAATATTTATTGCTAATTTTAGTACAAATACATTTATAAACAAATGTCTAGTGGCCATTTTGAAAACTGTCCACTAGAGAAAGGACACAAACGATCCGAAACATCATATGGTTTGATGTATGTAAGCTATGATTTGACACCAAATAATTCATTGAAGTTATCTTATTATTTTTCATAATAACCATGGTGACAATCAAAAGATTATCAGTAAATTTGGGTCCAATTATGACCATCTTATGGGCGGCATCTTGTGTTTCTTACTGGCTAATGTTTTGTTTTGTTTTTTTCCCAAAGCATGTGTGCCAGCGTCGGTTCTTGTATCAGAATGTGAAAGATTTTGCTGAAATATATAATTATCTTCTGCACTATGATCCTGGGTTTTTGGTTCTTCAGGTCAGTCAAGTTTGGTCCTTCAGCTCCAAAGCAACTAGAGTTTCTTATCCTCGTGTTTCTTACCCTCGTGTTTCTTTGCATGTCACTTGTTGTTTCTTGACTCCACTTCCACTCTGTGTTCTCATCTTTTTTTGGTGAAGACACCAGAGTGTCTTCAGTGTTGAGAAACGCTGAGCGTGCTGGAACTCGTCCTGGTGAAATCTGCTCCGATCTGAGCCAGCATGCTGGCCGCCGCGTCGCGCTCAGTTCTGCTCCTACGTTCCTGCACAGCAGCCTGCTTGGAGCCCAAAACAACAACAACAGCAAAGGTAAACAGGTGCCGCCCGCAGGTCAGTTGCTGCTGGGAAAAAGGAGCAGCCTGCAGGAAGTTTTCAGGTTTCTCCTCTAAGCGTGGGCAGCGTTTGCTGGATGAACTACATGTGCAGACAGGGAGGAAGTTTTGACTTGTGCAAGCTGAGATTTTTGGCAGTGAGGTTCACCAGAGAGTCACACATTCTGGGCTTGCTGTGAGCTGAATGAGACGTTCGGTGATTATTTCTCTGCTTATATAAGTTGTTTTGTAAGTTCCGAATTTGCAGAAACATTTAATCAACACTAGCAACCAAGTCACAATGAGTTCCTCCACGCTGGTGTTGAAAAGCAGCTGAAAAAGACACACATTGCCCCCAGTGTAAGCAGTAAAACGCCGTGCACAGCGGTGCCTCCCATATAAATGGCACCCTGGGCGAGCTCCTCCGTCTGCCAAACACTCAACAATTAAATTGCAAGCAATTACCTGAGACTGGGCAGAAAGCACAAGTTCTCAGCACGAAGCAGGGGGATGGTTTGACACAGCACAACCGTAAAAGCAATCGAAACCTTACATTTTATTATCTGGTGTGTCTACGCCCCCTTTCTCAGGCCGTCCTGGGTAACTGCCCATAAGATGCAAATCTAAAACTTAAGCACCTTAAGCAACTTTTGTTATCATTTATTAAAATATAATAATGATTTAGCTTTATTTTTTAGCTGCAGAACTATTTGTTCACTATAGGAATGCAATGTTGTTTCATTTTAGGCAATAAAATGTTATTTCTCTTACTTAAAAAAGGAATTGAATGATTCGTTTACATCTTTTAATGCATTTATGTTATTGTATAAACATGTAGCTGTTTAGGTTGTTTTTCAAAACTAACTAAAAATATGGCAAGCAGTTGTATTCCCAGAAACGAACATATTTACAATGGAAATAAAAACTTTTTTAAAGAAATGCAGAAGCTCACATGATACTTTTGTGGAATATTTTTCTCCAATTTCAATGCAAATATCTTTGCATGCTTGAAATGAGACCAAACTAACTTACAAGTAACTTTTACAGCAGGTTGTATTGAGTCAATAATTCTTAAATATTGATAAAGTGTCTTGTTTTTTTGTACTTTTTTAAACTTTTTTTTACTTCACATGAATTTATGAGGAGAAAACAGAACTGAAAAATCAGGCTGACTGGACAAAAGGAACAAACTGAACAGATTGTTGGCATGAAAATGAGCCGGAGGACGGACAATGTGCTCAAATGAGATGAGAAAACTCTGGAGGAATAAAGAAAACCAAAAAAAGAAGAAATTTTTCTTCTTAAAAGAAACTTTTTCTGACAAAAAAGCAATAAGGGAGAAAGAAAATATTTTGAATGTAAATGATTCACTATGCTGTGCTGCTGACTGATGGCTTTATGATGAAGGTAAACGCTTGAAGAGAGGAAAATGTTTTCAAAGAAAATGAAATGGCAAGACAAATAGATTTGAGGAAGGCAGACAGATTAAAGAAGAGAGTGAAAGAGTGATTTAAAGGTTTGAGGAGCGACGTGTGAGCAGACTGCAGACGACCAACCAGAGTGACATTTCAGCGTTATGGCACAGGGTGCATGTTCATATTTATCCTGTAATCTGCTCAGAAGGTCAGGATTAAACGCTGATGGATCACCTTAATGAAAGGAATTCAATCACTTAAGGTAAATGTCAGGAATCAGAAAAACTGACTTCACTTTGTCAGATTTGGTTGTCTGTCAAACAATTGGATGTAAATGTTTCATCTGTAAACAGCAGCGACAAATGCTGCCTTCAAGGACCTGCTTTTCATGCAGACAGACTCTCTGCGGTGACTGAATGGCAGCTCAGATGTTTATTGTTTCCTTTGAAAGCTGCGTAACTAGAACTCAACCTTGAACTCCTTTATTATTCCTGTTAAAACATGTTTTAGTGGTTCTGTTGTTCAGAAAGTGACTGCACTCAGTGGAGGATGAGTGGAAACGCTTCAAACGTTCTGACACCAACAAAACAAACTCTAAACTTTCCTCTAAGAAAAACATCAGAAATTGTCGATTTTCTGGATCTTTGCAGTTTCACCAAACATGTTAATAAACATTTATTTACTTAATTGTCAAGTTGCATATGTAATATTTTTTTGTTTCTTGTATATTTATGACATCTTTATTTACCTATTTGAACATATTTTTAGTTATTTGATTTTTGTAAATGTATTTGGTTTTTATATTAAGTTTATTTATTTCTTTTGAAAACTTCAATTTATTTACTTTATTTGCCTATTTCTTACCTAATTCTCCGTTCCAGGTTTTTCATACTTATGGATTAACTTTGTAACTTAATCATTTGCTTGTTGCAGGTATACTTATTTTTATAAAATGCATTAATTCAGCTATTTATCTGCCAATGTTCAGGTATATTTTTCTTATTTATTTAACAGCCAAATTATTTGTGCAGTTTTCTTACTTACTTATTTTTTTCTATGCAACTGCCGAATTGTTTGTGCATTTTTATGACTTATTTGTTTATTTCGGTCCCAACTTTTTATTTATTTTTAACTATATTTTAACAATAAATGATCAGTGATTTAGTGATCAGTGTTATATTTACTTATAACTAAACTGCAGGTTTGTGTCTTTTATTTTCATAGTTCCTCCTCTTCCTTACAGATTGCACTAAAGGATGCAGTTGATTACATAAACGCTGCATGTCACCTTGCCCTCACTTAGATTTCTGATCATCCTGTTCCTTCACTCCATCAGGATTTCATATCTTTATCTCTTTTTTCTTTTTTAACCTGTGCACTTCTTCCTCCCGTAGGAAATGAAATCTGACAGCCAGAGAGCAAGAGGCAGTGAAAACAAAACAGCAAAAGGAGTTAGGGATGGTTGGCTGCTTCCTGAACCTCCTGGCTGCCAGGGCGCTGAGAGCGGGCCAGAACCAGAACCAGAACCCGCTGGTGGGATAACAACTCCCAGCTGGCCTGGGAGTGACCGCTGATCCCAGACCAGGAGGAGGAGGATGGTGAAGGGGGAGAAGAAGGACATTTGGGGCGCGATGAAGAACTTGGACGGATGGATGAATGAATAATTTCCTGGGACAATGGAAACAAGAAACTACAGCTGTCCAAAGCAACATGTTCAGAAAAAAACTAAATAAAAAAAGGTTCTTTTCAACTTTTGATATGATTCTAATTATTTTGTAGTTTTTATTCACTTAACAGACACAATTTTTACACTTTTTTCCATCAATAATTTGGTCTTTTTTGTTGCTTTATGCTGTAATTAACTCTTTTATTGATAATTCTAACATTTTGTTGTGTTAATTGCTTAATTCATTCTTTTGATAGAACCTTATAAAAGGTTCAACATTTATTTTATCACCACACATTTAATGTGTTTCATTTGGATTTAGTGTAACTTCGTGATTAGATCTTTTTTTTTTTTTTTGCTAATATAAATGAATCCAAATACATAAAATCCAGCAGAACAAACTTGTAAAAGAAAATCATTTACGTTTGCAAGAACTTTAATGTATTTTATTATTTTATGTCATGTTTAGTGAGTTAAGTTCCCAAAAAAATAAGATGCAGGAACTGATCTATTATCTGATCAGTTTTGACCACCATGCATTCTTAGCTTCTTATTGATAAAACATTTTTGAAAAACGTATAATTTCTCACAACTAGAATCTAATAAATAAGTGAAATCTAACATTTGACACTGCTAGGTGTCATGTTTATTTATTTATTTGATTTATTGATTATTTTATATAATTTCCCCCTAAAACTTTGTCTCCATTTTGTACATACTGGACAGAAATGTACAACGACAGTAAAGTCTTTACTTAAATGGTAAATGGACTGAACTTATATAGCGCTTTTCCAGTCATTTTTGACCACTCAAAGCGCTTTACACTAGAGTCACATTCACCCAGTCGCACTCACAAACACGCACACATTTATACACCGATACGCAGATCGGTAGGCAATTTGGGGTTAAGTGCCTTGCCCAGAGGCACATCGACATGTGGCAGGAGGAAGCTGGAATCGAACCTACAACCTTCCGATCGCAAGACGACTACTCTACCAAAGAGCCACAGTCGCCCACTTACTTACTTTTTGCTGATCTGTCCCATAAAATTTCAACTTAAATTCACTGAAGCTTGTGTCTGGAGGAGATTCCTGTCGAGTTTTCTCTTTTTGAAGAGCGTACCACCTGCAGAAGCAGAGAAGAAAACACATATTGTTGGTTTTGTGTGCCTGTCAGCTCTGACACGTCTCAACCTTGAAGGAGAGAAAAGACGGAGGCCGAGAACTTTCACTGACGCACCACTTTCATATCTCATTCCTCCAGAAAGTCTTGGAGTGAAATTCAAAACATTTAATGATGCTTTTAATTGAAAATAATCTCAGCAGGGAGCAAAACAAGAAGCTTTCACATGCAAAGTCGCTATAATTGCTAATATTTTCAAGGGGTTTGACGTCCTGGAGCTTTCACACCTCCAGACAAGATGGCCGGCCTCACGGGGAGGACGAGGAGGAGGAAGAGGAAGCTACACTCTTCCTCCCCTCGGTAGCGGCGAGGTGAGGAGCAGATGGTGCGAGAGATTGGAAACATCGTTTGGAGTCGGCCAACCCCGGCCTGATGGCAAGCTGTGCTGGCAGCGCCGTGTTGAGGAGAACGCGAGGGGTTTAAATCGCCTTACTGAGCAGAGCTGGCTCGCTTTATTCTGAATATGCACATGGGCAGAGTTCACAGTGTGTGTGTGTGTGTGAAGATTTTCAAAAGTTTGCAACTGTGTGAGTGGCACTAATGAAGAGATAAACAACGATACGAGCCAGAGAGTTTCTGTCATTATTTCTGCAGGCTCGCTTTAAAATTAGCCTAAAATTCGAATGTTGCATTGATCATAATTTGGAGTAAACACTGAAAATGTCAGAGTGTGAAGATGGTAAACAAGTTGCAACGAGGCTGTTTGTGTCACTCCTTGCCTGCTTCTGCTTCTGGAAATAAAACTTCAGTTCCTTTGGATCAGGACGTGCAAAATCCAAGCAGAGAAAACATCAACTCTGAACACTTTCTCGAGTTTTCCTCCACTGAATAGACGGTCAGGAAGGATGCACAGATCTGAGAAAGAGAAGAGGTGATGGAGTCACTGGCTGCATTTCCATTTGAATTATGAAAACAAATAGAAATGCCAATTAGAAAAAAATAAGTAAGTTTTTCACTAAAAGGTTTTGCAATCAGATGAAGTAGTTTTTCAGTTGCAAAGTGATAAACACTATATCAGAAAAACAGCAACCTTGACTGATATCTACCTATTTAATTTGGAGAAAGAACAGTTTAAATGCAATGTGACTCAAAATAAATGCCTCTAATCTGTGACTTTTGTAGGTACTTACTGGAAAAGCAACGCTCGGATAACTCACATTTACTAACGTGAAAACATTTAGTGTCCACTTCAATAATAGGTGCAACATATTTATTCTTAAATACTTGCAAGAGTTAAAAATTGTCTCAAAGAGTATTCAGGAAACAAATCCTGGGGACAAAATTGCTTGAGAAAGTCAAACAAGTTTCTTCCTGAATGTGTTTTTCCTCCTCACGGATCGTTTATAATTGTCTTTTTCCGTAACAGTTTAATTCTGGTTCCTAAGAAATTCCTCCAAATCGCCCAGAAGAATTCCTTAATTGTTCCCTAAATCACTGGAGTTTAACGGCAGCCAGTTTAAGGAAATGCCAGGGCAGCTGGGAGATCCTGGAGAGATAAGCGGCGCCAAAAAGCAGGGCTGATGTCACTCACCCTCCCCTTCTCTCGCCTTCTCTGCTCGGACAGAAAAATGTCAAGTGAGGAGTTTGTTTCCAAACCAAAAGGTAAAGCGACTCCTTCCAGCAGAGCGGAGTCCTTTGGGAAACGCAGCCATGCGAGAAACCAAAGCCGTCAGTTTCTCTTTACACTTGAACTGCTGAGCTGTAGCATCTCATGCACCAGGTTCCTGTCTCTGGGAAATGACTCAACTTTACTTTGTAACAAGATAAGTTAATTTCAGCTCATTAATTCCAATAAAGTAGTCCCTCGAGATGGAGTCAGTCCTGACCACTTAAAACTCAGATTTTCCTGTAATTCCTTCACTGGGATGGTTGACCTTCACTGTACAGAGTCGATGCTAATCGCGCTTCTTCGCACTCTGGTGCTCAACAACCACCATGTGTTTGTTATTGGAGCCAGACCCAAGCTAGCCAGACATTCCACATTAAATTAGCATAATTTTGGTGGGAATAGAAGAAGTTGGTAGATTTATTTTGTACTTTAACCAGATAGGATGTATTTTCTTTTTGGACGTTTTATGGTGCAGAACTGCAGTGAATATTAGCTCACTTATTCGTTACATAATCTGCTCTGAAAGTTAACATTTTCTGCAAATTAAATTTGTTTCTGACACATTTCTTGCAGCTACCTGCTGGACTTAGCCTCATAAGCTGGAACCAAGATGCAAAAAGTCCGTGAGCCAGCAGAGGTGAGCCTGAAGAGGATGAGAGTGAAATAAAAAAGAAAGGAGCAGCGATCGTCTCTGACAGGGAGAGAAAAAGAGCAGCAGACATGAAAAGAAACAGAGACACAGTGGAGGTCCTTGGCAAAGTCTTGTACAGCTGCTGAATGCTGTCACACAGCTCAGGAAGGCCAAAACTATTATATACGACTACACACACCTACACACACACACACACACACTGAATAAGCCTCCAAATAACCATGTGACTGGATCTAAACAGGAGGCGCTAATTCAACCCCTCTTAGTCGTGTAAACACGTGCTCACCGAGTTTCTCATGGACGCGGAGACTCGGCTCAGGACCAAGTCTCTGAAGCATAACAACAACACAGCCGAGAAAACCACTTCTGCACTGTTTACATTCAGCTCAAGTGTGGCAAACACTGCTTTCCCAGCAGATGTTTCAGCCCAGAGAGGCTTGCAGGGCGTGTTTATTTAAAACTCCATTCCACCGGTTTATGTTCGTGCTCTATGGTGAAATTTTGTGCTGCTTGAAATGCAAGAAACGACACCTGATATCCCTAATTCATCCAACTTGATGGTGCCAATGTATAAAGCATAACATCGCCAAAAATACACCATTTTGGTGTAATTTTGATGAAAGAAGCAACAAATCTTTAGATTCCTGTAGCTGAGATACATGTTGCACTGTAAACACCAATCAAAGTTGAAAAACTTTAGGAAAAGTTTGACTTTTTTACAACTGTATAGTGATTTTGATATCTGTTATGGTTCTTACACAGCCACCAGATTTTTCCACATCATTTTTCAGTTTTAGGGACCTGGTTCAAGATATCATAAAAGCTTAATCACAAAGACAAACAAAGAGAGAATTATATCATTTCCCCGACGCTAATTTTATTCTCATGCTGATGCCTGGAGGGGAACCTGAAATGATGCGGTCTGTAATCATGTCACGTCTCATCAGTCAGTTTTAGAAAAAGCTGCTGTGTTGGATTGCAAAAATAAAAAAGGAGCTTCAGTCAGCCTGAGGCATGCCGCTTGTGCTAATAATGACCTCATGCATATAACCCGCCTGACCCCATGTGATCTTGTGAGCGAGTGTAATGTTAGATAATAATTGTCACCCTGATTCACCTGAGAGGAGCATGGCTGGATTACAGACTGAGGTATCTATGCAGAAGTGATGAGAGTTTCAGGTTTACGTTATAGAAACTCACAGAGTGATTAGTTATAAATAACATGATTGAGTAACGTCTTCTCCAGAAACCTAATATTCCCACAAACACATCTTTCCAAAGGTCTTCCAAACAGGTTTTCAGCAGTTTAGCTGTTTTTTTAAATCTAACAACGTAAATAATATAAAGAAATGTCATTCACATTAATACAACTTATAAAGCACTTTACTATTTCTAGTAAATTAATCAAGCATCACAAATTAATCAAATTATCACTCTGCAGGAAGTTAATGCAGCTCTGATTGTAGGAGAAAAATAGTGCAAAATTACACCTCCTCTGAATACCAATTAAATATGAACACTTTTGATATAAAATAAAGAATTTGGAGAAGAAAACCAATCCTGGTTCAGAAGTTTCCCAAATGTGAAAGTGAAATTAGTGGGAAAAATCAGGTCCTGCTGCTTGGAGGCCCTCTCAGCGGACATGGAAAGGACTAAATAATCCCGGCCGATATGTTGGTCTGGAGCGCTGGGAGAAAGGATAATTCCCATCTTAAAGCCAAGCTGCCCTCAGGAACAAGAGGAAATCCTTCAGGGGTTTTCTGAGCAAAGAACATTTGGAGGGAAAAACCAAAGAGCTGAAGAATTAAGTGGGTTTGAAAAGGAGAAATTAACCGTCAAAGGAAACAGGGCGGCTGAATGTCGACAAACTGTAACTTGGACTCTCGGCAATGGCAATGCTGTTGCTTTTTGTCCTGCTTGCAGTTGCACATTGTTTTTAGAAGATGGAGATGATTTTCGGGACTAAAAAGTTACTTCATTAGAATTCTACTAGGACTAGAGGAGACTGTCATGAAGAGGAAGAGGCAGCTTGTAGGTGAATAATGCTTAATGAAAAAACTTACCAACAAATCACTGGGAATGCAGGGAGCCAGAGCAGAACAAAAAACACAGGAACCCAGGAACTAAAGACCTTATGGTCATAACAGGGGGAACCAGCAAGGAATGGGAGAGATGTGACTGAATAGTGGGAGGACTGGGACAACAGACTGGGCTAACTGGCTAACAGGTTGCAGGTGTGAGGAGAGAAAACAGAGAAAGAGAGAAAAACACAATTTAAACAGGATTTTGAAAGTTTGCTGTCGTAAAACAAATGCATCTAGTTTTCAAAGTTTTTCTGGCTCAATTGAACAAATTTATACAGGATTTGGGTCACTTTACATCTTTAAAATGGTTGCTATATTTACCCAAGTTTAATAAATTGGATTAAAATTGATTTGGATGCAATTAAATTTTCAGCTTATGACGTGATTTTATTTACTATAAAAGCTTAAAGGTTATAAAAAAATCGGATACTTTTCTGTTACATTTGTATCATTCTTGAATTGCAGTTGGTTGGCTACACAAAATCAGTTCAAGGGCCACAAATGGCCCCCGGGCCACACTTTGGACACCCTTGTTATAATTACACACAAGGTATAAATAAACTCAAAACACTGAAGAAGGGCTGAACTAAAGTAAAATGGAAACAAGGCTGATGTTATTAAAATAAGAAACACAATAACAATAATAGAACTAGAATGAAATGATCAAAACACACAAAAAAGAAAACTGACGTTTTCTGAGCCAGTTCCAGGGAAATAGCTCATATTTTCTGGGATCATGACATTGGGAAAGGGAAGACTATTTTATGTAGCTGTGATGAAAAAAGTAATATTAAGTAACGTTAAAATATTCCTTTAAAGTTCCAGCCAGATTTAGAGCTGGTGCAGTCACAAGCAGTTTTTACAAAGAAAGCGATTTCTAGTTGATGTTTTTAGCAATGTAGCACCAAAGCCCCTTTCTTGTGAATGATTATGATGATTGGACGTAGCACCTCTGGATTGGATTGGAGTGATCCTTGAACACACCTAGGCCTGTTTTCTTCCAGAAATGGCCCTGTAATTTGCAGCTGCCTTCCTGAACGCTGGCAACAACTCGTCTAAAACGGTTTTGGAGTATCGGGTTACATTCCACAAATATCACAGCCTCGCTGCGGCGTTGCATAAGCGTGGCGTCACCCTGGAAGCATCCTGCCACCTCGGCTTTAACGTGGTGTTATTTTCAAACCGGCCTGGTCATGCTGACATGTATGTTTGGGAGCAGCGGGCATTAAATTTAGAGCTGTCAGCGCCAGGCCGACTTCATTAGAGGTGGATGGGTTCATGTGTGTTTGACTCAAACCTTCAACCTTGATTAAGGGATGGAGGAAGCAAACAGAGGTGAGTCTGACTGGAACCTAGAGTGCATAGAACAGCTTGACAAAGGTCAAGATTTGCATTTAAATTCAGCTGCAGTGGCTCTTTATATGAGCTCAGATTATTAAAAAGCACTTGAGCCTCACAATAAATTCACCTTTCATTGGCTGTGGCTTACAAGTGCAACTTGCGTCATCATCCAGTGTGTTTATTCAATAGGAGAAAGTTGCATGCTCCTTATTCCCAATGCCCACATTAGTTCCACCCATCTACCTTCCTCGGCTCTGGTTTGCAGTTTCCAGGCTGAACCCACCAACCTTCAGAGAACCAGCAGCGGCATTCCCAGCCTCCGCTGCTGACAGCTCCAGCATGTTTGGTTTTAAAAACAGTAGCTGCCACAGAGCAGGGCAGGCATGCTGAGGATTAAGGAGGCGGGTGATACCTGCCACTGTGACAGAAGCTGTCGTCGCTGATTGACGATGCATGTGCATCGATTTGACCCGGAGTCCTTGAAAGCCTCCCTTTCTCCTCGGCTCCATCTGTGCAGGCAGCAACTCCGAGCAGCTGAGGGCTCGTTTGAAACTCCCCCTTCTGAGGATCTGCAGCGCAGGTTCACACAAGGACAAGGAAGGCAGCTGGGTGCCAGATGAGAGCGGTAATTAGGCTGGTATCCACCGGGCTTTGGTTACAGGTGCAGATCTGCCTGCGGGGATGAACAAAGCTGTCAATGGAAAAGATCATTCATGCTGAAACAACAGAAAGGAGGGAAAGAGGGTCTTGGACGGCTCCTGTTACCGAGCAGCAGTGCCAAGACAAGATAAATCGCTCTGAGTGGCATCACGACAAGCCCAAAGCAGGAGTATAAATCATTTTGCACTGCGAGCTTTCAGAGCAGAAGGAGAGGCTTTTATTTTAGCCGCTTGTTTCTGGAGAGAGGAAAGACCCTCAATGCTGCCCAGCAACATGAACACAGGATTATTCAGTCAGTCAGACAAAGCTTCTTGAGCTTCTTTTTATCACTTCATTTTCCATTTATACTTCAGTTTTATTGTCAGTTTCATAAAACTCAGCTTTATTAGTATCGAGATGCACAAAGAGACTATATGTTTTAGTTTAATCACTCTTCATTTATTTATTTACTTATTTTATCAATTAATCAAGAAGAAATCAGAAGGAAGAAATCTTTTATTTTTGATAACAACAATAATAAATGTACTTATTTGCTTAAATTTATTGCTTCTTTTCCTTCTTAATTAACTTTATTTTCCTTGTTTGTTTCTTGCTGAATTTTATTAGTATTAACATGGACACATATTAGACATTTTTCAGAGTTTATTCATGTATTTATTTATTTAAGAGGTTTTCATGTTGTGATTCTGAAGAAACTCACAGGCGTAAAGGAATCTGCTCTTTTATCTCTTTCCCTTTTGCTCGCCATCAAACCAGAAGCTAAAAGCAAAACACCAGGATGTTTATAGGAACACCGACTCTGTTCCAGTCCCTCCTTTTTCCTTATCTGCTTTCCTCTCTTGATGCCTGATTGCAAGGATATTTCTGCTCCTTCCAGCTTTGTGTCAACAGTTTATATCAGACTTACATTTCCTGGTGCGAGACGACAAGCACACCTGTCAACAAAGCCACCTACATACTTTAAATGCTTCACCTGGTTTGTTGTTGACTTAACAGGCCAGTGAGGACGTGTAGTTCCCAACAACAGCTCCGTTTTTCAACCAGCTGTCACTTTGGTGCTGAGATTTTAATGAAATATTAATTCCTACTTTAGACAAAATGCAACAGATTTGGTGTCTTTGGAGCTTCTTTCTTTGCAACTGATTTTTAAACATCCAATTCTCTCTTTTTTGCTGCTATTTGTTGTAAAGTTGTGCATTAAATATACTGGCATAAGTAATATGTTTTTTATGTATTTGTCAATAAATGTATGATAATCAACACTTTTCTTCACTTTTTATGCATTTTTAGTTTTATTTGTTTTTATTTTTTAAGCCATTTGACATTAGCTTGACCAATTTTCTTCCATAATTTTCAATAATTAGCTTTGTTTTGCACAGATATTAGTCTCGAATGCTGATTTTGCTGTTTCTACTCATACTAACATGATGTCTTATTGCGTCCATCATGTTCTAACCTTGAAACGGGTCGCAGCACCATTAAACATGACCCTTAGGAGCAACATTGCAGCCTGATTTGAGCTCTGAAACCTGATCTTTCCATTCATCATTCATGCTGTGTCCACTTGGCCTCAGCGCTGCCCTGCAGCTCCCACTGTCACACGTTACAGACCCTCGATTGCTAACATTTCACTGCGTTCTCTCAGTTTCACATGTATTTACATCCTTTGTTGCTCTGCCATGCTGTCTATGAGCAACCTGCTTTTTGTTAAAAGCCCTTTGTCGATAAATTTGACTTCCCTTGACACTCAATACGGAGTCCATTAAGCTGTAGAGCCATGGGGTTACTCTGCACAAGGACCAGTGGTTCCAGTAAGGAATATGTGCTGAGCCCTCCACAGCAAGCATCATCATACGTAATTCAGGCCCATGTAATGCCATTAGAGGAGATTTGGCATCTGATAGTTGAGTAATGGGATTAGCTTCATGGGCAATAAATCTCCAAGACCAGGATGGCAGGTCTTCCCCACTCAAAGGGAGATGGATACAACATGCCACTTCCACAAGAAAGTCGTACTCTTTTTTCTTTATGAGAAGAAGTTTGTGGAAGTGAATGAAGGAAAATGCAGCTGCAGGAGGGTTGGTGTATGCATTCCTGCAGGATGGAAGAAACCTTACCTGCAACCACATCTGCAGTAGCTGGCGTATAAGGTGACCATGTGGCTATTGTTGTAATATTAGCCTCACCTAACACATAATAAACACAGAGTAATTCCAAGATAAATAAAAGGAGAAATAACTTTTACTTTTCCTGAGCTTGGGTTTCCAGGAATAGACTGAAAATCTCTGCATCTACTGGATCTAAATCATCTCCTTCACCACAAACTGGCCTGTACTTTTTTCTCCAGCTTCAAGAAACAGGACCGAGTTTTTTTTTTTCTTGCTGGAGATGAAAGCCAACGCTCCGATGTAGAACAGGTGACTCAGCTTCCAGCACAGCGGAGAAATCCCCCGAGACCTTTGACCTCCTAATCGCTGAGCAGCGCTTATAGCTGGAGATCTGCTCCAGGCTATTAGGGAGATTAGTGTCACACAGATTTTGGGAGCAGGCCAAGCCTATATCTGTGCTTAATGGCATTCTCAGCATTTATTACTTAGCACCCAACCCATGTTGAAATCCAATATGTGACCTATAGTAGCACATAGCTGCAGGCTGTAGCATGTGTGCAGATTGTGTTAAGCAACAGGGTTGCTGGATGGACATACGCTTGGTAGTTTGTTAGAAGAAGGATAGTTTGCATTCTGGGTTTTCCTTTATGGTAGAAATGCCCCATAAGCTGTCCTTATTTAATTAGATCCTCCATGTAGCGCAAGAAATGCAAGTTTATTGTTGCAATTTACTTACAAATATGTTGCATGTTATTACAAGTGGGTTTTTTTAATGAAAAAGTGAACCTTCCAGCTCGGACCGCCCATCTTTTGTCGCATCGGGACAAACCAGAGTATAAAACAAGCAGCCTTCCCGAACAAAACAATCCCTAAGCTCGTAAAGCCGCTCAAACAAGCTCCAAAGAGTTATTCAGCTTCCTACCGGAAGTGTGCGGATTTTACCTCCAAAGTAAAAGTAGAACTCGCGCAATGTCAAAACTTGAGCAAAAACCAACTAAATTGATATTTTAGTGTATAAATAAATATAAAAAAGGGTTTTTCAGAAAACATCACAACTAATTAATAAACAAACGCCACTGGTTCAATATTTGTGGAATCCTCTATGGAACATAACTTCAAAATATTTGGGGAAAATTCCCATATTCTGGGATTTGTTTTTAGCACATTTCTAAAATATTCTTAGAGTATTTAGAGGGGGGTCTCAAGTATCTTAGGTATTTATAGACTGTTGTGATCCTGACTCCAACTAATACCAGGCAAGGGTGGGCGGAGGGGCGCTGGACGGGGGGCCAGAGTCCAGAAAAAACAAAAAACAACCCACCATTGCGGGCGGAAACACAGGGAGGGCCAAGAGTCCAAAAACAACAAAAAACTACCCACAGGGTGGGCGGAGGCAAAGGAGGCGGGAACCACGGAGGTGGTCTGGCGGTCGTCCGCGGCGGCGGGAACCACGGAGGCGGTCCGGCGGCCGTCCGCAGCGCTGGAGGCGGGAACCACGGAGGCGGTCCGGCGGCCGTCCGCGGCGCTGGAGACGGGAACCACGGAGGCGGTCCGGCGGCCGTCCGCGGCGCTGGAGGCGGGAACCACGGAGGCGGGAACCACGGAGGCGGTCCGGCGGCCGTCCGCGGCGCTGGAGGCGGGAACCCCGGAGGCGGGAACCCCGGAGGCGGTCCGGCGGCCGTCCGCGGCGCTGGAGGCGGGAACCTCGGAGGCGGGACCCCAGGAGGCGGTCCAGCGGCCGTCCGCGGCGCTGGAGGCGGGAACCACGGAGGCGGTCCAGCGGCCGTCCGCGGCGCAGGAGGTGGCAATGGGGAGTCCCGGGGGCCGCCCTCAGACGGCGATGACGAGCCCCCCGAGGCAGGGTCTCTGGTGGAGCACAGGGGGTCTCAGTGGGAACGCCGGGAGTCTGAGTCGGAACACTGGGAGTCTTATGAGGAACGCAGGGGGTCTTGGTCGTCGGGGTCTCGGAAGGAACGTAGAGGGTCTCGGGAGTCGGTGTCTCGGAGGGAACGTAGAGGGTCTCGGGAGTCGGTGTCTCGGAGGGAACGCAGAGGGTCAGGGTCTCAGGAGGAACGCTGGGGGTCTCGGTCTCAGGAGGAACACTGGGGGTCTCGGTCTCAGGAGGAACACTGGGGGTCTCGGTCTCAGGAGGAACGCAGAAGGTCAGGGTCGGAACGCAGGGAGTCTCTGGAGGAACGCAGGGAGTCAGAGTCGGAACGGAGGGAGTCAGAGTCGGAACGGAGGGAGTCTCTGGAGGAACGCAGGGAGTCTGAGTCGGAACGCAGGGAGTCTCGGAAGGAACGCTGGGGGTCTGGGTCTCGGAAGGAACACTGGGAGTCTCGGAAGGAACACTGGGAGTCTCGGAAGGTGCGCCGGCTGGAACGCCGGCTGCGCCGGCTGGAACGCCGGCTGATTCGGCCTCGGGTGCGCCGGCTGGAACGCCGGCTGATTCGGCCTCGGGTGCGCCGGCTGGAGGTGAGCCGGAGCGGAGCCTCGGGGCCGGTTGCGGGGTGGAGCCGGAGCGGAGCCTTGGAAACGGCTGCGGGGGCGAGCCGCGGCGAAGCCTTGGAAACGGCTGCGGGGGCGAGCCGCAGCGAAGCCTTGGAAACGGCTGCGGGGGCGAGCCGCAGCGAAGCCTTGGAAACGGCTGCGGGGGCGAGCCGCAGCGAAGCCTGGGAACCGGCTGTGGAGGTGAGCCGGAGCGAAGCCTGGGAAACGGCTGCGGAGGTGAGCCGGAGCGAAGCCTGGGAAACGGCTGCGGGTCCGGAAAGCGACGAGGGGCCGGGTGCACCGGCGGCTCACGTCGTTGTCTCCGAGCGGGCAGCGGAGGTGGCGGCTCCGGAAAGCGACGAGGGGCCGGGTGCACCGGCGGCTCACGTCGCTGTCTCCGATATGGCAGCGGAGGTGACGGATCCGGAAGGCGACGAGGGGCCGGGTCCACCGGCGGCTCACGTCGCTGTCTCCGGGCCGACCGTGTAGGTGGCGGCTCCGGAAAGCGACGAGGGACCGGGTCTGCCGGCGGCTCACGTCGCTGTCTCCGAGCGGGCAGCGGAGGTGGCGGCTCCGGAAAGCGACGAGGGGCCGGCTCCACCGGCGGCTCAGGTCGCTGGCTTCCCGGACGGAGGTATCGACGGGGGCCATATCCGGGGGGTGCCAACACCAGTCTTGTCCCCCGGAATAGCTCCCGCTGCAGGTCGGCGAGGGCTTCAGCCAGCTCCCTGTCCTCCCTGCCGGACCTCCGCCTCGGGCCGCTCTGCCCTTTAGGAGGTAACTCCAATGAGCCGTAGTCTTTTATTCTCCTAAAAATGGTCCAAAAAAATTTTATGTTTCAAATATATAATCCAATTTCTGATGGCTATTCCTACATGCTACAGCTCCATTTTGCTAGAAACTTTGGCCGAACTTTTGCCCAAATCTTCTGAGCGTCCAAATTATTATTGCCACTACAGCAGCAATTGCAGAAGATTTTTCTAACCTGGAATTTGAAATTCTTACTTCCAATGACAATATATATAAAAACATTCAAAATCAATATTCCCAGCTTGTTGGCAGGTTAGCTTTCAAACAAATGGAAAAGACTATAAAAACTTACATTCTGCAATAGATGTTAAATATTCTTGGACATTTTCATTTTATTTGTATTTATTTAGAAAAAAAGAAAAAGTATTTACCTTGTATTTTACTTTGAAAATCATTACCGGATGCGGGACAGCTCAACTTGGCATAGCTGACGCAGATCAGTGACTCCATCTTGAAATTGTCCCGACCCGAGGAGGAGACGGACTTGGAAAATCCAGCTCGTCCTACACGGATTAACTGTAGTTTTGTCCGATTATTCTGTCATAAAACACGGTTTTCGCTCCTTGTATCGAGTTATTTCGTCGGAAGCGGTTGTTTGGCCCACTTTGGAGGAGCGTTTCACTCCGCTTGGAGCCCTTTAATCGGTTGTGTCCCTGCTGGAGCGGCCGGAGCTGGCTGTGGTTGTGGCCGGGCAGCCCCGTCGGACAGTCGGGCGAAGCGCAAGCTTCCACACGGATTTAAACGTCAGAAACTGCTTTTAAACCCACAATTTTGAACTCGAAGACTACGAAGTGGTGTTTTTAAGAAAGAAAGAAGTCATATTTTACGGCTATGTTCCGGAGCTCGCCGAGGAGAAGTTTGATTAAGCACCCGAGTGCGCTTGCTGTGGAGTCCGATGGATGTTAGCCCAGCCCGGCTGTGGCTCGGCTCTCTGCGCCGCTCTCCTAAAGGCTCAGTTTGTCTGCCCATAATGCTGCTGCTGACCTCGCAAGTGTATGAAAACACTGGCACTGGTGCCACCAAGTCTCCCTCCATTGCTTCGCTGTAAAACCTGGAAATACCACCCAGCATTCCCTTCTCCCCCTCTCCTGTTTTTGGGACTTGTAACCTGGAATATTTTGGATTTAGCCTCCATTTTCTTTAAATATGCACATTTTCCAGAGACTGTTCCTCTTTGGGCAGCAAGACATTCAATTTTAGATTGTTTTTGAGAATTTTTTTCTTAATTTTTGTGGAATCTGAGCTTTTATAAAACCATTCTTTTTGTGGACACATTCGGATGGAAAATGGGAGACGCTACAAAACTGGCCATAGCCGTTTTCCTCATCTCCTGCTCTTCAGGTGGGTATATCGAGGTTATGCCTGGTCTTATAATGCAATGTTTATTACCTCTGCCGAATGCAATGCACAGCTTGTTGCAGGATGCATTGCATGCAACACAACGCAGACGTGTGGGAAGGAAAGGAGGGTGGAAAAAACAAATTCCCTCAACCTTTTCTGCAGCCCACTTGTGTGGCTGTGCATGTTTCATATTTAGTCAGCTCAAGATGGGGCCTTAAGGCCCTCAAGGGGCCTTTGTGGAGCTCTGAGTGAGACATGTTGCTAGAAATTGGGTCTGTTTAGTTTAAGTTAATTAGGAAACAATAAGAGGCTGTATAAGGAAGGACTGTGCAGTGGGAATAAATAGATTATAAGTCCAAATTTAACATTAAATGGTTGTGATTTGAATGAAGCACTGCAGTGGGTTTTGTTAATGTATTATATATTTTTCACTCTCAGTATATTCACTTGTTGAGCAAGTGCAAACAAGAAGAAATGAAGTCTGGGGAGGCAGAATTAAAAGCGTATTGCAACTACATTTTAGTTATTTTACCTGAAACGGCAGCAGCAAAATAAAATAACTTTAGTTGTTTGTTGTTGTATTTTTTTAATGTACATTGTGAAAGAAGTTGTTCTACTGAATACATTGAAAAAGTAAGTGATTATGCATTATATTGTATATAATATGAAAAGTATTGGACTGAGTACAGAACCCTGTGGTACACCACAAGTAACGTTCAGCCACTTATTAATTAGAAGGCATGGATTTTTTTTATTGTTGAAGTAGTCTTTTGGTTGAAAATTAAATTGCAGAGTTATTAAATGCTACATGCTTGATTTCAAACTTTTAGATATTATATCGAGATATTCTGTAAGTTTTATTTGATTTAGGTTGTCTTTTTAGTGATTGGTGTGTTTCTTTTATTCAGCCAGAAGATTATTTATTGCTGTAGAAGATATATTCACCATTTAAATTAGCATCAAATAATGTTCTACCTTGACGCTTTTTTGTATTTTAAATATCTCAGCTACATTTGGAAATTAAGATGAAAATTATTTCCAATGTGTGATGGAAACAGGAGGAGAAGAAGGGCCGGCATGTGATTTTTGAAAAGTTAATGGACTGTTTGGATGATGAAATAAAATGGCACTCAAAATTATTAAGAGGAATGAGGATGAAAAGGATAAAAATGATGCTCTAGGCATGTTTGGGTGACTTGGAAACAAATTTTAACTGCAGGAACAATGTCATGGAATATTTTTGCAGTTTTAAAACTCATCTTTATGAAATTAATGAGTAATATCCCATGTCTGTTAGTCATAGTATGTTAGACTTTAATAGGTTTACAGTTACAGTTTACACCCCCTTTCCTCTTTCTACGTCCTCATTTTCCTAAAGTCAAACCTCCCACCAGTGTGGCGAAGTGGTGACGAACAGAACAAGGTCAACCACAAAGTGCTGTTTGGTTTTTCTTCCCTTTTTGTTGTGTTTTTTTGTACAACATTGTCTACGTGGCATTGATAGTCAAATTTTGCGTGATGCTAAAAGTCTTTTATTTTTTAACTCCAAATATTTAGGAGACATTACAAGAAAGTCACCATTGCAGACCGAGACTGGTGATATTGGGTTTGCTGGATTTGCAGATCAGGGATTTGAGATTGCAGTTTTCAAAGTGACGGTTTTGTGTTACCTGATGCTTCGGCTTGGAAGTGGGAATTGCCTAATCGGAGGTTGCACAACAGAAATTAAGCCTGGAGGCAGAATTTTCTGAACTGCTTTGGAAAAGAAACGTGGCATATCAGTGCTAAAACTTAACTGTAGAAGTAGAGGAAGGATGGGAGGTGAAAACATTCTCTCACGTCGCAGTGGGATAGTTTCACAGGGAGGTGCCTCGAGTGTCTGCGAGCGTTTGGGTGAAAATGAAAAGCTTTCTCAAATTGGGTAATAGTTGGAGTTGCTCCGAGTGTGAGCCAGGTGCTGTCTGTGTTTTGCAGAGTGCAGCAGATGATTATTCTACTCGCTCATTACCGTCTGAAGTGGGGAAATGAATGGTTTCCACTCAGAGTGGGATAATAACTCTCTGGGAAAGCCGAGTGGAACTGGCACCGCTCACAATGGCACCAAGAACCCGGTGATAAGGGCAGAGCACTTAGCCAACAGGGATTTTCATCTGATGAGGCCAAAAGAAACGCGTAAGGGTTAAGTTTGTTTGTCATGGCTTGTGGCCATGACAAACCATGTCTGTATATCTGTTGGTTTTCAGAAATATCCCAAGTAAGCTGCTCTTCATGCTAAAATAGGCAGAACATTAAAGTAGAAATGGTCTAGTCCAATTTCGGTTCCTTAAATATCAAAATAACACTTTACTGAGGCGACACACCATTGTTAAAGTTTAATTTTGTGCCTAGAGGTTTTTAAAAAATCACTTTAAGACTGTCCGTCTGTTCACTAATTTGTCAGTTTATATCCACATTTTGATCCTCGACTTTAGCATTTTAACTAACCACAGCTAACCGTATGACCAGAGATTTAAAGATGAGCAATACAAGCAAATGAGGCGGATTAGCAGAGCTTGATAGTTTCATCCAGTACACGTGGATTGAGTCATGATTCTCATGAGATGTAATACATCAATATTCTTCAGTCAGAGGCATCTTCAGATTTGTTGCAAGACTGACTGCTACCAGAGATCCTTCATTCCCACAGCATCACCATCCACAATGACTGAAAATAATTTGATGATAAAAATTATAACATTTAATTTCCTTCTGGGATAAATAAAATACTTTTGCACTGAACCATTGTGTTCAAAGACATAAATCAACTTGAAGCTGTCTAAATCTAGACAATCTAGTTCACGGCATGTTCTTGAATGCACCATGAAGTTGGAGTTCAACCACAAAATGCTGATGGCCTTTATGACAGAAATCTGACATTTATCTGTTTTGTTCCCTCAGTATTTGCATTTTGGTATTTGCACAAATGCACCACCTATTGTTTCTGAATGTATTTGGGCCTCATCAGAAAACACAAAATAATAATAATTTTAAAAATGCAACATAGAAAAACATTTTCCTTTTTTATTCTCAGTTTTAAAGTTAAAATATTTTATTGCAATAAAACCTTAACACTAGGTTGTAGTGCTTTTCTGCTCGTTACTGGAGACTTATTTTCAGCTGTGAAAATTTATTTGATTGAAAATACAAAATAGTATTACATTTGTGGAAAAAAAACATCAATTTATTGTGGGATTGTTGTAGTTTTTAATCATGTAATTGTAACCATGCACAGCTCATTAATCATAAACCAGTCAAATATTTGTCTGCTGTACTCATGTTGCAATTTATAATTCTTAAAGTGAAGACCTAAGGACAGTTTTAGAAAGGTAAATTAACATAAAGATTATATGTTTGGACTGTGGGAGGAACCCACACATTCTTGAAGAACCAGGATTCAAACCCATGACCTTCTTGCTGCAAGGCTGGATCAGTGCTGCAGCTTTCCTGGAGCAGCTGTTAAAAAACTGAGTTTAATTGCATGATGCATTCAGGAACCGAGGGAAAAAACAGACCTCTTGTTTGTCAGAATTCTAGTTTGACAAGAAATAATCGGTTCAGTAAGAATAACGAAAGGTAAAACGTTTTTTAAACGACGTTCCTCCCCCCGAGCAGCTGGTAATCCGCCCCAGATCATCAGTTTTACAGGCGACCTCTGCTGCGAGCCTGAACTGCAGATCGGTAAATATTTACCGTGCGACTTCATCCCAGACGACACGTCCAGAGATTCACCGTGCAACTCCACTCTGAAGATTTGTCTTAATCCTCATCCTTCCCCATTTCGTGTCAGGAAACTGTGTCAGCGCATAAACCAGTTTATTCAGCTCACATCCATTCATATGGACAGACATTAGAACAACCGGCCAGAGTGATGGCTTCATTTTTTAATTATTATTAAAATGGAGATTTTAATCTCCAGTGTTGCTGCAATAGACGACAAACTTTGTGACATCCTCCCTCATATGGTTAATTATTAGAAGGCATGATGGGACTGAAATGCTTTTCTGAGGTGAATATTTACTTATTGAAGACGCTTCTCTTTCCATTTCACCACGTGTTGACCAAAGGTTGTTATTGCTCACTTTTTGATTTTAAAAGTCAGTTGAAATTGCAATAATAATAAGTATTTTCAGAGTTACCAAATAGATTTTTAACATTTTCCAAGTATGGAAAAGTAAATAATAAATAAAAGTGGGTTTTAAAACTCAGTCCACATATTTGACTTTGTTGTGAATTTTCTCTTTTCCTCAGAGGCTGAATGTAATTACACCAAGAATAAACAATATGTAGTTATATTTTTGCGATGATATTTTGTGGTAGCAAACAATGGGTTGTTGTCATGGAAACAACAATTGAAAGACTAGGTAAACTAAACCATCTCCACCATACTTTTTTTTTTTTGAAAACATCATAAATCAGTTGATTATCAACCTAATAAGATGATAAAACTCAAACATTTATTATCTCGACACAATGAAGTCATTATGTCAAAATGAGATTGTCATATCCTGTGACAAAACAATTATTTTTATAAAACAAGACAATCAAACCAAAATGTAGTTACTGGTGGGAAAAGCTGCCAACACCTGCATGTTTGTTACCTTTTATGTTCATCGGGGGTCGTTTTAACTGCTCATTCTGGATTTGGACAAATTAGGATTTTTTTAAATAAAAAATGTTGTGTTTAGATGAATTTAAGTGTGTTGCCGCCAGTGCAGAGCTTGCGTTTTGACTAGTGATGCATCTAAATCTTTACACTTTCTTATCTTCAACTTTCTGCTGCGATGTTTTTCCCACTTCCCACAGATACGTCCTCCCTCTATCTATAATATGTCCTCCTGCATTATGCATGGGGTCCAGTGGCACTGGTGTACTTGTTAAGGCCCGGTGTTGTCCCGGTTCTGCCCATCGGGGCCCAACTAGCCCTGACTGTTTCCTCATCATGAAAACAGCTCAACTCAAAGCGTCCACCCCAAAGCAGCTGGCGCTGCTGCTGCTTGTTTTGACTGGTCCTGCCACAGTTGGAGCACTTTTTATATTTTATTGGGTATTTAGACTTTTTCTTATTGTAAAAACTTAAATGGATTTGTTTTTGCATTAATGCAAGTGAACAAACCTTTGCTGCAGTCGGAGGAGTTTATCTGCTGCTGAGGGGATTTTCCTGAGCAGCAGAGATTTGTTCTAACCTGCTGCTAGAGGAAAACCAAATCGATGGAGATTTCTCAGCGTGCCGATATCCAAATCAAAAAAGTAATGTTTGCACATGCTGTTTACCTCCTTAGAGGAGTTCTGTGTGTGTGAATAAAGATTTCTAAAGCGCCCTGACTCTGGAGAGTTTTTAGATTTGGAGGAGCGTTTTATCTTGATGCGTCGGTCCAGAGCGGCCTTTTACTGTAATTAATGCGTACTGCAGATGTTGCTTTATGTGCATGGGAGAGTTTGAGTCTAGACAGGCTGGCTGCTCCGACAAAGGGGCTCGCTTTGATCCTTGATTAAAAACTGTGAGCTGTACATTCATCATGCTCTCGTTTCAGGGTCTCTGGAGGGCGTCACACTCCCCCCTCCACCCCCCTCCGCCTTCCTCCACCTCTTTGTCTTCGGCTGTCTCCTGGTGATGCTGTGGGCTCATCATCAGCCTGTTGCTCTACCTGTAATCTAATCCCAATTAAAAATACCCAGCAGTGCCTGGATTTTATTTTGGCAGCGGAGCCTCGTGACGGGCTTGTCGTTAGTTTCCACTAAATATATAGTGGCAGAAGTCAGCGAGGTCGTGAAGGAGACGGCGTACCTCATGTGATGACTCACAGCGTGGCGGGAATTCAGATCATAATTCTGCAGTGTGGATTTCACCCTGATCTCTTAAAAAAACGATTTCTGGTTTGAAGATGCCGCATGTGAACACGTGAGTGTAAGGAGTTTGTACCCTACCACAGATAAGGAGGCACTTTAAAAGGCTCCTCCTGTGAAGAATGCGCGGTATGCAGCACGGTATGCAGCGTGTCATGCGTGCGCTTCTGCTGCAGAGACACCCAGGTGCTCTGCAGACCTGTCCGACCAGCAGCTCCATCAGCGCTAATTGAGGTGGAGACGGATGGGCTCGGGCATTCCAGCGAGGATTAGAGGGATTGGATTCAGTTGCTGAGTGTGTTGGTTTTTAATGCCCCCTCTTGTCCCTCCCCCCTCGCTGCCATGGGAAGACTGGTGTCTTTGTGAGCGGCTCCGGCGAGCCAGCCACCCCTGCCGTGTCACAACAACGTCTGATTGAGCGTTAATGTAGCACTCTAGAGAGTTCCTGGCTGCTCTGTGAAAACACTGGACTGTAAACCAGCGATAGTCCTCTCCTACCTAACAGCTCAGCCTCAGCTGCTGGTGGGAAAACATGGAAGCAGTGGGATTATATAACCCGGACCCTGCGAACAACCTGAGGAGATCCAGTCCTGCTCAGACGTTTAATGATTTATCTAAACATTTCTTCATCTTTTATTTAAACCATCATACAATAAACAACTTTAGTGACCATTGAATGCATGAAGTAACTGCAGACGTTTATCGATTTTCTTTATATTATATAAACAAGCTTATATGTATCCACACACCCTTCTAATAAATGTTGCAACTCATCATTAAAGTTTCTTCAAGGAGTCATTATGTCATTAAGGATCTCCAGTAGCAGTCAGTCTTGCAACAAATCTAAAGACGCCTCTGACCGAAGACTGTTACTGTATGACAATAACATGTCCTGGATGAGATCAGCAGTTTAAAATTAGAATAAAAAATTAGATATGTTTTAGTCAACTTCTCTGGAATTGTTTTTGTCAGTCAGGTGATACTTCAGCTTTTAAGATGCTAATCAGTTGCTCCGGGTTGTAAACAAACAATACCTTGTTGCCCTGGTTACGCATTATAACAACTGCGCAAAAATGAAAATGCAAGAGCAACAAAATGATTCCAGCTGCACAGCATCCAAAACCAGAGGGAATAATTGTCCAAACATGCAACTTCTCAACCAAAATACTTCTCACCAAAAGTCTAGAAGACGAGCAAATCGGAACTGAGCGTTACTCCAATAAATATTTAACTTAAACATTCTCCTGAACTGGTTAAAGATCTTAAGGTAAAAACAAAAGAAACTCCAAAGATCAAGTCGACTAAAAGTACATCACTTTTAAATCTGGGAACATTGTACTAACTCTCAAGCATGGCGGTGGCAGCATCATGCTGTGAGGCCTGAATAATTGAAGCTTGGAAAGAGCTGAATGCTCCAGCAGAACAATAACCTTAAACATGAATCCAGATTCATTTTTAAAGAGTGCAGCCAGCAACATTCCCAAATTCCTAACCTCAACTTCATGGAAAACTGGATTTAAAAACCAAAATATACCTAGAAGAGAGGTTGAAATGCATCAAATGTCAAGAACAACAAGATTTCCCCAGAAAACTTGCTAAGCCAGGTGGCATCAGGCAGTCATTCATCCAGCGGCCCATTGTGTTTGAGTTAAAAAATGTTTAAAGTTGACAGAAAATGTGAAAATGTCTCTTGATAATTATGTGTTACTGGAAGATTAATACCTGAACACCAACTATAAAGTTTTAAAAACTTAAATAAATAAGCAATGCTTAGCCTGGTGGGGGCACAAGTAAAGCCTGGTGGCCTGCCAGGCTTATAATACACTGGGGGAAACCCTTAATAATAAAACAATGATGCAGACTGATGGAAACATCTGGTCTTTGCTGGACATTGTCAGGAATATTGATTAATGTTGTTCAGCAGGATATTCCAGTCCACTCAGAGGTGGGCCTCCATGCTGCCCCCGGTGGCTGATCCCTGTGATATCCAGAGCATTAACATCTTTATCCAGGAACTGCCCTGAAGGCAAGTAGGTGGGATGCATATCTAATCAGGAAGACAGGAAACAGAGGAGTGTAGCTGTGCTTCCACTGATTAACCGAGAACTGAATCATTCCCCGCTTTTTTAATGCGTGAAATCTACTGGATTTATTGCTCTGATATCAACTCCCAGTATGGGGAGGATGAGGGTGTGGAGACCAGCAGCTGGAGGCTGTGACCTGTTGCATATATTAAGAAATAATCCAGACTGAAAAACATTTCTGTCTGGAAAAAGAAGCTGAATGGCCGGAATGTGACCCTGGGATCAGTGTCGGAGGGAAACCAGCAGAACTCCACTCTGTCCTGCATCTCTAACGGTTTACAGTAGCAGGATGTGCTCTGAATAGTCGTAGGTTTGGCAGAGCACCTTCACATGGAGACACTGCTGCATGGGGATGAAATTTAGACGGATTTGTTTATGGCTGTTGCTCTAACCGAGCCTGACAGCTTCCAAAACAGCTCAGCTTGAACCCCTGATGACCCCAAAGGCTTGTCAATTCTTTTTATTTCCCTTTGCCTGTATCTCTGATCTGCATCCGGTGCAGCCTGGTTCTCCGCCTAGTCCTCTTCTTTCTACTTTAAGCGCTTGACTTAAGCACTTTAAGATGTTTTTACACACACAACCTACAGAAAGACTAGTTTTATCTCATCCACTTGTGTATTTTCTTTGTTGTTTATGTTTTATATGCACAATTTCCTGTCAACTTAACATTTTTTAAAACAAAAATACGTTGGGGCTTTCCTAGATTTCTTGGGGAAATCCTGAACAAACTGGTGTTTTTGGTCAGATTTTAATTGAAAGACCAGCACTGAGTATCAAATAATTACAAAAACGAACCAGTTGGATTTAGTCGTCACCTTCCCGTTTCTATTTCTCAACTTTAACAACTTACTAGAATAGAATGTTCTCTTGTTTTTCCCATGAGGAAGAGTAGCTATAGGTGAATAACCAAACCCAAGTTGGCGCTCTCAGTGAGATGAAATGGATGACTTGTATGTGGGATGAGTGCAGCCAGGTGCTGCTGCTGCTGCTGTGATTACAGATTTCTCCTGAATCAAGTCCCACATGCAGGAGCCGCATTTAGCCGCTTCTTGAGTCACGTATTGGGGGGCGGGGGAGGCATGAGTGTCGGGTTGCATCAGCACCAACAACAAGCGTTGCTGGGAAGACAAGAGCGCCCAGCACTTTGACCTGCTGACCTCTGACTAAGTTAATTTTTCAACGCTGTGCAGGAATGTTTCAAAAAGCCCACAGAACCATACATCACCAGGAACGGAGATGATAAGTTGATCCTTGGAACAATTTCCATCATAATGAACAATCCCCGCTGCTGGCAGCTGCACAAAAACAGGCCCTTGATGAATGAGTTGTTTACCCACTTGAGTTCAGCGCCGCGCCGCCAAACGCCAAAGCGCCACTTCATTATGAGGCTCCAAAACAGGAAGCTGGAGCTGGTTCATGTGTTTTAACGGGCTAAATAAGTGATATGACATCCCGCTTTAATGCAGTTATCAGCTCAGAACGAGGCGGCAGCTACACAAGAACAGAACAACACCTTCAAGCGGAGCTGGCGACCTGCCAGGGAGGCTTGGCTGATCATTTCCCACCCAGCATGCACCTCACCGGCCACTAGCATCTCCCCTCCAGCTTGGAAAGAGCTCACTTTGCAAGCGGAGAGGTGGAGCTCGTCCCCTGTGATGTTTGGTTTGTCTCTGTGGAGCGCTAGCCTCTTGTTTTGCAGAGAAGTGCAGCTTGACCCTTCCTCACCGAGAGAAAGGGAGTGTGTTTGGAAATCCTTCTGGGAGAAATTACTCATGATTATGTTTCACAACTGGGCAAACACAATGTTTCAGGACTACATCAAGCACTTCAATGTCCTGAAATGGATTATATATGCTTCTATCGTTTTTTAAAAAAATCACATTTTACTGTTTGTCTTTACTAGAATGCTTGTTCAAAACCTGCATTTTAAACTTTTTAGCAATTATCAACCCAAATATTGTAAATATCTGCTCTTGCTGTAGTTCAGCTAATATTTTGTCAATAATTAACATGTTCAGCAGCACGAAGTTAACATGACTGAATGAATCACTGATGTGATTCATTCAGTAAATTATATCCAACTGTGTAAATATTATTTTATTTATCTTTGAGATTAATAAAGTATTTTTGAATTTAATTTGAATTGAATCCCTCGTTGGTCCAGATTCACTTTAAATTCAAATTGATTCTATTGATTGTATCCATTCATCCGTCCTTCAATCTATTTCTTTGTTTTTTTTATTATTATTTTGTCCATCAAGTTGTCTCTTAAACATTTCTCAATCTGTCTGTCCAGCCATCCATTCCAACCGCCTATTAACCAGTTTGTCCATCCATTCATATTTAAAGGTTGACCTCTGTTGGAAATGTCTGGAAGAATGTTGTGATCCAGGTTGAACTTTCGGGGTCGTACGTGTCGTTTAACAGGAAATAGTTTGACCTCTTGGTTGAGGCGTCTTTCAGCATTCGGCTCGACTCATACCAGCTCACCTGTTGATCTCCAGATGAAGTTATTCCTCAGTAGTGGAATGTTTCATCCTCTCTACAGAAAACAGTCCCTCGGATGAGTTGCATTAACTCTTTGCAGCTTTATTCTCTGTAAAGATCTCCATTGTAATGGAGTTATTTTTTCCTGCTGGAGTGTAAAGTGTTGTAATGATCTGAGGAAGGCTAACAGGCATTTCCTTTTCATATTAAAAGCCCAAAGCCCTGGTGAGCTGAAAAGTGGGTCAGGTGTTTAGACATTTTGCAGGGGAGGTGTTGCTGAAATGTCCGCAGCTAAAGTAGGTCACAGTTCTGCTCGATAAATCTCCGCTTTGAGTTGAACAGAGAAATGTGTCTCAGTGAAATGCTACCAGGTCACTACTCTTCACCTGAGGAAAGAAAGCGGACCTGCTTGAACTTAAAGTTGGGAACAGAGAAGCTGATGGAGGGAAACTGAGCCGGCTGCTGGAGTCTCTTGGACTCCAGGAGAGTTTTTTCTGCCATTATTAGCATGCAGGTGATCACTTTTCATTCACTTAGTACTAAATGCAAATTGATGTCTGGATCTATGTAAAAGTTGCATTGTATTGGATCATTTTGATTGATTTTTCTAATAAAAAGTGGCAGCATCATGAATGGAGCCAGGCGGTTACCATAGCACCCGACAGCGAGTTGCTTAAAAGATGCCCTGTTGAACTGTGTGACCCCAATTATAGATCCTGAAACACTTTTTCAAGTCTTCATCTTCGTTCTGAGAATCTAATTCTGTCTAATCTTACATTCATGCATCTCAAGGTTCTCTCTATCTCTGTTGTCTGACTGATTATGATGAAGCGGATACAATAAGTCTGAATTATCTCCAGCGTTCGGGTAAACAAAGCGATCCGGCCCTTTCATGTCGTCTCATTCCAGTGTTTGAATTTCTCCCTTCAGACAAAGCAGCTTTTTCTCGTTCGCTGCTGTGTGGAAACCGGACCGTTGCACAATCCAGCGGCTTCCCATCATATCTGCCTTCGTAAACTTCAGAACAAACCAGAAGATTGATTCTTGTGCTTTATGTCCTTCATATCCGGGCAGCTATAGCTCACCTTTGGCAAGCGGCTCCATGTATTGTCACCTGTGATTGATTGGAGCTCTTAGCAGCCGTGTTTGCAGTTCACATGGCTCCAAGCTCTTTGAGATGACGCTCTGCTCTCGCAATACTTAGAAATGCATTTTTAAAAGAAGAAAAGCTTCATTTAAACATGCAGACCCTAAAGCTGCAGGTCAGAGTTAAATTAATATAGAATGTTTTTGTTCTCCACATGATTTAAAACATTATTTATATATTTGTATTTTAAAATATATTTAAGTATAAAGCCTTTATATAGAATTATTCTTTTTAATTATTTTAACTAAATTTATTTTGTTTAAAAGGTTAATTTATTTATTTTTCAAATTGCTTTTAATTGAAAATAAATAATATATTTGAATTTAAAAATAAATTATTCAAAAATATTCATTTACAAATGTTTGCTTAGAAATAAAATATGCATATTTATGTAGTATTTAAATGTTGGTTCAGATGTTTATTTAGAAGCTTTTAAATTAATTTATTTCAACTTTTCACATTATTTAGTTTAGTGTTTTGATTATTAATATAAATTTATGTTCTTTAATATGAATGTTTGTATTGCTGTGGAAATTCTTCAGGAATTCACTTAAAGATTATTAATTTATAATTTCATGTTTATATTTTTTAAGATATTAATTTAAAATATGTTTAAAGATTTACCTTTTCATCTACATGTCTTTATTTCTACTGATAGAGTGTAGAGCCAGTTGTCCTGATAATAAAATAAATACATTTTTGCAGCTGGCAAGATTTTTTTTTTAAGTTTGCCTAAAACAATAAGAATCAAATTGAGGTCAGATTTATATATTTTTCTTAAAATTTACCAGCCTGTAAAGACGCAGCAGCTCAGAGTTGCTTCTTTATTTCTGATTTGAACCCTCTAACAAACAGAGATCATACCTTCCTGCTGCATTCACTGCAAATCACGTAACGCAGGAACTCAGAGCATCAGGGTGAACATGCAGTCAGATTTCTCTCTTTTGAACACTGGGGCTTCTCTCCCATGTTCTGTTGCCCCGGGTGCTGGATGTTGGGCAAAATAACAATCCATCAACGCTGTCAGATCAAAGGAGTTGTCTCTAACCTCCGGATGCGGTGCTATTCCTGCAGGGCCATATCTAATGCACTTACGTCCCCATTATTGTCTTGTTCTTTCCTTTTCAGCAGCTTTTCTTCACACATAATTCCTGTTGCGGATGTGAGCGACTCGCTCCAGGGCGTTGTGGTGGTGATAGATAGTTTCCTCAATGCAATGCAATTTTTTTTTCTTTCTACTTTTAAGTGCAAGAAAAGTTGCAGGCGTTCTCCGTCCGATTATTCCCCTCGTCTCATCGTTGCACATATGCGAAGCAAACCAATTATTTCTGCATTTTTCCGCCGTGCACATTCCACTCGCCTTAGTCACATATGCAACAGTTCCCGGCTGCACCTGTTGCTGCGAAATACTCCTCCACTTCAGAGAAAACGATGTGACGAGAGAAAAGCGCCGTCGGGCCCGGATGAGAGGCAGTGTGACCTCTCTGCAGCTGTTCCTGCTGGCTGCAGAGGGAGGCTGCTGGGCTCTCAGGAAGGCGTTAACCGGCTTTACTTGAAGCTGCCTTGTTGAAAAATGCATCACGTGTGTTCAATGAACAGCCAGTGCAGAAGATGTGAACTAACTTCTCATTTCTGTGGCGTAATTTGCACAATTATTCTCATATTTGTTTGAAGAATTCTGCAGGAATGAACAACAAGCAAATATTTATTGGTGTGGGATTTCTCTCTGTTTTCATTGTGCTGCACCTGGAGTCTGTAATCACATATAAGTACATTTCACCTCAGAAAACTGTGATTTTTATTAATTTTTTTATCTTAGCCACTCGATGTACCTCAGTAGAGCTTGTTAGAAATCACTGATTGTTTCTCGTTTGAGCTGAAAGTCATGAAATAAGAGCTGCAGGGCTTGGAAAATAATACAGAGCTTTCAGAAGCTTCTTAATGTTCGATTTACATGTTTAGAAACTGTTTTACATCAGAATATCCTTATGAAAGAATAATTATACCCATTTAATATTTCTACATTCTTAACATTACTTTTATTAAAATCCTCTACAATCTTCAGTAACTAAAGATCTTAGTAATTGATTAATCGGGTTTTCATTTTAATCCTATTTTATATAGTACTAGAAATACATTAAAAGATGCAAATAAACAAATTAATTATTTTTATTAATAAAGAGATAAACATTTTATTGACTAAAACACAATAGTTGCATTCTTTAAGTGTATGCTTAGTCATTAGTTGGAAAAACTCAGTTTTCTGATCAACTTACTATCCGTTAGTGTAATGCTGATATGTTGCCTATTTTTTAATCATTAATTAGTAATTGGATAGAAAAAAGAGCTCAATATGAGAATTTTAGTTTTTATTTACACAATTTGAACCATGTAAAGCTAAAACTGTCACATGAGGAGTTCTGAGTAGAACATATTTACAAAGTTTATTTATTTTTTCATCTTAAATCCAAAATGCGTGTATGTATTGCACAGTTTTGGCTTAATATCTGATTTGAGTGTCTTGTTTTTTCTTCAGCAAATGGCCTTTGTTGAGTCTGTGTATTCTAGCTAACAATCGATTCATCACGATTAATCATTTCAGCTCTTACATTTCCTATAATTTCCTGATTCTTCTGTATTGTTGCTCACTTTGCCTCCAACTGCCTTTGATTCCCAAATAAAGTTAGAAAATCTCAGCAGATGCAACTTTTATTATTACTTTCGCTCATTGTGTATTTTGAGACTGTTATTCAAATAAAACTAAATTGCCTTCTGTTTCAGTTTCCCTCTTGGAGAACACAAACAGGCTTCCTGAAGTGAGTTTCTGTTTGTCCTCTGCAGGTGCCATTCTGGGACGCTCGGAGACGCAGGAATGTGTCCTTTTCAGCTCCAGCTGGGAGAAGGACCGAAGCAACCACTCCGGCACCGAGGACTGCATCGGCGAAAAGGACAAGCGGCGGCACTGCTTCGCCACGTGGAAGAACGTCTCTGGCACCATTGAGATCATCAAGCAGGGCTGCTGGCTGGACGACATGAACTGCTACGACAGGTACGCAGGGAGACCTTCAATAAGTTTGAACAAGCTAAAGTATTGTGTCTTTACTGATGATTTAGACAACACAAAGGATTAATTTTGGACTAAAGCTGCAGAAATATGTCATGTCTTAGTTTATTTTTTGTAGGTTAACTAAGTTTCTTATTTCACCTTACTCTGTCTTAGCTTGGTTAGGTCATTTTATTTGAACCTTTTGCTAAAATTTCTTTTGTTTACAATGCTTTAGATTGATTTATTCTACCTTAGCCTACCTTAGCTTAGCTTAATTTCAGTTGCCTTAAAATATGTGTGTTTATTTCTTTGATTGAATTTATGATTCATTAAACTGAATTATAATTTGTCCTTCAGGTTCTTGGTCAGATCTTTGCAGGATTATTATCAGATAATGTTCATCTGCTGGCGATGGCTTTGAGTTTCTGTCAAACCCATTGATCAGATGTTTCATTAATTACTGAGTGATTAAAAGGATCGTTTCCCCAAACCTTATATCTTAGTTATGAACTCCAACCTGAGTTCAGATTCTGTGAAGCATCGCCTCGGTTTTCATCCAGCTCAGAGCTGCTTTGTAGCTTTAGATTTATCGCCTGCAGACAGCTCTTTCTTTTTCATCAAGACAAAGCCAGCTCATCATGACTCACTTGCAACTCTAAACACATTTAAATTCACCTTGAGCACATTTTTTGTCCCTCGGTGTGCTTCCCATTCGAATACTTCGCACATGACACATTTTAATTACTGCAACTAACAGAAATGAAAAAGCTTAGCGCTTGAAACTGATTAGATTTCTAAAAAGTCTAAAAAAAGCATCTACTAATGAGGTATGTCTTCATAGTTTTCTGCTCACTAGAGCTTGAAGCTGGTATCAGGAGTTGGTTTGAGGCAACCAACTCCTGATCCTTTATCGTTTGATTCCCAAACGATAAAGTTGCAGTCCGCTGCGTTCAGGTGCCTCGGTTCAGACGGCGCCGGCTGGCCTCCCTGGAGAGCGCAGAGCAAGTCGAGGGCGGCTGCCACTTCCTTTGGCTTTTATCTGATGACTCTGAGAGAGTGAAATAGTGTGTGTGTTTGTGTGTGTGTATTGGCTCACGTAGGAGTTATTTAATAAATGTTGTGTTTCATTGTCCTCTGTGGCTGTGAGGGAATGAAAAGAAGAGAGAGGAGTGTGTGTTCATGCTTTTTGCACAACGTCACATCTTTTATGTTCGATGCACTCTGAATAATAAAAGTGCCTCTGCGTACAGAGATGGATAGCTCTGTGTGTGTGTTTCTAATTCCCACCTCAATGTCCTCTGCAGCTACGAGTGTGTGGAGAGGAAGGTGAGCCCCGAGGTTTTCTTCTGCTGCTGTGAAGGCAACATGTGCAACGAGAGGTTCATGTACGTCCCAGACACGCAGCCGCAGAACGACACCAGCCACTCCACCGCCTACAGTACGTACAGTGCAGCTTCTCTCCTCTGCGCTATGTTGAAATACGACTTTAGAGAAAAATAACTCATCAATTTTAATCATTTTTGCCTATTTTTTTATTAAAGAAATGAGGCTGCTTGCATTTCTGACTGGATAACTAGCCACCTGTTTTTGGCACAGTTTGAGTAATTCTGAAACAGTCCCACAGCATGACGCTGCCACTGCCAGACTTTTATGGCAGTGGCAGCATCATGCTGAGAGATGGCTTCATTTTAATGAAGATGGTGGAGCTGATGTGAGTCAAGTCAACAGCTTAGTTGGTTGAAACTTAAAAACAGAACAACGATCTAGGTAGAGCTGCTACCTATTCTATTGTTCCGATGATTAATCAGTTAAAAAATTAACACATTTTGCAGATTTTTCATTAGAAATATGTTAAAAGATGCAATTCAATTAAATTTTTAAACAGAAACTTACACATTTTATTGCCTGAAATGCAGTAAAAGCATCATTGATTATTATGGAAAGGATGCAGCTAAAAAATCATTCTAACATCAACATGTGAAAAGCTCAGTGTAGAGCTGATAAGAACCTAACTGGTCAATAATTATATTGGAAAAGTTGCTTAATAGAACGTTTTTTACAGAATTTGAACTGGGTGAAGCTAAAACTGCAACTTGAGGAGTTCTGGGTACATATATTAAATCCAAAATGTGTATATTTTTCTACAGTTTTGGATTAAATATCGCTTCGAGTGTGTTGCTCATTTAGCAGAAGGCCTTTTATGGAGTTTCTATTCTCCAGATAGTGATTAATCGTTTAATTGTTTAACAGCAAGATCAGAAACCCCCTGGGTAGAGGCTGTACTGAGAGGCTGTACTGAAGTGTGCAGATATTAGGAGTCCAGTGTTTGAACAGGAAACTGCATCTGCAGCAGCCTCCAGTCCTCCCAGTGTTTTCTTGTCCGACGTCCTTGCACTTCTCACTTTACAGCTACCAGGCTCATCTGTCTGCTTGTGTTGGTTTGGATGTGACTGAAAGAAACCTGCAGATAGCCTGTTGTGTAAAGAAGCCGTCGCTAACAGCCTGAGAGGCCCACAGAGCAGCTGGCGAAGCCCCTCCCCCACCCGTTGCCGCTGCTGAATCAAACAGCGGCACCTTGTTACGGGCCGAGCCGGGAGAGAGCGCTGGTATTTTTGGCTGCAGGATTACATTATGTCACGAGATGGATTTGCTAATCCCGCCCCACTCTTCTGTGTGTGTGTGGGGGGGGGGGGCGTGGGCGTGTGTGTGTGCTTTGATATGATCTCTAAGCACAGTGGCAGTAAGCCGGGGTTAGTGCTGCCCAATCAGATGCGTTTCCTAGCGTTCATTCCTCCTCTCCAACCACTTCCTGTCTGTCCCCGCAGCCACATCCAACCCGTTCTCCCCGAAGCCGGCGCTGTTCAGCACGCTGCTGTATTCCCTGGTTCCCATCATCGGCCTGGCCGGCGTCGTCCTCTTCTCCTTCTGGATGTGGAGGCACCACAAGCTGGCCTACCCTGCTGCCCTCGTCCCCACACATGTAAGTTTCACCTGGCATTCAGGCGTCTGAGTTTCTCTTTCTGTCTATTCACCCGCGGTGACCTCACCTTTACCTGTTAAATGCTAACAGAGGAAATGGAAACCGTTTCAGTTCCTGAGCGTCACATTAGTCTTTCCCAGGAAATACAAGCAGCAGAAGCAGAAAGCAGCTTTGTCACAACTTGAATCTACTGTGTTTGAATGTAATTTCCTTAATCTGGACTCAAACATCTTTTACTATTTAGAGCAGGTGGATGTTCAGGGTGTCATGAGAGTAAAGCAGAGATTAATCAATTATTTTAATAATTCCTGTCGTAAATTTTGTGAAGACAAAACTAGGACTTAGTTAAATTTGAACTTTATAAATCAAACCAAGGTTTAAATATGTTAGTTGGTTCTACGTGAAAGTTCATCCAAGTTTCTTTGTTTCACAAATTCCTTCAGTCTGGAGGAAGAAAACAGTTTGAAAGGAGAAATATTACAAACTAAAATCCCTCTGTCCAGCCGTCCATCAGATCTCCTTGCTTCCCAGGTGAAAATATCTCAGTCTTTAGTCCTAGTCGGTTTTTGTGTCATTTCAGTTCAACTGGTCCGCTCAAACTCCGGATCTATCGTGACTTCTGCCTCCTGAGTTTGCAAAGTTGCTTTAGAATAAACCAAAGGATAAACGATTGGCTAAAATACACAAGAAAAAGGTCAAGCACGGAGGTGGAGGGGTGACGATATGGGCTTGTTTTGCAGCCGAAGGTGAAATTTGGTTCAACCTGCTCCAAACTTTAAGGAAGAGTGGACCAACATTCCTCCACATCCACTGAATCAGATAATTGTTACTTCAGATCATCTCAGAGGCTCGTTGAATCACCGACCAAACAGACAAGTTTTGTACTTTTATGTTAAACTAAAAGAAAAATCCTAGAAATCTATGAAAAAAGCCTTGAAATTTTCCGCTCATGAACCTCTCGTGAACCTTCTGCTTCTTGGTTTTTTAGAAATCTCTTTGAGAGCGACACATTTCATCTGAAATTCATCGTGCTGGTTGAGTTTAAACCTTTCAGAGTCTCATCTAGTCGCCCCAACTTTTCTCTGCGCGCTTAAATGTTGAAAACATTCCAGAGAAATTAACACATCCTCTAAAATTCCTGATGAATTTAGCTTCTCCGAACGGGAGGCTTGTTTCTCTCTACTGTAGCAGAGGTATATTCTGAGCTGCTCGGCAGCAGGGGGAAGAAAAGCAGAGCTTTCCAGCGTATGGAAGAGGAGTCAGGGGCCTCTGCATTATTGATGAGGCTTTATATAGGCAAACAAAACTAAACACAGAGAAGCTCGCAGCTCTGCCTCCGAGGATGGAGGTGGTGGGTGAGTGGGTGGGTGGGTGTAGTGCGGGGGAGCGAGCGAGCGAAGAGAGACGTGCAGTTCTCTCCACTCACTTATTGTATTTGCAGAGCGCCGAAGCTTAGCAGGAGAGAGATAAAAAGACAGTTACACAATGCAATCTGGAAACAAAGCTGATGTGCATCGGAAAAACAACAAGTCTAAGAGGCTTATGGATCATTTTTACCTGGAAACGGATAAATGAGTGGGAAAAAATAAACAGCACAACGAGATCAGGGGTAACATATCGAATGCGATATGTAAGAGATTCTCCCAGCAATGCGTGAATAAAATGAAATATATTAGCCAGCATGGAGCAAATGAAGTCATGCTGGGCGTCTGTAATGGAGTTGAAGTGGATTATTGCATAAAGGAGTAGGTGTAGGAGAGCAGGAGGGAAGGAAAAGGAGGTCACAAGCGCAGGAATGTATTTAAAATCCGCTCGATGGGAATTCAAGCTGCTTCATTAAAACTTTTTCTCGCTTCATAGTATTTTTTTGAACAGTTTTGAGAGCATTGATCTTCCTTCCTGTCAGGCTTTCCGCTTCTGTTCGGCAGATGAAATCCAAGCCGTTCATTTCCGAATTCTGCCGTCACGTTGCAGATCGTCTTGCACCGAGTCAGTAAAATGTCAAAAACCCAGATGTGTTTATTGGAACTTTGTTTAGGTTTTCTGCACAGTCATGACTCGGCCTGCTCGATAATAGAGTCTCTGGGGAATGATGCGCTGCACTTAGTCATGTATTTTTAATGTGACGGCAACAAATTGACCACATGTGTTGGATTTAAAGCATCCGGTGCAGATGGAAGGCCCTCTTGGTATTAATTGAGTCATATTGAAGGAATAATCATGTTTATTTCATGCATAGATGATGACAAACTAACGTCAGAGACTAACATCCAGCTTATGATTCATTTTCTTTTCTCACTTTGTTTTTGTTGGCGTCTTAAGGTCTTTGCTCTGTTTTCTCTTTATGTTGCCTTAACTTGTCTTGTGTGGTTAGTTTTAGGTCAAGTTTTGGTTGGATTATATCAAAATTTTCTTATTTAGTTTCTGTTGAAGACCATTTAGAATCAGATTAGTTGCTTTTTTGTGTTTTATCTTCACCTGGAGTTTAATCTTTGTTTTTTGAAAATGTTTTTTTACCTTAAAGATAATTTTTGTTGCTTAGTTTTAGCGTTTCTATGCCAGCATTGTAATTCTGAGGACTTTAGGTTCCATGTTTGTCGTATTGAATCTTGAAGGACGTTTTTTACGTTTTTTATAGTCACATCTTGACCACTTTCTCTCGGTTTGCACCCACTGAATGTTTTTTGGTGAATAACATGTTTTAAAAGTCTTCAAAGCTAGAAATATTTTGAATAATAGTCAAAGGTTAGCCAACATCTACATCAATTTCAAAAGGTACTTGTGTGACATAAACACATGCAGCAATAAACTAATTAGCTGCATAAATGTTTCAACATACTATTATACTGAATTGTGAGTCAGTTTTTTTCAACACTTGCAATTCCCAGCTTACCTACAACAAAGTGAAACTGAAAGTTTTTCCAACTTGAAAAACCTGCTGTCTGATGTCACTGTCAGTCATTCTTACATTCCTTTATTGTGAAGTGCTTTCAGCAACCTTGTCATGTCAGTTTAGTTTCTGGTGTTGCGCAGAAGAAAACACAATTTTTAAACCTGCTGCCTGATGTCACTCCCAGTCTTTTGTACATTGCTTTGGCGTGGGGTGCTTTTAGAAAAACACAAAGCAGGGATTACCTTTGACATTTTTACCTTCACAAATACATGCACCATTACCTCCCGTTCTGAATATGTAATATATTTTAATGCGATTATTCACGTTCTTTATGTTTGGCTGTGGAGGAAGAAAACTGAGCTGCTTCTGCATCTCCTCATATATCTGTGAAACTTACATGGAGCCAGGCTGGAGGTGGACTTAATAAAGCTGAAGGCTGATTTAGCTTCATCACATTGCAAAAAAAAAAAACAGAGGAAGACGAGGCATGTTGGATTTTCTTCAGCACACATTTAATTTATAGACTCTGCAGGCCGCAACAAGATCACATCCAGGAAGAAACGCAGAGGAAGAAAGATGAGAACTGCATGAACCGGTGGTGTCGCCATGATTTTGCTCCAGCATGAAGCGCATTTTTGCCACCAAACCTCAATTATTCACGCCTCGGTGCCAAGTGGAAGCAAACTGGAGTTGATTGTGTCTGAATGCACAAACCTTTTAGCACTCAAACACAACTCTCTCCTTAGTTTCTCCTGGTCTTAGCAATCATTCCAGACTACACTCTTGATTCTAAAACTACTTGGCTGTGTGAAGCCTTCCTCAACCAATCCTTGTTTAAGAGATTTTAGGTGTCTGAGCTGCGATTTGACTCCATTGTTCCTCTAATTTATTTCTGAGCGAGTCTATTACTTAATGTATCTATTTATGTTGGGAAGGTTCTTTATTCCCACCCAGACCTATAAATCTCCAGGAATCCAGCCTGAGTCGTTCAGCTGGGGGATAATGTTGACAGTCTGGCAGTAAATGAGTTGTATTGTCTTGGCTGTATTGACTTTTATTTTGGTTTTAAGATGTAAATCTGTTCATATTCCATTTCTTTAAGTGCCCTTTGAACTTTCTCACATTCTGTCACTTTATATCAAGTGACTTTAGTCCATTTTATTGATATTTTATGTAATAGACCAACACAAAGTAGTCTGTAATTTTAAAAAAATGTGGCATTAATTGGTATTCAGCCTCCATGAGTTTACATTTGAACCATATGTATGTTGTTATATGTGTTTTCTACCATGTGCATGAATGCATTTTAAGGCATATTTGATGTTTGACTTATAAAATAAGAAGTTAGAAGTGTTTTTAAAACACTTCTAACTCAAGTGTTGGTGGATTAAGCTATTCGTTGGCGGCCTGTTGATACTGGAGGTCCATTGTAAATTATTTAGAATGAAGAAGTTTCACCAAGACTTCAGCTTTAAGTTTCCACAGGAATGTTGTTTATGTGTGAAAAACACTAAAAGTTCTCAGGAGTTACAACTAAAATTGAAATCATAAGCTCAAACATGCATCCAAATACAAAACATTGCATGTTTTTGTCATTGTAGAAGTTAGCAACGTAGGTTTACAGATGATAAAATGTCATCTACTTGTTCCATTAGCAAATTATTTCACTTATAAAAAGACATTTTCCCCATGTTTTAAGTTAATATTTGCACTAGAACTAGACCAAAAATAGTTTCTAGTATTTTGTCTTTTTGCAGTGAGGCTAGTCTTTATTTAGCGCTGTCCATCTTCCCATCAGTTTGATGTGTTTCCCCATAGCATGATGCTGCCACCACCGTATCTCACAAAGGGCATGGTGTGATCAAATGTCCAGTAATAGTTTGCATTTTGAGTCCTTTACAGAACATGTGTTTATACAGAGATCAAGTTGTACTGGATTATATTTAGGGACAGCTGATAAACTTTTTATCCATAACGTGACAAAATGTGTTTAGGTTCAAAGGCCACCAGTTTCTTGCCTCTCAGTATCTGATGTGTGCATGTTTAAGAGTACCGTTGCTCTGAAATGCTGTTTATGTCATCTGTGACACATTCATGCTCGCTGGGTTTCCACCCTTCATTGAAGCTACCTTTCTGTTGCTAAATCTGCTGCTAACATGTGACACCTGACCTTATCCATGTGTCGCCTCCATCCTCAAATCAGACGTTTGGATCTCTGACTCGACGATCGGCCTGCGTTTCAACCTGCCTCTGCTTCATCCACTAACAGACAGAACGCGGCAGTAATCTCTCCTCTTTGCTTTCTTATGCTCCTCTTCCAACAAGCACGCCTTTCATATTATGGTGGAGGTAAGAGCAGTTTAACTGATGTTCTTTTGGGTAGAGGTCGTGACCTCTCCACCTCAGTCCTGCACCACCGTTATGTTTGCCTTGTCCAGCACCGCCTTGCTTACTCTGGCTCACAACACGTTTTGTTTTTCTCCCCCTCGCCTGGATTAATTGCATGAATGAATGTCTTTTGTTTGCTTTTGTGCATGCAGGAAAGTCGCCATCACGGCTTTGAATGCAGCCCCTCGTTTTTTTCTTTTTTTTATTCTACAAAGGTTCACTTGTGGTGTTGATGTTTGTCATGTGACCCACTTTTAAGGATTTATAGCTGCTTCTTCTTCAGTAGAACGGACATCGCAGACCTGAGCATAAGAATAGGAACTGTTTTTGCAGATACAGGTTCTTGAAATCCTTGAAAACTTTGTTTTTCAAAGTTTGGAAAGTTCTTGAAAGTGCTGTTTTTATTCAAATTGCACAATTTTGTAATATTGCGCAATCTAATGTTCAATTAAAACATTGAATTACAGTTGAAACCATTTTAATATACTTAATAACACATAATTTTATCTCCACTGAAGTTAAATCAGATTAAGCTTTTATTGTTTTAAGTTAGATATAATTTGCTAAATGCTAGAAAACTTAGCAAGAACATTTTCAGAGATATAATGTAACTTTTTGTGTTTAACCATTTAATTTGAGCCGGAAGGTAATTTACTTTAACAAAGTTTGTTAAATATTAATGAATATTTATTGTTCCTAATTGCTCAATGACTTATTGATTGTCTTATATTTTATACGTCAAACAAAGTTATTTAAATGTTTTGTCTCAGACCAATCAGGGGTATGTTAGAGAAACATTTCAAAACAGATATTTTGTTAGATTTTAGTTTAACATATCCCTGCTGCAGAATGTAAAATACAATCACAAGACATTTTAATATCACTAATATTTTAATAGTGAATTGAAACTATCTTATTTTAAATTTGTATTGTTTTTAGCTCCATGTCCAAGAAAATACTTGAGTTTTACCGTTTGAAAAGTGACCCCTGTGCAGATATTTATGTGTGAATTTGTCTGCAGACGTCAGAGGAATCAGCTCTGGCTCATTATCAGCCTCCACCAAACGTGTGTGAAAACTCAGGCTTCACGTTCCGGTTTATTTTTGCATCCTGGTTCGCATCAAAACCCAAAGTGGACGATTCACGCGGGGTCCAAAGGAGTTGTTTTCATGTGACAGACGGGGGGCCGTAACCCGACTCGGCCATAGGAGCCGGTTAACGGTTGGGAAGAACGGTGTGAAGCAGCAGTTTCTGTTTTCCTGCTTCCTGTGGGTTGCTGACTGCGTGTAATCCGCGCCTTTCCGCGGCCTTGGCGCCCTGCGATCGGACAACTGATCCAGTGGCTCCCCGGCCGGGCCGAGCCACTATCAGGATTAATGATTCAGTCGTAGCACCTTCATGGATCATTACTTTTTCTCTCATCTCATTGGTTCCTGTCGATTAAAAGGAATCTCTCTTGGTGGCGTTTTTACTGGTTGATGAATTATTATAATCCCCGTTGTGCTTCTGGAATTTCCAGCAGCTCTAGAAACTCTTGAGCTTCACTTACATTCCTCAATTCTTGGATTAAAACAAAAGGTATTTTTAAAAGTGGCACCTGGAGGGTCCGAAACCTCGACCCATTTTCATTGACAAGCACATCGTTCTGGTTCCTTTCGCCTCTTATTAACATCCTCCTGGAATTATAAACCTGCCAGATGTCCAAAATATAAAGAAGTCCAAATAAACACAAAGAGGGATGGCTTGAAGAAATGTGATCCAAACCAGACTGACTCGTGTTTGGTTTGGTTCAGCATAGACACACAAACATCCTGGATTTTAATTTATTCACAAAAGTTTGAATTTTCTACTGCAGAATTTCTTTCAAAATTTGATTTGTTCGCAATCTTTAAAGTCACGCCACAGGAAACTCCACTGTTCCATGTTTTCTCTATTGGTAGATAACATCTAACTGATGTTTTCTGGAGTCTGAAACCTTAGAAAATGTAACACATTCATGATGTTTCTCATCTGTTCTTAATCCTTTCTGTAAATTGGAGATGATGCACTGGTGTTTGAGATTATTAAGCCTACCTCATGTTGTAAGACAGATCCTATTAAAGTGATATTTCTCTAACTGTAGCTTCATAAAGAATTAATTTATTTGACAAAGGATTATCAAAATTATTTATTTTATGAATGGAAGTTCAGATTTTATCAAAAGTTAGGCAGTGTTTTATGTTATGCATCATATTCATTCCACTTAAAAGAAGAAGCGAGATTTCTTTTGTTTTAAAAAAATAAGCAATTACATGTGAAAATGCTTTGCTGCACATGTTTTGTTTGCTTTTTAAGAAAAATAAGACCATGAACCACATCTGGTGGATCACCCACCAAACCGTGACGGCGCTTTCAGTTCTGATGAGTCTTTCTGGTGAAGACCTGTCATCACAGCAAATCCCATCTGGATGAGAACATGACGTCAGGCCGGCTCAAACAGGAAAACTACACACACCTCCCTGTCAGAGCAACACTTGAGTCCTTATTTTGATAGATAAAGCCTGTCTGTGAAGATGGAGGCTGCTGTGAAAGCCAGCCTGCGCAGCATGGAGGGTCGTTTTCACCCTGATTTGGTCTGTGTTTGGTGTGAAAGCACCATGCAGACAGCAGGTCTGCCTTACAGCTCTCTGCTGGCTTAAATAAACATTCAGATCCTCCCTTCACCCTCACACCCTGTAAGGCAGAGCGCTCCCTCCCCCTCTGCTGGGATTTTCCTTTAAAAATACACAGGAAAAAAAGGAGAGGTGTTTTCTCTTCATGTTTTTGTCCTTTTCTCCCTGCTGTCACTGAGATAGAGTTAAAAGCCACTCTGGCATACTTTAGTCAAAGGCCAAAGTTCATGGCCAACTGTAAAATTTCCGCCTGATAAAAATCAAACCAATAAAAACTCCCACATGGATGCCACTCAGCTTGCTTCAGAGATCCTGTCAGGACATGCCGTATAAACTCTGAGTTCCTTCTTTTACTGCGTGTGCAGTTCAGCTGCCGAGGTTTGGTGAATTAATCTGAGGTCGTACGTGTTGCCTGAAATCCTCCTTTTATTCCTCTGACAGCCCAGGACTTGGCTGGAGTCTGAATCTTTTTTATGAGGTTAAGAAAACACACTCCCTTGATGCATCACTCTGAGCAGACCCTGTCGAGGCCTCAGGGACTTGAAAGTTGCTGCAGTTCAAGTGAAAACATGAACATCCTCGCAGGCCAGCAGCCTTTTTCTTTCTTTCAGAGGCTGAGATTTTACAGCAGCATATCTGGTTGCATCAAAGGCCGTCAGTCATGTGCTCGTCTTTCTCCTCCACCTTTTATCCCTTCAGAAATGTGACTCCGGCGCTGCATGCTTCTTTCTAACCTCCCCTCCCCTCCTCTCTGCTCCTCACGCTTTTCTCGCCTCTGCTCCAGCGTCCGCCGTCGTCCTCTGTGAAGTCACATGTGAAAGTGATCAGCCTAATCCTGATCACCAGCTGTGTTTAACCTACTTTGGATCGGGAGCGCTCGGCTGCCCCTGCTTTGGCTTTTTGTTTGAACGGTATTAGCATGAACACAGGACGCATGCAGGAAGCGCGACCCGCCACACTCAGACACCGTGGCTCTGGTGTGTTTTCTCTTATATTTGTAGTGACATGCAAACTCTAACAACATGATTTCTCATAATCAAACATACGTTTTGCATCCCTAAGGGAAAATATTAAATGTTGCTCATTTAGATAAAGAGTTATTGTAGATAGTAAAATGTACAGCTTTAACCAAACTAGTAGTCAAATTGACTCGACTGAACTGATTTTGCTCTCACAGATTTGATATTTGACTTGTAGAAAATGACTTGTGACCATTTCTGCAAATTATGCTTCTTCCTATCTTTTGTTAAACATCAAAAAGTGACATTTTAGTTTCCTTCAAGTAAAGTTTTTAGAGCTTAAGACTTTTAACAGTGTGATTTTCAGATGTTTAAAATCTAAAAGTCCTTATTGCAAATCTTCTGACATAAAATCAAACACACTTTTCTGGAGTTTAGAAATCGAACTCAGCTGTCCTCTAGATGTTATTGATGTAACTTGATGAATTAGAATTATTTTATATGTTATAATTGATACTAGGTATCCAGTTTAGCTAGGGAAGGTTTGACTTTCACATTTCATTCTTTTCCCACGCTCTTGTAGCGTATAATTAAAGCCCACTGCTGTCTGTTTTTTCCAAATATCCACAATAGCAGTCATGAGTACTCTTAACACAATTTTTACCAATTATGACAGAGCTATCATAGCTGAGCTGAATGTCATTCTGTGATCATTAGACACTGGACTTTATTATATAAAGTCAAACCTAACTTGGAATTACTTTCTCAAACATCAGTATTGGTTTCTTTAACATAAATATTGTAACATTTAGTGCTAGAAAAGGCAATAATCAAAGATTTAACAACCAATAATGCCTTGTCAGACCTCGAGAAGAGCTTAAAATGAAACTTTTATGATTTTTAGACAGCTAAATTATTTCTCGTTTTACCGGGAAGAAACTCAACAGTTGTTACTCTGTGATGAGGATGTGTTTGAAATCATTTGTGCTTGAAAGAATGATGTTTGAAGCATATCTGGGATCTTCTTTGGCCCCGCAGCTCTGAGAAATTAAAGTTTGTGACGCACATGTAGCAGAAGTTGGCTGCTGTAGATAATGAAGTGTTTTTGTGCAGCCGTTTCCTCTGTTTGTAATGTAATTAAATGGCAGTCAGCTGGAACAGTGGAGGTCAGGCGGAGGTCTGGAAAACTACATTGAAGACTGATTGTAGGGCTGGAAAAACATCACAGCTTTGTTAAAACATCTAATTCCTGAAAAACATGCAAGATGCTTCCAGATCACAAGGATTTTTTAAAAATGCAAGTGTGGAAAAGCATAAATACAACATTAATGCTCTATTCCAAGATTGTTTTTAAACAATCTTGTTATTTTGTGAGACAAAGGTCAGTTGTTTCTTGTTTTCTCATCATGATTTGCTCGAATTCAAATCATTGTTGCAACAAAACAATCCAAGATCTCAATTTGTCAAGATAAAATATGGACATTTTCCACAACAAAACGACTAAAGATTGTTTTGTAGTATAGATTAGTGAGATTAAATAAAAATTTTTAGATGTTTTACCAATAGTTTTGAAGCTAAAGCATTACAAACAATTATCTGAATAAATAAGCCTAAAGCAGCTGCAAACAGAGGATCGCAGGAGCCTCTGCATCTGTAAAGCTCTTGATTGGTTTTTGGAGAAATCAAAAAACGAAAAGACACAAAGTAAAGAGGAATCAGTGGATTTCTAAGCTTTTCTCTGTGTTTTTTTCTCTCTGGCTCATCGGCTTCCAACTGGCAGGTTTCCTATCTCAGATTCAAGCTCAGGCCGCCCTCTGGGGTTTGACTTAATTTGAAATAAATGGATCCAAACCCTGCTGGCTCTGCAGCCTGCCCTCAGCCAAAAACAACTTCCCTGAAATCCGGACCGAACTCCCACAAGTCCGAACAGCAGAAACATGAAATAAAGCAATAAAAACTCTGGGTAAAACCACCAGAGGGCATGTTGTCACCTTCTCTCTTCCTTCTGCTTCTCCACAGGATCCAGGACCTTCGCCTCCCTCCCCGATCCTGGGCCAGAAGCCGCTGCAGCTCATCGAGCTGAAAGCCAGGGGGCGCTTCGGCTGCGTCTGGAAGGCCCAGCTGCTAAACGAATATGTGGCGGTGAAGATTTTCCCCATCCAGGTAGGTAGTCCTCACCTGAACCTGCGCTGGGTTAGCAGCAGAGCGGTGAAGCTGAATCTTCTTCTTCGGGTGCAGGACAAACTCTCCTGGCAGAACGAGTATGAGATCTACAGCGTGTGCGGCATGAAGCACGACAACTTGCTGCAGTTCATCGGCGTGGAGAAGAGGAACAACAACCTGGACCTGGAGCTGTGGCTCATCACCACCTACCACGACAAGGTTCAGCAATCAATCTTATCAATCAATCAAGTTTATTTGTTTAGCACATCTCACAAGTACAAAATCATAAAACACACCACACAGTAAACCAGTAATATTTTATTTATAATGATTCAAAAGGTGGATTTTTAGTCTAGATTTAAACAAACTCAGTTTTTCAACAGTTATAGATTTGCAGTGCATAGAAGCTGAATGCTTCTTCATGTTTGGTACTGGGGGCGCAAAGCAGAGCTTTATGCAGCAGATCCTTAAATCGTTCAGTGATTTATAAACTAACAACAGTATTTTAAAGTCTGTTCTCTCAGTGGAAGGACTGTAGAACTGGGCGATGTGCTCTATGTTCCTGGTTTTAGTCAGAACGCCAGCAGCAGCAATCAATGCAACTCGAGATAAACGCATGGATGAGATTCTCTAGATCTTCCTTTAATTTTGTAAATGTTCTTCAGGTGATAGAAGACCGTCTTTGTAACGGTCTTTATGTGACTAAGAAGGTTCAGGACAAATTTCAGGCCTGATCTCAAGTTTCCAGCTGTAATAACTGAATCTGTGCGTTGATTATAAAACATTCCTCTTTAGTTCCAAACATCATAAGTTCAGTTTTGTTTCTGTTCAGCTGGAGAAAGTTAAAGTTAAAGGTTAGTAATCGATTCTGTTCTTCCTGCAGCTTCTAAAGGGGATCTGCTGGCTCTAAGCAGGCTTTTTTGCATCAGAATGGTTGAAAAATGTCCAATTTATTCTAGATGTGGTGGCAGAGCTCCAGCAAAGCTGCAGAATTTCTTTAGAGGTTCTCCTCTGAAGCGGTGGTTGCACAGTTCAGCGGCGTCTTCACGCTTGATTTATGCCTTGATATTCGATGCATCCGAGTAGCTTTGTGTGGGGAAGTCTGCATGCAGAGGCTTGCTTTAAATTTCCTGCAAAACTCCCCGAGTTTCAGTCTTGTCATGTAATCAAAACGTGGATATTGAAGACGGGATTCAAAGAGAAAATGACTGACTGGTAATTTCAGGGGGAAAAAGTCAAACACGTCAGAAGAAAGAACACGTTTTGTTTTGTTTTTTATACAAAAGCTGAGTTGATCAGTTCATTTGTAGGAGCCATCTGCCCTCTAGTGGTCACTACCTATAACTACACCCGTCTTTAATGAAAAAAAAAATCTTGTATTTTTGCTCCTATTAGATTTTGTTTGTTTTATCTAAACCTAAAGAATCTCATATTTATTACCCATTCTGATCTGCATTCATTTATGGGTAAACAGTATTGATTAATGTTTTCCTTCTCAATAAATCAACGCAGTGTCAACAGAACAGTTTGTACTTAACTAGAGAATAAAAACTAAGTTTAAATGGCAGTATAAATAATGGTACCATGTTAATTTTTTGTTTTTTATTATTTTCTTTTGTTATTTGCTTGTTTTATATTGTATTTTTTATTTAATGTGCATTGGTCATGGAGACACTGCCAAACAGTAGTTGGTTTTTTTATATTCAGTTTAATCTACATTTGTTTTGGGGTTTTTCCCCAAATTTATTGCATGTATTTATTATATTATGTTTATTTATTTATTTTTTTACTTAAAGCTTATTTTTAAAATTTATTTTTAATCATGTTTATTCTATTTTGTCAGACATTTTGTTTTGCTTAAATATACTGCCTGGACATGATTCTTTAAAAATTACCTTATTATTACTTTTGTAACTTTCTACTTCTTTAATCTTAAAATTAGTTTAATATATTTTTTTGTATTTTAATCTTTCTGATTTTATCTTAAAATAAGGAAGGAACTGATGTTTGAACTGAAGTGAAATCTTTATTTCAAACATGTAAAATGTCAGACGAAAAAATAAAATAAATATGAAAACAAATTAAATTTTAAAAAAAATTTTTACATCCAGCTTGAAAAGTAGTAAGAAGCCGAAACCTATTGAAAACTGTATTGAATTTGCTCTAATTTATAACAAAAGTTAAAGAAAATGCATCTAAAAAGATTATAATTGCAGAAAAAAATTCTTTTTTAGATTTTGAGCTGTGATTTTTATCAAACACTGTAAGGCAGAAGCTGATTTCAGGTTGTTGTTTAGCTAAAACTGACCTCTGTGTCCTGAGCAGAGGTGATTTAGTGACCAGAACCTCTCTGTGTGTGAGCAGGGCTCCCTTACCGACTACCTGAAGGCCAACGTCGTGTCCTGGAACGAGCTGTGCCACATCGCCCAGTCGGCCGCCCGCGGCCTGGCCTACCTGCACGAAGACATCCCTGGACACAAAGACGGACACAAGCCGTCCATCTCCCACAGGTAGCCTGTCGCAATAAGAAATAAATCAATTAAAACAAGCCCAGTCATTTACATCTGCATGATTTATTGTTTTTCTCTTTTCTCTCTCAACATCTGGATGATAAAAGGGTTTAATGTGGTGCATTTGAAGGACAGTTTTGTTTAGAGAGACTTCATAATTCATTTTATTTGTTGTTTTGTTTATTTATTTTGGATATTTAAAATGTCTTCCAGTTCCAGTGTGAAATGTCCATTACAACTTAAAGTTTATTGATCTTTCAGAATGTTTTCTTACTTTATTATGCCATTACTATTATGTTACATTAAAATGGTCTCACAACAATATTATCATTTATTGTAATAACTTCTGGGTCAATTTATTGTCCAGAAAAAACTGTTATCATAACAGGCCTACTCAAAAGTTCGCCTTCCTTCCACACAGGAGATATTTTATGTTGTTTTGTTTTACTTTTTCCTTTTCAGGGATATTAAGAGTAAGAATGTTCTGCTGAAGAACAACCTGACGGCTTGCATCGCTGACTTTGGCCTGGCTCTGAAGTTTGAGGCTGGAAAATCGGCAGGAGACACACACGGACAGGTGACATGAACTCCTCTTGCAGTTTCATCTCTCCCGCTAAATCTGGATTCCTCTGATCATTCTCTTCTCTCCTGCAGGTCGGAACCCGCCGCTACATGGCTCCTGAAGTCCTGGAGGGCGCCATCAACTTCCAGCGCGACTCCTTCCTGCGCATCGACATGTATGCCTTCGGCCTGGTCCTGTGGGAGCTGGCGTCTCGGTGCACCGCCGCAGACGGTGAGGGTGACGCAGCCGCCTCGACTGCTTCCAGCAGAGGAGCTGGGCTTGACTTGTTTGTGTCTGCAGGCCCTGTGGATGAGTACATGCTGCCGTTTGAGGAGGAGGTGGGCCAGCACCCGTCTCTGGAGGACATGCAGGAAGTGGTCGTCCACAAGAAGCTGCGGCCCTGCCTGCGGGACTGCTGGCAGAAACACACGGTGAGCGTCCGACGCCTTCAGCCATTCATTTGTCATTTCATTGTCATTTTAGTAATTATCCAGGTTAAAACAAACAAAACATGCCAAAGTCATTTTTTGCCAAAAGAGGATTTAGGCGAAAAGTGGCTTTATTTTAGGAAGGTGAATATCTGTTATATTATGAACCATGAAGGTGTAGCTGTGACCTTTAACCCCTGCCGCCCCCAGGGCCTGTCCATGCTGTGTGAAACCATCGAGGACTGCTGGGACCACGAGGCCGAGGCGCGCCTGTCCGCCGGCTGCGTGGAGGAGCGCATCAGCCAGATGCAGCGCCAGGCCCCCGTCATCGGCCCCGAGGAGATCGTCACTGTGGTCACCATGGTGACGAACGTTGACCTCCCGCCCAAGGAGTCCAGCTTATGATCGGCTAGTCGACCCAGAGGGGGAGCGAACGTCCGACCCTGGTTGGTCGACTTCCTGTCCTCCCCCTCCTCTTTTATTTTTAAAATTTTTTTACGTTTGTCTTATTCTTTGGTTCCTCACCGCATCGAGTCGAGATCCACCTCATTTTGATACGTGTGCCTGAGGATTTTCTGTTTCTTTTTTCTCTTTCCACCAAGCGGGACGATGACGCTTGAAGGGAAAAAAAAACAAAACAAAACAGAAACGACTATAAACCCCGCTGGTTTGATCATGTATTGTTTTTCTATCCACACGCGAGACGAACTCGCAGAAACCTCACTGAACTCTCAGCGCATTTTAGTGTTAAAAACCAGAAGAAGAAGAAGAAAAAACAAGAAGCTGTTCTTCTTCTGAAACGACGATCGTTCTGCCAACAAAGCAACGGCTTCTGAATGTTTATAGTGTATTGCTGCTGTACATAGTGAATCACGGAGCCAGACCACCTGGTAATCATCTTCACGGGGGAGGGGGGTCCATTTCCAAACCATACGCCTCCTTCAGCCAGCTATACCTCAGTTCAGATGCTCACAGTTTCACCCTTCCTGCTCCCTTTGGTTTCAACTTGATGCTAAATCAATAAGTAGAGTTGAGAACTGGATATTTGTGGTTTTTATTGTTCTTTTCAAACGAGCCGCTCAGTATTCGCCAGCTTGCTTCTGATCCGGTTGTTCGGTTACTCTCTTTTTGATACACCTCAGGAATCTTTGCTACTCGATTTAGTTTCTCTCATTCAAAACGCCGCTTTTCGCTTCAGACCCGCCGACTTCTGGGAACCTTGTAGACGCAGCCAGTGGAGCCCCTCCCCCCACTTCCTCCTCCATCCTGGTGCCATTTCTTACCTGTCTGTATTAGTTACTCTCGTCGATGTCAGGCCAAACGGATGTACAAGACGTTTTTGAGGGACGTTGAACACTGGTGCCGGCATACCTGCAGTCTCCTCAAGCTTCGGGGCGGTTTCGCAGGACGCAGTTTGACAAAAACAAAGTGAAACATGAGGAAACTTCTTCCAGAGGAGAAGGAAAAAACCCAAACACATCACAAAATGCAGTTATAGACACCAGGTTTCCACATAACACAGGTGTAAATGTCACTAATTTTGGGCTTTTAACTCTCTGAGTCTTATATTTTAAATCTCCACCTGAATATTTTTGCTTATTTTAATTGTGCAAAGTTCTTTAAATGTCCTGTGAGTAAATATATTTATCCATAACAACTGGAACTTTCTATATCTAGCAGTTATTTTCCCAATTTACCGTCTATTAAAAGATTTTCATCAGATTAATTTCACTTCCTGCTACATGGGGGTGAAATTACCGTAATAACTTGATATTGGCTGTAAAGCACAACGTCTTTTCAGATAGCGCAAAGTGTCGTGGAATTACACATCTGGACTAAAAGTGTTCATTATTTATTCAAAATATATAAACACAAGAAACTTTTAAATGGCAAATTTAAACTACAAAATTAATGAAATAGATAACAGTCAGTTAAATTTAGGTTTTTTTGTGAAATTTTAATATAATTAAAGATCCAAAACATAAATTGTTGCCTTAATGGTTTTCTTTTATATTCTTGGCCAAATTGCTGCCATTTGGGGGCCGAACAAAATCATTTCAAGGGCAACAAATTGCCCCTGGGCCACATATTGGACACCAGTGTCAAAATCTGAAAGAACCTGAGGGTCAAAAAAATTGATTTTACCTACGCAACAATTAAATAAGCAGCAAAACTTAAATTTAACAAATAAAGAAGTTATATTTGTTGTTGTTTAAACTATTCTAGATCCAAAACTAGGTATTAATTGGGGGAAAAAAACGTATTAATTCTGAGAAATTATATTCTCATCACTATCGATTCTTATCTCTTTGTGTTTGACCCTCAGCATGATAGCACTCCACTGTGCTCAACATTTACTGAACATTTTAGTCTGTTTCCTTTTATCTGAAATCCAAAGTTTGGGTTTTTTCAGCCACATCTGAGCAACTTTTCCTTGAATATAGATGTATTTACATCCTCACTAAGATCCTTAAACTCAAAAGCCCAAAATTAACGACAATTATCCTTATGAGTTTATGCAAACTTCCACTTTAATTTCAGTTAAAATCCAGAAACTAGAGCTTGAGATAAACCTGTGGACGGTTTTCTTGCAACAACAACACAGCAAACCTGAAGGAAGTCGAAGCCATCATCTTATTTCCACTCTGTAGCACGAGAACAGCGTCTGTTGCTTCCTTTCTGCTGCCGCTGCCGTTTCAAACGCAGCTCTCCTCAAAGGTCAGGGACGAGAAAAAGAAATCTCCAGCAGCCCTTCAATAAGCACTACCTCACTCGCAGGGATTAATTTTGGGGTAGAAGAGTGGCAAACGAACCAAAATCAGGAAGAAATCAAAACGACAATTGAAAGCTTCTGTTGAAGTTGGAAAGAAGTTTCCTCATTTTCACCCATTTAACTCAGAAAATCCCAGTATTGTGTGTTCTCAAATGCAAAAACTCAAGCAGTGTTTGAGCCCATTTGGATATTTAACCGCTGTAATAACGGATCAGCTTCAACTGCGATCAGGAAACCGACCCCAGCCGATAAACACCATTCAGGGATTCAGTACTATGCTTTTCTAAGTTCTAGCGAGTTTATATGCAACCAGTGCCGCAAACTTTGCCCTACACCTCTGTAGGATCTGCTGCAGGAGTGGCTTTCAACACACACACACACAAATACCTTGTAGCATTTTAGTTGTTTTTTTTGACCTTGCATATTGATATGTCGTATTTATTTTTTGATTTTTTTTTTTTTTCTGGCCTGAAGTTTCGGGGATCAGAGCTCAGGTGCGACTCTCGATAAAGTCATACAGAGTCGGCACGTTTTGCGGTTGTTTGTCGTCGTCGTTACTACGGGGTTGTGGGTGGGTTCTAATTCAGGAAATATTTTCATCAACTCAAAAAAACAGTAGATATAAACTGTAACATGCTTCTTTCTATTCAGTCTATGGACAAACGACCGAAAATGAATGTTCTACAGACTCCTGGATTCTATATAAATATATATATATATATATAAATATAAATATATATATAAAGTGTGTACTTTGATGGATTGAGCCCGGCCCGGTGTAACTGTAGAGGGCCTCGCATTCGGCTGGTGTCGTGTGATTGTGCCCTGTCCTGTAGAAAATGGTAAAAGCAACACGTTTGGGTATTCATTTATGCACCAAACAATTCAGTTTATTAAAAAAAAAAAAAATCTAGTTTATGTTCACCAATGCTCAACAAAAGCAAAACATGTTTGCCATTTTGCCAAACAACCGTTGTTTCCCCTCAGGTTTGGTTAAATCTGCCACATGAAGGTGTATGAATGGGTTACTGAGCATGCAGGCTTTTACAGTTTTCCACAGTGACCTTCTCCAGCCCAGCACCTCACATTGCTCTGCGTATAAACTTCCCGTGAAACATTTGTGTCTTGTTGCCCCGCCCCCCAAGCCCCTCTATTTTAGGCAGTCTAGGATCTGTACAGACATAATTACCCGTTCTTGACTATATACTCTGAGCTGAATCTTTCTAAGTGCGTGTTGAACTTCAGTGTTTCCTCTACATTCACTTTGTGTGTGAAAGTTGCCCGTTACTATGGTAAAAAAAGAAAAAATTCTTTAAAAATAGCTCATGTTTGTGAAGCACTTGAATTAAAAGGAAATAATCAACATTAAGCCTGAGGCGTTCCTCAGGGAGGCTGTTTAGTTACCCTAACTTTTGTTCTCAAAGAGCCATTGCAATACTCCATAATGTGAAATCACAATCATTTACCACGAGTATTTCCAGGGTTCCTACACAGTAAAACACAATTTGCTGTGGAAAAAGCATTTTTCTCCTATTTTCTGGTATTTCTGTCATGATGCTGGGGTTGAAATGAGCAAATTGACTCATTATCTTCTCGACACAATTAGATAATTAAGCACCAATCTTATTGTTTAGACATAAGAAAATTAAACATATTATAGCATAAGTTTAAAAAATGAAATAAAAATAAGCACAAGACCAAAATGTATCTATAATGAAATAATCGAACCGTTACAAGAAAAAAAAGGTTTGATTTCTGATTGTTTTGAGATGATACACATCTTTTAAGATAAGGAAATAATAAAGCTGACAGTCTGAATATCTCAAAGTTATTCAACAATACAAGTCTTAGTAAGAGCTCTAGTAATTAATTTAAGCTCCTGTCATCACAAGAAAGTTAAACCAATAAGAAAATTTGATAAATATGTTGAGATGATGGAATAATTAAGCTATTGTTGCAACAAAACAAGCTTATTTTTTAAAATATTTACTTTAAAATGATAAAAAAGGAATGGTAATAAAGGACTCCATATCAAGATAATAAAATAGATTCTTATTTTCTTATTTCTAAAAGTAAAATATTGAATTAAACAACTTGAGGTCTTTTCTTGAGATATTAAGATGGCGCAACAATGCAAAAAATTTAACATTTTAAAGTTGAAATATTTGTTACTTTGATTAAAACGGCAAACAAAACATAGTTGACGTTTGAGTTGAGTATGAAACTCCTTATTTTGAAGTGAGAAAATTAAATTGTCAACAAAACGAGCTCAAGTTTTAAAGCAAGACGGAAATTTAATTATCTTAAGATGAACACTAAACTCTAAAATGTTAGCTTGAACGATAAAGCAGCTTTAGTTGTTATTTTGAAGTGAGAAAATGAAATTAAAATCAACAAAACAAGCTAAATATCTTATCACAATCGTACCACCTTAACTTTTATGCTTATTTGGCAAAATAATCCTGAAGCTGTGTAGGAGCCCTGCTTCGTTCCGCATTGATCTCCTGTTTTCCCCCCAACTGTTGGAAAGGATTTTAGAGGAAACATTGAACCTCGGTGACTAGAGAAACACAAACACTACGGCTGTTTTTCACCCCACATTTCTCCAGACTCTGAAGTGGCAGCGCTGATCTGAGATCTGCTGGTTCCGTCTCTAACCATGGCGACGGAGGGTTTCTGAAGCTCAAACCAATGAGCAAATTGATTTTTGTTTAGTTTTATTTTTTAACTGTGACTGTAAATTTCTTGTTGTAAAAATAATGTGAAGATAGAAAGCTATCTGGATTGTTAAGAAGAAGGAGAGAAAAGTATTAGAGCAGCGTAGAAACCCTGGAAACATCAGAGAGAAGACGACTGATCCCCGATCAGCGCTGTGGCTCTCCGCCGACGTTAACATGGTTTTTATCAGCTGAAGTGATCCACGTGATGTAAATAAATGTGTTTTTAGATTGTGAACGCTCACTCTCGTCTTTATTGTGTCTCCGATTGATTTGTTTGAAAACTGAAGTCACGTTTCAGGAGGAATTATCACACAAATTTAATTTTTCTGGGATAATTAGTTGATTTTCCCTGCATGTTTTGAGTTTTTAAACCTAAAATTACAACACAATTCAGAAAAAACAATTATCTTTTTAAAGAGGAGTAATTCTCTTTCTTGTATGAAAATCCTTCAAATAAAACATTTTTTTATTGCTGCTGTATAATCTCTCACATAAACATTTCAAAATACTACCATTAATCGCAGCATGATTCTGCTGCCACCATATTTGTTAACTTTACCCACCAGGTTAGAAATGTAGAAAATTCACCAGACCAGAGATCTTCCCTCCACAGAACTTTCCCACTGTTTTCCTTGGCATAAATCAGGAGTCTCCAACTTTTGGACCTTCTGCAATGGCTCTTAACTGTATTAAAATAATCAGCTAAAGTTTTAAATATTTAAGCAGTTTTTTTTCGTGTAATAAATATTTGACAACAGAATCACATGGAAAAATATCGGATCTATTTGTAATTAAGTTGATCACACAGGTGGATTTATTTGGAGGCCAATGTTTGCAGATTTGTTCTAAACTCTATTGCAGTAAATGTTTGCACATAAACGCCACTAGGTGGTAGCAGAGAGAACCTTCAAAGCCAAATTCAGATCCTAGATTCAGTAAAAAAAAAAAAAAATTATGAAAGTAGCATTTATTTCCTTTAATAATTTATTGTGAATATTTGAAACTAAATGTTGGGTTTATTTTAACAAACATCCAGAGCCTAAGCGAACGCCGACATGGCCCACTGCTTGACGTCCGTAGGACACTGAGGGTATTTCTGCAGCGCCTCCATGATCTGACCGTGGTCCAGCATCAGCCTCATCAGCTGAAACTCCCTCTGGGTTTTAGCCGAGGCGCCGTCGGCAGGTCGGATCAGCTCCAGCTGCTGCAGATGTTCGAAGGCCTGTGGTGGGGGGAAAAGACGTAACTATGACAACAAGATCTACCTGCAAAGCTTGTTTGCTAAATCAGAATGAAACTTACCTTCATGATGACCGGCTGCTCAAAGTTATACATGGAGTTGGACTTCCTCTGCAGGAACTTCTTAAACTCTAAATGCAAAGAGTTCAAGTTATTAAAAACACTTCAAAATGTGTTTGGCTGAACTTTAGGTTTTGGCATCCAGAAATCAGAAATTTGTGTTTTTATTTAGCAGAATGAATATTTCATCTACAATGATCAACTGTTGACATTTTTAGTCTATCTTGTCTAAATGTATAAACATAAAAATATAATTAGATTTATTATTTGCAGACTAAAGTGACATAAGTGAAGTTTCTCAAACTCTAAATCTGATTGGTTGATCAGCCTCTTTTCATGTCTCCTCCCTCTGGAAACACTTTTCATTAAGCTCACATTTTTGTTTTTAAAAACAGATTTTTTTATATATTCTAATTTTAAAATGTCATGTTTTCATTAAGTGTTAAGTGGAAAATCATATAAATAAAGGCCTCCCATGTTTCCATAATGGTTTCCACTGAGGTTTTCTTGAGTCCTAAAGCACTAGAGACGACTTTCCAACCCAGATTGATTTGTCAATGAGTTTGTTTCTCATCAGTTAGTGATTCAGGGTATGATGTGTTGCTTTTTCAGATCTTTCACCTCATATTTTTCCTACTTTGTGACAACAGATAAGTTCCTACATTTTCACACTGAATATTTAAATAGTTGCAGCGTTTTTTCCCTTTATGCTCATGTTGGTGTGAAACTTGAAGCTGAGTTATTCTGCAGAAAACAGAATTTATAGTGACTTAATTTATTTTTGCATTCACATCTCCAGGCCTACCGTTGTGAACCATCTGCAGATTGAACGGCTCTCCTTCATAGACGTCGTTGAGGTGCTTCATGGCGATAATCAGACACAGCTCCAAGATCGACAAGCCTGCCAGAGAAGAAGAAATCTCAGGTTTAATTTGGAGGTGAAACTCTGGACGGGACTCAGGTGAACTGTTTTACCATGGAGCATGTTTGCGTTGGCGTCGGCGAGACACAAGCGACTGGCGTCCAGGAGATCCGCCGGCGTGATGGACGGCCTGGCCACCGAGACTCGACTCAAACACAACATCTGAAAGGAATAAGTTTCCTTCTTTTGGTGCAGCAGGACATTGAATAATTCAGAAAAAAATCTTTCACATGTGAATGAAATCTAGGGCTGGGTTTTTTTAAACAAAAAATAAAGAAAAAAACCCACCATCCACTGAAAAATTTAAAATGGCAGCCATGACCATCAAGGGAAATTTAATTTTCCTCTAAATTATCCTTTATTTATCCCAGATGAAGACTTTCAGTGCAAAATCATACATAACTGGATCTATAGAAATATTTACAACAATTTTTTTTCAAGATGGCCATCCTGGTTGTCATGGAAATAATGGTGAAGTTGAGTCACCGTAGATAGAAAAAAAGGGAGTAAATTTCCACCATAAAAGTCAGGTCTTAATCTCAGATTTATAGACATTTCTGAGCAAAAGTTGAACATTTGCAAGAAAAAAAAAAAATTTTTGGATTAATCTCAGAAATTTTCTAGAAATTTTTTATTTTATTTTCTTAACTCAAAACAATCATAGCCTGCATATTTTCAACCATAAACATAATTTTATTTTCTTTATCTTATGTTTTCAAAATAGACATAATGGTGAAAATATACTTGCACTAAAATCATCAGTAGTTATTGTCAATAACAAAAATCAGCAGAAGCTAATTCTAAACCACTAAAAAAGGTGAAAAAAAAACAAACGGAAACTCTTGATAAACCACTAAGTAACATTAACAGAAGCTAATGCTACCAATTTTTACAGTAATGTGCTGCTTTATTTGTCTCACCAGCAGCGTGTGCAGGGAGCGGAAGTCCGTACTGGAGTTGAAATGTCTCTGCAGAACCTCTTCAGCCGATCTGTCCTCACAGAGCGTCTGCAGGAGACGAAGTCAAGATCAAGAAATCCTGTTTCCGTTTCAGGACTTACTGACTCACCGTCACGGCGGCGTTCCACTCCTGAGCGAACTTTCCATCCGGGAAGTCGTCCGGCAGGCTGAGCTGATCTCGGACCCGCTCCAGGTACTGCGGGAACGTCAGCTTGCTCAGCAGGTGGATCTGACGGTGGGAAAACCGAGACTTCACCCGCTTCTCCAACAGCTCCAACACATCCTGGAACAAAGAACCCAGAGAGTCATTATAATCCATTTTATTTATTGTTTTGGTTGTGTGAGGTCTTATATTTCTATTTGATTTATTGTTTTATTTTGAATATTTAAAATGTCTTCCATCTGAAACGTGGCATATTCTGTACAAAGTTAAAGTTTGTCTGAGAAGGCACTTGCTTTATTATGCCATCATAAAAATTATCTGAAAATAACAATATTATTGTGCATTGCAATCATTTCTGGGACAATTTATTATATAGAAACATTTGTGATTGTGACAGGCTTAGTCACATTTGACAGATTCTAGACATTTCAAAATAAGTGAATAAAATTAATCCTTTACAAAAATGTGCCATGTCTGTTTTTGTGTATACAAGGGCTTAGAAATTATGTCTTGTCAAAAGCGCTAGAGAAGGTTTGACCTTTAACCTGAATAATGCATGTATTCATGACCCACCAGCCTGCAGGTGAGGCCGACTACAGCGACGGGCGCCTGGGCAGACTGGGCAACATCAAACAGGTTGTACAGCAGAGTCTGGTTCTTGTGGCAGGCGAACAGATCGAACTCGTCCAGGACGAACAGCACCGGACGGCTGCTGCTGCGGTCGCCTTTCTTCAACGCATCCAGCAGGAAAGTCAAGTTCTCCGCAAAACTTCCCTGAAGTCAGACAGATATCTGGTTTTGAAGCAGTTTTCTTGCAGAGAAAACTGTGCAAGAAGTTTTCTCTGCAAAAACGTCTTGTAAAGTCGTTGTTACTCACAAACACTCTGTCGCCAACAACGTTTTCCAGCTGGAGCTGCCTTGTTATTTCTTTCAGAGCTATTCTGTCATCTGTCTGCAGGAGGCCTGAAAAGAATTGATGAAAGGATGCATGAAAACCGCTCTGTTCGAGATCGTCTAGTGAAGCAGGTGGAGCTTACCGTTGAGGTGAACCTGCAGGAGGTTTTTCTGCACCTCTGTTTCCTGTGACAGCTCCCTCAGGACGCTCCTCAGCAGCTGCAGACACAGAAACAGACGTCACGCCTCGGGATACGGTGCTTTTCCAACGCTAACCCGATGGAGGCTCACCATGGTTTTCCCCGATCCTCTAGGGCTGACAATTAGCACCGAGTTGCTCTCTCCATGGACCGCAGTTCGCTTCAGCAGCTCCGCCAGGTGTCTGCAGGTAAACATTCAACATTATTCCATTTTTATATTGTAAATTTTGTTTTACTAGGACACTTTTGTGAGCTAACCTGGGTGAAATTATTCCAAAACCAGGGATAAATTCACCTACTTGTGTTGAGCCTCCACTCCCTCTGGTTTATCAGGAAGCTGCTGATGGCAAAATCTCTTCCTTAAAATCTGATGAACCTGAAAATAAAACGTAGTTAACTACAAATTTATGATGTAATCAACATGAACAAAGTAAGGAAAAAAGTTCTTCATTTCAAACCTGACTGATGCATTCTCCAATAGGTAGATGAGCATCTTTTGCTTTTCTTTTACTCATGATGATGTGAAAAATCCTGTAAAACATATGGTTTAATGTTTTAACAAATCGGTTCTGTGCGCATTCTACACTTTAAATCAACAAATATGTATTCATGTTGCTAAATCATTGAAAGCAAAAAAAGTCGGCAATGACTAAATCTCTTAAAAAGATCCGTCAGTAGTTATTACTTGTTTTATTATCAATTACGTCTTTAGTATACTCTACAGATGGCCTAGCGGGGTGGTTTGTAAGCCGAATTGTAAAGAGGGCATCACTTTTAAAGAATATTTTCCAACAATTAATTGAGACCACTTATAAACTGTCAGAAACAATAAAATTCCTAAAACTGCTGAATTAAAACCAAGAGTTTGGTGTAACGTTCATTCCATTCTCCCTCGCTAATAAATCAGCCCGCAGCTGCAAAATTCTGAGATAACGAACCTTTAATTATATATTTAATAAAGAGTTAATTAATATAAGAATCGGCACAGACAGTAGCCGGACAGGAGAAGTCTCTTACCTAAAAGTGTTATGGTGAAAATGCTTCTCTATCTTCGCGGGAATGCATCACTGATGACCACTTCCTTCTTATGATTGCAGCTCACCTCTGATTGGCTGAAGCAGGCAGCCGACCAGAAAGCGGCACAGAGTAGCGAAACGAAATAAAATACAAAATAAAAAATAAAATAAAAAGATATAACAAACAGGCTTAACATAAACTCACAACTAAATAAAAATATTCTTCGGAATTAAAAATAGTAATAATACAACAATAATATCAAGCGGAAGTTGAAGTTTAGAAACAGAGATGTCTAAATGTCGCCCTCTAGGGGCAAAGAAAATTATAACGCAGGCGTATTTGTTTATATTTATAGTCCGTCTTTTTTCATAAAAAACAACAACATTTGAATATATTGTATTTATATTTCAAAGCGTTAAAATTCCTTAAACAGTTACTGTCATTATTTGAGTATCATTGCTCATTCAAAACATTTATTGTTATTTTCTGGGGTCATGTTTGTTTTGTTCAAATTACATTACTGAATTTATCACTATATTTATTTCCTTAAACTGTTTTATTTGTTTACAGGGTTTGTATTTTTTATTTAATATTCAATGTTTCGTGTCTTCGTAATAAAATATGTAATTTTAATATTTGTATGTATTCTGTACAGAACTAAGAAATAAAGAATGAAACATGAAAAATTACATGTTGTATGAAGATGATTTACAGCTAAATTAAAAATAAAAGTAATAGTAAGCAGTGAAAAAATTGTGAATGTTATTTTTCTTGTATTTTTCTAATATATCTTAGAAAAAAATCACATTATATTTATAAGCTATTGTTTTTATTAAAATGTATGAATCTGACATTCCTCTGACTTTGATTAAACTGGTTCAGATTTTCACTCCTCCTCAGTGAAGAGAAATCTCTGGTTATAGTGTGGCTTTAAGTTGATGGATGAAATAAGCAGAATAAACTAGCAGATATCTCAGAAATCACCTGCTTCACTGAGCGCCTGTTTATTCTGTCACATTATGGTAAAATACGACCTTCTGCTGACATACTTAGCTTCCTGTCTGCCCTTATATAAACACATGAAGAGGTTTTTTAAAACCGCGGCCGAACTCGTTTATGGTTTCCTCAGGTTTGACCTTCAGAGCTGCAGCCTCTTCACAGCCGAAGGCCTCATTTTCAAGCTTTCATGGGTTTTATTGATCCTGTTTGAGAGTCTGTTTTGGGTTCTGTGTCAGTTTTTTAGATTTGCACATTTATTCTGGACTCTTGTTTACAATTTAGCTGCAGATAATGAGCAACACTAAAACGCAGGATAATAAAATCCTTTTGTGAAATAAATCAAATCATTAATTACTCATTCTGGGGGATTTTTTTTCTTTGGGAAGCTTTGGGTAATTTTGTTATTTTTTCCAGAACGTAATATTTTGGGGGAAAATTCTCTTTTATTCTGTTTAAATAAATGCTCTGTTGATTTTTTGTTTGTTTTCTTGGTGTTTTGTCAGATTAGAGATCCTTTAGAATGCATCTGCTTGTCCTAATGTTTTTCTTTTGCTCAAATCAAACATTTTCTGACTTGTATTTTCTGTATTGTGATTTTTATTATGCCTAAATTTTGATTCTGATTTCAGTTTTTCTTTTGTGTTTAGAAATGTTTACTAAAAGTTGCATTTGCAATGAAATGTTTCTGTATTTTTGAATTGTGTTGTCAAATATCGATTATTATGAAAGGTTCAGTTAGTATTTTTAAATAATTTGTCTCAAAAAATATAATAATAATTTTGACTTTGTGGCTCTAAATTGATGTTCTAAAATTTTCATTTCTGCATTTTAAAAGTGTTGATTTGTGTAACTTCTCATATTCTTATATGATATCGGTGCTTTTTTGCTTTTGTTTTGCAAAAGTTGCTATTGTTTTCTCTGTTAAATTTGAGCTATGGCTGTATTTTGGTCTTTCTGAGTGGAGTGAAACACTGTGGATTGTGTTTTTTTTTTTACGGGTTTCGTGTCTGTGACTCATCCCAGCCACTCCTCCACCTGTTTTATCCCTAACTTTGCAGCTTCAGCCCCACACATCTCTTGCATGCCATGCAGCGCTCCGGAGTAAAACGTGCATCACCTCTCTCCCATCTGCTGGCAGCCCGTGCCGGCGCATGCGCAGCTCGGCTCTCCATCATCTCCAGTATTCCAGTGTAGGAGCAGCAGCAGCAGCAGCAGCAGAGAACTAATGGGTAGGCTTCTTATTCTTATTTTTCTCCTCATCTGAAGCGCCTCCTCGCTCCTTTCTGTCACTCTTTCAGCGGAGGGATGCACTCACCGGGGTGTCCGGGTAAGAACGGTCGGTATTCGGCCTGCTTTGCCGCAGACAGGAGCGTTACAGAGCCTGAAAAGCGTCTCTCTCTTCATCTGCAAACGCAACGGGTTAGCACGGCTGTTAGCCAGCAGGCTAAGCTAGCCGTGCTAACTCGGCCTGGCCCTGGCCTCTCCTTGCCCCCATTTGACTCGAAACCTAACTGGGGCTTTGCTAAAATATTTCCACCTCGATAATTTGTAAATCGGAACCCGGGCTGCGGGTGCTGGACGTGCCCGAATCCGGTTCCGGTTCGCAGAATAAAAAGCCAACGGTTGTTAGCTTGAGCTGGACTCTCCGTCTAGTGCATTTTCCTTACAACAAGCTAGCAGGCTAACGGCTAGCTCAGTGTTGGCTCCAGAGCATCAGAGAGCCCTCTGACTGGTCCCAGTCCGCCTCTCTGACACCGAACCGGGTTCAGCGAGGCCGAACAGCCGCTAAAGCAGCGCCATAAAGCAGGTTTCCGCTGTTCAGCCCGGGTCAACAGGCTAATTATCTCACCTTTAGGCTTGTTTTGATGATGTCCAACCGTCTGTCAGGTCCAGATTTTAGGGGGAACTGCTGTCATTTAGCCAACTGTTAAAGCTGTCAGGGTTGCCTTTAATTTAATGTGTCACTGAGCCAGCTTGGGTTGGATAAATGTTCATAAATACTGGATATAATCTACACATTTCTGTTATTATAAGGTCATGAGTATCTCCCTATGTAACCTGGAAAATCAGATAATTACCGTCTAATTAACCTGAAAAGGATCATTAGTATTCCTACAAGGTTTGTTGGTCTTTTTTTTAAAAGAAAATATGTGTGAAAACAAACTATTTAATGTTGCACAATTTTAAGAAATCTTTAAATGATCCCAAATCTTTGTCGTCCATGATGTGGTGAAACCAAAATTCACATGTTGTTTAATTAGCATTAAAACTTGTAAAATGTTGTAACCCAAAGGAGAAAATTCATTAAAGAACGATTTAAAATAGATTTTGTGATTTATGGATTGTAGTAAAGTTGCACTTGTTTTAACCCTTAAAACATGCATCATTTTGAATGCATTTCACACTATAAGGGAAGTAGAATTTGAAATGATTTCTTTTTATTTGATATTTTAGGGCTCAGAGGTTTGCAATAAAGAACAATAGAATAGAAATAAAGTAGTTAGTCATCTGTTAATGGGTGACTAACTAACTAGTCACTAGACTAAATACTCGGATTCGAGTATTTACAAGCGGCACTCCAAATTATTTGCGTAATATCAGTCTGTTTATGGTTTTTAACGTAAAGCGTTTCTAAAATATTCAAAAGAAAATATAGATTAGGAAATATAGGTGCAATGCCACTTGACATGCTATTGGCTGGTCATTGAAAAGCAACCAATCCAGGAGCACCATTTATTTTCCTTGGCCCTGATTGGCTGAATCCTCCACGCGGAGATGAGGAAGACTGTAAATATTAACTTCTTCTGAATTCAAGCGCATTGACGTTTTATTTTCCGTTCAATTGTTTCTTAAATCCCATTTAATTAAATTGTAATCATTCTTAATATAAAATAAATAAAGCAGCGACAGATTATTCTCTTAAGACAACAACAAGGATTTGATTTATTTCCACAGATTTCCAATTTCATTGCATTCCAGACAATGTTTGGCTTAATTAAGAATTTATTCTGTATTTGAACTAAAAACTGTTGATTTTTGAAATTCTGTACATTTTGATGTAAATAAAGCACTGTTAGCCTGACATTAAGTCCAGCATGTTTTTAAAAAGGTATTCTGGATATGCATAAATCATCAGAAATTCCCAGAACCTCACCTTGGTGTAGCAAGTTAAATCTGTATTTAAAAGGTTTTTGCAGCTTAATGGGAGTAAAAATTACCAGCTGCCTGTTTAAATTAGAGGTATTTTTCTCTCTCTGAAGCTTTTGGTTAATTTACCGTGTATTCAGTATAAAACAAATGGTATCATCTCATTAAAATTCCTTCCAGATGATACTGATATCAGGTGTGTAGTTGCAGAATCTTAAAGTTTCTTCTACATTCTGGAGTAATTTATTTAAAGTATGTAAAAATGAAGATGCTAAACAAAAGTGTCTGTCTTTGTAGAAAGTGCTAAAAATAGTCATACGAGTGTGGTCTGCAAAAACACATCATTTTAAAATACAATTGACAATTTTAGGGTTAAATATTGAAAAAAAAAGTAAACATTATGTTCTGTTTTAACGGTGAAAATCTATAATTTTGTATAGCAAACTTGACTTCTTGTCTGAATAAAGGTCACTATGCAACTTTACACATTTTAATTTGAAAGAGAAATAAAAAACTTTTCAGGGGCATGCTGTGGTGGCGTAGCGGTTAGCGCCACCCATATTTGGAGGCCTTGAGTCCTCGACTCGGCCGTCGCAGGTTCGACTCCCGGACCCGGCGATATTTGCCGCATGTCTTCCCCCTCTCCTTCCCCGTTTCCTGTCAGTCTACTGTCATATAAGGGACACCAGAGCCCACAAAAGACCCCTGGAGGGGTAAAAAACCTCAATAATACAAAATCATCTATTTTGGTTGAAAAGCAAAAAAGCCTCTTAGAAAATGCAATTTTCTGCCAATATGTCCCTTAATTTATGTTAAAATCATTGAACAGAAGATGAAGATTTATATCAATAAATAAAACATCCAACATCTCTATTTCTTTTTTCTTTTATTAATGGATTAAAATAACCGTACATTGTTCAGTTTGCCTCAGTCTGGTGCATTTTTATCCAACCGTTTGTTTATTTTACTCTTACCTATTAGCAGCTGAAAGATGGGACAGTTTGCCATAAAGTTTGGACTTCCTGTGAGTTAATGCTTCTTTATTCTAATTAGTTAATTAGATATAAACACAGCGATGCTTTAAAGCATCACTGACTGGTCAGATATTCCAAATCCTATCAGATCAGTCTCTCTGTCTGATTTTATTTCTATATTTCCATAAACTGCTGCCCTTAATGGACCACAGATCCAGTTACTCTGCCATATTTAGCTGAACTTCTCTCTTATTTGATCTGATTTCTGACCTGAAATCTGACCTGACCAGACAGTCTTGTTGTTTTTTGTCCTAAATAGCATAGTTTTGGACAAATAAAAGTTTGCTTTTTGAATAGAGGAACTGCTCATAGAGTAAAAAGGACATTTTTGTGATTTCTTTTTAGGACCGCTTTCATATTTAGTAACATCACCTTGTTTGTTTTCCTTGTTACTAACTGATGGGAACAAATAATTTTAAAACATGCGTTTACTAAGAGTTTACCAAGTAGTATGTATGTTAAATCTTACCTTAGCTGATTTATTCAGCTTCTAAAATATATGCATGCTTTCACTTTGGTCTCAGCCTCCACTAATTATTTAAATTAGCACCAACTTTCTCCTTCGTTCTGACTCGGTCTCTTAAAAACCAAAAAGATGGAGCGAAGAAAAGCAACAGCAGAACTTTCTTCAATGTTTTACATCTTAAAATGAATGTCGGGAACTGAGAAATCTGGAAAGTAGAGTTTGAGGATAAAAAAAATCAGTTTGAGTAGGAATCGTGGTTTTTATTTGTAAAGATTTAGAATCAATTTTCATAAGTTTGTGGCCATTTTTATGCAGAAATGTTTCAACTACAAGAAAACTTGCTAAGCCTGGTGGTTGGGTGCCATTCATCCAGCGGCCTGTTGTGTTTTTGAGTTAAAAAATGTTTAAAGTTGACAGGAAACTAAAAAATGTCAAATTTTTATATCAAAAATGCAAACGTTTTAAAAAGGCTTAGCCTGGTGGGGGCACAAGTAAAGCCCGGTGGCCCTCCAGGCTGATAATACACTGGAGGAAACCCTGAACTAGTTCACTTCCACTGTCACGAATGATGCGCATTTGTCCACTTCTTCATTAAATAACTACAAATGGTTAAAATCTCCTGGTTGGAAATTGCAAAACAGAACTAACTCCATCTACACATTTAATATCTAAAATTTAATAAATTTGACACAGTAATGTCTCCATTTGTCGGTAAATCATGAGAATCCTTTGCAAACTTAGTAGAAACCTTATAATTGGCTGACAATCAGTTGATTGGGAACCCAGTGCCAGGACGGAAAGACAACAGCAACGAAGAGGCAACCGTTGCTGCTCATCGGTCTGGTAGAGGTTGCTTTGCTCTGACGTCTCGTTTTGATATTCTTAGCAGCGTTTTGCTGCTTGCGAGGCCATTTTGATGCAAACAGTTGTTTTTCCTGTTTTTCACCCTGATGCATTTTGGTTGTTTGCCTTCTCTTCCTCCGGTGGGTAATATCACAGAGCTTAAAATCTGACGTCTCTCCATTATAAATCACTGATGCAGCCTTTAGAGCCCCCAGCAGCAGTGAATCACACTTCTTGTCTCTCAAGTGCTACCTTCATTGCCTCTGCGTCCATGTTGTGTGCATCAGGTAGCTTCAGCCGGGCTGCGGTTTCAGAGCGTTAATGCTCGGTGAAAACAGGAGCAGCTTCCCCACCTGCATCACAGGAAGCTGTTAGAAAAGCTTCAGATGTCACAATCTGGGGAAAAAAGCTCAATTATGTGTGAACCTTTGCTGCTCTGGCTGGTTTAGTCCTGAGTCACTGTCTGCTGGGGACAGCGCAGGTAAAACCGGCCGCAGCGAGGGAGTCACTTCCTGTTTCACTTCCCAGATTATCAGTGGAGGACGTGGAGTCTTTGGAAAATGATCTGTTGTTCCAGACTTTATTCCTTTTCCTATTATTTTCCCAATTTTCTTAAATCCGCCTTTCGTCTTCACTTTTCTTTTATTCCTAATTTCCTTCCTTCCTTATTACTCTTTTCATTCATTCCTTGTCTTTTCAACCTTATTTTATTCCTTATTTTCTTCCTTCATTCATTTTCACTCCTTCATTCCTAATTTTCTTTCCTCATTCCTTTCTTCTTCTTTCTTTCCTTCCATTTTCACCATTTTTATTCTTTAGTTCCTTTTATCCTTCCTTCTTTCTCACTCATCAGTTTTTCCTTCCTTTTCACTTTTGTTTTATTCTGTATTGTCTTATTCATCTTCGCTTATATTTCTAATTTCTTTCCTTCATTCCTTCCTTTTTCACTCTTACTTTATTCCTTATTTCCTTCCTTCTGTCATTCATCCTTGTTCCCTTCTTCCTTTGTCGTTTCCCTCCCTCCTACATCCTTCCTTCACTCTTTCTTGTCTTTCCTTCCTTCTTTTTTCTGCCATTCTTTCATTCTCCCCTCCTCCCTCCCCTTCCTTGTGTCCTACCTCTTCCTCCTTTCCTTCCTTCAGGTTAATCCTTCTCGCTCTCTGCTGTAAACTCCCAGTGAACTTGTATCTTTGTGTTTTAAAATCTGCAGAGAACTCTGGGAAGTTGTGTGAATGTTCAGGTCCTGCTAAAGGCCTCGCAGTGTTTAATCTGACATGTTGCAGGTTTAGAAATAACTGGAGTTTTTCCCCGTTTGCATGGAAGCAGTTAGCAGAGAGCTGCTTTGCCTGAGGTAAAGATAACACCTGCTGAGACGCTTTGTGTAATTTCTAATCAAAATGTCTTCGGTTTATATCCGTTCTCTTTTCTTTTCTGACGCAACCCAATAAAAAAGCTGATAACCGAAACATTTGTCAGACATCCTCGCGCTGCAGCAGGCTCTTGTTGGAGAGGTAATTTCTTCTCAATAGAAATGATGTGCTTTTTGTTACGTTTGTCTTTGCCAAACATGGAGCTCTGGGAAATTAGATTTTAATGATGTGGCCGTTTCACTTATACGATTCCACAGCCGTCTCCTGAGATGATTGCTGCAGCGCTCTGCCTGATAAACAGCTGCCCCTTTCCCCGTGCTCACCTCCCCGCCTCTGTGGGAACATCTCTGGGTTTGTTTCAGCAGCTAAAGGCCTGTTATGAGTCAGCAGCACCACCAGCTGAGAGGAGACTCTGCTTGCAGCTCCAATTGGCGAGCGGCGAAAACGTGTGATTAATTGAAGGTATTAGATGCACCAATCAGTCGCTTTGATCGGTGACTAGGGAGGGGAATCGAGAATCGGTTCTCAATAGTTCAGGTACTTGCTTAACCATTCCCCTTATCGGTTCACGCTCTGTGTTTTGCTTAGAAAATGTCCAAGCAAAATATTATTATATCAGCCGATTTATCAGCACCTTTTTCCGTAATTTTTGGAGATTGGTGATACTTGCATATGAAACCGATCTCATCTACCTCAGCAAATCCACCATTCTTTCTCTAATTACCCAGTTATGAACCCCAAAGAAAATTAATACTGAATTGACGCAAGTTGATTATGTTCCTTATGCCCATGTAATATCTATGGCTGCAGCTAACAATTATTTTAGTAATCGATTATTGTGACATTGAATATGATAGATTGGTAATTTCAGTTTAGGGCAGAAACTATTAATCAATTATTCAATTATTTATTGAAATGATTATCAACTGATTTAGTAATAGATTGATCTTCTGCTGGAGTCTTCAGACTTGATAAAGGCCACTAATATCAACATATCTGTCTGCTGTTTGTAGAAAGTTGTGAACTGTTCCAAGCTAATTTGGTTTTACTGTTTTGTTTTCACGGTGACCTCAGATTGATGAGGAACTGGATCATTTTTTAGGTTTTGACTCTAACTGTCTGTCTTCTCCTCCTCTCAGGAGTCATGGGGAAACCACTACCCAACAGTGATTGGGAACCAAAATCCTGAAAAGGTTTCTGATGGTGTTTTTCCTGGGAAATGGACAAGTGTTGAGAATTTAAGAATAGAGGACTTTACTTTGGAAGAACTCGGCAGTCCTGATCCCCGCCCTCTCCCTTCTAGCCAATCGGATGGCTCCGAATGACAGGATACAGTAATGGATGTGGTCACGCCGTTCAGCGCTGTAGCCAGAATGCAGCTCAGAGGGTAGGGTCAGCTGTGAGCCCGCCTCACCCTACCCTCCCACCTCCCCGTTAGCTCCGCCAGAGAGCCGCCCCTTGACCCCCACTTCCAGGCAGCAATCCTTCCCTCCCAACACCGACCCCTCCACCACGGCTTCGGAAGACGGAACATGACGCTGGTTCATGTCTGATACGTACACCTCTGAGGCGTCGAGCGTAAAACCAGTGGAGCAATGAATGGCGGAAAGGACTGTGAGGCGGGAGATGAGAGGCAGGCCGTCCCTGTCCAGGTCCCCATTGGTTGGCAGCGCAAGGCGGAGCACGGCGGAGGCGTCGTGTATGTGAGGTAAGGACATGTCCAGAAAGGTGCCGTGTCTTACATGCTGTTGATGTCCTGTTTCCTGATGGAAGAACAATCTGGTCACTCAGGTCACCATCCATCCAACCATTGGTCTATCACTCATCCAGCCATTCGTGTTATCTTTCATCCAACCCTTCATCCATCTATTGGTCTGGCATTCAACCATTCATCCATTGGTGTGTCAATGGTTGGATGCATGGATTCAAGCTTGGTTTACAGTCTAACTATCCAACCATTGGTCTATCATCTATTGTGTTTTTTCCAGGATCCATAATTAAAGTCTTATTGCTGAGATATTGACCAGAGTTAATATCTCTGCAATATCAATATTTATGCTGAAGATCGTGAAATTATGTCAATTACAGAATCCAGACGACTTTTGATTTTTGAGAAGTGTTGTATTCAATATAAGGATTAGTCCTAACTCATTTCTAAGTTATTATTGTCTCTTGAACTGCAAAAAATCCTGCATTTGAAATAAAACTATAACTTTTCCCATTTGTATCTTTCAAATTCTCGAGCATCAGGAACTAGCGCGTCCTGAGTGAAATATTTTACAGTCTTGATGAGCGCTGTTGCTTAAAGCAATAGGAGGGATGTAAACAGGAGGCTTGAGGGTCGGTGGTGTGAATCAGAAAGCCCCCAGCAGGTGTGTTTACTGTCCACACACGGTCAGAGCTGCTATGATTGATCGGCTCTGCAGGAAACCGACACAAACACGGCGACGTTTAGATGCTGCTGCTCCCTGCGTTGAGTCATGCACGTCCCCTCTGCTGCTCCGCTGATGCTGCAGTGTCTGCAATCTCCCCAGCATATTGTATTTATGGGACGCTGAGCGACTTATTGATACAGAAGAACTGCAGCCTACATGTTTGCATAAATGCTAAATGTCTAGGAGAAACCAACCATTCATGAAGAAAACTCCTTTTATCCCATATTTCAAAGCCTTCTCAGATCAATGCACCAATGATGTTACATTTCTGTGCCTGTCAGAGGGGTGGCTCAGATAATCGTTCCCATCAGCTCTGACCATAAAGTGTGCAAAGTCTGCACTTTTCATCATGATGTAATGGGACATCCCACTTCAGACTTGCTCTACCTCCATGAGTTCAGACAGAGTTCAGAACTCGCTCTGTGATCATGAGACATGAAAATCTGGCCACAAAAAGTCCAATTTCCTGTTGGTACTCTGATCAGATGAGCCTAAAGTTGAACTTTGTGGCCATAATAATGGTGCATATGGAGGAAAGCTCCATATGCACCATCCACATGGTAGTGCCGGTGTTATGTTGTGAGATTGAAAGTAAAAGAAAAGCAGAAGGGCGAAATAAGAGCATAATATTTTTACTAGGTTGTCTGCACATCCTGAAAATGTCTTAAATTCATTAGAAAATATGAGAGTTGGCTTTAAATACGTTAATCACATGCCTTAAATTTTGTCGTAACAGGACTACTTAATCTCTTATATTCTATGTAGTTAAACTTTCTCTTGGTATTTTTCTGTCAGGCAAAAGTTTACGTTCTTTGACTTGAGGCAGTTGAGGCTAATGCTAACTAACTGCTAATAAACCCTTGCTAATTAGCTAGCTTTCCTTCTTCACTACTGGCTCTCTTCTGATGCAAACCCATACAATGTTACCTCCTATTGCAAAAAAAAAGCTTGGCACTACTACAATATAAAATATGCAGTCTCCTTTTGTAAATTACTGTCAAGATAATGTCTTAAATTGCATTTATAAAGGTTTTTAAAAAAGTCTTACATTTGAGTTGGTGAAACCTGCAGAAATTTGTTTATAATCATAACCTGGATCAGAGAATGAAGCTCATCTTTCTGACCAATAATGTCTTCTAAAATGTTCTGACAAAGCTGTTAAGTTTATCTCTATTTAAAAGTGAATTGTCATTCTACTATTACTATGATCGTTGAGTTTAACCCCTCCCCCCCGTTGCTGTCTTCCAGTCCCAGCGGCTCGCTGCTGTCCAGCTTGGAGCAGGTGAAGACCTACCTGCTCACAGATGGAACCTGTAAATGTGGCCTGGAGTGTCCGCTCATCCTCCACAAGGTAATGCTGCTGCTCTGGGCTCATGTGACATCCTTCAGAAAAAAAACGTGGAATTTTAGTTTATTTTTTCCAGACTTAGAGATTGAGTCTTTGTCATTCATTGTTTCTTCCTCCTCTCCTTTCTTCCTCACGCCATCTTCCTTTTCTCCTTTCCTTTTTTCCTCCAATCCTATTTTTTGTTTATGCTATGAATATTAGGATTTTTCTTACCTTGAGCGAGCTCTTTTAAAAAAAACTTTTTTTGTAATTTTCTTTTCTATCTAAATCCATCCCTTTAAAAATGTTATGACCGTTTCATCACTTCACTGTGTGATTGACAAAGGAATGGACATCTAGACAGATGGATGTATTGTTGGTCAGTCGGTTTGTCTGTAGCGGACAAACGATTCATTTTCCCATTTGTGAGTTTGTCTTCAGAGTGCAGCTCTAATTTTTAAACAGATTATATCTTCAAGGTCTCTCTGCTTCCCTACAGCGGAGTAATTCCTACACGCTCCAGTCTGTCATTCTCCCTCAGTTGGAGGACAGTGATGGTTCTTCTTTTAATTCTTGCCTCATTAGTCGCCCTCTTGTGTTTTCAATAGCTAGCATTGATGCCAGCTCTGCCATGTTGGTCCACTTCAGCTGTTGGAGAACTTTGCACAGCTGCAACACACTTTTCCAACCTCTTTATGAGCTGAACACAGAACCACTGGTTGTCCAGCAAACGACCATCTGTTCTTGTAAAGACTGATTTTTATATCACTTGATGCTTGTGTCCAGTGTACTTGAAGAAGGTTGGCTATCAGTGATTTATTTATGGGTTTTGCTTAGATAGAAGTTCTGAATAAAAACATGGCTTTCAGGATGCATAATAAGATTATATGTCTGTTTGTTGTCAGGTGTTCAACTTCGACCCAGGGGCGGCTGTCAAACAGAGGACGGCGGAGGATGTGAAAGCAGACGAAGACGTGACCAAACTCTGCATTCACAAGAGAAAGCTCCTGGCTGTGGCCACGCTTCACAAGAGCATGGAGACACACCCGCCTCTGGCACTGACTAGCCCAGGAGGAGGTACATGGACATGGAAATACAGTTCTTACAACCTTGGTGTATTATACAAGCCAGGGTAGCAATCTGGCTTGAATTGTAATTGCTTTATGGCATGCTTCTAGTTGACATCGCCCAGCTGCTGAAGCTTTTCAGCTTGTTTATTGGCCTTGAATTACTGCAGCTCTTTGCTATTTGAACCATTCAAATAACTTTGACTTCTGCTATTTATAAATTTTGTATTTGGTAGGAAATGTTTAAAATTATCAAACAATTTTTCACATCCTAAAGACACCTTGGGATCTTTGAAGGCTAAATACTTCACTTCAAAACTTCATTCAAAGTTGAAACAAGTCCTGACTCACTTTCATAAAGGTCAATGTTTTCTAAAATGCTACTCTTAGCATATTAGCATGGATGCTAATGTTTGAATAATGTCTATTACTAGCCTATCCACAATTTCATGTTTGCTATTATTAGCTATCATGTTAATATTAGCATTTCAAATGTTCTAAATATTGTTATTGTTGACATATTGGCTAATATGAACTAAACTCTATTCGTGGTCAGTATTGATTCACTTATTTCCTGATGACAGATCTAAAGTATTCCAAATAAAACGCAGTTTGAGCAGCTGAAATACCTAGCTTCAATGCTATTAGACACACTATTGGCTGGAACTTGCAGCTATAGAATAGAATATACATTATTGATCTCCAAGAGGAAATTGCTTATTTGTTGAAAGCTACTCCATCTTAGGTATAGATAGCTATACCTTTAATTTAAGATATAAAAGGTATTAAATAACTTTCTACAATCTGGGACTATATCAAACTGCCCAGCCTCTGCTGTTCATTGTGTTTGTACATCACTAGAAAAGCATTTACAGAGTAATTGCAATGCCTGCTAGTTTTACTGACATGTGAGAGAAGTAGACATTTTTCCTGATGATTTGGTTTTAAATAACTTGGAAATTATTTGTTTCCCTTTCTAGGTACATCATCTGCAGTTGCTGTGCATTCTACAACTCAACGAGCAATAAGGACTAAAGCCCACGATGGGTTGCCCAATGCTGTTGGCCCTGAGTGCAAGAACCCGTTCAAAATGATAATGGTGGCCGGACAGCAGCAACAGCAGAGGTTGTTTCCACCTCAGGAGGCGGTTGGAGGCCCGCAGCCTGAGCTTTACTCTGGATACTCCCGGGCACAGAGGCTACCGAGCGGGGATCCTGGAACTAAATCTCCATATCGGGTGGGGTATGGAGGCATGTTGAGCCCATCTTCCTCCAGTGCTAAACTGTATGGAGATGGCTCTCAGTCTCCCAACACAGACTCTCTGGGCAGCCCTGAGGGATTTCATAGGACCAATCCTTGTGGCTTTCCAGGAGCCGGTAGTCCCGGTTCAGTATCCATCCATGGGAACCCTAGGACTCCTCTTTCCCCACCCAGAGTAATGCTTCATGGCTCTCCTGCAGGCCAGCCATCCTGCGCCATGACAGGAAGGACTAGCACGCCCCTCTCCCCTACGGCCACTGCCAAAAGCCCTGTCATGAACATGAACATGCCCCGGGGGAACTTCCCACCCGGCATGGATCTGCCTCGAGCAGCATTTCATCATAAATCTCAGCCCCCTCTGCATTCTGTACCTCCCCCGCCATCTATACCACCACCCTGTGCTCTTCAGAAAAGGCAGTTGACCTCTGAAAAAGACCCCTTAGGCATTCTGGATCCCATCCCTAGCAAGCCAGTTTGCCAGCCCCCAAACCATGCCCCCAACCTGCCCAACTTCCAGCCCAACATCCACTCTCAGGTACAAATGATGAATGTAAACATCCCCCCTCCTGCCATCGTTCCCCTGCCAAGCAACTTACCTTTACCCACAGTGAAGCCTGGACCTGTGGGCCATGGTGGCAATGTGCAAAGGACTCAACAGAGCGGTCCTTCCTCCTCCATGTCCCCCTCGCCTGTCACTTCCCCTGTTCACATGGGTGGACCGGTTCTGGGGCGAATCGAGGCCTCGCCTCATCGCTCACGTTCCTCCTCCACCTCCTCCGAACACGGGAGCTTTGCAATGCCCTCGGGTCACCAGGCCCCATGTGCCACCATGAAGGTTCCCCCTCGTTCTCCCAGGTCGGCTATGGGGTCTCCCCGGCCTGCCATGCCCTCAAGCCCATCCACCAACAAAACCGATCCACTTCACCAGTATAAAGACTCCCAGCTGTTGCCTGGAATGGGAAACCCAGTCGGCACCCATCAGCACAGCAACTCCATGTACTCCCCCACCTCTTCCTCCTCTTCGTCCTCTCTGGCAACTTCCAGCACTTCCCAGAAGGGCCACCCTGGTCTCCTTGGGATGCCCCTCAACCAGATTCTGAACCAACAGAACGCCGCTTCCTTCCCAGCCAGCAGCCTCCTCTCAGCCGCAGCCAAAGCACAGCTAGCAAATCAAAACAAACTCGGCCCTGCTGGCAACAGCACTCCCGGCATGGCTGCTGGCGGTGCGGTCGGCATGCCGGCAATGGGGGCGGCCGGCGGAGGTAACGGTGGGGGTGTCGGCCCTCGAAGCATGGAGGGACACAGCACTTTAAATCCCATGCTCCCGCCAAACTCCACCATGCTGCTAAACACTCCAGAAGGTCAGAGTGGCCGGGCGGCGCTGCGAGACAAACTCATGGCCCAACAGAGGGATCCCACACGGAAACGTAAGCAGTCGTCCGGCAACGCTGGGAACCACGACAGTGGCAACAACATGGTCTTCAACATGCTCAACAAGCAGGGCATGGGTGGACCCCACATACAGGGGGCCAGCGCTACAGAGCAGCTGCGTAAAGTGGGCCGGATGGGGAACCTGCACCCCAACGCCTCCATGGCTCAGCTGCTGCAGTCCATGAGCTGCCACAGTTCCCACAACATGGCGGGGAACAGCCACCGCCCTGGGCTCAGTTCCGGCTCACACGGAGCGGCGCCGCTTCACTACAACGACAGTGCGGGCATGCAGCAGAACCTCCTTGTCCAGCAGAGGTTGCGGCCTCCAGGAGATCCCATCCAGCACTGCCAGAACCTGGACCCGTCAGGGGGCCACCTGGTCCCCCGTCCAGGACAGTACCCCGACATGATGGCCCAGATGCAGGCTCAGTCCATGAACACCTGCGGTCCTATGGGGCCAGGCGGCGGACCGATCGCACCGGACGGCATGCCGCTGGTACGCCCCAACCCTAACCCACCACCACTGTCTCATCCGGGTCCGCACCCTTCACAGCTCCACAGTATGAGGAGGACAAGCATCGTGCTGCACGGAGGGGGCGATGGAGGCTGCAACCAGTCGGTCTCTGATGCAGGTGAGACTTTGCACAACTGTGAAGCAGCTGTCTAAATTAAAATCAGGTTGGATGTGATGTTGTTCTAAATGTCAAATGGCTAAAAAACAGTGAATGATATTTATTGGGTTGAGTTGCTGACAAATGAACTTTTCAGGAAGTCTCTACGGGTGTTTTCACACCTCGTGGTCCAGTAGACTTGATTCAATTGGGGACCAATCTGCCATATTTGTTATGTATTCTCAGCTGGTGTGATCCTCTGAAACGAAGCTACTAATTGAAAAACCTGTTTACCTCCTCACCTGTGGGGGCGCTGCACCAAGAATTAAATCACTGAGCACAACTTCCTTTTTCACAAAATGTAAAGAAAAATGGAGTTGTTTTAGATTTTAGTGGTTGTTTGTCTTCGGTAAAAGATCATGAGCCATTTCTAGTGCTAGACACGCATGTTTGTTTTTACCCAGAATGCCCTGCGCAATAGTCCACTTCCTGTTTTATGAATATGAATTTATCTTTTGTAACTGTTTACATCCATCACCACCATGATTTGTAATCACTTACCTCATGAACTAACTAACTAATGTGTGGTTTTAATTCCCTTTCTAATTTAATGGAAACACTACAGTTGTGAAATTGGTTTTACAACATTAGCAGGATAACGAGAATGTATCTTTGAGGAACACCTTGAGTAATTTTGACTTGGATTGGACAAATTCGGTCTGTCAAGGGTTTAGATAGTACTTAATGCATGAAATAAACTTTAAACCAAAAGACAAATTGAACTTTTTAACCCTGACATTTCCTCAAATGTCTTGTAAACGTGGAGAAAACCCTCTTTGCTGCCAATCCTCCTACTGTTTTCTCTGGCTTGATGAAGCATTGGTTTCTATGGTTATGAGTGAAGTAAAACCAAAGGATTTGGGTGATAGGCCCCGAGTCAAGATGATCCGACTCCTTCAGCTTGTCAAAGCTAACTAGTGGGCCCCTCATCTTTAGCTGCCCACTAATTGTCAGTCAGCCAGTGTTTCTCTCTGTTTTATTTGTATTCTAACGTCAGTGAATGGCGTGCAAAGATAGAAATGGGATCTGCATCACGCTTTAAAGGAAGCAACCCAGATAGGGAGCTGTAAAGAGCTTCTCCCAGAAAGCTGGTCACTATAGTAACGATAGACCCTGAATAGAGGCCAGAGTGAAGCCTTTGATGACAGTTTAGGTCGGTGTGCCTGATTTTGTAGGTCTGCTTGTGTATTACAGAGTGTGTTCTTCTGTTTATTTGTATGCACATGGATGACTTGCAGTGTGACTGTATTTTTCAGATCTCGTTTCTGTTTCCCTCCCTGCAGTCGAACTGGAATCGTTTTATATATTCGATTTGCGTTTTTGTGTTTTATCATAGAAATATGACCGAGGTCTGCTCCAGGCCACCTGCTCTTATCACCAGCTATTCTGTTTTTCTGACACGTGAATTCATTGAAATTCAGGCTTGTTGGTGGAGCCTGATGTTTTTCATCACTGGGGATTTTTTAAATTTTCAGCATCCTCAGTGTAGCTGCTGAAACGGATGTTTGAGGTTGAAGTTAATTGGTCATCACAGAAGCAAAGTCAGCAGTTTTTAAAAACTCTATAACCACTTGGGTTGGGCTTTCTTCTGTCCCAATTTCAGTTTCTCCATTTTAAATCATAATGAGCATTGTATACTTTAGATTAGAGATTATTTCATTGCTTGTTTTTAGTGGTGTGATCAACAAATTAACGGTATGATAACTTAAAATAAGCATGATCGTTTTTATTAGAGATGTTCCCCTTTAATATGGTTGAAAACCCAGCATTTGGAAAAACGCTGCAAACTAGTTTGCATTACCTTCCCCTTTTGCCTGTTTTCCCTGTCTAAGCTGATGACATAGACTCTGTGATCCATTTTAATTATTGTTGTTTTGGATGTTTTGTTTGTTTATTCTGTAAATTCTATATTTTTTTCATTTGAGTGGGGATACTTGCATTAATAAGCCATTATTATTACTACTACATTGGTTCAAAAATGGTCTCCAAATGACAACATTAGTGTTTATTGCAATTATTTCTGGAACTATTTATTGTCCAGCAAAATTCTGGACAGGCCAAGGTGTGACCAACTGTTGAAAAGGTTTAGCATGACACTCCACATTTCTACAGGACGTTTTCAAAGTTACGATCAAAGTTACAAAGTTCAAAGATCAACCTTTTTGAAAGCTGAGTGGGCATAATAGCAATTTGCACTGATGGTTAAATAACCTAAAAAAATAACAGATTAAAAACACAAGATATCTTTATTGTTGAGTTTGCCTATTTTAACGGCAGAAAGGGTTTATGAATTTAAATCACTGCATATTTTGTTGATTAATTGTGACTTAATTAGCACAGGACCTCCAGAGGGGACTGTACTCTCACCATGCCTTTTCACTCTGGATGTTGAAGATTTCCAGTACTTGTCCGACTTCTGTCATCTACAGAAATACTCAGATAAATAGGGTTAGAAGTTAGGGTTAGTTAATTTTTTAAAAATGTTAAAATCAGAAATATCGGACGTAATAGCAATATTAATATCAGATATCAATGTCGGTCCAGATTTCCATTCCTAGCAGAAAACGTTACTTTTCCAGACGTGAATTAGGTGCTGATACAGCTTTACAATGGGCCCCATTAGCTAGTCTGAGCATGGACTGCTGGTTTTGTGTTTATTCTAGGCTTAAACCCTGGATTAATATTTCCACTTTGTGGCAGATGTCATGTTTGGCAGAGTTTCCCATTCTTCTGCATTTAAAAGCCTTTAAGAGTCGTAGAAACTGAGCTAGACGGTGGCGTCTGAGATGTAGCCTTGAACCATCTGTTTCCATACAGCTGCTGCGTTTGTACCCCCCCACTCACTGCCACTCACTCTGTCGCCATTAACAAATACTCAAAAGTTCATTGTAAACTCCCCCGGACCCCCTGTATCCAGTTGACCGCCGCCCCCATCCCCCTGCAGTCTAAAACTGCTCCACCCGACCCCCTTAACCCACCACCCCCCCCAACGAGCTTCCTGGCTGCGGACAGCACCACCAATCATCACTCGGTTTCCATGGCAGCGTCCCCCAGCAACAGCCGTCACTATATCATAGCAGTAGCGGATGATGTGGGGAGGACGGGGGAGGGGGTCAGCCGAGTTGGAGAAAAGAGGAAGGGGGGGCGGTGAGGAAGAAAAGAGAGCACACACAGCTGCCCTTCAGCGGCGCAGCATCGCACCAGCTGCTCCAGTCGCCGCTCGACCATGTTCACACCCACAAAAACACGTCGGGCCTTCGAGATTCTGTATCTGCCTCGGCTTTGTCTGTGCACTTCTCCCTTTATTCATTGATACATCTGTGGCCTCCGTGTACTTTGTCCATGCGCCGTCCTTGGATGCTTTCGCTAACAAGTCTGGCTGTACTGTTCATCTGGCAGCTTGTCCATCTGTTGGTTTGGGCTGCAACAGATTGTTGATGTGCAACTTTTCCCTTTTGTGAGTCTCGACTCAGAAGCATTGATTCATTTATTTTTCCTGGTGGAATCACCAGATTAGAGAAGAGCGATAAAGTGACTAAAACTAAAGTGCAGTGGAAGGGAAACCAATTTAATTTGCTTTATCATTTAGCCAAATGGAACATATTTAAAAGACACTCATCTAGGTTTCATGTTGTAGTACTTGGATTATTAAGCCTTTAAATTACAGTTTTAACTCCTATAAAACCAGGAGATTTATCAGTTTGTTGCTCAGACTGATATTTTTGAATACCTCCAGCATATTGTGATTTATTTATTGTTTTCTGATTAAAATAATTGATTTTGTGGTGCTACTTTTTCCCTCAATAGACCACTTCCAAAATCTACGTATAAAATAGGAGAAAAAATAACAAGCAGACAGATTAGACACACAAACAGAACTTAAATAGTTAGATTTTTATAACTCGCCATATCACGTAACACCAGTTTTGTAGAAGTAACAAATACTGCCACCTGCAGGTGGGAGTTGGAATCCTTTATAAAATGCGGGGATCTGTTTTTGGATGAAATCACTTAATCGTGGAAAACTGGAGTAACTAACCAGAGCTAAAACACAACAACAGTGAGCTTAGAGAAGCAACATTTCTGTTACTCCACAGAGAGATTATTCACTAAAACATTAAAGCTAATGTGAACTGGGGTCTGTTGATGAATCGTATCCCCTCTCTGGTTTTTCAGGCATCGGTATGGGCACCATGCAGCCTCATGTGAACGCTGGTGGAGCTCAGATGTACCAACAGCAGGTCCACCAGCGAATGCCACAGGCGGTTTCCTCTCACCCAGCCTACCAGGGGCAGCAGCACTTCTCTGACAACCAACACTACAAAGATGGCGGCAGCAACGGCAGCTCCATGGCCTGCCTCTATCCGAACTACCAGGTAGATTTTGGTTCTGTTATTTTTTTTTTACAGTTAATGGTTTATTAGATTAAAATTTCTTCCAAATGATTAATTAATAACTTCCGCTGCGAACTTGTTTAAGTATTGTAGTTTGGCCTCCATCCATCAGAGGGCACTGCTGGTCATTCTTAAGCAAAACCAGTTGATAGAGAATTAAAGATGGTGGAGGGATCCCAGAACAGGAAAGTGAAACAGTTGAAACAGAGTCCAAATTGGGATGTAAAACACACTTTATGTGGTTCTGTTTAGAAATATAAAGACTCGATAAGTTCTTTAAGTTTCAAGTTCTTCTGTTTGAATATTTCTCTGTTCCTGGAAGATTAGTGTTTCACACATTTTATTATTTTCATGTTGGATTTTATGAATATAGTTTTTATGGACTTTAATAATGTGAGAAAACCAAACTTGATACAGAAAACCAAATCTGATTTGACTAAAAACTTCTTTTTTTAAACACAGACAGAAATGTACTGAATTACAAATTAATTTGACAACTCTGCTCAAGTACAGCAAACTTAAATACACCAATATCTTCACAAGTTTGGCCAAACATGTAAAATCAACTTTAATTCATGCAATTAGGAGCAGAACAGCCAATGAAAAATAAATAATAAACAGACAAAAACAATATGTAAAAAAAATAAACTGCAACAAACTTTCTTTCAAATGGTTCAGAAAGTTCAATTAGAAAGGCACAAAGCATAGAATTAGACTCAATAGATCTGACTTTATGGATCAGGCAAATTCTCATCTGAGCCATATCCAATACAGATATTGATATTGTATCGGTTCATCTCTAATCTCTAATCATGTTGTTTGTGTGTCTCCTCAGCAGGGAATGTTGCCCCACCCTCAGTTTGCGGAGGGGCAGCAAAGCGAGGGGCTCCCGGCAGGCTCTGAGCGGGGCGCCGGCGGTGGGCCGGAGGTGGTGGATGCTATCTACAGAGCGGTAGTGGACGCCGCCAGTAAGGGCATGCATGTCACCATCACCACCACTGTGAGCGGGACCACGCAGGCCAGCCCGGTGCCCGCCCTCAGTGCCATGAGTGCCTTCACTGCCAACGTGGGGGAACCCGTCAACCTCCCCCAGGCGGTCAGCGCCGTCCTGCACGGGCACCAGGACGGAGACCGGCCGCGGCAGGCCAGGTCAGGGCGCGGACAGAAGAACATGGATGCTGGGAAGAGCACTCCAGACGGTCCAGAACCCAACGACTACTTCCGCTCCCCCGGCCGAGGAACGCCAAGAGGGCAGTGGGACGGAGAGGCGCCACACGGCGGAGGCTTTGAGGCGCAGAGCAACAACGCCTGGGGAGGGGAGGAGTTCCTGGAGTGCTCTACCCAAGGTGAGAAGTAGTCCTCTGATGGAGAGGCCTGCCAGCCTGGCCCCGGCGCCGCCCTGCCCCGCCGAGGGCTCCAACGACCACAGCCTGGCCCTTCCCCACGACAAAACCTTCTTCGACCGGTTCAACAACTGCAACCGGACCCCTGCCAACTACAAGGAGCGTCTGGAACAAACGGTGGAGCGGTGCGCCCACATCAACGGCGCCACGCCTCATTTCAACGCCAGGGCTTACGGGGAAGTCCTGGGCCCCCCGCGACAGGAGCTGACGGGGGACGACCAGTCGCCGGGCTCCTCCACCAGCCTGGAGGGCCCCCTGGCCACGCCCAAAGACTACAGCCACTACAATGGTCACTTCAACGGCATGGCGCCCAGCCCCTCAGACACCAAGAGCCTGAGCAGCGAGGAGGACCTGCGGCAGCCCGACTCGCCCTCGTCCGAGCTCCTCCACTACCGCTCCAGAACCTTCAACATGGGGGAGCTGGTCTGGGGCCAGCTGAAGGGCTTCCCCCCCTGGCCCGCCAAGCTGGCCGGTGACGATCAGGTGCACTGCGCCGCAATGCAGCTGCGAGAGCAGGCCAAGGTGAGGCGCCGCGTCCCACAACTTCCTCCACATGTTTACTGAAACGATTAACCAGGATAAATTGATTATTGAATAACTGTCAACTAATTTAGTAAACGATTAATATTTGGAGTAGACAGACTAAAAAAAAGGCCGTCTGCTGAAAGAACATATTGAAAAACTACATACACTTTGCATTTAAGATTAAAAAATACATCTGTAAATGTTTTACCCAGAAATGTTGGCTTCATCTGGTTCAAATGATGTAAAAAATAAATTCTGATACTAAACATCTTTTGCTCAATCATTAATCAATTAAAATCAATATTGAATTGATAAATCAAGCAGAAAGGGCTGAGCCCTTCACATGTTGTTGCATATTTTCTCATTTAAAAAAGTATATTTTGATGTATTTCTAATAGTATGTAGAAAAGGCTTAAATGAAAAATCTTCAGAATATGGCAATTTTTTTATCTGATTAATCGTCACAATAATATTTAGTTTCACCTGGCTCAAATTCTGAAAAAATAAAATACTGTATTTTTTATAAACATTTATAAAAACTAAAAAATATTAAGCACCCTTTGTTCACTTATTAACCTGTTAATCCAAAAAATAATCACTAGATTTTGGCCAATACATTTTTTATTTAAAAAAGGAATTAAATTATTTGTTTGCATCTTTTATTGCATTTCTAATATTGTATAAAAAAGGCTTAAATCCAATTTAGTCAGAATAATTGATTACTAATATAGTTATTAATTGCAGCCCTTATCTGACCTAAAGTTTGACCTTTGACCCTGCAGGTGGAGCCGGAGAAACTAAAAACACTAACCCACGACTTGGAGGCACTTGACCGAGCCGCCAAGAGAGGCCTGAAGTAAGAAGCTCCTCAGACATTACAGTGAACGTTAAGCTCTGGTGTTGTTGGTTTCCATGGTAATGATAAAATAAACTGTTTTCCTGCAGACCCAAACTGAACAACCCCCTGCAAGTTGCTCTCCATGAGGCCATGAGCGAGCTCGACAAAATGTCAGGCACAGTGAGTATCTTAAACCAACTTCTTCAGTTTTTACACACATACGTGTTTCAGGTCATCAACTAAGTGTTAAAATATAACAATTTAACAGTTTTGAAGTGAGAATTTTGTTTGAGGGAAAATCTTTCAGCACCAACCTGAACCTTTTTAAATTAGCTACAACCTGACTGCATGAAGCAACAAAGATCTCCCATCATGCTCTCATCTAAAGAGACTCACTGGATGTTTCCGTTACAAAACTGTTGCCAATATTTTACTAATCTTAAAAAGAAAAACATTTTTTACAGTTGCAGTGTTTCTATTAATCAAGAAACACAATTAAAATCACAAATAAATAAGTTCGTTCACTCAATAAGTCGTTAAAAAACAAGCCGTGACATCGTCCTCACAGGCCTGTCGCAATAAATCAATTAACTGCAAAACTAAAACAAGCAATTATTTTATACAAATAATTTCCATTTGGTTGATTTATTGCTTTTCTCTTTTTTTCTATCAAAAACTGAATGATAAAACTCTTCAGTCTGGTGCTTTGGTCTAAACTATCCCTTTTTTTAAGGACAACCTTGTTTACAGATATTTCATAGTTAATTTTATTTGTTGTTCCTGTTGTTTTGTTTATTTATTTTGGATAATGTCTTCCAGTTCCAGTGTTAAATACTCGTCAGAATATGAAGCTTATATATCTTTGAGAACGTGTTCTTGCATTATTATTACCATTATTTTGCTTGAAAATAGACTGAAAACAATAATAATATTGTTTATCGCAATTTACTTCTGGGACAATTTATCATTAAACAAAATTTGTTTTTGTGACATACATCCTCCAATCACTTCCTATCGCCGGCTTTATTTTTTCCGGCAGTAGTAACATCTGGTTGTTGATCACGAACTCGTGTGAAGCAAAAAAAAACAACAAAATTTCAGTTTTGCAGAAAAATCTTATTGAAAAACGTTAGTTTTTTTTAAATTGGCACATTTTTATGAAGCTAATTTATTTATGCTCATTCCCTTTTGCGTTGTTAAAAAGTCAGGGTGACCCAACAGGTCACAGTCAACAATAGTCACTGCATTGTTTGACAACTTAGTGACTTTCCAGACAAAAAAGAATCTGTATCAGGCTTTTTAAAGATCGCTAATCGTCCAGAAACCTGCAGTCGGTGCACCACAGTCCAGACATTTCATGACAGAGATGCTGTGTCTTGTATAAAATGCGTCTCTAACATTTTCCCCCGTCTCCAGCTCCCATCTAGGGAACGTCAGCTGATGCTTCCCAAGCCCAAGAGGAGGAAAATATCCAGATAACATTGAATGTGTCCGGCCCAAGAACGTCCTGACCGGGCGGTCTGAGCTCTTCAACAGGTGCTACACATGGACTTTCAGTGGTACAAACCTTGTCCCAACTTGACTCTGACTGACCACAGAAGGTGCTGGAAACTCCAATCACCAATACAGTTTTAACTGTAGAGAGAAAAATAAGAAAAATACAAAAAAAACCATTAAAAACAGTTGCAATTTGTCTACAGTTCACTGAATTAACTATTTTTTTCTAGTATAAGATAGTAAAATAAACAAAAAAAGCTACAAGCATTACCTTACATATTTAAGAAAAATAGACAGTCCAAATATTTCTGATACATTTTCAATATGTATATAGATAATCCTGAAATTTCCTGCTATTAAGAATTGTATGTAAATATTGTACAATGTCATGTACAAGCATACCTAATGCACATTTTATCTTTTATTGTACAAAAACAAAGCAGTAGAAGTGTACCAATGTCTTGGTTTCTATTCAGACGTGCGGCTGCTTCAGGCCGCATGCGTAGGACGAATAAGATGACAGCCTAAAGCTTTTATATGATCAACCGTACGTCGTGCTGTTTTCCTTCTTTTCTTCAGTCCAGGATCGGCCGAGTGTCCGTTTAGAAACAAAACAGAATGAACTTTACCAGCAGAAAGTGTTCCGTGTTTATTTTCCTCCACCAGCTTCATCCAGGACAGGAAAACCATCATGTTTACGAATCCGGCGAGGCGCTTTTAGAAGGAATAATCCACCTGAAGGCGACGGTAAAGCTTCATTTCTCTCAAACGGTTTCAGTTTCACAAGTTTGGGTGGATTTTTCCTTTGAGATTTCCGCCGTCGTCTCGGATTCGATTGTTCTCATGCTTGTGTGTACAGTATTTTAGTTTCTTTTGCCACAACTATAGCTTTAGGTGGACTAACCAACCTCAGAGTTTAGATCATGAAAGGAAACACTAACTTGACGGAAGCATTTTTCTTATTTAGAGGCCTTTTTGTTTCTGTTTTTTGTTGCTTGTTGATGTAAATTATTTATGTACAGTACTCCATATTTATTTTAAGCTTTACAAATATGCTAGATGGCAATAATACTACCAAGAGTTGAGAACTAAAGCCTTATATGTGTATATGTATGTTTTTTTTCTGTTCTGTTTGTTTTTTAACAGGTGAACAATAGATCATGTGTCCCGTTTTTATTTAAGAAGTTTGGCGCTCAGATTTCTCATTTTGTTACACGTTGTGTCATGGGGTGTTTTGCTATAAAAACCATGTTATTTATGAATATTAACCTCTTAAAATGCAGACATGGAGGTATTAAATGCAGTTTTAACACTACTATACTGACAGTATCGGAAACGCTGCATCAAACTGCTGCTCCTCCTGATCAATAACCTGAAATCGCTACCGAATGATCAAGTGCAATAAACCAAGCGATGGATCAACAGCATCTTCTGCAACCGTTAGTGCTCTGCTTGCTTTCCTCTCATCTGCTTACTTTCCTTTTCTATCAAACTTCTCTTTACTCTGTAGTTTTGTAGACACTCCACACTTGTTACAACTTGAGATGTTTCTTCTGACCAAAGCAGTTCCAGCGCTAATCACGAAAATCGTCTCTTTTTAAAACAAATATTGAATTCTCATCCGGTTAAACGATCACAGTGGCTGTTTGTGACTCTTCCCTCCAACCTGATGTCCTAATTTCAACCAATTTAACTTATAAAGGCTGTTAAACAGCAGTTTAAAAACACTGTTTCAAGCAGGGTTTATAAATACCTGCTGGTGAAGATTTTATAGATATTTCTATAAACAGGAGTTAAAAACACCAAAAGCTCAGCAAACAGGGATTATGAAATTTCACTCTGGATTTATAAACATCTTGATAGAATTGACAAAACAGACAAACATTGCTGCAAAAATGAATTGCATTCTCAGTTTCAAGCAGGATTTATAAACACCAGTTGTAGATTTCAGCCTGCTCAGAAACGGCGTCTCATTTTAACATCTACTGCTGAAATGTAAAGATTTAACAACTGGAAACAGGAATTACATGCATTGATTTTGATAAACATCACAGCAAACAGGATTTATAAAGACAAGAGATTTGATATTTATAAATTCTAGCATCACTTATAAAGAGTTAAACTCACTAGCTGGGATATTAAGAGTTTATAAATGAAATTACATGCAGTGTTTATAAACTGTTATAAATTCAGCTTAAAATACACAACAAAAAAACAGAACAACATATTTTCAGTACTGGAATAATCCCCATTTAAAAAAATACTTATCGTTTTATTGATACACTACAAAATAACATATCCGTATCCAGACAATAAAATATTAAGCACTACAAGAAAAGCAACTTTCACTAATTTTTCCAGCCATTTTATTTTTTCTTTGCTTGAAGAAGTTAGTTTGTATTTTATTTTATTTTATTATAGGTCACTCACTACTGCCCGATTCAAATCTTCCCCCTGTCCTCTTCTAAACACATGAACTCTTTCGGTAAAGTTCATTCTGCCCTGATTTATGTTTTATTTTATTATTTTTTGTGTGCAATGTCAGGAACCCATGTTCTGCCACGTCCACGTTCTCCGTGGTCAAACATAGGAAACATTTTTCGCCTGTGATTCTGTGTTGAGGTGCGAGTGTCATTTTTTATTTCCCCAGTGTTTTTTTCCTCTTCTGTCAGTATTTTCTTTCTCTTCGGCTTGTAATTAAGTATATATTTTCTCACTAATATATACTTTACAAAAAGAATAGACCTGCGTGAAGTACCGTGTGCACTTGGTTGCTCTTGTTTATTTCTTTCCTTTCTGCATTAATGTGGGTTAGGAATAGTGTGTCAGAGTCCATTATTTTCAGATTGTTTGAACTTTTTTTTTTTTTTAATGGTTTGATGTAAGCAGCATTTTTTTGTAAATATTGTGAAACATTACAGGTCATGCAGTGATGTAACATTTTGAATAATGTTGCACAGATGTTTAAGATATTAAAACCATGTTCACTCTTACTTGAATGTTGTGGATTTTATTGTATTTTTTCCAAATTGGATTCTTTTGCAGCCGAAATAAAACGCGTTTTTGGTTTTACACTGCCCTCTAGTGGGTAAAAAAGAAAACACGTCTAACTGATCTGCAGATATTTACCTCAGTAAAACGAGTTGGATGGATTTAAACTCTTGATAACATTCGCTGAAAATTAGGGATTGTTATTTATATGAATCATAAAAAGCTTGTTTAAAATGCTATAAATTCGTAAATGTTGGTTAAATTCATTGGTTTTTTCTAAGAGAGAATCGATTATGATCTAAGACTTGAATAAATACAAATCAGTAAAGTTTTACAAGTATAAATTTAAGCTTTTTAAACCTAATAGCAACTGTTTGTGGCAGCATCATGATGTATGTTTGTTTTTAAAAGTTTTTGTGATGCTTTAGAGTTTAAACCTGATTATTTTTAGCTGTGCCTCACCTTTAGTTTAAGAAAAACAAACCCTGTCAGTTTGTTTCTGAATATATTATAGTATCTAGACATTATTACCAGTCGATTTAATATAGAGCGCTTAATAAAATCTGCTTGTTTATGATAAATATAGAATAAAGCAGATTTTATCGTTTTAAATTAATGCAGCAGAAAATTTGATTCTGTAAAAATGTGTAACTTAAGTGTTAAAGATAACGGAGGAGGTATGCTGTGTGTGTGTGTGTGTGTGTGTGTGGGGGTGTGTGTGTGTGTGTGTGTGTGTGTGTGGGTGGGCGTGTGTGTGTGTGTGTGTGGGGGGGGGGTGGGTGTGTGTGTGTGTGTGTGTGTGTTCGCGCGTCTCCGCCAGACATGCGCGCCGCGGCACCGTTCGGGAGCGCGCACCGGTCTCCTCAGCGGTCCAGGACGATGCGGCTCTGCTGGCTGATGCTCCTCTGACTCCCCCGCTCTTCCTCCTCCTCCTCTTCCTCTCTGCCGCTTCCTCCTCCTGCTGGGAGAGTCCGGCCGGCTGCAGAGCAGCAGGAGGCGTCCGCACACCGAGCTGCGAGCTCCGCATCGGGACGCAGCGCTGCGGCTCGTCCCGTCTGGCCATGGCGCAGATAAGGAAACTCGGCGCTGCTGAGCTCAACTCTAAACTAAATGGAATCATCTAATGATTCCGACCTGTGATCATTTGTGACTCCTCTCCTGTCAGGCGTTTGTTTTTGTTTTTGAACGGCCGCTGCAGCAGCAGCCATGGTGGATGCAGCAGAGTGCGGGGTGAAGGTGATGTGCCGCTTCAGGCCCCTGAACGAGGCCGAAATCACCAGAGGAGACAAGTACATCCCCAAGTTTAAGGAGGACGACACCGTGGTGATAACCGTGAGTCTGGCTGCTGAGCTGACGCAGGAGGGAAAGTGCGCAATAGCGTATAGGAATGATGCAAACAAGGGAGAAATGCGCGCTTTTTGCAGAAATGTAGAAATAATAGAATAGGAAACATGCAAATGTGAAGAGAAATCTAATTGAATGCAAAGACTAGACTGGCTTTTGCGGGTTATAAGTGCATAATAATTAGCGTTAAAGGTTCACTTTTATAACAGAGGTCCTCAAATTTCATGTCTGATTTTAGGTTAAGTCTGGAGCGATTACTTATGAGCAAATATTTTCATTTAAATTTACTTCAAAACAGAGATGAAAGAAATGTCTCCAGAGGCGGTCCTAGATTATCTGGGGCCCTGGTCAACATTAGATTTAGGCAACTTCTTCCATCAAAAATGGTTTCGTTATATTTAATGTTCCAAGTATCAATATTTATCAGTATGGGCCTTTAAATTGTTCATTAAGTAAATAAATTGTGCAGCTTTCATGGTTTTTTTAAGTCCAGAGATTTTTTTGTAGCTACAAGTAAATTTCAGTTTTATGTTGATTTATTTTCATTTGAGATTCAATTATTACCATCAAATTATGAAGTTTTTTTCCTTGTACATGAACTGCAGGAAGTTTGTTTATATGGAGATAAATTTGTTCCTATGTTATTGGAAGCAGAGAACATGTTTCAAAAAATAAAATCAGAAAAACTAAACAATGAAAAAATATTGAAAATGATTTGAAAGAAATAATTTAGATAAAATAAAATCTGAAAAATAGCGAACTGTATAAATCTAGGTTCAACTACTGCACACATATTATAAATTTTTCTCAAAACACATTTTTTGATTGCAAAGTTTTTCAATGTTTCCTTTTTAAAATGATTTTTTTTTTTATTTAAAATTGAAATAAAATTGGAACTAATTTCTCTCCATATGTTTACAGACAAAAGCACAGTCCCTAGATGTGATTACATTTCTGGGCCTTAGTTTTAAATTTGCTTTGTTGCAGCCAGTCAGACAAAAGGCCACATAAACTGGACCAGCGTCTGTTGCATATTTGATCAAACAGCTTCCTGCCATCAATCAGACGAGCAGCAGCATGCAGATCCAGTTTGTGTCAGGAGTTTCTGTGCTGTATTTTAAGACTGAGTGCTGCTGTAGCTGCCTGTAAATGCTGAGAGCAGCTTTATGCACCAGTGAAACGTTACCCCTGAGGTGAACCTGGAGCAATGATGGATGGCCGCATCAGAAATCCCTAAAAGTTCGTTTAAAATCATTTTTTGGGGACAGTTGCATTTACAGATGCATGTTTTTTTCAACAATCATGCAGCATATTAGCTTTTTTCAGCTTTTTATGTGTAAAATGACATAACTCATCCCAGAAATTCATTAAATACATAAAAGTTAAAGTGTTATTAGCTCATCCACAGATGAGAAACAGATCCTGACTTGTTGTTTTCGATCCGTTTTGTTTTGAAACAGGGCAAGCCGTACGTGTTCGACCGCATTCTGCCGCCAAACACGACACAGGAGCAAGTTTACGAGCAGTGTGCCAAACAGATCGTCAAAGGTGACACGGCTGGAAATGTCCCTAGAATAAATATGAATGTTTTGTGTTTTATTATAAACATCAAACACATGAAGATATTTCTATTCTTTTTTCTTGTCAGTTTCATTTAAAAATTATATTATACATTCTTTTATGGTAATGTTTTAATTCTTTCCCACTAAACCAAAAAGGTACAGCAGAGTATTAGAAAATAAAAAATATAACATTACAAAAACACACTGTAAAAACACCAAATTTTACCAAGTATTTTTGTCTACTTTCTCGTGGAAACATCTTGGTACACTTGAAATGACACAAAACTAACTTACAAGAGTCTTTTGAACAACATATATTAGCTTGTTTTAAGCCAGTAATTTCTTAATATTGATAAAAATAACAGTACTAGTTCCACTGGCAGATTATTTCATTAATAAAAAAAATATTTTTCCAATGTCCTGCCTGTGGAACTAGCATTTTTTTAAAATAAATATTAGGGAATTATTGACTTAAAACAAGCTCCTATATTTTGTTGAAAAGTTACTTGTAAGTTAGTTTTGTCTTATTTCAAGTGAACTAATATATCTTCACTAGAAACTAGTGAACATACTTGGTAATATTTAGTGTTTTTGAGTGCAGTCAGCAGCTTTGTCTTTATATCAATTATCATGCAAGTTATAAAGTTTCCAACATCTTTGTTTCATTCTAGATGTGCTGGGTGGATACAACGGGACGATCTTCGCTTACGGACAGACGTCTTCTGGAAAGACCCACACCATGGAGGTCAGAGGTCACGCTCAGCCAGTGGCTCAAGCAATGAATCGAGAGTTTTGTTGTGAACTTTAATCCACAGTGTGAGGATTAGAGGATTGTGTAACAGAATTAAGGAGTTAGAGCCAAAGCAATCTAAAGACAGCCAAGCCTCTGGATAAAACATGAAGGTCAAATATTGTTTCTTTCTACAGAAACTGATTTTTATGAGTAGAAATTATTCCAAATGGAGTCATTTAATCCCCAGTAAAAGAAGCCTGAAGCCTCATTTTAATTCTCTGATCTGATCCACGTTCTAGGGCCATCGCAGACTAAAAATGAGTACGTTTCCAAAAACCTAAAAATATTTCTGAGTTTGAAAAGTAGAACATTTCCTAGAAAAAACTCAGAAACAGAAACGTCTGAGTTTGAAAGGTTAAAAATTTGCAAGAAAGAAACAATGAAATTTTGAAATTAGTCTCAGAAATGTACTTTAAAACATTTGGACATGTCTGAGTGTGAGAAGCTGAAAAGGTGTTAGAAAAAAAGAAATTTTCAAGAGTTCCAAAAGTCTGAAAAATTTTGAACTTTAATCCAAAACGTTTTGGCTTAAATTTAATCTTCCTTTTTCTAATACAATGTTGCAGATCTGTGGTGTTTTGTTTTGTCATTATCAACTCTGTTGACCAGGTTTGTCTTTAAATTCTTACATATCTGACTCAAAGTTTGTTTCGTTCAGGGCAAACTGCACGACCCGCAGCTGATGGGAATCATCCCTCGCATCGCGCAGGACATCTTCGACCACATCTACTCCATGGACGAGAACCTGGAGTTTCACATCAAGGTAAAGAGAGCCACGTGTTGTTCATCTGCACAATAAAAAATAAATAAAATAAAGTTAAAAACTATGTAGAAAGACTTAAAATAAATTTATGCTTTAGTTTATAACCATAAACTCATAGAAAACAATTTAAAAATCCTATTTTTAATGTGAGTTTATTCAAAAATAACAGATGAGACAAAATGTACGTAAAAGATTTCTAAAAAATATACTAAACTAAACTAAACCTTAATGATTATTATTTATTTAATTTTATTATTACATAATATATATTTTGTAAGTAAATGCAACAAAATTATTATTTTAATAAGTTATAATCATTAGATTATTGATATGTCATGTTATAAATATTACAATGTTATATTATCATTATGCTTATATATTGCTATTATTATATTATATTTTAGAATAGCTATTATCAACAATATAAATTATTGTTATAAATGTTAGTAATAGAAATAAAAGTTAGGTTCTTAATAATAATAATAGCTTATTACCAATAATAATCATTATTATAACTATGACTAATAATAATAATAGCTGTAATTATAATAGTAATAATCACTATTACTATTATTATAACAATAATAACAAATAAAAAATGATTAAATTCTCAGTAAGTAGCGACCAGCCTCTAAATATGCGTGTTCTCTCTGCAGGTTTCTTATTTTGAAATCTACCTGGATAAAATCAGAGACCTGCTGGACGGTGAGTCTGTTCACCCACTTCCACATTCTGACCTTCAGGAAACCACATTTTATTAAGCAGCTTTATTAATTCAAGCATTAGCTGCGTTTTGAGATCTTTGTTTTGCTTTCAGTGTCGAAGACGAACCTGGCTGTGCATGAAGACAAGAACAGGGTGCCCTATGTGAAGGTCAGTAAGACGAGTTCCTACTTCTTCAATGAGGTTTAGATCTGGTTTGACACAAACATATTTTAGAGGAATAGCAGCTGTTTTTATTTTTAAATGAAGTTGTTCCAGCTCTAACGGCCTCCTCTCTGTTTCAGGGCTGCACTGAGCGCTTCGTGTCCAGTCCTGAGGAAGTGATGGACATCATCGACGAGGGAAAGGCCAATCGGCACGTGGCAGTGACAAGTACGTAAACATTTACATTTACAACATGTTTATCACATTTATTCAATTATAACTTTTTACAAAAACATAAAATATGTAGAACAAGTCTGAGACATGTTTTGTGCCTGCTGCAGATTTATATTTTTTGTTTTATACTGAAGTCTAGTTCTGCAACCACAACCATTAACTTTTTAAGTTTTTGAGCTTTTTTAATTGCTGCATGCCTTTATTGATATAATTTTGACAAATAACACTTTTACTTTCAGTTTGAGCTGCTATACTGTAGATATTCTGTTGCAAAACGAAATTTTAAATCAAAAAGTGCAAAAATAACCCTGAACTACATACTTTTGGCCAGTAGGGGGCAATAACCCTGAGATAAACAGCATTTAAAATGCAAAAAATAGATTTTTTGTATAAGGTATTTAATTTAGAAATTAGATTTCCATAAAAATCAAATTTCTTGTTTATTTTTCCTACTAAATATATTTGTTACATTGTTGGATGGAGTAAAATCAAACAATCTCTTGGAAAATTTAGTTTTTCTCACCAAAAAACACAATCTGGTAAAATGATTATATGTACAACTGCTGCAGAAAATGGATTAAAACGATTTTTTAATTGGATTTTTTCATCTGTCATCACCACCTATGTGGTGTTAGCTTATTTAAAAGGGACTTCTGTTACATAAAATGAGCAGAAGATGATTTATGATGAACGACCATCTGAGCAGACAGATTTTTCTGTTTTCTGCTCCAGACATGAATGAGCACAGCTCTCGCAGCCACAGCATCTTCCTGATCAACATCAAGCAGGAAAACGTCGAAACGGAGAAGAAACTGTCGGGGAAGCTGTACCTGGTTGATCTGGCCGGCAGCGAGAAGGTCAGTCTGAGATTAACGAGGCCGCATTCCTCTGCTGAGCTGCGTGATTCATAAAGTCCGATTGTTTGACAGGTCAGCAAGACCGGAGCGGAGGGGTCGGTGCTGGACGAGGCGAAAAACATCAACAAATCTCTGTCGGCGTTGGGGAACGTCATCTCGGCTCTGGCTGAGGGAACGGTGAGTTGGTTCTCCCCGAGGATCAGATGGAGCGTGTTGGAGATGGTTGATCTGATCCCGGTTCCCCCAGAAAACCCACGTACCGTACAGAGACAGCAAGATGACCCGGATCCTGCAGGACTCCCTGGGAGGAAACTGCCGCACCACCATCATCATCTGCTGCTCGCCGTCCGTCTACAACGAGGCCGAGACCAAGTCCACGCTCATGTTTGGACAGAGGTACTCCTCGTTTCTTCTCTGGAGCGACAGCTAAAGGAAAAACATTCACATTTTGGATCTTGGCTGCTTCTAAGAACAGTCCAAACGCTGCGAAAATGTTAATGTGTTTTTGTTGTTTTGTTTTTGGTGTACGGAAAATGAGTAATACCAAAAACCTCCAGAATGTAACGTCACAAATCAGCAGGCACTGCCCGTTACCTAGCAACCCCAGTGGAATTCCGCCTGTTACCTAGCAACCCAAGCTGAGCTTCAGCACATTTGGTTTTACCTCTGTACAGTGGCTGCTGGAAAAGACAAGTCTTTTGTTGTTGACTTACCATCCAGAAACCATTTCCTGCGTTCTTGTTGTTTGTGCTGGAGGCTCTTCTTGACTTGTTGTATGGAGGCTGATAAATATCATTTCAAGGGCCCCAAATGGCCCTCGGACCACAGTTTGGACACCCCAGGTGTAGATGTTGATTTGAAGTAAAGTTGGGGAATTTAAAAGTGATCCTCCCTTTTTTTATTGTGTCCTCTTTCTACAATGAATTGGGAGTGTAAACGGCTCCACATCATGATACTGCCACCACCATGCGTGACAGTTGTCATGTATATTTTGTGCGGCCATCAAAGCACAAAAAGTAAATAAATCAGGACAAAACTACAACATTTAAATGAAAATCAACTTAAAAAATGTTAGATGCAACACAAAGTGATCATCTTTTCCAAGCTTTTTGGTTTCTTTCTGTTGTCATGGTAACTAGGACTTATTGACTTTTACTCAAAAGTACACATTTGTGAACTAAAATCTGATATTAATTTCTGGATTAAAGCTTCAAGGACATTTCATTTTTATTGGAAAGAGTTTACAAAATATATTCTTTTGTTTTTTTCAATTGAGCCCAAAATTATAAACTAAAATCATTTAGTTTATAAAATCCTACAAAAAAAACCCCTCTGGATTATTTCATTTTTTAAAATTAAAATAGTTTATGCTTTGTTTATTGTTGAGTATATAAAATTATCACAACAATTTTGTTGATTTTATTTATTAAAAATGTATTTTTTTTTGCTTGCGGTTATTTTTGAGCTGATGATTTTGTCCCAAAAACTTTTGGACCCTCCTGGTGTGCAGATGTTGTGATGGACTGATGGTGGCTTTCATGTCTGGGTTCAGGGCGAAGACCATCAAGAACACGGTGTGTGTGAACCTGGAGCTGACCGCCGAGGAGTGGAAGAAGAAATACGAGAAGGAGAAGGAGAAGAACAAGAGCCTGAAGAGCGCCATCCAGAGGCTGGAGGCTGAACTGAACCGCTGGAGGAACGGTAAGTGGAAAACATAATCCAGACTCAATCTGCTGAGTCTGCACTGTGTCCCCATCCTCACTCTTCCTCATCCACTGTTGCTTAGTAACCACAGAGACTCCTCCTCCTCCTCTTCTGCAGCCATTGTGCTTTAAATCTTGCTGAGTTCCCTTGTTGGTGATGGAAAATGTTCCTAAGCATTAAATCAACACGCCCTCTTAAGCCTTCAGATATGCCAAAGCAGCACACACACACACACACACGCACACACACACACACACACACACCCACACACACACACACACTGACACATTCATTATGCTGGTGCAGTGTTTCTGCAGAGGCTCTTTGCTCTTCATCGCCTCCTGGCTACCATCACTGCTGATCTGAAGCAGCGGTCGACATTCAGTTCTGTTAAATCTGCTTGTTCTGCTTACTTTCCACCTTCACTTCCTGTTTTATTTTGAAGGTCTCGACAGCAAAATAGATTCAAAGTGTTTCCTCATTTTCAGTAAATTTTGTATTTCAATCAGGTTCTTATTCTCAGCATTAAAATCATTTTCCTTGAAATTAAAAAATGCATTGATAATTTAAATAATCCTCTCAGTTTAAATCTCTTTATTCTTCCTTATTTATTTACTTATTTATTACTTTATGTATGTTACTCTTTATTCTTTTAGTAATTTGAAGTTTATTTTATTTTCCTGTTTAATTATCAAATAAAATGTTCATTTATTAAACTTTTCTTATTGTCCATATCCTTTTATCAGTGTTTATTATTGATTTTATTATTAATCTGTTGATGTTTATCTATATAGCTACTTATTTTTTCTGTTTTTTGTTGTGTGTATTTTTATCTAATGCTTAATTCATATCAAATATAATTTATGTTCTTTTATATTTATTTAGCTATTTTTTAATTCTTCATGTTTGTTTCATTCATTATTTAATTTCTTTAATTATTATTGCAATGTTTAATTTATCTGCAACCCTTTGAGGAAATGTACGTATAGATGGATATTTACTTTATTTTTATAATTAAATTTTTAATTATCCATTTAATTTTTACTGGTCTTCTAGGGTTTTTTTCATTTATATTTTGTCTTTCCATTCACTCATTCATGTATGAATGAAAGATTTTTTGCTGTCTGTATGCTTCTCTTTGTAGCTGCAGTTTGTTTTTAGTAACAAGACAAGATGTTTTTAATTCCTGCTATTTAACAACAATCTTCTCGTTTTCAGTGCAAGTTTTTGTCTCAAATTTCTCAGAGTGGCAAGTTTTCTGCTTATAAAACAGAAAATAAAAGAAAAATGCCCAGAAACCGTGAAGATCTACACTTAAAAGATGTTTATTTAACAGAATATTATTATATTTACAGGGGAGGACGTTCCTGAGGAGGAGCGTCTGAGCTCTAAAGACCAGAGGAGCATCGAGCAATACGACAACACTCCCATCATCGACAATCTGCCGCCAGGAGGGGGCGACGTCTCCAACGAAGAGAGGAAAACGTTTGAGGAGGACATCAGGAACCTGTACAAGCAGCTTGATGACAAGGTGAGGCTGACAAAGAAGAAGAAGAAAAAGAAATTCATCATAGATGTAGATTAATTTACTGTTTCCTTTCTGCAGGACGATGAGATCAACCAACACAGCCAACTGGCTGAGAAGCTTAAAGAGCAAATGTTGGACCAAGAAGAGGTCGGTTTCACTTTCTTGTTATTTATTTGTAATAAATAATAAAATAAACTGGTCAGCCATGATGAAAAAATCTCACTGGAACATCGTCATCGTCTCTAAAAAAATCTTTATGGAAGTGAGCACAAGCTTTTACTTTTTACAGTTTTTTAATGTGATAAGTATTTTGGTGTTTAGTTGAACTGTAAGGCATTTTTGAAAGGGATATTTTATTTTATTACAAAGACAAAGTTCTCTGTTTTGCTCATGTTTTGTTCTTTAACTTGTAAATCTAATGTTCTGTTAAATCGCTGCAGTTTGTTTTATGATGCGGAATAACAGGAATGTTGACCTCAACGCTGCAAAAACACAATTATTTCTGTCTGGTTTCTTGTCAAAATATCTTAGTGCATTTAAAATAAGACAAAACTAACTTACAAGTAACTTTTCAGGATTATATAAAAGCTTATTTAAAGTCAATAATCCGTTAATGTTGATTAAAAATTACTAGTTCTGTTGGCAAATTATTGTACTTATAAGATGGGAAAATATGTGTAATAAGTGAAATAATCTGCAATTTGAACTAATACTTTTTCATCAATATTAAGGAACTATTGACTTTAAATAAGCTCCTATATTTTGATGAAAAGTAGCTTGTAAGTTAGTTTAGTTGTATTTCAAGTAAACTACAAGAAACCAAACAAAAATACTAAGTAAGATTTTGTATTTTTGCAGTGTAGTTATTGATTTTATTTACACAATAATTATATACTTTTTAGGTTATTAACAGATTTTCTAAGGTCCTAAAGGAGTTAAAAGTTAATATCTACTTATTTTTCTCTTCCTGTTTTTCCGTGACAGCTGCTGGCGTCGACGCGGCGGGATTATGAGAAGATCCAGGAGGAGCTGTGCCGGCTGCAGACGGAGAACGATCTGGCCAAGGAGGAGGTGAAGGAGGTGCTGGAGGCGCTGGAGGACCTGGCCGTCAACTACGACCAGAAGCGCCAGGAGGTGAAGGAGCGCGAGGCAGCCAACCAGCAGCTATTCGAGGAGCTGCAGCAGAAAACCGTGAGTCCACCTTCTGAAATCCAGCGTCCGGTTTGATGGATCAGAGGAAGAGACGCTGTTGGTGTTGGCAGGCTCTGCTGTCGGTGGTGCAGCGGGAGCTGAGTCAGCTGGAGGAGCTGAACGGCCTGCAGAGGAAGAGAGCCGCCGAGGTGCTCAACCTGCTGCTGCGAGACCTGAGCGACATCGGCGCCATCATTGGCACCGGCGACGCCAAGGCCGCCTCGGTGAGGACGAGGCGCCGCAGTTTTAGAAATCCAACAGTCATCAATTATGAACCAGGCTATAAACATTACATTTGATCAATGCACCAGTTACTGCTAATCAAAAGCAACTCTGATCACCTTTGATCTAAAGGAAATTAATGCCGTTTTCTGGCAGATTGATCCAGATTTGTGTTGAATAAACATTAAATTTTAAAAAGTATTTTTAGTCCAGTTTCTAGTGCAAATATCTTTGTACACTTGAAATAAGACAAAACTAACTTAAAAGGCACTTAAGATATAGATGCTTGTTTTAAATATTTATTCTTTAATATTGATGAAAAATTTCTAGTTCCATGTTAGAAGTGAAATAATTTGCCAGTGAAGCTTTTTCATCAGTTTCAAGCTGAAAAGTGATTTTTATCTTAATAAAAAGTTAGTTTTGTCCTATTTCAAGTATTGCTAACATATTTGCACTAAAAACTAGCTTGGTAAAGTTTTGTGATTTTGCACTAAAGACCGACTTTGTAACCGTCTTTATGTGACTCTGAATGTACACCCAGATTTCAGGCCTGATTTTTAATTTCTGTGTTGCCAGTTTTGTTTCTGTTCAGCTGGAGAAAGTTGATTTGTTCTAAGCATCTACGTAGAACTGTGTATCATCATCTGTGTAGCCATGGTAACGGTCTGACCTGTTGGCTCAGAACGCGGAGGCGAAGGGGAACGGCTCGGCGGTGGAGGAGGAGTTCACCGTCGCTCGCCTCTACATCAGCAAGATGAAGTCAGAGGTCAAGTCTCTGGTGAACCGCAGCAAGCAGCTGGAGAGCGCGCAGGCCGACGCCCACCGCAAGATCCAGGCCAATGAGAAGGAGCTGGCGTCCTGTCAGCTGCTCATCTCACAGGTAAGCTGTGCAAAAGTCTTCAGCCACCTCTCTTCATTCACAGTTTGGAGGTTTTTTCACCTGCTGCCTTCGTTCGTCCAGCACCAGGCCAAGATCAAGTCCCTGACCGACTACATGCAGAACATGGAGCAGAAGAAGAGGCAGCTGGAGGAGAGTCAGGACGCGCTGACCGAGGAGATCGCCAAGCTGCAGGCGCACGGTCCGCACCCAACACTTCCTGTGCAGAACAAGAGGAACATATCTGTTTAACTTTTACATATTTCATCACATTGTATCCATAAACTTCACTATTTATCTTTTGGGTTAATTACACCAGCTGCAGAAATCTACAAACTGATATTTTTCTTTGCAAAATAGTCAAATTGCTTTACTGCAAAAACACAAAAAACTAACTTACAGCTAAACTTTCAGCAAAATATAGGAGCTTGTTTTGAGTCACTAATTCTTGAATATACATTTAAAAAGTACAAGAAGACATTTTTCCTGTTTTAATTGAAGTAAATCTACCAGTGGAACTATTACTTTTTAATCTTTCTTCAACAATTAGTGACTTAAAACAAGTCTCTATGTTAATACGTTAATTTACTGCAGATTACAACTAAAATGCATGAATTTTCTTACATTTTGTTCTGTTAAATGTCAGTTTTAGTTTCATTTCTACGAGAGAAATCCTTAAAAATTAAAAGTATTTTATTGATTCTTGTTTCCTCCACACCAGGCGGCGCTTGTTTATTCACCATATTGGATCTTGTCTACTTTTGTGCATGTTGATTTATTTTTAGCATTGTCTGAGACTTATGTTTGGTTGACTAAATCTAAAGATTATTTCTCTTTAGAAAAACGAGATGATGTGTCAAAGGAGGACCTCAACAGGTTGGATGGAGACGAGGATGTGAAGGTAATGACAAAGTCACCTCCAGATGTTTACGTTTTATTTATTTTTTATGTCTCTGATGCGTATTTTTGCGTCCAGCTCCAGAAAAGCGTGGAGGAGCAGCTGGAGAGCCACAGGGAGGCTCATCAGAAGCAGCTCAGCCGCCTGCGGGACGAGATCGAAGACAAGCAGAGGATGCTGGACGAGCTGACAGAGTGAGGAAACCTCCAGTAAAAACCAAAACATTTATGCACATTCTCACTGACTGCAGATCTCAAGTATTCCCTCATGATTTGGGCCGTCCAGCTGCAAAATGCACTGCATACATTGGTTAAAAGAAGACCTACTAATTGGTCCAAACTCCCTTATTTACAGTTTTTATTGACTTATTTAAATTATGCCATGTTTCTCTTCCAGTCTAAACCAGGGTCTGTTACTGGAGCAGGAGAGACTCGCGTCTGACTATGAGAAACTGAAGGCTGAGGACCAGGAGAAGGATTCAAAGCTGCAGAACCTCATGTAGGAACCATTTAATATCACCCTGTCTGAATATTTAGCAACATAAAGATTCATTCTTCAAGGTTTGTCCTGTTTTTCTTTGCCTAGTGTGTTGAATGAACACAGAGAGCAGGCCAGAGACGACCTGAAGGGGCTGGAGGAGACGGTGGTGGGTGACTGGTTCTAATGAAACTCTGTTCAGGTTGCATGGAAAGATGTTTTGGGGCTACAAACTTAATCGAAATTGTTTTAAATTAATTTAATTCCTCAGAAATGCATAATTATGACAATGTGAAACAAAGTTTTTGAGTATTTTACCTTGTTTGTGTCTCTGGTAAATCCACTAACCCACATATATCAAACTCCATGTTGTTTTAGACTCCAGACACATAAATAGGACATTTTTACGCTTAAATGTTATTTTATCAATCAAATCAGAGCTGTTTTTATTTGTTTGCTGCCAAATTACATCAATCACTTCCTCCAGAAATTCACCCTTAATCAACAGTATTGTTTTGCGCTAATACAGAATTTTGAGTTTATTTCAAATTTTCCACAAAATAGCCAAAAACTTTGGGTTTAAGTGATGCTAACTCCCACCTGCAGGTGGCAGTGTTTCTTACGTCTATAACACTGATGCCTCAACCTTATGTGATCAATATGGAGAGTAACAAAATGTTAAATTTATCATACATAAGCACTAAATTTGCAAAATTTCTTCGTAATATTTCTAAATTAACTACAAAAAACTGTGATTTTTATTGCATTTTTGTTTTCTTTCATCTTTTTGATTGTCATGTTTGTTTATTTTTTGTTATGCCCTTTGGTCTTTTAATTGAATGAGTCAGAAAATTAATATTTTCTCCTTTTTCAGGCCAAAGAACTGCAGACTTTGCACAACCTACGCAAACTGTTTGTTCAGGATCTCACAGCTCGAGTTAAGAAGGTAAATCTTAAAATCGCTGCTTTACTGTGAAGCGTTGCTCTGATTCTCTGACCTGCTGCTTTGGTTTCAAGAGTGCAGAGCTGGACTGTGAGGAGGGGCTTGGGAACGTCGCTCAGAAACAGAAAATCTCTTTCTTGGAAAACAATTTGGACCAACTTACCAAGGTCCACAAGCAGGTAAACTGGAACATGTTCATAATTCATGTTAATGAGTAAATTATTACATCCTGGTTGAGCCTCCAGTGGTTTTTGGGGCTCAAAGATTAATTTAGTGGTTTCTGGTTTGCGTCTTCAGCTGGTGCGAGACAACGCAGACCTTCGCTGTGAGCTGCCCAAGCTGGAGAAGCGTCTGCGGACCACGGCTGAGCGAGTCAAAACTCTGGAGAACGCCCTGAAGGAGGCCAAGGAGAACGCCATGAGGGACCGCAAGCGCTACCAGAAAGAGGTGGACCGCATCAAAGAGGCCGTCCGAGCCAAGAACATGGCCAGGAGGGGCTATTCTGCTCAGATCGGTGATTACTCTTTATTTACAGATGAACTGACACTGAATTTTATGTAACTTTTGAATTACTGCTAGCACAAGTTAGCTTGGAACCTGGGTAGTCTTCTCAGATCTAAACCAGAGCTTTAGTTTACAGGAAATTTGCAATTTAAAGACTTTTTCTGCAGAATTATGAATAAATAAACCAGAATACATCTTTGTTTTTTACTTTGCTTTGGAAAAAATGCAACCTCAGTCACTGAACAAGGTTTTTTTTCCTCTGGGTTTCAGCGAAGCCCATCAGGCCGGGCCACCATCAGGTATCGTCTCCCATCATCAGCACCACCAGAACTGGAGGAATCTACGCTCACAACTGAAACATTAACAGCAAGTAAACCTGTGAGGCATCAGCACATTGTGTTCATGCTGCAGAGAAATTATTAAGGGACTTTTATTGTCATTTTTACTACTTTTGCTTTTCAGTTGTGTTCATGATAGTGAATTTTTGATAATTAAAATTAAAGACACAACAACAAAGTCTCCAGCTCAAAGTTGGTGGCAGACATGTTATGATCAAAAATCTTCTGCAGAAATACCAAAATCTTGTGTTTTATTTATGAAATCACACCCTGTGTTTCAGATTGTATCACTTTGCCGCATGTTGACAACCAAGCTCACCTGGATTCACAAGCCACGCCCCTTTCCTTGGAGCACCAATGAGAGGCTTTCAAGACACAAAGAGTCTCCTGGTTCTGGAGAGACTGACGTTTTTCATGATCCAACACCAGATACTTCACACACAGTGATTACTGTAGGAAGAAATATTCAAAATTATGCAACAAATTTATTTTTAAAGTTGAAACAAACCTGCTCCATGTTTTTCTAAGAATATTTTGCTGTTTAAACCAGAATGCAGAACTGATGTTTCAGGCCAAATAAATGTAATTTGAGTTGTTCTACATTAAACCCACAGTCAGTATCTTATTCTGTGGTAAATACCATCTGGGGCCCGATTGTTATCCTGACCATATGGGTCCAATTTGAAGTGCTGTTATTTATTATTTAGCATTTGGTGAAATATGCATTTTCATATCAGTCAGGTAATTATAAACCCTGTATTGTTAACTATTGCATCATAAAAAGCAGTTTTTTCCTATTTCTCTCTTTAATGACACACTTCCACCCCTCCTAGATGAATTAGATGAATCAGTTCATTTCTACAGCAGGTAGAGATAAGAGAGAACCAGCAGGACACTGACCAGCCAATCAGATGTTCTCCTGACTGAGAAAGTGGGATAATATCTCATCTCTGCAGTAGGTTGGGTTTTTAAAGCTCTTCATAACCTCTTAAAACATCCTGATGAAAAATGAATCAAACCTACTTTAGACTATTTTATCTCCAGGTTTCAACACCTTGTCCAACAATCCCCTGATCAAAGTCCCACTGAACTACAGAAAAACAACATATTTCTGTCCATGAATGTACAAAAACACCAACCAAGTAATGAATGTAACAGCATGGATGAGAGCTTGTAACAAAGGCACAAAACAAAGGATTTGCCTCATTGTTCTAATGGATGTTATCGGTTTAATTAACTGACTCCTTTGTTTTCTTGACAGATGTATAATTTGTCTGAATAAACCTGCAAATAAACATATTTAACGTCATTTATTTTGGTCAAAATAAGAGCTCTTTCCATTTCCTGACTTTACCATGTTTCTCGTTGTGGGCGGGACGTGAGCTCGCAGCAGCTGTGATCAATTCTCTGCTGAAGTTTGCAGCAACAATCAGTGATGGAAAAAAACCTCGAGGTTGAAGTTCTGGAGTCAAATAAACCCAAATGTTTCATTTTGTCTCCTAGAAATTCATTGATAGCCCAAATGAGAAAGACTCAGGGGACTCATATAATAATAAAGTTGTATGGCCTGTCCATCACAAGGGCAGATGCAAACATTTCATTTGTAGAAATTTACAATAGAAAATGTTAAATATTTGTCTTTTTATAACCAATCTTTTATAGTAAATAGAGACTTTCCTGAAATACTAACGGATCTTTCTGGAGAATCTCTTTAGACACTTTGTCTCCTGCAGAGCAACAAACAGCCTCTGATGACATCACTAGAGGCGACCAATCAGAGGCCTTTAGAATAAACCGTTTGTAGATTTCTCCTTTGTTCTCATGTCTTGAACCAATTTCAAAGAGACGTGTTTCCTTGTTTTGTTTCCTTGTTTTGCTGCAGCAACACTCTAGAAAATATCACCCTGTGGATAAACAGCATGATGTTTATGAAGCTAGATATGTCTGTGAATGTTACTGAATGTCCTTGAACCCCATCATGGTAGAGAAACTCGTGACTTCCTGTAAATGAGGAAGGGAGGGCCTCATGTTTCACAAGGAACAGGAAGTGAAGAGAAACTCTGAAGAACGAGCGAATTAAATCAAGTCTCTCGCAGTTGAAGGTAAAATAACTTTTTACTGAAACTTCACTGCAGCTCAGTGAGTTTTTCTCTCTATGAAGAGAAAAGAGTCAGAACTGTTTGATTCTCTGTCAGATTTTTGTTCCAGACTAACTTCCTGTCCCTGCAGTTTGGTTTACATGGTTTGGTGTCAGCAGCCATGAATGTGTTGATAATGATTGTTTCTGGTTCTGTGGTGAACAAAGTTACTCTGATCTCTGTTAAAACAAAGGGAGGTTACTGTGGAGGTTTTGGTTCCTGGATTTACGGCCAAATTTTCACTAATCACAATCTATAGTTTAAAGTTTTCTGCTATTAGTGTAGAATAATGTAGCCCATATTTTAAGAGTGCAAGTATTTCAGCTTTTAAACTCAAGCAGATTGAAAATGCTCAACCAGTAGGTGGTTCTAATGGGTAAAGGCCCTTTACCATTTCCTGAATGGGAAGCTCAATCTGAAGCCAACTTCAGCTCTGTAAGATCATGAGGAGGTTAGATATCATGTTGCTGCTCTTGCTCTACATTTTGTTTTTTATAATTCTTAAATGTTTCAGATGATAAAACTAAAATCAGACAAACATAACCTTATTCCACACAAAATGTTTTCAAATAATGACTAAAGTTATGAAGGGAAGAAACCATTCTTACCAACCTGTTAATATGTGGACACATTATTATTTCCGTTCTAAATCATAAATTCACTTTGATTAACCAAAGTTTAACTGATCACTTTTTGCTGCATATAACATGTTAAAATGCAGCTTAATTTTATTCATGTTATAAACTAAGTTCAACCTTTTTTGTGACGCTGCTGTAATAAATTCAATATGTAAAAAGTTTTTTGGGGAGAATTGATGGATAAAATATTTACATCAGTTGTAGAAACATTCGAAACTCGCCACTTCCTGTAAATGAGGAAGGGAGGGGCTCGTGTTTCATAAGGAGCAGGAAGTGAAGAGAAACTGAAGAACGAGCGACTTAAATCAAGTCTCTCTAAGAGTTGAAAGTAAAATAACTTTTTACTGAAACTTCACTGCAGCTCAGTGAGTTTTTCTCTCTATGAAGAGAAAAGAGTCAGAACTGTTTGATTCTCCGTCAGATTTTTGTTCCAGACTAACTTCCTGTCCCAGCAGCTCTGTTTACATCGTTTGGTGTCGATGTAACCTCGATCATCGTGATCGGGTTCTAGCTCAGTTCAGATCAGTTCTGCGTTGTGTGAATAAGGAGACAGGATGAGATGAAATGATGTTTATCTGTACGGAACAGAACCAGGACTGATCAGGAATCGGGTTCATCACAGCGGGTACAGCACCTCGCGCTCATCTCATGAACTGGCGACAAGATGTCTGCCTTCACTTTATGTAACACTGCCAACTACCAGGAGGGGGCGCTGTTTCACCCATTACACATGAACCCAAACTTGGAAGTAATTAACTTTGTTACATCAGCAGCAATAAATGTGTTGATAATGATTGTTTCTGGTTCTGGTCCAAATATCATCCTCCAGTCTTCAGTACCAAATCTGGACCATCAGACTCAGAGTAAGGATCCAGTTTCTAACTTGTGCATGTGAATCTACAGAAATATAATAGATCTGATACTAACTGGTTGATCTTCAAGTTAGAAATAAAAATTTAACTTTATTTTTTTTATATTTTACATTAAAGCTGAATAGACATGAAGGATGTTGGTCAGTAAATCAATAGAGTTTGAAAGAAGGTCTGAGTGAATCAATGATGGATGAAAACAAAAAAATAATGTGAAGAGCAACAATTCAGAGATTATATCCTGATAACACTAGATCCAGTTTAAGTACTGGGAACACTGGGCCCAGTTTATCCAGGTAGGCTGATGACCGGGCCACAGTCACTGAGTTTCAGCAGCTCCGAACAGAAAGGTCAAAGGAGCTGTAGAGGACTGGGCTGGTCTTCCTGGTCGGTTCTTGGGTTCTGGTCTTTAATGACCCACATCAGCTCCTCATACTAGCTAAACATCTTTGGTTCTGATATCATGGACCAGATTATCTGCTCTCCACCTTCTACCAGGACCGGATTTAGGAGGATGGGGGCCCCTGGGCTAGAGTCAATATATATATACATGTTTTAGAGGATGAGCAGAAAATGACCGAACAGTAAGTTTTGACAACTTACAACTTTAATAAGCCAGTTGTCACAAACTACAAACAACTCTGAACTCTTTTCTAGAAAGACTAAACCACATGTTGGGGTTGAAACTAGAATATGATGCTTGCATCACAAAATAAAATCACTGAATAGTTATTGTTGCCTGGACTTCAACACAAACTATAAAACAGATTGAGTGCAAGAAAGTGCAATGCTCAAATATACTTTTACAAAGCAAAGCGAGTAAAACAATATTTATACAAATATCCCCAGCATTTACAAGTCCATATAAGTACAAGTGGAATATATCAAAACTCAAACTTTTTCTTTGGTTTTAAAGTTCTTGGTAAGCGGGGGATAATGATGTTTCTGCTCCATCTCCGCTAACAGGTTTAAAAAAGCCTGTCAGTTTAGGCATTTTGTTTGTCGCCTCTTTGGCGCGATGCTCTTTTTCTCTTCCTTCTTTTCTGCGCTCCGCTGTCATATTTTCTGTTGTCCGCCATTGTAAAATAATATTCCCTTGACGCTCCTCCTCCCGAATGCGTAAGATGCATCAAAAGTGGACCAATAACAAGCAAGCATTCAAGATGGACGTTTGCCAGAACAAATTCGAACATTTTCCATCGGTGCTGTCAAAATCATCGTAGTCATTGATTAAATTCTGACACTATCCATTCACAAAAATATAAAACATCCTTCGGGGCCTCCGAAATGCCGGGGCCCCAGGCTGCAGCCCCGGTAAGCCCCTGCAAAAATCCGGCCCAGCCTTCTACCACTAGATCACTTCAACCACTACCAGATCCATGTCTTTAGTTGAGATTTGGAAATTTAAGGTTTAAAAGTCTTTTTGTGGTCAGTTGTTTCAACTGAATCTGTGTTTTTCCAGCTGGTGTAACTGGAACTTATGTCCAGGTAACTGGGCTTAATAAAGTCCTCATTTAATTTGAGCCTGTTCAAAAAAATGGCAACAAGATAAATGTACAAATTTAACTTTTTATTTTGTTTGTTTTTAAAATTTTAAGTGAAGACTCTTATTCTGAAGGGTCATGTTGCAGCATAACATGTCATCAGCTGTAAATAAAACAAACACTTCATAGAATCATTTTGATGATTCTTACAGATAATTTTATTTGTGTTTCAGCACATTATGAGGTTAAGGGGAATGAAATAGCAGAGAGGATGGCTAAGGAGAGCAGCAATCGGGTTTTGGTTGATATTAATGTTACGTTTAGCATAGCAGAAATAAAGTGTATAATAAAACAGAAACAGAGAGGCGGCAAAAGTTATAGGTCAGCAAATTGCCCAGCTGCCAATATGGTTAATCTGACCTTGCTGAAAATGATTTTTGTTCTACTTTTATTGGTTATTACACCAGGCCTTTAAGGTTCTGCTGGAAAATTGGAGTTTCTAATTTGGGAAATGACTAAAGGACAATTCCACGTAATTTCTCGCTACCTTGAGCATCTTTAATGTGATCTACTTCAAAAACTAAAATATGTAGACTTCAATCATGGTGTAGATTATTCAGGCCAGAATATCTAAAACCAAGTTTGTAGTTTTTTTTCTTTCCCTAAATGAAGCTGCATTAAAGCTTTGATTTGTGAAGCTTCAATACAGGTTTGATTTCAACCCTTTTAATGTATCTGGACCACGGTCACCATGTCTCTCTATGAAAAGGGAGGTCATGCTTTTTAAAGATCGGCACTCGGTAAGAAAGCTGCAATCGGTGCACCCCTAAAATAACTTAATAATACCTTTAAATGGAGCAATAATTTCTATTCTGAGACGAATCAATTGACTAAATATGTTTCAGGCCTCGCTGAGTGTTTGGGGGCTTCATCTCCCTATTGAAGCAGCTGTTTACCCATGATTCCTTGCAGTGGGTCCAGCTGGTACCTCAGCTGGATGCTGTGGTCCCTGAAAGCTGCTTTGTGTCTCTTGAGCTGAGAGGAAATCCTGCTGAGCTGCACACAGAGGCTGACATGTTGCTGAGATCCCAGCTGGACCCGGTTCTGTCTGGAGGAGAGCTGTGGACCCGACCTGAGCTGCTGCTCCCTCAGAACCTTCTGCACACTGACTCCCTCCATACAGAGCTACAATAGAGTCATGATGTGTTCAAGTCCATTGGGAGCTAAATAAGTTCACTAGTTCATAGGAAATGTTCACTCATTCATTCACCTGATTCACTCTGATCCTCTGAACACATGATGGGAACCAGCTTTCTGCTTCACAGAACAGTTACTGGAACTGGATCACTGGACTGACTGGTTCTGGTTTCTCTCTCCAAAAGGCCAGAAGATGGAAGATCAGGACAGAGCAGAACCTCCAGGACCCATCAGTCCATCTATGAGGAGTGACCGGTCCATACATCGCCCTCCAGACTTCAGTAATGAACCTGAACCATCACACAGAAAGTAAGAAACCATTTTCTAACTGATTCATGTGAATCTATAGAGATAAAATCTAAATGATATTAACTGGTTGATCTTAGTGTTTTAATAAACAGTAACTTAATTTTCTTACTTCTTAATTTAAAGTTGGACATGAAGGATGTTGGTCAGTAAATCAGTAGAGTTTGAATGAAGGTCTGAATGAATTAATATGGATTAAAATGTTGCATGGAAACAAAAACAACCAAGCTTGTGAAGAGCAACAATTCAGATTGTCTGTAAACCCACTGAAGCAGTGAAACCCAGCATCTTCCAGACTGGGAACACTGGCATCAGTCATGATACCAAATATAATTCAATGAAGTACTTAAAACCAGAAATCATCAATGTTCTGAGGTTCTGTTCTGACCCAGTTTCTGGTCCCTTGTTTTTTGTGGACCTTCATGAACATCTTCAGCTCCAGCCTGTTGCTAGTGAACTATTTCAGTGATGAAGAAATGTCTTCACAGGAGAAAACAGGAGGAGCATCCATCCTGCTGTGCTTTGGGTCAGAATGTTCTGATGGATCCGGTCTGTACCAGCTGCCCCCAGTATGGGAAACGACCCAGAACAGGATCTGGACGGCTGACAGCCAATCAGAGCAGCTGTGCTCCAGGTGAGACTGAACTCCTCCAATCAGAGCTTCCTTCTATCGTCTCTGTGGAACCAGATCCACGTCTTTAGTTGAGATTTGGAAATTTAAGGTTTAAAAGTCTTTTTGTGGTCAGTTGTTTCAACTGAATCTGTGTTTTTCCAGCTGGTGTAACTGGAACTTATGTCCAGGTAACTGGGCTTAATAAAGTCCTCATTTAATTTCAGCCTGTTCAAAAAAATGGCCACAAGATAAATGTACAAATTTAACTTTTTATTTTGTTTGTTTTTAAAATTTTAAGTGAAGACTCTTACTCTGAAGGGTCATGTTGCAGCATAACATGTCATCAGCTCTAAATAAAACAAACACTTCATAGAATCAATTTGATGATTCTTACAGATAATTTTATTTGTGTTTCAGCACATTATGAGGTTAAGGGGAATGAAATAGCAGAGAGGATGGCTAAGGAGAGCAGCAATCGGGTTTTGGTTGATGTTAATGTTACGTTTAGCATAACAGAAATAAAGTGTATAATAAAACAAAAACAGAGAAGTGGCAAAAGTTATAGGTCAGCAAATTGCCCAGCTGCCAATATGGTTAATCTGACCTTGCTGAAAATGATTTTTGTTCTACTTTTATTGGTTATTACACCAGGCCTTTAAGGTTCTGCTGGAAAATTGGAGTTTCTAATTTGGGAAATGACTAAAGGACAATTCCACGTAATTTCTCGCTACCTTGAGCATCTTTAATGTGATCTACTTCAAAAACTAAAATATGTAGACTTCAATCATGGTGTAGATTATTCAGGCCAGAATATCTAAAACCAAGTTTGTAGTTTTTTTTCTTTCCCTAAACGAAGCTGCATTAAAGTTTTGATTTGTGAAGCTTCAATACAGGTTTGATTTCAACCCTTTTAATGTATCTGGACCACGGTCACCATGTCTCTCTATGAAAAGGGAGGTCATGCTTTTTAAAGATCGGCACTCGGCCAGAAAGCTGCAATCGGTGCACCCCTAAAATAACTTAATAATACCTTTAAATGGAGCAATAATTTCTATTCTGAGACGAGTCAATTGACTAAATATGTTTCAGGCCTCGCTGAGTGTTTGGGGGCTTCATCCCCCTATTGAAGCAGCTGTTTACCCATGATTCCTTGCAGTGGGTCCAGCTGGTACCTCAGCTGGATGCTGTGGTCCCTGAAAGCTGCTTTGTGTCTCTTGAGCTGAGAGGAAATCCTGCTGAGCTGCACACAGAGGCTGACATGTTGCTGAGATCCCAGCTGGACCCGGTTCTGTCTGGAGGAGAGCTGTGGACCCGACCTGAGCTGCTGCTCCCTCAGAACCTTCTGCACACTGACTCCCTCCATACAGAGCTACAATAGAGTCATGATGTGTTCAAGTCCATTGGGAGCTAAATAAGTTCACTAGTTCATAGGAAATGTTCACTCATTCATTCACCTGATTCACTCTGATCCTCTGAACACATGATGGGAACCAGCTTTCTGCTTCACAGAACAGTTACTGGAACTGGATCACTGGACTGACTGGTTCTGGTTTCTCTCTCCAAAAGGCCAGAAGATGGAAGATCAGGACAGAGCAGAACCTCCAGGACCCATCAGTCCATCTATGAGGAGTGACCGGTCCATACATCGCCCTCCAGACTTCAGTAATGAACCTGAACCATCACACAGAAAGTAAGAAACCATTTTCTAACTGATTCATGTGAATCTATAGAGATAAAATCTAAATGATATTAACTGGTTGATCTTAGTGTTTTAATAAACAGTAACTTAATTTTCTTACTTCTTAATTTAAAGTTGGACATGAAGGATGTTGGTCAGTAAATCAGTAGAGTTTGAATGAAAGTCTGAATGAATTAATATGGATTAAAATGTTGCATGAAAACAGAAACAACCAAGCTTGTGAAGAGCAACAATTCAGATTGTCTGTAAACCCACTGAAGCAGTGAAACCCAGCATCTTCCAGACTGGGAACACTGGCATCAGTCATGATACCAAATATAATTCAATGAAGTACTTAAAACCAGAAATCATTAATGTTCTGAGGTTCTGTTCTGACCCAGTTTCTGGTCCCTTGTTTTTTGTGGACCTTCATGAACATCTTCAGCTCCAGCCTGTTGCTAGTGAACTATTTCAGTGATGAAGAAATGTCTTCACAGGAGAAAACAGGAGGAGCATCCATCCTGCTGTGCTTTGGGTCAGAATGTTCTGATGGATCCGGTCTGTACCAGCTGCCCCCAGTATGGGAAACGACCCAGAACAGGATCTGGACGGCTGACAGCCAATCAGAGCAGCTGTGCTCCAGGTGAGACTGAACATCTCCAATCAGAGCTTCCTTCTATCGTCTCTGTGGAACCAGATCCACGTCTTTAGTTGAGATTTGGAAATTTAAGGTTTAAAAGTCTTTTTGTGGTCAGTTGTTTCTACTGAATCTGTGTTTTTCCAGCTGGTGTAACTGGAACTTATGTCCAGGTAACTGGGCTTAATAAAGTCCTCATTTAATTTGAGCCTGTTCAAAAAATGGCCACAAGATAAATGTACAAATTTAACTTTTTATTTTGTTTGTTTTTAAAATTTTAAGTGAAGACTCTTACTCTGAAGGGTCATGTTGCAGCATAACATGTCATCAGCTCTAAATAAAACAAATACTTCATAGAATCAATTTGATGATTCTTACAGATAATTTTATTTGTGTTTCAGCACATTATGAGGTTAAGGGGAATGAAATAGCAGAGAGGATGGCTAAGGAGAGCAGCAATCGGGTTTTGGTTGATATTAATGTTACGTTTAGCATAACAGAAATAAAGTGTATAATAAAACAAAAACAGAGAAGTGGCAAAAGTTATAGGTCAGCAAATTGCCCAGCTGCCAATATGGTTAATCTGACCTTGCTGAAAATGATTTTTGTTCTACTTTTATTGGTTATTACACCAGGCCTTTAAGGTTCTGCTGGAGAATTGGAGTTTCTAATTTGGGAAATGACTAAAGGACAATTCCACGTAATTTCTTGCTACCTTGAGCATCTTTAATGTGATCTACTTCAAAAACTAAAATATGTAGACTTCAATCATGGTGTAGATTATTCAGGCCAGAATATCTAAAACCAAGTTTGTAGTTTTTTTTCTTTCCCTAAACGAAGCTGCATTAAAGTTTTGATTTGTGAAGCTTCAATACAGGTTTGATTTCAACCCTTTTAATGTATCTGGACCACGGTCACCATGTCTCTCTATGAAAAGGGAGGACATGGTGGATTTCACTAAGCAGAAAGTGATTTAAACTCTGTTACAGAGTTTAAATCACTTTCTGCCCATTAGAAAGTGACTTTGAGTAACCTCAGAGGTCACTGAAGTCTCTGAAAAGCTCCCTGGTTCAAGGTGTGGTTGAGGTTCAGCCTGGCAGATGATGGTAAATGTAGAATATAGTAAGGAGTTATGTTACAGAGAAGCTTCTTCAGGAAGTGAATAGTTTGTGAGATCCAAATGGTTTTGGAGACAATCAGGCAGATGAATGTGAGGACAGCAGAGCTGCAGCAGACAACAGAGGAGTGGAGGAGAATCTGGGGACCAACAAGGCATCCTTAGACCATGGAGGCACAGAAATCACAAGAGGTGAACTGGAGAAAGATTACTAGAAACAATAACTACATGCTATAGTGAAGAGTTAAAAACTCAGAGAGATAACTAGTAACTTGTCCCCTGTCTGCCAGATCCTGGTTTTTTACCTGGATTTATGGCCAAATTTTCACTAATCACAATCTATAGTTTAAAGTTTTCTGCTATTAGTGTAGAATAATGTAGCCCATATTTTAAGAGTGCAAGTATTTCAGCTTTTAAACTCAAGCAGATTGAAAATGCTCAACCAGTAGGTGGCCCTAATGGGTAAAGGCCCTTTACCATTTCCTGAATGGGAAGCTCAATCTGAAGCCAACTTCAGCTCTTTAAAATCCAAACTGTTTCCTGAGTTTGATTCCATGAATGAGAAGTTAGATGGTGAACCACAACTCAGACCTCAATAAAACCTAAACTAACAGGAGCTGTTCCCTCTGCTGGACGTTGTTTCCATCAGAACTAGTTTGATTTGGTCATAATTTTGTGATAAAACAGCAGTGGCCTCAGAGGCCATCAAAGAGGACAATTTGATACATGGGTCTATGCAGTTGTTTATTAAATTAATGTCTATTTTTGTGACTCTCATTCCAAGTATTTTGTGTAATTTTGACTGCAAATATCTCAGTAAACTTGAAATAAGATGAAAATATACAGATATTGTCTCAGGAAGATATAGAAGCTTGTTTAAAGTCCATATTTCTTGAATATTTTTCAATTTCCATATAGATTTTCTATATTTTTAAACTTGTTTAGAGAAAGGTATTTGTTGTCGCTTTTTTATGGTGTTAAAATTTTTCAAACACTGAGAGCTGGAATAGATTTGAAAGATAAAACTTTACATCCCAATGAATCAACAGCAGCAACTTTAACTTTAATAGAAAAAATACTTAAGTTGAGATAATAGTTTCCTTTTAATACACAACTGTAAATAAAACAAATATGAGGGATTTATAGCTGAAAAAACTAAAAGCAAACAATCAAATGGTTTTATGTTTTTTATGTTGCTGAACTTTGTGTTTATTTTGCTTTGTTCTTTACCAAATGATAAACCAGCAGTCTAAATGTTTTCTCTGGTCTGTGGTTATTAATACATCCCAGCCTATCACTGCTCTCATTACCTGAATCTAGTACTGGTCCCACTGTTTTCTCCAATATATTCTAGTAACAATAATCACATCATCAGTGTTACATGTTCAACCCAACAACCTATGGGTTTGATTGGAAGTGGCTCTGTTTTCAGCCTTTTGTGATAAATACAATAAAACTGAACATTTTCTTAAAGCTGGTGATGATTTTGATGCATGAAGACAAAAAGGTGAAAAACAACCTGCTTTAAAACTGTTTTAACAGAAAGAGGGAAGGAATGTTGGAGAGACAGAAACTTTTATTTACTCTGACAATATAACACAGACTGAATTATATATATTTACAGTATAAATGCAAAATGTAATAATTCTAACTATCTGTTGGCCCAACAATTTCCAGTCTGTAATTGTTCTTTAAAGAATCCAATCCAGTCTCTGACTGAGAAAAGTCATTTTAAATGTGAACATTATTGATGTAATGAGTCATTTCTTTGGCAGATTAGAGCTTTTTATCCAGATTTCTTTCATAAAGGCTGGAAAGTGCAGGGAGGAAACATTTTTCTGTTTCTATAAGGACAATGATAAGAAGAGTTGATGTTACTGAAAACTCCTGCATTCAATGAGCCTGATGGTTTTGTTCCAACTTTATCACTGAATCATGTTTTTTACTACAGTTGTCTTCTGTGTTTCATTTTTACTTTTGAAACTGAATTGTAAATGTGTGGCAGTGAGCATGTGGATGAAACTGTTTAAAGCTGATAGGAGTTGACAAAAATATATTTTGGTGAAATGAAGCAGTTTGAGTCCAATTTACACGTTGCTGAATCAGAGAATATGGATTTGGCTCAAACTAAGGGTTTCTGTGTTTCAATAAAACGTGACATTAAGGAGTTTGCCAGACTTTTAATGCTCCGTCTACACATTCTCAGATTGCAAAATAACTGTTAGCTGAACACAAAAACCACCCTGCTCTTTGGTCAAAGCATCATGTGCTGCTAATCCTGCAGACACTTCACAGTCAGACAGGGACTGAGTTTCCAGTTCACTCAATGGGGCTGCATCCTGAAGGTTTTGGTGGTTGACAAAAGAAGATTACAGACTAGACTACAGACTACAGACGTTGTAGACTGACCAGGGCCGGCCCAAGCCTCCATGGGGCCCTAAGCGAAATTTGGTTTTGGGGCCCTTTGTTTCTGCTAACAATGTGGACTGGCTGCAATCAACAGTTAAAATATTAGATCATTTGCTCACCTGCTATAAACTTATTGCATCTCTGATGGTGCTGTTGCATTATATTCTATGCATGTATAATATAGGACACATTTATCGGCCAGTTGATTTCTGGGGGCCGATTTCCTTAATTTTGGGGGATCGTGATCTTCTAATACTTACATGTGAAGCTCATCTGATCTTATTTTCGTCACCAAATGTTTAAAAATCAGCCTCTGTCCTCTTCTGCTCTGCAGTGAGAGGTTTGACTGACAGACCGGCCCACAAGGTCATGTCTGAATGTTTACTGTTAACAATATTCAACCCACTGTTGCCAACTCACTGACTTTCTTCCTATATTTAGCTAAATTTCAGACAAAAAAAAAACTTATCGGTCAAAATCAGCAGGTCAGGTTTTTTAAAGTTCGGTGATCTGCCAGAGAACAACAACTTCTACATACATTGTCAAATATATTGTAAAAACAAATCACTTCTTTATGAAATTGTGTGTTTTTGTTATTGTGATGACATAAGAATTGTTATAAAAAAAAATCAGCTCCACTGAGGGGGCCCCTTGGTGGCCCTGGGGCCCTAAGCGGCTGCTTAGTTTGCTTCTGCCTTGGGCCGGCCCTGAGACTGACTTTGGAATAACTTTCATTGAGTTTTCTCTAATTATTGAATTATGTTTCCTTCATAGAAGTTTATGAAGAAGAACCAAACTGGCCACTTTATTAGTCCAGTTACTTGTTAGAATATTGCAAATTGTTTTTATTTTGTTTGTTTTTCTTTCTTTCTTCAGATATTGTTGGTCTGTATCAGCCTGACCTTAAAGAGTTTCTGAAGATGAAGTTCCAGAGTCTCTCTGAAGGCGTCGCTGAACCTGGAAATCAAACCGTTCTGAACCAGATCTACACAGAGCTCCACATCACAGAGGGGAAAACTAGAGAGGTCAACCAGGAACATGAGGTCAGACACATTGAAACAGCATCCAGGAAACAAGAAACAATCAGAAGAGAAGACATCTTTAAAGTCTCACCTGGAAGAGATCAACCAATCAGAACAGTGATGACCATGGGAGTGGCTGGCATTGGGAAAACACTGTTAACACAGAAGTTCACTCTGGACTGGGCTGAAGGCAAAACCAACCAGAACATTGATTTCATATTTCCATTCACTTTCAGAGAGCTGAATTTGTTGAAAGAAGAAAAGTTCAGCTTATTAGAACTGATTCATAAATTATTTTCTAAAACCAAAGAAATCAGCAGCTTTGAAACGTTCCAGGTTCTGTTCATCTTTGATGGTCTGGATGAAAGTCGATTTACTCTGAATTTCCACAACAATCCGATCCTGACTGATGTTACAGAGTCCAGCTCAGTGGATGTTCTGGTGACAAACCTCATCAGGAGGAAACTGCTTCCCTCTGCTCTCCTCTGGATAACCACACGACCTGCAGCAGCCAATCAGATCCCTGCTGAGTGTGTTGGCATGGCAACAGAGGTCAGAGGGTTCACTGACCCCCAGAAGGAGGAGTACTTCAGGAAGAGATTCAGAGATGATGAAGAGAAGGCCAGCAGGATCATCTCCCACATCCAGAAATCAAAAAGTCTCCACATCATGTGTCACATCCCAGTTTTCTGCTGGATCACTGCTAAAGTTCTGGAGGATGTGATGATGACCAGAGAGGGAGAAAAACTGCCAAAGACTCTGACTGAGATGTACATAGCATTCCTGGAGGTTAACTTCGCAATCAAGAAGGAAAAGTATGATGGAGGAAAAAAGACAAGATCAATCTGGAGTCCAGAGAACAAGAAGCTGATTGAGTCTCTAGGAAAACTGGCTTTTGAGCAGCTGCTGGAGGGAAACCTGATCTTCTATGACGAAGAGCTCAAAAAGTGCGGCATCAACATCAAAAATGCTGCGTTGTTCTCAGGAGTGTTCACTGAAATGTTTAAAAGAGAGAGAGGGACGTGCGACATCTCCGTCTACTCCTTTGTTCATCTGAGCATCCAGGAGTTTCTGGCTGCAGTCTACATGCTCCACTGTTTCACCAGCAGGAAGTCAGAGGTGATCAAGACGTTTCTGGGAGAAGAATACAGAGAAACATCTCTAGATAAGTTCATGAAGAAAGTCATGGAGATAATCATGTATGAATCCCTCAGCAGTAAAAATGGCCACCTGGACCTGTTTGTCCGCTTCCTTCATGGTCTCACTGTGGAGTCCAACCAGAGAGTCTTAGAAGATCTGCTGGGTCAGACAGAGAACAGTCCAGAAACCATCCAGAGAATCATCACCAACCTGAAGGAGATGAACACTGATGAAATCTCTCCTGACAGAAGCATCAACATCTTCTACTGTCTGGTGGAGATGAACGACGTCTCATTTTATCAGGAGATCCAACGGCTGCTGGATTCAGGGAAGCAGCTCTCAGAGACTGACTGTTCAGCTCTGGCCTTCATGCTGCAGATGTCAGAGGTTCTGGATGAGTTGGACCTGGAGAAGTACAACACATCACCAGATGGACGACTGAGACTGGTTCCAGCTGTGAGGAACTGCAGAAAGGCTCGGTGAGTCCAGATGTTTTCATTGTGTGAATGCTGATTCAGCTCTATTGTCCTCCTGTTTCTTCTTCTTCTTCAAGTTGCTTCTGGATGTTTTTGGTCTTTAACTTCTTCCTTCATCCTCTGGACTATTTCAGCCATTCAACCATCTAAACATTCAGCTCATCCAGGACAGCTGCAGCTTCTGGTTTTAGACATTTTGATCATTTTAAAAATATTTATCTTTTTATCAGTTTTCATGTTTAAATGAATAGAAAACCCTGAACTCTAGAAAAAAATCTATTTTGTCTGAAAGATCTAATCAGCCAGAGAGACTTTTACACTTTAAACTCCTCTTCACTCATTGAGCCGCTACTCCTTTTAGGATCTTTGTCTTTTTTTAAATTATAAAATCACTGTTTAGGTTTGATGGACACTTTAAAATAACCCCAGTAATTGCTGCTGTTGTCATGGAAACCAGTTAGAAACTTAGTGAACCAACTTTTCCTCCTCCCACTAGTTTCCTCTGAGTTTGTAAATGAGAGCAAAATGTGGTGATTGTTGTCTGGCTCCAGAAAAAGTCCTAGTTTCTGTCAGATCCTCCCAAAGCTCTGAGAACTCTGCTTCCAGAGCTGGAACCATTTTCCTCATCAACTCTTCATCTGCAGCTTTTGTTGAAGCTGTTAGCCATGAAGACCTGGAGAGACATGAGCTTCAACTCTTTAGACATCCCAGCCTCTTCTAGTTACTGGAGAACTTTCACTGCTTCACCAGGAAAAATGCTGCTGGACCCAAACGCTCTGTTTTGGTCTTCAGCTCTTTAAGAGTTTAGCAACAATTTCTTCTAACATCCAAACCTTTGTTCCTCTGAGCCACACGGTCTAGTCCAAGTCCGAGCTGTGAGCAGTTCCTCCTCCTCTCCATCATCTCCAGTAGTTTCCTTCATCAGCTCAGTCAGCCTCTTCATCAGCTGCTTCAGCTCCTTTGAGGCTCTGATGCTGCAGCTCCATCAGATGCTGCAGAGAAAACTGAACTTTCCTTCACAGATGATAGAAGATCTTCAACATCTGACTGCAGCTGAAGGTCTGAGGACATGAAGCCTGGACCAGAACCAGAACCAGAACCTGGACTTTAACCAGGAACTGCACAGATTCTCTGTGGGGTCAAACTCAGTAGATTGAAGATCAGATGTTGATCAGATGATGACATCACTGTTATCATATTTTAGTCTGTTTATGATCCAGATTGATTTCATTAGAACTGAATTTATTTCTTCTCTAATCACAGACTTGGTGGCTGTGAGCTCCTAAATGCTGAATGTGAAGTTTTGGCCTCGGCTCTGAAGTCCAACCCAGATCTGACTGAACTGGAAATAAATAAGATCTTCATAGATGAAAGTGGAGACTCTGATATGAAGCCTCTGGTTGAGATCCTGGAGCGTTCAGTCAGTAAAGTGAAGATTCTGGGGTTTGTTTTCTTTATTTATACAATAAAATCCTTCATTTATACTTTAAAAATTAGTTTAATTAATGCTTTTATTCTAATATATTTTATTTTAAAACAACCTGTTTAAATGTCAGAATAAAATCTGTAAAACTTTTTACCTTATATATTATTTTTTTCTTATTTCAGACTGTGAGATTATTGAACTTTGTTTTTCAGTTTTTTACTTTAAAATGTTTTTTACTGATGAACAAAATGAGTAAAATAATTCAAATGATGTAAATTAATGATGGAGATGTTTCAGTTTGGTTTGGTAAAGATTCAGATTGTTTTATTTCTCATTTCTGATTCTCATCTTTACATCCAGAATGAAATGTTGTTCCTCCAGAGTCGAGCCACAAACACTGACAAGTTCAAATCATCATTAATGACCAAATCTAAGAAATGACTGATTGTAGAAAAGCAAATCTAGATGAAATGAATGAAAGTGAGGTTTGCAGCAGCAGCAGGTTCCTCAGCTTTGTGCTGAAGCTGTGGTTCTGTTGGGCCGGGTCAGAGAGGAACCGTCCTCTTCAGTCTGACAGCTGTCAGTCGGTTGGAGCCTCGTCTCTGTGATGATGCTTCATCAGGTCACGTCTCCTTAGGAAATAATGGCCTCCATTGGCTTTCAGCAGCTTTAATAAGAACCCAAGGCCATTAATGAACAAACTGAGTGGTTCTGATCCAGTTACCAAGTCGGGTCTCCAGCTGATGATCAGGAACCAGCAGAAATATCTCAACTCATCCAGGCTGATAGAAAACTTTGAGTTTATTTATTGATCAAATGTTCTGGTTCTGCTGGTTTGGACTCTTTAAACCAGTTTGACTGGATCAGATGTTAGAATCAGTTCATCATGTTTCTTTTACATTCAGGGAAATTAATTTTCTACATTTTTATTATTTATTTGTTCATATTTCAGTTTTAACCTGCATCCTGTTGGCTTCAGCTCACATCCTTTATTCTTTATTCAGATTGGATGAATGCAGTTTGTCAGAGACCAGCTGGACTTCTCTGTTCTCAGCTCTGAAGTCCAAACGGACCCACCTGACAGAACTGATCCTGATCGAAACCAACCTGGAAGATTCTGGAGTGAAGGAGCTCTGTGGTTTTCTACAGACTGAAGGCTGCAGACTGGAGACATTGATGTATGTAATTATATAATTATTGATATTTCTGTGAATAATTATATATAATTGATCATAAATCAAATTAATTTCTTCTGTTCTAATAAATATTTTCTGAGTTTGTTCCTGGACTTGGATCCAGAGTTTAATTTAGTCCCTCTGTGTAACTGAGTTGGACCTGCTGATCTGAGGTCAGAACAGGACAGCATTCGGACCCCCAGTGTGTAGAAATCCCCCTCATGTGAAGCAGGTCAAAGGTCATTCAACCCAGTCTGGAAAAGTGAATTCCTGGAATCTGACAGGAACAAATCAATAATCAATGATTGATGCTTCAACACTTTGATCAGAACCTGGAATGATTTTACTGACTAAAATCCTCCAACACAACACGACCCAGTACCAGGTTCTGGTTCTGGTTCTGGTTCCGAAGTCAGCAGGTCTTTATTGAAGCAGCAGCTTGTTGGCATTAATATTGATGAGAATCTTTAACTGGTTCTGTTGGACTGGTTAACCTGCATCCTGTTGGCTTCAGCTCACATCTTTTATTCTTTATTCAGATTGTGGAGATGCAGGTTGTCAAAGATCAGCTGTGATTATTTGGCCTCAACTCTGAAGTCCAACCCGACCCGTCTGACAGAACTGGACCTGGGAGGAAACGACCTGAAGGATTCAGATGTTCAGCAGCTGAAGAATCTTGTAAAGACTTTAATGTAAGTAAATGTTTCTAGTGAGTCCAGCTGCTATCAGCATATTGAACTAAACCCAGTTAGCATCAGAGCAAAGATCCAGTGTTCCCAGTAAAGCTGCAGCTTCTCAGTGGGAGGAGAATGGTTCAGGCTTCCTGATTGGACACAGAGACAGCAATCAGCCAATCAGAGGAGCAGCAGCTTGCTGTGTTCCTGCGTTTGTGTTGGTGTGAAGATGAGTGTTGTTGCTGTGTCCATGTCTCCAGGAAGTCCAGCTGGACTCCAGCGTCCAGCCGTCCAACATGTCTAGAGACAGTGGTCCTCATCCATCAAACTGTGGCAGCAGCAGATCTGATCTCAGATCTGTTTGTTCTCTCAGTTCAACAGGAAACAACTGATCAGGTTCATCTTGGTCACAGCTCTGAGATCAGTCTGACTGCAGCCTGGAAACCATCTAGTGGATGTGCTGCGTCACTGACTGCTGCTGGAGAGAGGCTGGAAACACTCACTGATCTGCTCTCTCCTTCCTTCTTCTCTCTGCAGGTTCTGATCTCTGTGAAGTAGAGAATGGTCTCAGTGTCCTGCTGATCCTCAGAGGTTGAAGCTGCAGCAGTTTGAGTCTAAAGAGACTCTGACTGGATCATGATAATGACCTCTGACCTCCAAGATTTCCCTCCTGTTTATTTTCTCATGTCTGTCATTTAGTGTCTGATATTGTTTGTCTCTTTGGATCAATAAAGATCCAATTCAAACTGGGCTCCATTTAGAGGCTTCATGGAGTTTTGATCTGAACTGGATTCAACTGGAAAGTTGATCTTTTTTCTCTCTGATTCATTTTCATCCTGGAACCAGAAATGGTCTGAGAATGGAAACATGGGGATCATTTTCAGTTCAGCTTTGAAGCCATGAAAGACACTTCAAACCTCTTTTCTCTGCTGCTTCTTCCTTCTGCTGACATGAAAATGTTCCTCAAAGCTCCACAGATAAAAAGATGCTTTACTGGAAACTGCAGAGAAACTTCAGCTTCCATCACAGAAACCAGTTTAACCACTTTAGAACTGGATGTCCCACAGAAACTCTGATCTTAGAGCAGTTTTCAGGAACATCCATAATTTTATCTGAAAATATATATATATATTTTATAGTCATTCTAAATATATTTAAGTAATTAAGTTTTGTATAGTAATTATAGTAACTACTTTATTTTAATCCTCCATGCTGTTTAGCTTATTGTATTCAGATTAACAAAGAAATGCAAATACATATATTTTAAGCTTGTATCTTTTGTTTGACAGTTTATTTTAATAAAATCAGAAACATCCATTTTAGTTGATCTGAGAATTTTTTTAAGCATCTAATTTAAGGCAGCAGCTTATTTTTGCATTATTTATACTTAAGTTGTTTAAATAAAATACATGACAATCATTTAATTAATCGATATTGTTTTTCCTCCAAGTTTCTTAGTTAAGCTGCTTCAAACTATAACAGTAGTTATTTTACTTCCCGATGTTTTATTTTGAAAGACCGCACAGGAAACGTATTTGTAATTTTTCCAACTTTATTGTGGTTGTAATTACCAAGTTTCGCCACCAGAGGGACTGAACACACTGCTCAGGTCCGCGATCCATACTGGTTAGTGGTAGTCATGGTTACCAATAAAAATAAATAAGAGATTCGCTGCTGGGAATGATGCGAGTGTTTAGCGCGGAAGCTAACTGGTTTCCAGCTTCAAACCAGTGGGATAACTGGTTCCCAGTGAGATAAATGGAGGCAGATTCTTCTCCTGGGTTCATGTCAATGTTTTCTCTGTCAGTGTGAACTAGAAGCAGCTCCACAGAGATGAAAACAGCCGCAGAGACTCTGAGCGGAGCTAACGATGCTAACGATGCTAACAGACTCCAGGAGCAGCTTGTTTTACATACAAGCTGATTATCAGCAGCTGCGGATCTAAACTCTGATGCTGGACAGCAGCGCCTGTTCTTCAGTTCACTAATAATCGATCAAAGTTTTATCATTATTCAATTTGATCATTTTATCACTACACACTAAAATCATTCATCTGAATGATTCAGATGAATGATTTTAGTGTGTAGTTACAGTGTGTCATCACAAGAGGGCAGTACAGAGTGAGTAACTTGTTAAAAACAAACCCAAACATGTAAATAATCCTCTGTTTACTACAGTGCTCGAATATTTGTAACATTTTTATTGAATTTTTAATTTTAATATTACTCATTTATTTTTTCCCTTTATATGGTTTTATCCTGCTCAAATCTCAGCTGGTTGACTTTTATCACCAATAAATATGTTTTTCGTAATGTTTATAGTTTTTCCATTCTTTGATTCTCAAAATTACCCACAGTTAATATTTTTATAAGGATTTTAACTGAATAAAATTTAACGTTTTTTTTTTTTTTCCGGTAACTTCATTTCCACCTGCCGTTACTATTTCTAAGTAGCTGTTATTTACTTTGCGTTTTGAATTATTTTAATAAGGATTCTCCAGTTCTAATAACATAAAGTACGAATCCTGACTTAATTCTGCAGATTACTGTCTACAGAATTAAGTCAATGTATTTATTAGAAACTGTTTCGTGAAAAGTATAAAGTTGATCAGTTTTATGATGGTTGAGTGAGTTCTTACTGCCCTCTGGTGGTGAACTGTCGTAACTACAGACATTCTTCAAGTACATTTTTCAGCCGGATGTTTTGTTTATCTTTGTTTTAATTTTCACTTTTATCAAGTCAGCATATGTTAATGCCGTTAAATAAGAGTCACAAAAACTTTCTGTAAAGAGTTTAACACATCAACTATCTGTTATGATTTAAAACTCTTTATTACAAATATAACATCGAACAGTGGTTTAAAATATTTCAAAATAATATTTCATTCGGAAAACGGTGGATATAACTGAGGAAGATTGTTAGTTTTTCTCTATATAAAGTGGAGAAGTGGATATTAAATGTAAATAATGCAGCATTATCAGTACTGTAGTTCCCACTATGGCCACCAGAGGGCGGAAATATCCCGTTCTGAATCTAGAGGTGAGTTTGTAGAGCTGCAGCTGGTTTCTGATTTCTAAGTTGATCACGTTTATATCACTCATTATAAATATTATTATTAAAATGAATAATTTAATGTTAATATTAACTCTTCTGCCTACTTTAACATGCAATCAGTGTTTTATCGGTCAGTATGAACTAGAAGCAGCTCCACGGAGTTGAAAACAGCCGCAGAGACTCTTAACGGAGCTAGCGATGCTAACAGACTCTGGCAGCAGCTTCAGAGGAGCTTTGGCTCCATCAGAGCTGAAACGAAGCTCTACAACTCTGGCTTAGACGCTGATTTTGCGGTTAGAAGTTAGGAGAATATTTATGATCGATTAAATTATCCTGGAAACATTCAGAAGATTGATGCAGAAGAAGCAAACTGAACTTCTCTCAGAGCAGGGCGGTTATTGCCCTCTAGTGGACTCAGATGGTAACTACAGCTTTTCTAATAAGCTAGAGAATTTACAAACCATATTCACTTCCGGTAGGTACTTTCACATTAAGAGCGACAGAAACGAGTTAATATTCTCGGTTAGCTTTCATATTAAATAATGTTTTAGTTTTTCTTTTTCCTCCCTGAAATGTTTATTCAAAAGCACCAAATTAAACTGCTGAGGTTTTCAACCACCACTATATAATTTTCCTATTCCTAGATAGTCATGTCAAACAGATAAAAGTATTTAAATAAAATTAACAGCATCAACAAATTATTTTATGTGTAATAAATTTATTCACAGATTAATTCAGTCATACAATTAACTAAGTAATATTAACTAGTTATATTTTAAACTTTAACTTTTTATATTTAGTTTTTCTCCATTAGATATTTTCATCCTGCTCAATGCTCTGATCTCAGCGGGTTGGATTTTATCACAAGCACATTTTCATTGTTTATATTTTTCAGGCTTTGATTCTCATATTTACCGACAGTTTATCTTTTTGAGAGGTTTTTTTGAAGTAAGTTTAATTTTCTTTTCCATTTATTAACCCTGTAGTGGCTCTTTAACAACATTAATTTAAGTTGATTATATTTGAACTGATAAAAGTGAAAATGAGAACAAATTAAGTTAAACAAATGATCTGGTTGAGTCAACATGAATAGGAATACCTGTAGTTACGATAGTTCACCACCAGAGGGCAGTGAGCGCTCATAATCCACCATCAAAAATAAAATTAGTTTTTTCTGCTGAATCCATGAAAAAAGCTGCTCAGCTTCAAATCACCAACAGCAAAACAGAAATAGTTAAAGTTTTCTATCTTTATTCTAGTTTTGTTTCACTCTGTAAACTCAAATTGAACTGTTAATATTTATTCAGATGAATTAAACTTTATTTCTAGACGCTGAAGAAAACACAAGTGTGACTTTCTGTGAAAAAAGAAATTGAAACCAACTTTGGTCTCCTTCAGAACAGCGTCCATTTTGAGCCGCAGGATGGAAATAACTTGTTGACTTGTTAACAGAGGTAAGTGTTGCTGCTCCGAGTCCCTCCGAGTCTCTCGGCTCTCTGGACCTTTCCTGACCGATGAGAGGCTTTCAAGACACAAAGAGTCTCCTGGTTCTGGAGAGACTGACGTTTTTCATGATCCAACACCAGATACTTCACACACAGTGATTACTGTAGGAAGAAATATTCCAAATTATGCAACAAATTTATTTTTAAAGTTGAAACAAACCTGCTCCATGTTTTTCTAAGAATATTTTGCTGTTTAAACCAGAATGCAGAACTGATATTTCAGGCCAAATAAATGTAATTTGAATTGTTCTACATTAAACCCACAGTCAGTTTCTTATTCTGTGGTAAATACCATCTGGGGCCCGATTGTTATCCTGACCATATGGGTCCAATTTGAAGTGCTATTATTTAGCATTTGGTGAAATATGCATTTTCATATCAGTCAGGTAATTATAAACCCTGTATTGTTAACTATTACATCATAAAAAGCAGTTTTTTTCCTATTTCTCTCTTTAATGACACACTTCCACCCCTCCTAGATGAATTAGATGAATCAGTTCATTTCTACAGCAGGTAGAGATAAGAGAGAACCAGCAGGACACTGACCAGCCAATCAGATGTTCTCCTGACTGAGAAAGTGGGATAATATCTCATCTCTGCAGTAGGTTGGGTTTTTAAAGCTCTTCATAACCTCTTAAAACATCCTGATGAAAAATGAATCAAACCTACTTTAGACTATTTTATCTCCAGGTTTCAACACCTTGTCCAACAATCCCCTGATCAAAGTCCCACTGAACTACAGAAAAACGACATATTTCTGTCCATGAATGTACAAAAACACCAACCAAGTAATGAATGTAACAGCATGGATGAGAGCTTGTAACAAAGGCACAAAACAAAGGATTTGCCTCATTGTTCTAATGGATGTTATCGGTTTAATTAACTGACTCCTTTGTTTTCTTTACCTCGAGGTTGAAGTTCTGGAGTCAAATAAACCCAAATGTTTCATTTTGTCTCCTAGAAATTCATTGATGGCCCAAATGAGAAAGACTCAGGGACTCATATAATAATAATGTTGTATGGCCTGTCTATCACAAGGGCAGATGCAAACAATTTATTTGTGGAAATTTACAATAGAAAATAGAAAATGTTAAATATTTGTCAATGATATATTTTTTGTTTTGTTTTGTTTTTTCTCCAACTGAGAATCGACAACCAGACAGTCAAGAAATAAAATGTTAGATATCACTGTTTTTAATTTTTTTTATTTAAGTGTTTTTTTAAAAAGCAAACTAGAAAGAAAATGTATTTATAATAAAGCAGATGTTGAGTTTCTCTAATAAATGACACCTGGACTCTGAAAACACTGATATAAAGGTCTAATAAAAACACAAGATATTTATTACGTTTTATTGTTACAGGAGCAATGAAGAAATATTTCAGTAAACAATTATATGGTTTGATTTCAAAGGTTAAGTTTTAATGTTTTAAAACTTTCCTCTGAAAACTGCTGATAGTTTTTTATGTTTTTCTAAATAAAAGTGTTTAGAAACACTAAAATGTTGTACATATGTGTAAGTATGTAGTTGTAAATAGTTGTCTCAGAGCTGAATCTACTTCCTGTTTGGTTCTGATTGGTCCATTCAGAGAGAAACCAGCCGCTGAGCTGCAGTAGCGTCAAGGTCCAGTTCTCCCAGTGCAGTAGTTCAATCAGCCACTAGAGGGCGCAGGTCGTCTCCAGCTCCTCGTGGTTCTTCTTCAGCTGATTTTCTGCAGGTTTTCTGCTTTCTTGGGTTGATAAACAGGAAGTGTGAGGATGGCAGCTTCACCTTCATCGTCCTCCTCTTCCTCAGCTGCAGCATCAGTAATCCTAGAGGTCCAGTTCATCTCCTGCTGATGCTTCCGGTTCTTCTGGGTTTCTGATGCTCAGCTTCAGATCTGCTTCACTGACAGCTTCAGCTTTTCTGTCTGGACCAACAGATGATTGATTTGCTGCTGGAAACGGTGATGGTGCAGCAGATCCTGCAGGGGGCGCTCTGGGGCCTCAGTTTTCAGGTCGGTTACAGTCACATCTCCCAGACTCCTGAATCTTCTGGTTCCTTCCTGAAATGATTTCCTCCAATAAAATGTTGGCTGGAAATGAGCAGAAAACTGAGAAAAACCTGAAAAAGTTCAAATCTGACCTAAAGTTTTACAGCTCAACTCACTGTTGATACAAAGGAAAACATGAAAGTAAAGGTGTTTGTTGTCACCTGAAAGGGGGAGGAGCCTAAGGTGCTTCAAGATGCTTAAAGTTACCTGGAAGGGGGCGGAGCCTCAGGTATGGATCAGGATCAGGACTAACCAGTTCAGACTCCATTTAGCAGCAGAGCAGAGTCTGGATCAGGTGAGTTTTCACTTCTTCTTGTTTTCCTCTCTCTGGGTTTTCTCTCTGTGGAGGAACCAGAACCAGAACTAGGTCCGGTTCTCCTTCAGAACCAAGCTGCTGGCTTCATGGAGCTGTGGTTCTGGTCGGGTTCTGGTTTCCTGCTGATCAGAACCAACAAACTTTTTTAAAGCTGCAGTTTCCTGTTGCTGAGGTGAACTTGTTCCAGTATCTTTACTGGTTCTGCTGCTCTTCCTCCTGATGCCAGAAACCTCTGACCTCAGAGACTCACATCTGGTTTTAGAGGAAGAATTGAGCTGAATCATTAAAATCTGGTTTCCAGGATGAAACTGTAGATTCTGGCTCAGCTTTCTGAATAAATTCTAGTTTGTCTCCTGCAGAGCAACACGTCCTGCTCCGTATTTCTGCTCAGTTGTTTCATAACGAGCCTCTGATGACATCACAAGAGGCATCATTAGAGCATTCCTGCAGTACACTCTCCCAGTAACAGACTGGGACACCAGTGGGTCTCTGATTATGATTCATGTCTGCAACTTCCTCATCAGGACTGCAGTTCAGAACCAGTTGTTTAAGCCCCGCCCCTTTAGAGCAGCAGGTAAACATTTGTTCTGTTGCTGGAATGTGGACCGACCCGTTGGTCCTGGTTCTGAAGCTCTGAGCTCGGTCAGTGTTTCTGGTTGTTTTCAGACTGGAGAAATGAAATGAAGGGCAAAGGAGGGCAGATCAGCCAGAAATTATTCTCAAGAGTCGCATTACTTCAACATCAGATACTTCTAGATAAAAGTACAAAGTACAGCATCATAAAAATACTCCTGAAATGCTATTTTTAAAAAGTAACTCAAGTAACAGAGTAACTGTAAGTAGTTACTATCCACCTCTCTCTCTTTATATACAGTATACACACACACACACACACATGAATGAATAAAGAAGAAAGAAAAGTTGCTCAGAGGGAGCAGGCTGTAGCAAAACTTTCCTTTCTTACAAATAATTTGTGCAAAATACAGTGAATTATGCTAAAAATAATTTATTCTGTTACAATGTATTTAGGTGTACATGTTATGAGACAGCATATTGTTTAAATGTATTGAGTTTTAGATTTTTTTAATTGATGTATTTCAGTTCAGGCTTTCATTTCCATAAATCTGCTCCACACTTTCTAACAAACATTTGTTTCATTTCAGCTCCAGATAATTGTTTCTTAGATTCATTTTCCTCTTAAATTGTTTCTCCTTCTCTTTCACTGAATGTTTTCCAGTAGTAAACTTTGTTTTGCTTTATTTAATGTTTGTAGAGTTTTGAAGTCAACTAAATGTCCAAATTTTGAGTATTTAGGTTTTTAGAAACAGTGGATTTATCTGATTTCTGAACCCAGCATCATGGAGGATCTTGTTGCTCTTTTTAATGTTGAATTATCTCTAGAAAACTCGTATATTAGTCAAAACCTCAGAAAACATTGTGGCAGTAAACAATAACCAACAAGTTATAGTTTAACATGTTTTAATTTCCCCGTTCTAGAACGATGTCTGGCCATGTTGGATTGTGTTTCCAGCAAACTTTCTGATTCCACCAAACAAAGCAGGAGGAAAACAAACATGAATGTCGTTGAATCAGTTCAATCAGTTCATTTTATGCTGCAGATTCACAGCAAACGTTTTCTGGAGGAAGTTGATCAGATAAAAAAAAATACCAGAAATGTTTAGTGGCTGAGACAGACGAGCAGGAAGGTTAATGTTTGTTCTGTCTACTGGAATCTGGATGGACCTGTTGGTACTGATTCTGTAGCTCTGAGCTCAGTCACCACTCCCTGTTCCTCCCAGACTGACTGAAAACACAAGATGGAGGTCAGTGATCAGGAACAGAAGAGAGCAGAAATAAAAAGTCAATAATAATCTGATAATGAGGGAGAAGGCAGTGTTCTGATCCAGATGTTTGGATTAAAGGAGCTGCAGAAGTTTATTAGCATAAGACATTACAGCAACTGGGCAGTTTAAAGTTTTGCATAATAAACAAAAAAGCAACATTACATTATAGTGGAAAAATAAAGAAAAGTTATGAAAAGTTGTAATACAGAAAAGAGTTACTTTATTTTCTAGTTATGTTTCACAGGCAACTCTAAACAGGCTAATGGTTTTTAGTCTTGATTTCAGCTGTTTTGCTGTTTTCTGGAAGTTTGTTCCAGATTTGTGGTGCATAGAAGCTGAATGCTGCTTCTCTGTGTTTGGTTCTGGTTCTGGGGATGCAGAGCAGAACCAGAACCAGAAGACCTGAGAAGTCTGGAAGGTTGATACAACACCAGCAGATCTTTAAGCCGTTCAGTAATTTATAAACTAACAACAGTATTTTAAAGTCTATTCTCTCAATGGAAGGAGTTTAGAACTGGGTGATGTGATCTATCTTTCTGGTTTTAGTCAGAACATCAGCAGCAGCGTTCTGATTTATGTGATTGTGAAGGTCAGAATCTCTTATCTTTAGTTTCCAGCTGTAATAACTGAAGCTGTGCATTGACTCTAGATCTTTCCTCTGTAGGTTCAAACATAACTTCAGTTTTGTTTGTGTTCAGCTGCAGAAGGTTTTGGTAAATCCAGATATTTACCTATTCTAAGGGTGTGTTCAGTGATTGGATGGTTCAGAGTCACCTGGTGACATCATAATGTAGAGCTATGTGTCATTTAGTCTTGGTAAATAATCTGATTATTTTTGTTATAACCTGACCAAGCAGGAAATTATTAAGGATAGGAACGGCCCCAGGATTGAACCTTGTGGTACACCACAGGTGATTTCTGTCGTTCCAATGAGAAGTTACCTGTTGACACAGAGAAATCCCTGTTCTTTAGTCAGACTGGAACCAGTGAAGTACTTGGTGTTTTCTGCTAGTTCATGTTTTCTTGTTTTGTTTTTGGCTGAAGCTCTTTGTTGCTGATTGAAAGACCAAGAAGTTTGATGTCAAAATTCCAGATTTATTAAGACAAAACCCACCTGACTTTAAAAGGTGTTTAATTCTCAGAAATCTCTGAAGTTGTGCTGGAATCAGGTTCCTCTGATCCTCTGAGTCTATGATGGGAACCAGCTTTCTGCTCCACAGGACAGTTACTGGACCTGGATCACTGGGACTGACTGGTTCTGGTTTCTCTCTCCAGAAGTTCAGAAGATGGAAGATCTGGATCTGAAAAAAGACAGAGCAGAACCTCCAGGATCCATCTGTCCGTCCATGAGGAGTGACCGGTCCAAAGATCATCCTCCAGACATCAGTACCGAACCTGGACCATCAGACTCAGAGTAAGGAACCAGTTTCTAACTTGTGCATGTGAATCTACAGAAATATAATAGATCTGATACTAACTGGTTGATCTTCAAGTTAGAAATAAAAATGTAACTTGATTTTTAAAAAATATTTTACATTAAAGCTGAATAGACATGAAGGATGTTGGTCAGTAAATCAATAGAGTTTGAAAGAAGGTCTGAGTGAATCAATGATGGATGAAAACAAAAAAATAATGTGAAGAGCAACAATTCAGAGATTATATCCTGATAACACTAGATCCAGTTTAAATACTGGGAACACTGGATCCAGTTTATCCAGGTAGGCTGATGACCGGGCCACAGCCACTGAGTTTCAGCAGCTCCGAAAAGAAAAGTCAAAGGTCAAAGCAGCTGTAGAGGACTGGGCTGGTCTCCTGGTTCTGCTTCCTGGTCGGTTCTTGGGTTCTGGTCTTTAATGACCCACATCAGCTCCTCCTACTAGCTAAACATTTTTGGTTCTGATATCATGGACCAGATCCTCTGATCTCCACCTTCTGCCACTAGATGGCAGCAATATGATGCTGTGCAGTGCATTCTGGGCTTTGTAGTTCTATTAATGGATATTATAGAAGAACTTTGTGGAATAATTCCTAGAAATATGATCTGATCAGATCCATCATGAGCCTGTTGTCCTGCAGGTTCTGCTTTGACCCATGTGACCCAGACCAGTAGAACCAGTTCTGAAAAAAATGTGGAGTTTGACCCAGCAGATCAGTCTGAATGTTTCACTCTGGAGCTTTAAACCTTCTGCTTTTCTGCAGCAGTTTGTGTTCAGATCTTCTTCTCTGGTTTTTATCTCAGAGTTTCTCACTGATTGATGATCTGAATAACAACATGTTTGTGTTTCAGAGGGCAGAACCACAGATGGAGAGCAGAACCTCCAGGATCCATCTGTCCATCCAGATCTTTCTCCAAAGATCCTCCTCCAGTCTTCAGTGCTGAACCTGGACCATCAGAACCAGAGTAAGAAACCAGTTTCTATCTGGTGGATGTGACTCTGCAGAGACCAACCAGGGTTTAACTTTGATTCTGATTAGAATCTGATGCAGAGATAAAATATATATATATAATTTAAACCATTTTAGTTTAATAGTGACCTTATCTGGGATTTGAGTTACCAGAACCAACTGGGGAGGAAAAACTGTGTTCTGAGGTTCTGACCCAGTTTCTGGTCTCTAGTTTGTGGTGGATCTTCATGAACATCTTCAGCTCCAGCCTGTTGATAGTGAACTATTTCACTGATGAATAAATGTCTTTACTTGTCCAGGGTGAACCCCAGCTCTCGCCTTATTACTGCTGAACACCAGTCCCTCCATGACCCTGCAAAGATAAGAAGTGATGAACGATGGAGGGATGGATGGAGGAAAGATCTTCCTGGATGCATAGAGAGGAGCAGCTGTGCTCCAGGTGAAACTGAATACCTCCAATCAGAGTTTCCTTCTATCATCGTTGTTGAACCAGACTCGTGTTTTTTATAGTTGAAATGTGGAAATTCAAGATTTGAAAAGTCTTTTTGTGATTTTTTCAGCTAAATCTGAGTTTTTCCAGCGGTTGTAAATGGAATATATGTGTTGATGACCCATATTATCATCTCTAAATACAACAAACACTTTATAGAATCAATATGATGAGGCTTACAACTTACTTTATCTTGGTTCTACCACATCACAATGTTAAGAGGAATGTAATGAATTCAAGGTTCAGACATTCCCAATCTGGAGACATGAAGTCGTCTCTAATTCAGGTTAATCTTGATCCTAGAAAGTCAGTCTGTCCTGCTCCGTTATTCCAGATTAATGTTCATATAAACACATTTATTCAGACAGTTTGAGGCACATGAGGCTCTGCGTCAGAGTGAGTCCTCATCAGTTTAAGATGGAGTCCATCAGACAAACAGCTGGCCGCCTGACCAACAGGCTCTGACCTTCAGTAACTTTTATTTACGTTAATTTATGTTAAATTAGTTTGAGGTTCTCAACCTGTCCCAGTGGATACTGGACTTTGTGAACTGGAACCAGTAGAGGCACCACCTGATCAGTCCAGGGCAGTGGCAGCTTCTGATACGGGCAACCGCCCAGGTCAGATTGTTGTGGGGGGCGACATAAGAGCTCCTCACGTCAGATGCAAACTGGATGACAAACCAACACTACTGCTAAGCTTTTTCTGTATTTTTACAGGGTTAGTGGTCAGTTCAGTGAATGAACTGAATCAAATCACTTAATGAACTGATTTGTTCCTTTCTGAGTTCAGTTCAGTTCATCATGGCGGTCTGGAGTAAAACTTTAATGTTCTGAATAACAGAACAGCGTCTGGGTGGAGAGGGAGGGACTGCTGTTGATGTCTGAGGGAACGTGATTTATGATTCCTTCATGGAAACAAATTACTAACATCACTCCCATCCAGACCAGCTCCAGAGGAGTTTAGCTGGGGGGGAATGGATTATTTTGAGGGGCAGAGTAAACAGGCTTTTAATTTACATAAACAAGTGTTTATGTAATGTTTCAATAAAAGAACCATATTTATTAAAACAACAAATAATTCTGATGTAAACAGGACATGTAGAAAATTCTGACTTATTATGCTGAAATTAGCATAAACATTAGCTTATATGTTGCAGAAATCTTAGAGTCTAATGTTTCCAGTGCCTGAAGTCCATTTCTTCTACTCAGAGGGCACAGATGCAGGAACTGAGGGAGCCCCTACTGTATCAAATTAAGATGAAATAACAGAAAGTTGGCCACTCTGAGGTAAAAAAAGAAAAGAAACACAGACAGCTTCCAGTCCACGGTGGACAATGCCTCCCGATGCCCGCCCATGCTGCCAGGCCTGGTCTCTCCCTTCATCCCCATCGTCTTCACAGAGTAGGAACAGTAAAGAGAAAACAGCAATGACTAGAGCTATGGCAGCCTCCCTCTGTCCGTCTGCTCCAGGGCAGCTGTGGCTACAATGTAGCTCCCCACCATCAGTGTGTGAATGACAGAATGTAGTGTGAAGTGCTTTGGAGTCCTCTGGACTAGATAAAGAGTTATGCAAGTGCAGATATTTTACCATTTAATAAAACCATATAGAGCACCGACACACTTCTTGCTGAACTGTGGATCAAAACAGATTTTCAGCAGAAAAATCTCTCTTGATTTTCCTCCACCCTTTTGTGGAGGCGACTGCTACTGTAAAGTGGCTTGGAAAGGTCAGCATAATGTAGGCATATGGTGGAAGTTTACTGCCAAAAATCAAAAGCACAAACAGCATTTCAACTTCCAAGTGACAATGTTTTGTGTATTTTTAGCAAAACTGAACAGGCTACAATGTTTTCACAATTTTTTTTCTACATTTGAAATAAAAATTGATCAGCCTATTTTTTCAACTAATCTTGGATCCTTCATGTTTCTATTGGTTGTAACAAGATTTCATCTCAGCTATTGCTGCCTTTCTATCACAAACCATTAACAAGTAACTGGCCAGGCATACCTAATAAAGTGGCCAGTTTGGTTCTTTGTTTCCAGCACAGTGCTCAAAAAGAATGCCACTTCAAATTAAACAATTGGGTAAAACTCTAAGGTCAGAGGTCGTTCTGTGGGAAACATGTCTGATTAACGGAAACCTTCAAACAGAGAAAATCATTAAAGTTTTAATGAACAAAACTGATTCCCAACATATTTGTGCAGCAAGAACCTTTTATTTATTTGCTTTTTTCTTTTATCCGTCACCTCAGTGAGCACAAGACTGAGTTTCATTCATAAAACCTACATTTCCTCAATGACTGAAGTTGGAATTACTTTCAGGTTTCAACACCTTGGCAGAAAATAATTTGTTTTCTGTAATTATTTTTCCGTCATAGAAGTTCATACTTGTGTCTTTCTATCATACCCTTCTTAGAATATCTGAAATGGTTTTATTGTGTTTTTTTCCTTCAGATTTTGATATTCGGTGTCAGAGTGACCATAAAGCGTCTCTGAAGAAGAAGTTCCAGAGTCTCTTTGAAGGCGTCGCTGAACCTGGAAATCAAACCGATCTGAACCAGATCTACACAGAGCTCCACATCACAGAGGGGTTAACTAGAGAGGTCAACCAGGAACATGAGGTCAGACACATTGAAACAGCATCCAGGAAACAAGAAACAACAATCAGAAGAGAAGACATCTTTAAAGTCCCACCTGGAAGAGATCAACCAATCAGAACAGTGATGACCATGGGAGTGGCTGGCATTGGGAAAACACTGTTAACACAGAAGTTCACTCTGGACTGGGCTGAAGGCAAAACCCACCAGAACATTGATTTCATATTTCCATTCACTTTCAGAGAGCTGAATATGTTGAAAGAAGAAAAGTTCAGCTTATTAGGACTGATTCATAAATTATTTTCTAAAACCAAAGAAATCAGCAACTTTGAAACGTTCCAGGTTCTGTTCATCTTTGATGGTCTGGATGAAAGTCGATTTACTCTGGACTTCAAGAACAATCCGATCCTGACTGATGTTACAGAGTCCAGCTCAGTGGATGTTCTGGTGACAAACCTCATCAGGAGGAAACTGCTTCCCTCTGCTCTCCTCTGGATAACCACACGACCTGCAGCAGCCAATCAGATCCCTGCTGAGTGTGTTGGCATGGTGACAGAGGTCAGAGGGTTCACTGACCCCCAAAAGGAGGAGTACTTCAGGAAGAGATTCAGAGATGATGAAGAGAAGGCCAGCAGGATCATCTCCCACATCCAGAAATCAAAAAGTCTCCACATCATGTGTCACATCCCAGTTTTCTGCTGGATCACTGCTAAAGTTCTGGAGGATGTGATGATGACCAGAGAGGAAGAAAAACTGCCAAAGACTCTGACTGAGATGTACATAGCATTCCTGGAGGTTAACTTCGCAATCAAGAAGGAAAAGTATGATGGAGGAAAAAAGAGAAGATCAATCTTTAGTCCAGAGAACAAGAAGCTGATTGAGTCTCTAGGAAAACTGGCTTTTGAGCAGCTGCTGGAGGGAAACCTGATCTTCTATGACGAAGAGCTCAAAAAGTGCGGCATCAACATCAAAGATGCTGCGTTGTTCTCAGGAGTGTTCACTGAAATGTTTAAAAGAGAGAGAGGGACGTGCGACATCTCCGTCTACTCCTTTGTTCATCTGAGCATCCAGGAGTTTCTGGCTGCAGTCTACATGCTCCACTGTTTCACCAGCAGGAAGTCAGAGGTGATCAAGACGTTTCTGGGAGAAGAATACAGAGAAACATCTCTAGATGAGTTCATGAAGAAAGTCATGGAGAAATCCCTCAGCAGTAAAAATGGCCACCTGGACCTGTTTGTCCGCTTCCTTCATGGTCTCACTGTGGAGTCCAACCAGAGACTCTTAGAAGATCTGCTGGGTCAGACAGAGAACAGTCCAGAAACCATCCAGAGAATCATCACCAACCTGAAGGAGATGAACACTAAATATATCTCTACTGACAGAAGCATCAACATCTTCTACTGTCTGGTGGAGATGAACGACGTCTCATTTTATCAGGAGATCCAACGGCTGCTGGATTCAGGGAAGCAGCTCTCAGAGACTGACTGTTCAGCTCTGGCCTTCATGCTGCAGATGTCAGAGGTTCTGGATGAGTTGGACCTGGAGAAGTACAACACATCAGATGATGGACGACAGAGACTGGTTCCAGCTGTGAGGAACTGCAGAAAGGCTCGGTGAGTCCAGATGTTTTCATTGTGTGAATGCTGATTCAGCTCTATTGTCCTCCTGTTTCTTCTTCTTCTTCAAGTTGCTTCTGGATGTTTTTGGTCTTTAACTTCTTCCTTCATCCTCTGGACTATTTCAGCCCTTCAACCATCTAAACATTCAGCTCATCCAGGACAGCTGCAGCTTCTGGTTTTAGACATTTTGATCATTTTAAAAATATTTAACTTTTTATCAGTTTTCATGTTTAAATGAATAGAAAACCCTGAACTCTAGAAAAAAATCTATTTTGTCTGAAAGATCCAATCAGCCAGAGAGACTTTTACACTTTAAACTCCTCTTCACTCATTGAGCCGCTACTCCTTTTAGGATCTTTGTCTTTTTTTAAAAATAAAATCACTGTTTAGGTTTGATGGACACTTTAAAATAACCCCAATAATTGCTGTTGTTGTCATGGAAACCAGTTAGAAACTTAGTGAACCAACTTTTCCTCCTCCCACTAGTTTCCTCTGAGTTTGTAAATGAGAGCAAAATGTGGTGATTGTTGTCTGGCTCCAGAAAAAGTCCTAGTTTCTGTCAGATCCTCCCAAAGCTCTGAGAACTCTGCTTCCAGAGCTGGAACCATTTTCCTCATCAACTCTTCATCTGCAGCTTTTGTTGAAGCTGTTAGCCATGAAGACCTGGAGAGACATGAGCTTCAACTCTTTAGACATCCCAGCCTCTTCTAGTTACTGGAGAACTTTCACTGCTTCACCATGAAAAATGCTGCTGGACCCAAACGCTCTGTTTTGGTCTTCAGCTCTTTAAGAGTTTAGCAACAATTTCTTCTAACATCCAAACCTTTGTTCCTCTGAGCCACATGGTCTAGTCCAAGTCCGAGCTGTGAGCAGTTCCTCCTCCTCTCCATCATCTCCAGTAGTTTCCTTCATCAGCTCAGTCAGCCTCTTCATCAGCTGCTTCAGCTCCTTTGAGGCTCTGATGCTGCAGCTCCATCAGATGCTGCAGAGAAAACTGAACTTTCCTTCACAGATGATAGAAGATCTTCAACATCTGACTGCAGCTGAAGGTCTGAGGACATGAAGCCTGGACCAGAACCAGAACCAGAACCTGGACTTTAACCAGGAACTGCACAGATTCTCTGTGGGGTCAAACTCAGTAAATTGAAGATCAGATGTTGATCAGATGATGACATCACTGTTATCATATTTTAGTCTGTTTATGATCCAGATTGATTTCATTAGAACTGAATTTATTTCTTCTCTAATCACAGACTTGGTGACTGTTTGATCCAAAAGGCTGAATGTGAAGTTTTGGCCTCGGCTCTGAAGTCCAACCCAGATCTGACTGAACTGGAAATAAATCAGATCTTCATAAATAAAGGTGGAGACTCTGATCTGAAGCCTCTGGTTGAGATCCTGGAGAGTTCAGTCAGTAAAGTGAAGAATCTGAGGTTTGTTTTTTTCATTTATCCAATAAAATCCTTCATTTATACTTTAAACATTAGTTTAATTAATGCTTTTTTTCTAATATATTTTATTTTAAAACAACCTGTTTAAATGTCAGAATAAAATCTCTAAAACTTTTTACCTTATAAATGAATTATTTTCTTATATCAGACTTTGAGATTATTGAACTTTGTTTTTCAGTTTTTTACTTTAAAATGTTTTTTACTGATGAACAAAATGAGTAAAATAATTCAAATGATGTAAATTAATGATGGAGATGTTTCAGTTTGGTTTGGTAAAGATTCAGATTGTTTTATTTCTCATTTCTGATTCTCATCTTTACATCCAGAATGAAATGTTGTTCCTCCAGAGTCGAGCCACAAACACTGACAAGTTCAAATCATCATTAATGACCAAATCTAAGAAATGACTGATTGTAGAAAAGCAAATCTAGATGAAATGAATGAAAGTGAGGTTTGCAGCAGCAGCAGGTTCCTCAGCTTTGTCCTGAAGCTGTGGTTCTGTTGGGCCGGGTCAGAGAGGAACCGTCCTCTTCAGTCTGACAGCTGTCAGTCGGTTGGAGCCTCGTCTCTGTGATGATGCTTCATCAGGTCACGTCTCCTTAGGAAATAATGGCCTCCATTGGCTTTCAGCAGCTTTAATAAGAACCCAAGGCCATTAATGAAGAAACTGAGTGGTTCTGATCCAGTTACCAAGTCGGGTCTCCAGCTGATGATCAGGAACCAGCAGAAATAGCTCAACTCATCCAGGCTGATAGAAAACTTTGAGTTTATTTATTGATCAAATGTTCTGGTTCTGCTGGTTTGGACTCTTTAAACCAGTTTGACTGGATCAGATGTTAGAATCAGTTCATCATGTTTCTTTTACATTCAGGGAAATTAATTTTCTACATTTTTATTATTTATTTGTTCATGTTTCAGTTTTAACCTGCATCCTGTTGGCTTCAGCTCACATCTTTTATTCTTTATTCAGATTGTATGGCTGCAGTTTGTCAGAGACCAGCTGGACTTCTCTGTTCTCAGCTCTGAAGTCCAAACGGACCCATCTGACAAGACTGGACCTGAGCTGGACCAACCTGGAAGGTTCTGGAGTGAAGGAGCTCTGTGGTTTTCTACAGACTGAAGGCTGCAGACTGAAGAGATTGAGGTATTTTAATTATATAATTATTGATATTTCTGTGAATAATTATATATAATTGATCATAAATCAAAGTTCATTTCTTCTGTTCTAATAAATATTTTCTGAGTTTGTTCCTGGGCTTGGATGATGATGATGATGAATGCTTTATTAATCCCCAAGGGGAAATTCAAAGTCCCAGCAGCTTAAGACATTACACACAACATACACTACAGTTCACACAATATATTACAAAAACACTAGATTACTAGATAAACACAATTACCAGATCAACATTACTAAGAGCTAAAAATACTAAAAAACACTAAAATCCTAAGTGCTAAAGAGTGTGGAGGTGAAGTCTGCTGTGTCAATGGCCTAAGCAGAGAAGTCCACTTCTCCCCTGCCCTTCAGTGAGGCATTGTACAGTAGTATGGCCCTCGGTTCAAATGATTTCCTGAGTCTGTCTGTTGAGCATGTCAGGGAGCGTAGTCTCCAGCTGATCAGACTCTTCTGCTGCATGATGGTACTGTGGAGTGAATGACAATCGTTGTCCATGATGTTAAGTAACTTGTTCAGGGTCCTTTTATCTGATACTGACGTGATGCAGTCCAGTTCAGTCCCCACGGCAGAGCCAGCTTTCCTAATCAGCCTGTCTGGTCGTCCAGCATCCCTCTTCTTAATGCCTCCTCCCCAGCATGCCACAGCATAGAAGAGGACGCTGGCAACAACAGACTGGTAGACCATCCAAAGGAGCTTGCTGCAGACATTGAAGGATCTCAGCCTCCTCAGGAAGTACAGCCTGCTCTGCCCCTTCTTATAGAGTGCATCGGTGTTGGCTGACCAGTCCAGTTTATTGTCCAGATGTACTCCCAGGTACTTGTATGTGTTCACCACCTCCACCTTGACCCCCTCAATGGTGACTGGCAGCAAGGCAGACTTGGATCTCCTGAAGTCCACCACCATCTCCTTGGTCTTGGTTGTGTTGAGTTGCAGGTGGTTGAGTCTGCACAAAGTCCTCCACCAGGTTCCTGTATTCCTCCTCCTTCCCATCCCTGACACACCCCACAATTGCAGTGTCTTCTGAAAACTGCATGTGACATGACTCCGTGTTGTAGCAGAAGTCAGACGTGTACAGGGTGAACAGGACTGGGGAAAGGACTGTTCCCTGTGGCGCTCTGGTGCTGCTGATAACTGTGTCACAAAGGATGGTTGGATGGTGTTAAAAGCACTGGAGAAATCAAAGAACATGATTCTCACAGCACTTTTCCCCCTGTCCAGATGAGAGTGAGTCCTGTGCAAGAGGTATGAGATGGCATCGTCGACACCCACCTTCTCCTGATATGCAAACTGTAATGGGTCTAGTGCATGGCGCACCTGTGGCTTCAGTATCCCCAGAACCAGTCTCTCTATAGTCTTCATCAAATGTGATGTAAGAGCGACTGGCCTGAAGTCATTAAGCTCTATTGGGTGTGATTTCTTAGGGACAGGGATGAGACATGATGTCTTTCACATTGTTGGAACTCTCCCGAGCCTGAGACTCCAATTGAAGATGTACTCCAGAGGCTTTCCCAGTTCGGCGGCACAGACCTTGAGCAGTCTTGGACACAGTCCGTCAGGCCCGGCTGCCTTCCTGGGATATAGCTTCTGCAGCTCCTCTATCACTTGATCTGCTGTGATGGTGGTGAGAGAGGCAGGGGGGATGGGTGGGGGTGGGGGGTTACCATGGTCTTGGTAACCTTGTGGGGGGGGTGAGGATCCAGAGTTTAATTTAGTCCCTCTGTGTAACTGAGTTGGACCTGCTGATCTGAGGTCAGAACAGGACAGCATTCGGACCCCCAGTGTGTAGAAATCCCCCTCATGTGAAGCAGGTCAAAGGTCATTCAACCCAGTCTAGAAAAGTGAATTCCTGGAATCTGACAGGAACAAATCAATAATCAATGATTGATGCTTCAACACTTTGATCAGAACCTGGAATTATTTTACTGACTAAAATCCTCCAACACAACATGACCCAGTACCAGGTTCTGGTTCTGGTTCTGGTTCTGAAGTCAGCAGGTCTTTATTGAAGCAGCAGCTTGTTGGCATTAATATTGATAAGAATCTTTGACTGGTTCTGTTGGACTGGTTAACCTGCATCCTGTTGGCTTCAGCTCACATCTTTTATTCTTTATTCAGATTGATGGGATGCAGTTTGTCAAAGATCAGCTGTGATTATTTGGCCTCAACTCTGAAGTCCAACCCGACCCGTCTGACAGAACTGGACCTGAGATTGAACAACCTGAAGGATTCAGATGTTCAGCAGCTGAAGAATCTTGTAAAGACTGTAAAGTAAGTAAATGTTTGTAGTGAGTCCAGCTCCTGTCAGCATATTGAACTAAACCCAGTTAGCATCAAAGCAAAGATCCAGTTTTCCCAGTGAAGCTGCAGCTTCTCAGTGGGAGGAGAATGGTTCAGGCTTCCTGATTGGACACAGAGACAGCAATCAGCCAATCAGAGGAGCAGCAGCTTGCTGTGTTCCTGCGTTTGTGTTGGTGTGAAGATGAGTGTTGTTGCTGTGTCCATGTCTCCAGGAAGTCCAGCTGGACTCCAGCGTCCAGCCGTCCAACATGTCTAGAGACAGTGGTCCTCATCCATCAAACTGTGGCAGCAGCAGATCTGATCTCAGATCTGTTTGTTCTCTCAGTTCAACAGGAAACAACTGATCAGGTTCATCTTGGCCACAGCTCTGAGATCAGTCTGACTGCAGCCTGGAAACCATCTAGTGGATGTGCTGCGTCACTGACTGCTGCTGGAGAGAGGCTGGAAACACTCACTGATCTGCTCTCTCCTTCCTTCTTCTCTCTGCAGGTGCGATGATAATGGTGATTTTGAGGATTCTGGTGATTTTGAGGATTCTGATGGTTCTGATTATTCTGATTTTTTTGACCGGTGCGACTGATGATCCCAGTAAAGTAGAGAATGGTCTCAGTGTCCTGCTGATCCTCAGAGGTTGAAGTTGCAGCAGTTTGAGTCTAAAGAGACTCTGACTGGATCATGATGATGACCTCTGACCTCCAAGATTTCCCTCCTGTTTATTTTCTCATGTCTGTCATTTATTGTCTGATATTGTTTGTCTCTTTGGATCAATAAAGATCCAATTCAAACTGGGCTCCATTTAGAGGCTTCATGGAGTTTTGATCTGAACTGGATTCAACTGGAAAGTTGATCTTTTTTCTCTCTGATTCATTTTCATCCTGGAACCAGAAATGGTCTGAGAATGGAAACATGGGAATCATTTTCAGTTCAGCTTTGAAGCCATGAAAGACACTTCAAACCTCTTTTCTCTGCTGCTTCTTCCTTCTGCTGACATGAAAATGTTCCTCAAAGCTCCACAGATAAAAAGATGCTTTACTGGAAACTGCAGAGAAACTTCAGCTTCCATCACAGAAACCAGTTTAACCAGTTTAGAACTGGATGTCCTACAGAAACTCTGATCTTAGAGCAGTTTTCAGGAACATCCATAATTTGAAGAAAAAGATTTTATATATTTTTGTCTTCTTTTTTTTGTTCTGAAAATCTGTAAATAATAAAGTTTTCATCATAGTCATTGGTTCTCAGTGCTTTAATATGTCAGTTTGTTTTTGCTGTTTACCTTTTTAACTCCATATTTCGTGTTTTAATTGTAAAACTTTAGGACTCAATGTAGCCCATCATAGCTGTTTACTGTGATTTTACTGATTTATTCAGGCCTCAGGGAATTAGTGGGGTAATGAGGTGATTGGCTCATTTTAGTTTTTAAATATTTCTTTTAATGTAATGTGTGTTGCTGGGTGTTTAATGATAAACCAATACAGTTTTTATTAATGTTCTTTGTTGTAGCTTTTTCTATGCAGCTGACCGTGTACAGATAGAGTAACAGCAGCTTTATTTTAATCCTCCATGCCGTTTAGCTTACTGTATTCAGATCAGGAAAGATGTTAAAATATATATTTTTTTTTTAGCCGACCGAATCTCCGAACTCGGCTCCGACCGAATCTCCGACCGTGGCTCCTACCGCAGAGTGTACTTGCTTTAAATTTACTTAAATGGATCCACGATTAGCTGTAACAATAGATATTTGAGAAATATATATTATATTGTCATATGGACATCCTGGTTGTTGAATTGTACTTAAAAGTATGTATGTGTATATATGTATACACACACCCATGTTTGCGCAGCTATCACAACGTAGCATATGTCAGGAAAATTGTCCCCACAAGGCATTAGAAACAAACGCACACACACACACAGAGGTATGAAAGGTCAATAGTTCATCTTTGTAAATCATGTCAGTGGTTTTATCGTGTCGGCGACACTTTAAGTTTTTTGCCAACTTCCATAAAAATAGAAGAAGAAGAAAAAAGTGCAGATGTGCTTCGTCTGCAGAGGATTCTTCAGGTCAGAGGTCACATCTAATTAGAAACATTTCTCTCCTAGATTCATATGGAGGAAACTAGAAAGAACAAGAGACTCTGCAGCTGCAGCAGGAATGAGAAGCAAAGAATCTGGTTCAGCCTGTCAGTGGCGACGGGATTAAAACTTTCTGCAGTTTTTGCTGTCAGGAGTTTCCAGTTGGACATGGAGGTGAGAACGATTCATCTCAGCCGCTTCACTGAAGCTCAATGGGTTTTTCAGCTACAATGCAGCTTGATGCTGCTTTAGTTTTTCATTCTGGTTTGAAGTTTTGCTTTTAAAACATCTTCAGTTCTCTGAGGCCACCAGCTGGAAACATGGAAGGAGAAAAATCTGAACATTGTGTGGATTAAATCCCTGGTTTTATTCCAGAATGTTACATGGAATAACAGGAACAGGATTAAATCATGTTCTGGTGGATGAAACTCAAATGTGAAGGAAATCAGAACAGGAGCAGCAGGAGTTCATCCTGCAGTCGGTGGGTTGCTGGTTCGATTCCCGCCCTCATCGTTTGTGTCCCTCCACAGTCGCTCCGTTTCCATCAACTATAAAAACTGAGAAATGTAACGGAATAAACCCACTGAGGGGTTTGGATGAAAGTTTTAGCGGTAGGATGAGGAAGTTTTTCAGCCAATCGAAACATTTTTTCACATCACGAGTCACGTGATCAACAGCCGGATGTTACTGCTGGGCGGAAACTAGGAAGACGGCAGGAAGTGTTTGGAGGATGATGGTTTGTTTTAGTTTTTTCTGGCTCCTCCAGAGCTTCGCAGCATCAGGTGAGAAAAAGCTGAGAGTCGTTCCAACATGTTGAATCCACCGCTCTTCTGTCAAAATACAATTTCCCAAAACGCAGCACAGGTAGCCGCTCCACAGTAGGCGGGGCTTATCGCTCCAAGGCCTGAACGAGACGCTGACGTCTCCTCTGATTGGCTGATAGATGATGAGCGCTAGCGCCACCATGGCTGAGTTATGAGTTTGAACTTTCCATCCGTGTCTGCCATGAATATTAATGACTTTTCTCTGGAGATAAATTATTCACATGTGGTTTTAATTTCATTTCTTATTTCATGGAAACACTGCAGCAGTGAAATTGTGTTTTTTTGACATTAGCAGAAAACAAACTGAGATTTGCTGACAGTTGTCATGGACACCTCCCAGAGTGATGAAGACTCCTCCAGGTCTTCATCGCCGCAGCTCGTTCCGGCTGCTGCTGCAGCACCGAGACACCAGCGGCCCTCGGGGGCCCGGCGGTGGCAGCATCATGCCGCCGCCTCTCTGTGTTTCCTGCAGGAGAAGGAAGGCGGCGTCCTGCCGTCCTGGAGGATCTGCTGTTCTCCACCATGGCAGAGGGACAGGAGGACGTCCCAGCGTGAGTCTCCAGAGGACGGACACGGAGACGCCGTCCGCCTCGCCGTCTCTGCCTTCAGGCTCTGAAATCCACGGGGCGTCGGACCGGAGACCCTCGGCTCAAAGAGGTCAAGGAGACGCTGAAGGTCGCCATGGAGACGACCTCAGACGGAGCGCTGGACCGACTCCTCCTCAAGAAGTACGCTTTATTTATCTTTCTACTTTATGGCTTTAAAACACTTCTCTCTTTTTATTGGCTTTTTATTTTGTTTTTATTACAAATTCAGATTCTTTTTTGTCATTATTATGAAAAGTTTTAGTTTTTAATTTGGTTTTTATCCAAAATAGTTTCATTATAATAAAACTAATTCTAATTTTATTAGTTCTTTAAAATTCTTCAGAGTAAAAATTGTTTTTATTTTTGAGAAGGCTATATTTATCTTAATAAAATAATGTTTTATATGTTGAAGCTTTTTACTTTCACTATGACCTTGAAAAGCATCAAAATGACTCACATCCACTGGGACCAGCTTCCCCTCAGCATGATGCTGCCTCCTCCATGTTTGGACCAGAGGTGTCCCCGTAGCGTTTCCATGGTGACAGCGTTTCTGCTGGTTTCACGTGCAGGCGTAGCAACAGGCCGACGACGAGGCGGTCACCGACCTCAGAACATTTTACGTTTCTATTTCAAATAGTTTCCAGACGTCGATCAGGATGTTGAAGATTTTCAGTTTGATTTTTCATCTGATCTGTTTGATGATCTGCAGGAACAGAAGAGAGAAAAATACTCTGAGTTCAAGTTACAAGAGTTGAATTCAGCAGAAATATGAAGTACTAGTTTCATTTAAAAAGCTTTAAAGAGCATGTTAATGGGGCAAAATGTCATTTTACTCTGTTGTGGTGAAAAAACCTGAGCTAAAATGAGACATGATAGCAGCTCTATAGATTCAGAGCCAAACACTAAAACTTCCTCCGGATCTGTAGCATTAAATCCACTTCAGAACAGATCCAGACGTCCTGAGCAGATCCTCCAGAGAAAAGAAACACAAGATTTGAACTTGGATCATTTGTGACTCAGCTGCTTGGATGTGTGTTTGGCTTTGAAAGGTTTTGTTGTGAAGCAGAAAGTTGATGAAGTTCACAGTGAAGACGACTTCAGTCCACCTGAAACCTGGTTTCACTCAAACCGTCTGATTCACTTTAAGGACGGGAAGTTTCTGATGCAACAGGAAGGAACAAAAGGTCAAAGTTGAAATGAAACAGAGATAAACTCCATGTTGCTCACAGATGTGATGGATCAGTTTGAACAGCTGTTGTTCCAGGAGAACAGTTTTGTTTTCCAGCTTTTGTTGACGGATGAAAATTTGCATTAGAAGATGAGATAATAACCAACTTTCTTTGGTTTATTTGTGTGGATTTAAAGTCAAACAACCTTAAAGAAAAGCAGGAAAACGTCGAGGAGAAACCTGAGCAGCGTTCTGACAGACCAAACACTGAGAGGAACCAGAGTTTGCATCGTCAAAGTGACGACTGTGAAATCATCTGAATCTTGTGACTCGTTTCCCATCAAATCCCAGACAGGAGAAGCAAAGCCTCACGTCTCCAACATGAAGATGGAACAGGATGCAGGACTTCCACCGAGCGTCACGTCACTCACAGCAGATCAGGAGTCTGGCTCTTCACCTCGACACTACCTAAAACCTGGGACAGCAAGGGGTTAAAGGTCATCTCCAGCACCTTAAATGTGCAACATTTCACTTCATATGAGAGCGTCTCAGTTTAGAGGCCAAAACCAGCCAAGAAGCTTCAGAGTTTTCCTGCAACGTAGCGCTGGTCTATTGGCCTCAGTGAGGCTGGTTTTACTGAAGATGTGTTCAGGGCAGCAGGAAAATTCAGTGCTTATATGGACGGGACCAACGACTCCACCTATAATGATGCTTGGATATGAGTTTATATGTTTAGATCTACATGAGATGAAACAGTCGATTTTCATCACATATCAGCACTTTCTCCATCGGTCACCCTGCCGTCTTTCTGGATTTATTCATTATTTACATCATCAATGGAAATTGTTCAACCGGATGTTTATCTTTATTTTAATTCAGATCAAGTCAGCTTACATTACTGTCGTTAAATAAGAGTCACTGCAGGATTTTATTCAGTCTGACCAGAAAAACGTCCTGTAAGAGTTTAACACAGCAGCTGCATGTTATGATTTTTTGTAGCTTTTTGAGACTTTGATTCTCAAAATCACCCACAGTTAATATTTCTGGGAGTTTTACAGAATAAAATATTTTTTTTTCAGCTAAATTTTCATCTACCGTAATAGAAATTGTTACTTTCTAAGTAGTTGTTGTTCACTTTGTCTCTAAATTATTTTAATAATTAATCGCCATATCTAATAACATACAGATATAAAATATATAGATTATTATTCATAGGATTAAGTTAATATCGCTGTTGTTATTAGAAACTATTTAGTGAAAAGTTTAAAGTTTATCAGTTTTATGATGGTTGGTTGAGTTCTTACTGCCCTCTGGTGGTGAACTATCATAACTACAGACGTTCTTCATGCAAATTGTTCAAACGGATTTTTATCTTTGTTTTAATTTTAAATTTTATGAAGTCAGATCAAGTCAGCTTACATTACTGTCGTTAAATAAGAGTCACTGCAGGATTTTATTCAGTCTGACCAGAAAAACGTCCTGTAAGAGTTTAACACAGCAGCTTTATTTTATGATTTTAAACTGTTTTTATTACATATATAACTCCAAACAGTTAATAAAAAATGTCAGGATAATATTTGAGTCAGTAAATTGTCAATATGACTCAGGAAGACTGTTAGTTTTTCTCTAAACTCCACATTAAGTGGATATTAAATGTAAACAATGCAGCATTATCAGGACTGTAGTTCCCACTATGGCCACCAGAGGGCGGAAATTCCCCACTCTGAATATAGAGGTGAGTTTGTAGAGCTGCAGCTGGTTTCTGACTTCTGTTAAGTTGATCATGTTTATATCTTTCTCATTATAAATACTATTATTATTATGGTCTGTCTAAAGGACTGACGGCTGATTTAATATATAGATGTGTTATTTACATACAGATAACTCATCTATATATCCTAAATAAATTACATATTAATGTTTCCTGATGAAATAAATAACTGGTTTGTTCACCAAGATGCCGAGTTTCCGTTTTAGAGTCAGGTGAATATTTATAATATATTATTTTATTTGGAAAACAGAATAATTATGATAATTTTGCTTCAGAGCCCAATTATATAATTTATATCACATCCTAAGAAAATTACACACTTATGCTTTCTGATAATATAATAAACTAACAAGCTAAAATGTACTTAGACGAGAATTTGGTTCCTTGTGTTTTACTTTGAAGGAATCCACAGGAAGTGCTATTCACATATCAGCTCTCTAGCTTTACTCTGGTTGTATTAACATACTGCGTCCACTAGGGGGCAGAAGGCTAAGTTAGCAGCTAGCTAGTTTCCCGCTCCTGATTGGCTAATGAAGCCCGTGTTGCTTTCTTCGTGTTTCTACTGTTTTATTTCTTAAATCTTCTTTCTACTTTAACATGAAATCAATGTTTTATCTGTCAGTGTGAACTAGAAGCAGCTCCACAGAGATGAAAACAGCCCGCAGAGACTCTGAGCGGAGCTAACGATGCTAACGATGCTAACAGGCTCCAGCAGCTGGTTTTACACACAAACTGATTATCAGCAGTTGCAAATTTAAACTCTGATGCTGAACAGCAGCGACTGTCCTTCAGTTCACTGATAATCACTCATTAATTTATTATTAAACTAGTATAAAGGACAAAGGAAATTCATAATCGCTCATTAATTTATTATTAAACTAGTATAAAGGACAAAGGAAATTAATAATCGCTCATTAATTTATTATTAAACTAGTATAAAGAATTTTAGTGTGTAGTTACAGTGTCTGACCACAGGAGGGCGGTAGAGAGCGAGTCTCTTCCAACAAATAAAAGATAAATAATGTTTACTACAGTGCTCAGATATATTTAAAAGCTTCAATGACGTTTTAATTTTATTAATTGTCCTTTAGGTGGTTTTATCCAGCTTGATGCTCTGATCTCAGCTGATCACTAATAAATATATTTTTCTTAATATTTGTAGCTTTTTGAGACTTTGATTCTCAAAATCACCCACAGTTAATATTTCTGGGATTTTTACAGAATAAAATATTTTCTTTTCAGCTAAATCTTCATCTACCGTAATAGAAATTGTTACTTTCTAAGTAGTTGTTGTTCACTTTGTCTCTAAATTATTTTAATAATTAATCGCCATATCTAATAACATACTGATATAAAATATATAAATTATTATTCATAGGATTAAGTTAATATCGCTGTTGTTATTAGAAACTATTTAGTGAAAAGTTTAAAGTTTATCAGTTTTATGATGGTTGGTTGAGTTCTTACTGCCCTCTGGTGGTGAACTATCATAACTACAGACGTTCTTCATGCAAATTGTTCAAACGGATGTTTATCTTTGTTTTAATTTTAAATTTTATGAAGTCAGATCAAGTCAGCTTACATTACTGTCGTTAAATAAAAGTCACTGCAGGATTTTATTCAGTCTGACCAGAAAAACGTCCTGTAAGAGTTTAACACAGCAGCTTTACTTTATGATTTTAAACTGTTTTTATTACATATATAACTCCAAAAAGTGAATTAAAAAATGTCAGGATAATATGTGAGTCAGTAAATTGTCAATATGACTCAGGAAGACTGTTAGTTTTTCTCTAAACTCCACATTAAGTGGATATCAAATGTAAACAATGCAGCATTATCAGGACTGTAGTTCCCACTATGGCCACCAGAGGGCGGAAATTCCCCGCTCTGAATATAGAGGTGAGTTTGTAGAGCTGCAGCTGGTTTCTGACTTCTGTTAAGTTGATCACGTTTATATCTTTCTCATTATAAATATTAATATTATTATGGTCTGTCTAAAGGACTGACAGCTGATTTAATATATAGATGTGTTATTTACATACAGATAACTCATCTATATATCCTAAATAAATTACATATTAATGTTTCCTGATGAGCTATGGCTCCTAAACTGGAGCATCAGGTCCAACAGAGCCGAATCAAAGCTCTACAACTCTGGTTTATACGCTAAGATGCTGAGCTTCCGGTCTTAAGGTAGGAAAATATTTTAGAAAAGTTAAATTATCCTGGAAACAGTCAGAATGATGTTGATATTTTAGCTGCAGAGCCGCGAACTGAACTATTATTATCAGAGCAGGGCGGTTTATGCCCTCTAGTGGACACAGATGAGAGGAAAACACAAGTTACGTGACTTCCTGTGGAAATAGAAACTGAAACCAACTTTGGTCTCCTTCAGATCAGCCTCCATTTTGAGCTGCAGGATGGAAATAACTTGTTGACTTGTTACTAGAGGTAAGTGTTGCCGCTCCGGGTCCCTCCGTGTCTCTCGGCTCTCTGGAGCCTTTGTAACCGATGAACCCACCGAGGCTTCCCGGGGCCTCAGTCACCTCGGCCTGGGTCGCTCGGCTCTCATAGGGCCTGGTCCCCGCAGCAGCGCTCTGTTTACTTTATTGAAGGCCTGATCTAGAAAGGAATTAGATCAAATGAAAAACTTTATTGTGAGACGTTGCTGCTTATAAAGTGATGCTAAGTGAGGTTACATTATGCGACTATAAGGAACAAAAAGAGAAATATTGAACACCCTATAAACACACAGCTCAGTTACTGCGCAGTTAACCTGGTGAATGATCAGCTATGATCTACCATGACAGCAGCATCTAAAGCTGATCTGTTTGTGTGGAGCAATAATGAACTTTTCAGATTTAATCTAAATAAACTGAGAACTTAATGTAACTTTTACAGTCCATCAGTTCTTGCTGCAGCGACTCTCTCTGGTGTTTTAACCTAAAAAGGAGAACTATTGTAAACTAGTTTCTCTGCTTGTTGAAATCAGCAGGAAGTGAATCACATCACTCCGTCCCTCATCAGTCTGGGGTTCAGCAGAAACTGATGTTTCTCTTGTCTGTGGATCAGAATTGGCTTTAAGCCGTCCACAGATTTCCTCTCTTCCTCCTCACTGAGTTTGATCTTTTTCCAGGTTTTCCTCTTGTTGCTCCTTTCAGCAGGAAGAAACTCTTTGTCTCTCAAAGCTCTGCTGGAAAAATGCATCCAGATCCAGACTGACTCTTACCTGAAAGGTTGCTGTGTTTAGCAATCAGTATCTGCAAAATCGGAATCGATCAGCCAGAAAACTGCAGTCGGTTCAGCCCTAAAAATAGCAAAACTTTTAAATGGAGCAATAATAATAAAATAAATAATTTCACAAACATTTTAGATCAGTTGTAACAAACTAGTTTCTAACTAAAAGAGTTGCATTAATGTGTCTCTTTATTTTGAAGTTCAATCAGATCAATAGACTAAATATGTTTCAGGCCTCGCTGAGTGTTTGGGGGCTTCATCCCCCTATTGAAGCAGCTGTTTACCCATGATTCCTTGCAGTGGGTCCAGCTGGTACCTCAGCTGGATGCTGTGGTCCCTGAAAGCTGCTTTGTGTCTCTTGAGCTGAGAGGAAATCCTGCTGAGCTGCACACAGAGGCTGACATGTTGCTGAGATCCCAGCTGGACCCGGTTCTGTCTGGAGGAGAGCTGTGGACCCGACCTGAGCTGCTGCTCCCTCAGAACCTTCTGCTCACTGACTCCCTCCATACAGAGCTACAATAGAGTCATGATGCGTTCAAGTCCACTGGGAGCTAAATAAGTTCACTAGTTCATAGGAAATGTTCACTCATTCATTCAAATGATTCACTCTGATCCTCTGAACACATGATGGGAACCAGCTTTCTGCTTCACAGGACAGTTACTGGAACCGGATCACTGGACTGACTGGTTCTGGTTTCTCTCTCAAAAAGTCCAGAAGATGGAAGATCAGGACAGAGCAGAACCTCCAGGATCCATCAGTCCATCTATGAGGAGTGACCGGTCCAAAGATCGACCTCCATACTTCAGTAATGAACCTGGACCATCAGACAGAAAGTAAGAAACCAGTTTCTAACTGATTCATGTGAATCTATAGAGATAAAATCTAAATGATATTAACTGGTTGATCTCAGTGTTTTAATTAACAGTAACTTAATTTTCTTACTTCTTAATTTAAAGTTGGACATGAAGGATGTTGGTCAGTAAATCAGTAGAGTTTGAATGAAGGTCTGAATGAATTAATATGGATTAAAATGTTGCATGGAAACAAAAACAACCAAGCTTGTGAAGAGCAACAATTCAGATTGTCTGTAAACCCACTGAAGCAGTGAAACCCAGCATCTTCCAGACTGGGAACACTGGCATCAGTCATGATACCAAATATAATTCAATGAAGTACTTAAAACCAGAAATCATCAATGTTCTGAGGTTCTGTTCTGACCCAGTTTCTGGTCCCTTGTTTTTTGTGGACCTTCATAAACATCTTCAGCTCCAGCCTGTTGCTAGTGAACTATTTCAGTGATGAAGAAATGTCTTCACAGGAGCAGCTTTGGTGAGGAGGAGCATCCATCCTGCTGTGCTTTGGGTCAGAATGTTCTGATGGATCCGGTCTGTACCAGCTGCCCCCAGTGTGGGAAACGACCCAGAACAGGATCTGGACGGCTGACAGCCAATCAGAGCAGCTGTGCTCCAGGTGAGACTGAACTCCTCCAATCAGAGCTTCCTTCTATCGTCTCTGTGGAACCAGATCCACGTCTTTAGTTGAGATTTGGAAATTTAATGTTTAAAAGTCTTTTTGTGGTCAGTTGTTTCAACTGAATCTGTGTTTTTCCAGCTGGTGTAACTGGAACTTATGTCCAGGTAACTGGGCTTAATAAAGTCCTCATTAAATTTGAGCCTGTTCAAAAAAATGGCCACAAGATAAATGTACAAATTTAACTTTTTATTTTGTTCATTTTTAAAATTCTAAGTGAAGACTCTTACTCTGAAGGGTCATGTTGCAGCATAACATGTCATCAGCTGTAAATAAAACAAACACGTCATAGAATCAATTTGATGATTCTTACAGATAATTTTATTTGTGTTTCAGCACATTATGAGGTTAAGGGGAATGAAATAGCAGAGAGGATGGCTAAGGAGAGCAGCAATCGGGTTTTGGTTGATATTAATGTTACGTTTAGCATAACAGAAATAAAGTGTATAATAAAACAATAAAAGAGAGGTGGCAAAAGTTATAGGTCAACAAATTGCCCAGCTGCCAATATGGTTAATCTGACCTTGCTGAAAATGATTTTTGTTCTACTTTTATTGGTTATTACACCAGGCCTTTAAGGTTCTGCTGGAAAATTGGAGAAATGACTAAAAGACAATTCCACGTAATTTCTTTACCTTGAGCATCTTTAATGTGATCTACTTCAAAAATTAAAATATGTAGACTTCAATCATGGTGTAGATTATTCAGGCCAGAATATCTAAAACCAACTTTGTAGTTTTTTTTCTTTCCCTAAACGAAGCTGCATTAAAGCTTCGATTTGTGAAACTTCAATACAGGTTTGATTTCAACCCTTTTAATGTATCTGGATCACGGTCACCATGTCTCTCTATGAAAAGGGAGAACATGGTGGATTTCACTAGGCATTAGAAAGTGACTTTGAGTAACCTCAGAGGTCACTGAAGTCTCTGAAAAGCTCCCTGGTTCAAGGTGTGGTTGAGGTTCAGCCTGGCAGATGATGGTAAATGTAGAATATAGTAAGGAGTTATGTTACAGAGAAGCTTCTTCAGGAAGTGAATAGTTTGTGAGATCCAAATGGTTTTGGAGACAATCAGGCAGATGAATGTGAGGACAGCAGAGCTGCAGCAGACAACAGAGGAGTGGAGGAGAATCTGGGGACCAACAAGGCATCCTTAGACCATGGAGGCACAGAAATCACAAGAGGTGAACTGGAGAAAGATTACTAGAAACAATAACTACATGCTATAGTGAAGAGTTAAAAACTCAGAGAGATAACTAGTAACTTGTCCCCTGTCTGCCAGATCCTGGTTTTTACCTGGATTTATGGCCAAATTTTCACTAATCACAATCTGTAGTTTAAAGTTTTCTGCTTTTAGTGTAGAATAATGTAGCCCATATTTTAAGAGTGCAAGTATTTCAGCTCTTAACCTCAAGCAGATTGAAAATGCTCAACCAGTTTCCATCAGAACTAGTTTGATTTGGCCATAATTTTGTGATAAAACAGCAGTGGCCTCAGAGGCCATCAACGAGGACAATTTGATACATGGGTCAATGCAGTTGTTTATTTAATTAATGTCTATTTTTGCAACTCTCATTCCAAGTATTTTGTGTAGATCTGAAAAACTCTTTCCATAAAGCTTGGAAACCAGTTTTTGTGATACTCATTAAAAACGCATAAAATAGTTGCTACGGTAACCAAACAATCTAACTATGAAGATTGTTTGTTGAATATTTACAAAGTAAACTTGCCAGCTCCTTAAAATCTTACATTTAAATGTTAAATAATTTAAAATCTTTGAATTTCTGTATGCTGGAACCATTAAATAAAAATGAGCAGAATTGATCATCTCAATAAACAAATGTTACATTTCTATATCTATGGTCTGTGTTTAAATGTTACCATTTATGGGCCCCTGAAGTCCTGGGGGTCTTATGGACTTAATTTGGATTTAACAGAAGTGCAAATAATTAATATTAATTTTAATATAATTATTTTCATTTGTTGTTGTTAAGATTCGATAGTTTGGTTTTAAATAGCATTTCACTGTTGATGTTTTCCTGTAACATATAATTATTAAGTAATATTTTTACATTTCCTGTCAACTTAACATCTTTTATACAAAAACCGCCTCGGCGCCACGACTGCCAGGCTGAGCAAGATTTCTGGGGGAAACCCTGGAAATAAAACGGCCTCAGCTACAAACTCCCTGCTGAACTTCTCAAAACAGTAACAGGTCAGAAGTGACATACAAGGTAACATTAGTTGAACTCAGCTATGTTTTACTAACAATCTCTGTGCAACTAAGGGTTTCTATGTTTCAATAGAAAGTGACATTAAGAAGTTGGCCAGACTTTTAATGTTCTGTCTACACGTTCTCAGATTGCAAAATAACTGTTAGCTGAACACAAAAACCACCCTGCTCTTTGGTCAAAGCATCATGTGCTGCTAATACTGCAGACACTTCACAGTCAGACAGGGACTGAGTTTCCAGTTCACTCAATGGGGCTGCATCCTGAAGGTTTTGGTGGTTGACAAAAGAAGATTACAGACTAGACTACAGACTACAGACGTTGTAGACCAGGGGTCTCAAACTCCAGTCCTCGAGGGCCACAGTCCTGCAACTTTTAGATGTGCCTCTGCTGCACCACACCTGAACAGAATAATTAGGTCATTAAGGCTCTGGAGAACTGATCTACACAAGGAGGAGGTCATTAAGCCATTTCGTTCCAGTGTTTTGTACCTGTGGCACATCTAAAAACTGCAGGACTGCGGCCCTCTAGGCCTAGAGTTTGAGACCCCTGTTGTAGACTGACCAGGGCCGGCCCAAGCCTCCATGGGGCCCTAAGCGAAATTTGGTTTTGGGGCCCTTTGTTTCTGCTAACAATGTGGACTGGCTGCAATCAACAGTTAAAATATTAGATCATTCGCACACCTGCTATAAACTTATTGCATCTCTGATGCTGTTTGCTTTATATCCTATGCATGAATAATATAGGATACATTTATCGGCCAGTCGATTTCTGGGGGCCGATTTCCTTAATTTTGGGGGATCGTGATCTGCTAATACTTACATGTGAAGCTCATCTGATCTTATTTTCGTCAGCAAAGGTTTAAAAATCAGCCTCTGTCCTCTTCTGCTCTGCAGTGAGAGGTTTGACTGACAGACCGGCCCACAAGGTCATGTCTGAATGTTTACAGTTAACAATATTCAACCCACTGTTGCCAACTCACTGACTTTCTTCCTATATTTAGCAAAAGTTCAGACAAAAAAAAATTGGTATCGGCCAACATCAAAATCGGCAGGTCAGGTTTTTTAAAGTTCGGTAATCTGTCAGAAAACTGCAATGGGTGCAGCCCTACACACATATTCATGACCTTCTTTGATTAAATTAATTTCTCTTAAGCTTAACTCCAAAAGCTACAGAATTTAATTAACACTAGGTGAGTCTTTCTCTCCTGAGAATGTGGATCGGTACCAGTACCAGGTTCATTCTGAGCCTCCAAATGATTTTAACAGAAGTTTCACATAACTTAGAAGTTGATGTAAAAATATTGTTTGTTTTAGCCACATAAATGATCAGCAGCAAACAACGTATCACCAACTACAGCATAGAGCAACTCATTGATATATTAATGCAGCAGCCATGTAGCCTGATGTTAAACATTTAGTTAGACAATGTAAAACATTGAGAAGTTTTAATTATCCTTATCAAATGTTATCAAACACGACTTTTTGAAGCCAAAAATCCTCAGAAATATACAGAGAAAAGCAGGAGAATCAACTCATTTCAAGTTTAAACTCAGCTTCACACAAAGACGCAGCATAAATGTTTGGCTGTTGAACTGAATCGTTCAAGGTCGCTATTAAGCTTATTTTCTATTAGCAGCTTCACAAATCTCTTTTATAAACATTACATTACCAAGACACATTAAAACAAACTTTATCTTGGCTTTTTTCTATTATTCCTCTTTTCTTTCTCCCTGAAGGATAAGACCTTTTTTGAGATACTGTTTTGCCAACTTATCTTCTGACCGGAGCTTTGGACGTTTGGATGCTCTCTGCACGACAGCTCATGTTACCGGTGAAGCTGCGGTACCTACCGCGGCACCAAGGGGGCCCTCAAGAGCAATTTTATTTTTCTTTTTGTCCATAAAATAATTATTTCTTCATACATTATCACATATATTGTAAAAACAAATCACTTCATGATGAAATTGTGTGTTTTTGTTATTGTGATGACATAGAAATCGTTATTAAAAAAAATCAGCTCCACTGAGGGGGGCCCTTGGTGGCTCTGGGGCTCTTAGTGGCTGCTTAGCTTGCTTACGCCTTGGGCCGGCCCTGAGACTGATGTTGGAATAACTTTCATTGAGTTTTTTCTAATTATTGAATTATGTTTCCTTCATAGAAGTTTATGAAGAAGAACCAAACTGGCCACTTTATTAGTCCAGTTACTTGTTAGTATATTGCAAAATGTTTTTATTTTGTTTGTTTTTCTTTCTTTCTTCAGATATTGTTGGTCAGTATCAGCCTGACCTTAAAGAGTTTCTGAAGAAGAAGTTCCAGAGTCTCTCTGAAGGCGTCGCTGAACCTGGAAATCAAACCGTTCTGAACCAGATCTACACAGAGCTCCACATCACAGAGGGGTTAACTAGAGAGGTCAACCAGGAACATGAGGTCAGACACATTGAAACAGCATCCAGGAAACAAGAAACAATCAGAAGAGAAGACATCTTTAAAGTCCCACCTAGAAGAGATGAACCAATCAGAACAGTGATGACCATGGGAGTGGCTGGCATTGGGAAAACACTGTTAACACAGAAGTTCACTCTGGACTGGGCTGAAGGCAAAACCAACCAGAACATTGATTTCATATTTCCATTCACTTTCAGAGAGCTGAATATGTTGAAAGAAGAAAAGTTCAGCTTATTAGGACTGATTCATAAATTCTTTTCTAAAACCAAAGAAATCAGCAGCTTTGAAACGTTCCAGGTTCTGTTCATCTTTGATGGTCTGGATGAAAGTCGATTTACTCTGGATTTCAAGAACAATCCGATCCTGACTGATGTTACAGAGTCCAGCTCAGTGGATGTTCTGGTGACAAACCTCATCAGGAGGAAACTGCTTCCCTCTGCTCTCCTCTGGATAACCACACGACCTGCAGCAGCCAATCAGATCCCTGCTGAGTGTGTCGGCATGGCAACAGAGGTCAGAGGGTTCACTGACCCCCAGAAGGAGGAGTACTTCAGGAAGAGATTCAGAGATGATGAAGAGAAGGCCAGCAGGATCATCTCCCACATCCAGAAATCAAAAAGTCTCCACATCATGTGTCACATCCCAGTTTTCTGCTGGATCACTGCTAAAGTTCTGGAGGATGTGATGAAGACCAGAGAGGGAGGAGAGCTGCCAAAGACTCTGACTGAGATGTACATAGCATTCCTGATAGTTCAACTCAAAATCAAGGAGGAAAAGTTTGATGGAGAAGCTGAAGATCCAGAGAAGATAAATCTGATTGAGTCTCTAGGAAAACTGGCTTTTGAGCAGCTGCTGGAGGGAAACCTGATCTTCTATGACGAAGAGCTCAAAAAGTGCGGCATCAACATCAAAGATGCTGCGTTGTTCTCAGGAGTGTTCACTGAAATGTTTAAAAGAGAGAGAGGGACGTGCGACATCTCCGTCTACTCCTTTGTTCATCTGAGCATCCAGGAGTTTCTGGCTGCAGTCTACATGCTCCACTGTTTCACCAGCAGGAAGTCAGAGGTGATCAAGACGTTTCTGGGAGAAAAATACAGAGAAACATCTCTAGATGAGTTCATGAAGAAAGTCATGGAGAAATCCCTCAGCAGTGAAAATGGCCACCTGGACCTGTTTGTCCGCTTCCTTCATGGTCTCACTGTGGAGTCCAACCAGAGACTCTTAGAAGATCTGCTGGGTCAGACAGAGAACAGTCCAGGAACCATCCAGAGAATCATCACCAACCTGAAGGAGATGAACACTGATAGAATCTCTCCTGACAGAAGCATCAACATCTTCTACTGTCTGGTGGAGATGAACGACGTCTCATTTTATCAGGAGATCCAACGGCTGCTGGATTCAGGGAAGAAGCTCTCAGTGACTGACTGTTCAGCTCTGGCCTTCATGCTGCAGATGTCAGAGGTTCTGGATGAGTTGGACCTGAAGAAGTACAAAACATCAGCATCAGGACGACAGAGACTGGTTCCAGCTGTGAGGAACTGCAGAAAGGCTCGGTGAGTCCAGATGTTTTCATTGTGTGAATGCTGATTCAGCTCTATTGTCCTCCTGTTTCTTCTTCTTCTTCAAGTTGCTTCTGGATGTTTTTGGTCTTTAACTTCTTCCTTCATCCTCTGGACTATTTCAGCCATTCAACCATCTAAACATTCAGCTCATCCAGGACAGCTGCAGCTTCTGGTTTTAGACATTTTGATCATTTTAAAAATATTTAACTTTTTATCAGTTTTCAGGTTGAAATGAATAGAAAACCCTGAACTCTAGAAAATCTATTTTCTCTAAGATCCAATCAGCCAGAGAAACATTTTAAACTTTAAACTTCTCTTCACTCATTGAGCTGCTACTCCACAATTCATATTTTAGGATCTTTGACTGTTTTTATCAAATAATTGTTTAGGTTTAATGAAAATTTGAACCATTAAAATAAACCATTTCATTAATTAGAAACTTTGTGAAGAGTCTTCTTGATTTTCTCATCATCCACACTTCTTCCTCCTCCCATTAGTTTCCTCTGAGTTTGTAAATGAGAGCAAAATGTGGTGATTGTTGTCTGGCTCCAGAAAAAGTCCTAGTTTCTGTCAGATCCTCCCAAAGCTCTGAGAACTCTGCTTCCAGAGCTGGAACCATTTTCCTCATCAACTCTTCATCTGCAGCTTTTGTTGAAGCTGTTAGCCATGAAGACCTGGAGAGACATGAGCTTCAACTCTTTAGACATCCCAGCCTCTTCTAGTTACTGGAGAACTTTCACTGCTTCACCATGAAAAATGCTGCTGGACCCAAACGCTCTGTTTTGGTCTTCAGCTCTTTAAGAGTTTAGCAACAATTTCTTCTGACATCCAAACCTTTGTTCCTCTGAGACAATGGACAGACCACTGCAGAGACATGGTTCCCTCTTCCAACCAGTTTGTCCCAGTTCCTCTCAGACCAACAGTCAGAGAGGACGGTTCAGACCTGAAGGACGAGCAGGACCGGTTCTGCTGCTGCTCTGCAGGACGACCAGAACAATCTGAAGCTTTTAGCTGCAGCAGGTTGACGACTGTCCACTTTCTACTTTGTTAAAGCATCAAATCCAGCAGATGAACGGAGAGAGAACTGGGAGCATCATGATACTGGTCTGCTCCCAGTTTCCTTTGTGGCAGCATTTAATAACCTGCTGCTGGGAACTATGGTTCTATAGAATATATTACTATTATTAATGATGATGATGATTCTAGATGCAGCAGCAGATATTGGCTAAACAAACCCAGAGATGCCAGAGGTCCACAGCAGGCTGGACTTCCTGCTCTGCTCACTTCATTTCTAACTCACTTCCTGCTTGTTGGAAGATCTCAAGGAGCCAAATGGTCTAGTCCAAGTCAGAGCTGTGAGCAGTTCCTCCTCCTCTCCATCATATCCGACGCAGACATGAAGCCTTGGCCAGAACCAGAACCTGGGCTATAATCAGGAACTGCACAGATTCTCTGTGGGGTCAAACTCAGTAAATTGGAGATCAGATGTTGATCAGATGATGACATCACTGTTATCATATTTTAGTCTGTTTATGATCCAGATTGATTTCATTAGAATTGACTTTATTTCTTCTATAATCACAGACTTGGTGGCTGTAGGCTCCAAAATGCTGAATGTGAAGTTGTGGCTTCGGCTCTGAAGTCCAACCCAGATCTGACTGAACTGGAAATAAATCAGATCTTCATAAATAAAAGTGGAGACTCTGATCTGAAGCCTCTGGTTGAGATCCTGGAGAGTTCAGTCAGTAAAGTGAAGAATCTGAGGTTTGTTTTCTCTGTTTATACAATAAAATCATTCATTTATACTTTAAACATTAGTTTATTAAATAATTTTATTTGAATATATTTTCTTTCAAAACAACCTGTTTAAATGTCAGAATAAAATCTCTAGAACTTTTTACATTATAAATAAATTATTTTTTTATTTCAAACTTTGAGATTATTGAACTTTGTTTTTCAGTTTTTCACTTTAAAATGTTTTTGACTGATGAACAAAATGAGTAAAATAATAAAAATGATGTAAATCAATGATGGAGATGTTTCTGTTTGGTTTGGTAAAGATTCAGATTGTTTTATTTCTCATTTCTGATTCTCATCTTTACATCCAGAATGAAATGTTGTTCCTCCAGAGTCGAGCCACAAACACTGACAAGTTCAAATCATCATTAATGACCAAATCTAAGAAATGACTGATTGTAGAAAAGCAAATCTAGATGAAATGAATGAAAGTGAGGTTTGCAGCAGCAGCAGGTTCCTCAGCTTTGTCCTGAAGCTGTGGTTCTGTTGGGCCGGGTCAGAGAGGAACCGTCCTCTTCAGTCTGACAGCTGTCAGTCGGTTGGAGCCTCGTCTCTGTGATGATGCTTCATCAGGTCACGTCTCCTTAGGAAATAATGGCCTCCATTGGCTTTCAGCAGCTTTAATAAGAACCCAAGGCCATCCATCCATCTTCTTCCGCTTATCCGGGGTCGGGTCACGGGGGTAGCAGCTTCAGAAGGGAGGCCCAGACTTCCCTCTCCCCGGCCACTTCCTCCAGCTCTTCCGGGGGAATCCCGAGGCGTTCCCAGGCCAGCCGAGAGACATAGTCTCTCCAGCGTGTCCTGGGTCTTCCCCGGGGCCTCCTCCCGGTGGGACGTGCCCGGAACACCTCACCAGGGAGGCGTCCAGGAGGCATCCTGACTAGATGCCCGAGCCACCTCAACTGGCTCCTCTCGATGTGAAGGAGCAGCGGTTCTACTCTGAGTCCCTCCCGGATGACTGAGCTTCTCACCCTATCTCTAAGGGAGAGCCCAGCCACCCTACGGAGAAAACCCATTTCGGCCGCTTGTATCCGCGATCTCGTTCTTTCGGTCATGACCCAAAGCTCATGACCCGGAGAAGGCACTCTACCCTTTTCCGGCTCAAGACCATGGCCTTGGATTTGGAGGCACTGATCCCCATCCCGGCCGCTTCACACTCGGCTGCAAACTGCTCCAGCGAGAGCTGCAGATCACGACCTGATGAAGCCAAAAGAACCACATCGTCTGCAAAAAGCAGAGATGAGATCCTAAGGCTACCAAATCGGATCCCTCAACACCTTGACTGTGCCTAGAAATTCTGTCCATGAAAGTGACGAACAGAATTGGTGACAAAGGGCAGCCCTGGCGGAGTCCAACTCTCACCGGAAACGAGCCCGACTTACTGCCGGCAATGCAGACCAGACTCTGACACCGGTCATACAGGGACCTGACAGCCCATATCAAAGGACCCGGTACCCCATACTCCCGGAGAACCCCCCACAAGGCTCCCCGAGGGACACGGTCGAACGCCTTCTCCAAGTCCACAAAACACATGTAGACCGGTTGGGCGAACTCCCGTGCACCCTCCAGGACCCTGCCAAGGGTGTAGAGCTGGTCCAGTGTTCCACGACCAGGACGAAAACCACACTGCTCTTCCTGAATCCGAGGTTCGACTATCCGATGGACCCTCCTCTCCAGGACCCCTGAATAGACCTTGCCAGGGAGGCTTAAGAGTGTGACCCCTCTATAATTGGAGCACACCCTCCGGTCCCCCTTTTTGAACAGGGGGACCACCACCCCAGTCTGCCAATCCAGGGGAACTACCCCCGATGTCCATGCGATATTGCAGAGTCGCATCAGCCAACACAACCCTACAACATCCAGAGCCTTAAGGAACTCCGGGCGGATCTCGTCCACCCCCGGAGCCTTGCCACCGAGGAGCTTTTTAACCACCTCGGTGACCTCGTCCCCAGAGATTGGAGAGCCCAACCCAGAGTCCCCAGGCTCAGCTTCCTCAATGGAAGGCATGTTGGTGGGATTGAGGAGGTCTTCGAAGTATTCTGCCCACCGGCCCACAACGTCCCGAGTAGAGGTCAGCAGCACACCATCCCCACTACAAACAGTGTTGGTACTGTACTGCTTCCCCCCCCTGAAACGCCGGATGGTGGACCAGAATCGCCTCAAAGCCATACGGAAGTCTTTCTACATGGCCTCTCCAAACTCCTCCCACACCCGAGTTTTTGCCTCAGCAACCACCCGAGCCGCATGACGCTTCGCCCGCCGGTACCCAACAGCTGCTTCCGGAGTCCCACAGGCCAAAAAGGCCTGATAGGACTCCTTCAGCCTGACGACATTCCTCACCGAAGGTGTCCACCAACGGGTTCAAGGGCTGCCGCCGCGACAGGCACCAACAACCTTGCGGCCACAGCTCCAATCGGCCGCCTTGACAATGGAGGCATGGAACATGGTCCACTCAGACTCCATGTCCCCCACCTCCCCCGGGACGTGTTTGAAGTTTTGCCGGAGATGGGCGTTAAAGCTCCGTCTCACAGGGGATTCTGCCAGACATTCCCAGCAGACCCTCACAACACGTTTGGGCCTGCCAGGTCTGACCGGCTTCCTCCCCCACCACCAGAGCCAACTCACCACCAGGTAGTGGTCAGTGGACAGCTCCGCACCTCTCTTCAGCCGAGTGTCCAAGACACACGGCCGTAGATCCGATGAAACGATGACAAAGTCGATCAACGAACTGCGGCCTAGGGTGTCCTGGTGCCAAGTGCACATATGGACACCCTTATGTTTGAACATGGTGTTCGTTATGGACAATCCATGACGAGCACAGAAGTCCAACAACAGAACACTGCTCCAGTTCAGATCGGGGGGGCCGTTCCTCCCAACCACGCCCCTCCAGGTCTCACTGTCATTGCCCACGTGAGCGTTGACGTCCCCCAGCAGAACAAGGGAGTCCCCAGGAGGAGCATTCTCCAGTACTCCCTCTAAGGACTCCAAAAAGGGTGGGTAATCTGAACTGTTGTTCGGCCCGTAAGCACAAACGACAGTCAGGACCCGTCCCCCCACCTGTAGGCGGAGGGAGGCTACCCTCTCGTTCACCGGGGTAAACCCCAACGTACAGGCGCCGAGATGGGGAGCAACAAGTATGCCCACTCCTGCCCAACACCTCTCACCTTGGGCAACTCCAGAGTGAAAGTATGTCCAGCCCCTCTCAAGGAGACTGGTTCCAGAACCAGAGTCATGCGTCGAGGTGAGACCGACTATTTCTAGCCGGAACCTCTTGACCTCACACACTAGCTCCCACTCCTTCCCCACCAGAGAGGTGACATTCCACGTCCTAAGAGCCAGCTTCTGCTACCGAGGATCGGACCGCCAGGGTCCCCTCCCTCGGCCGCCACCCATCACACAATGCACCCGACCCCTTTGGCCCCTCTCACAGGTGGTGGGCCCATGGGAGGGCCGGCCTATGTTTCCTCTTCGGGCTGAACCCGGCTGGGCTCCATGGGTAAAAGCCCGGCCACCAGATGCTCGCCATCGTGCCCCCCCTCCAGGCCTGGCTCCAGAGTGGGGCCCCGGTGACCCACGTCCGAGCGAGGGAACACGAAGTCTAATGGTGCCATTCATCATTGGGGTCTTCGGGCTGCGCTTTGTCTGGTCCCTCACCTAGGACCTGTCTGCCTTGGGTGACCCTACCAGGGGCATGAAGCCCCAGACAGCATAGCTCCTAGGATCATTGGGGCACTCAAACCCCTCCACCACGATAAGGTGGCAGCCCAAGGAGAGGAATTTGGACCCGAATTTTGTGCTATAGACAGCAGTGTAAACGAAATCTAACAGACTAAATAATTTTAATTTCTTTACATAAACTGTCATAATACCCTAATACCATATTTTCTACATTATAAAGTGCACCACATTATAAGGCGCACCTTCAATGAATGGCCTGTTTTAAAACTTTTTTCATATATATAAGGCGCACTGCATTATAAGGCGCATAGAATAGACGCTACAGTAGAGACTGGGGTTACGTTATGCATCCATTAGATGGAACTGCGCTAAAGGGAATGTCAACAAAACAGTCAGATAGGTCAGTCAAACTTTATTAATAGATTACAAACCAGCGTTCTGAAAACTCCGTTCATTCCCAAAATGAATAAACAGCTGTTTTTTTATTTTCCCCGAGGTAAAGTAAGTGACGTGGTATTTTCATGACACAGTTTATCTTTTAACAACAGCAAGGTAGAACATATAGTGGAGGGGAACTTTTCCTCGATTCAATAAACACGTAAAAAACAGTCTGATACTGTTACGGTAAATCAAACGTTAGTGCAATCACAATATATATCCACTTCCGCACCATTGATTCGTTCATGTTAAATTCTCTCGCTGCTGCTCTGTTCCCGTGTTCTACTGCTTGATTGATCGCCTTGAGCTTAAACTCTGCGTCGTAAGCGTGTCTCTTAATAGGAACCATTTTAGGGTCTTTACACAAAACCCAGCGCGCACCGCGGGTTTCTTCTTCTACGGGGAAAATGAAGTCGGCGGCTGCTTACCATAGTTGCGAGACCTGCTGTGGCTCAATACTGGTCCATATATAAGGCGCACCGGATTATAAGGAGCACTCTCGGCTTTTGAGAAAATTGAAGGTTTTTAGGTGCGCTTTATAGTGTGGAAAATACAGTACTTCAAATTGAGATATTTCACTTAAAATACACAAAAAGTGAAGGAAAAAGTGTGAAGTACATGACAAATTTATTTATATTATACTGGCAACACAGAGCACAGGCAGGGGTACAGTCTGCTGGTCAAGCTGGGAGCAGTTCAGTGACTGGGCCTTCTGAGACATCTGGCTAGCCGCAGGTTAAAGCGAATGATAAAAATGATCTAACAGTGTAAAAGAAAATACATCCCTGATTCATTCACATTCAGGAAAAAAAAACATATCTGCACCATATTGGGGCATTGACTTAGCATCTAAACACAGACATTGTGGAGATGAGCTGGGAAACAGAAGTCTGAAGAAAAACAGCTCCAGCTCTGATCCTTATGGACCTGTCCTGACGAAATCCCCCGGTTTCCACGCTGCTCTCTGGATTAATATACTTTCAGTCCACTTCAGGTTTGCTGTTATATCAAACAAATTATTTTAATCTACATAAATTATAAGAAACATCTTACAGGCAACTGACATACCTTAAAGTAACCATGTTTGACCACAGACAAACAGCGACTTGTCTTGCGAACTTCTAGGTAACCATGGCAACAATAAACAAATAGCAAAAGCTCCTGTTACAGGTTTCTCATTGCCTCTCCCGCTTTAGAAAAACTACACAGCATAAAAAAAAGTTAGCTAAGCTAAGAAAATAGTCAGAGTAGTTAACTGGGCCAATTTAGTTACAAAGGAAATATTTCTTGGTTGTTTGGAAGTTTGTTTCACCACAGAAATGCACAGCACTGGCCACAAAATCAAAAAATCTGCTCGTAAATTTACGTCATTGTTATCTTTAATTTTTACCTGTGAAAGGTAAAGGCAGTGGGTCCACATTGTACTGTAAAACCGTTGAAACGAGTCCATGCAGCACGTTTTCTCCACTGCCACTTTCAAGATGGCGGTGACGTAAGTTAGAATCAGCGTTTACATATTCATGGCTATTGTCCAATCAGCATCTCTCAGGTCTCCAAATACCCTTTCCGTTTCGTTAATGTTGTAGTGGTTTGCACCTCAGGGCCACCGTAGAACCTGGAATGATTTTACGGACTAAAATCCACCAACACAACATGACCCAGTACCAGGTTCTGGTTCTGGTTCTGGTTCTGAAGTCAGCAGGTCTTCATTGAAGCAGCAGCTTGTTGGCATTAATATTGATGAGAATCTTTAACTGGTTCTGTTGGACTGGTTAACCTGCATCCTGTTGGCTTCAGTTCACATCTTTTATTCTTTATTCAGATTGTTGAGCTGCAGTTTGTCAAAGATCCACTGTGATTATTTGGCCTCAACTCTGAAGTCCAAACGCCTCCAACTGACAGAACTGAACCTGAGAGGAAACAACCTGAAGTATCCAGATGTTCAGCAGCTGAAGGATCTTGTAAAGACTCTTCAGTAAGTAAATGTTTACAGTGAGTCCAGCTGCTGTCAGCATATTGAACTAAACCCAGTTAGCATCAAAGCAAAGATCCAGTGTTCCCAGTAAAGCTGCAGCTTCTCAGTGGGAGGAGAATGGTTCAGGCTTCCTGATTGGACACAGAGACAGCAATCAGCCAATCAGAGGAGCAGCAGCTTGCTGTGTTCCTGCGTTTGTGTTGGTGTGAAGATGAGTGTTGTTGCTGTGTCCATGTCTCCAGGAAGTCCAGCTGGACTCCAGCGTCCAGCCGTCCAACATGTCTAGAGACAGTGGTCCTCATCCATCAAACTGTGGCAGCAGCAGATCTGATCTCAGATCTGCTTGTTCTCTCAGTTCAACAGGAAACAACTGATCAGGTTCATCTTGGTCACAGCTCTGAGATCAGTCTGACTACAGCCTGGAAACCATCTAGTGGATGTGCTGCGTCACTGACTGCTGCTGGAGAGAGGCTGGAAACACTCACTGATCTGCTCTCTCCTTCCTTCTTCTCTCTGCAGGTGGAAGACATATGTCTTATCTCAGTAAAGTAGAGAATGGTCTCAGTGTCCTGCTGATCCTCAGAGGTTGAAGCTGCAGCAGTTTGAGTCTAAAGAGACTCTGACTGGATCATGATGATGACCTCTGACCTCCAAGGTTTTCCTCCTGTTTATTTTCTCATGTTGTCATTTAGTGTCTGATATTGTTTGTCTCTTTGGATCAATAAAGATCCAATTCAAACTGGGCTCCATTTAGAGGCTTCATGGAGTTTTGATCTGAACTGGATTCAACTGGAAAGTTGATCTTTTTTCTCTCTGATTCATTTTCATCCTGGAACCAGAAATGGTCTGAGAATGGAAACATGGGAATCATTTTCAGTTCAGCTTTGAAGCCATGAAAGACACTTCAAACCTCTTTTCTCTGCTGCTTCTTCCTTCTGCTGACATGAAAATGTTCCTCAAAGCTCCACAGATAAAAAGATGCTTTACTGGAAACTGCAGAGAAACTTCAGCTTCCATCACAGAAACCAGTTTAACCAGCTACGTTCCAGGCGAGAGGCGGGGTGCACTCTGGACAGGTCGCTAGTCTGTCGCAGGGCTATATATATGTAACCCTGTCCATGTGAGACGACACCTCGCTGTTCCTTAGACTCTGCGTTGTGTTTTCTTTAATGGTGGTTGTCGGAAGGAAACTTGAGGCAGGAATCAGACACACACGGCGGTTGAGATCGTGGTTCAGACTGTTTATTCGGACCAACTGACAGCTCAGCGGCTTCGCCTTCAGAATTACCTCAAATACTGCGTGTCAATATAAGTCTCAGTAACGCAGTTATTATTATTTTTTGTTTGTTTGTTTAACAGATACAGCATATATTTAAAAAAGAAGAAAAAGACAAAACGATACAAAACTAACTACTTGGACATTAAAAGTAACATTTGGCTACATTGAGGAGCTGGTGGTCAGTATTGCTTACCTTCAGAATTCACAGCAAGTACTGACCGTTGTACTGTCAGCGCACCGTAACAGACGCCAAGTATGGCGTTCTTCAATGGACACACTTTACCAACTTCCACAACTCAAAGAACAAATCTAACATTTTGGTGGCATCCGCTGACATATTTAAGCCACTGCCCTACATATATATATATATATATATATATATATATATATATATATATATATATATATATATATATATATATATATATATATATATATATAAAAAGGAGCACGAGAAACTAGAGAAATACCAGGGCCTCAGGGAGGAACTGGAGAGGGCCTGGAAGGTGAAGACCACAGTGGTGCCTGTGGTCATCGGGGCCCTCGGGGCAGTCACCCCCAAACTGGACCAATGGCTACAACAGATCCCAGGAACAACATCAGACATCTCAGTCCAGAAATGTGCAGTCCTTGGCACAGCCAAGATACTGCGCAGGACCCTCAAGCTCCCAGGCCTCTGGTAGAGGACCCGAGCTCAGAGGATAAGAACCACCCGCGGTGGGTGAGAAGGGAATTTTATATATATATATATATATATATATATATATATGTATATATATATATATATATATGTATATACTGTATATATATGTATATACTGTATATATATATAAAATATAATTCTAAAAATATTTAAATAATTAAGTTTTGCATCATAGTCATTGATTCTCAGTGCTTTAATATTATTTTTGGTGTACTTTTTACATTTCAGTTTTCCAGTTAATCTAGAGAACATTAGGGTGAATGGGGACTCAATATGTCACATCAGGGCTCTTTACTGTGGTTGTGCTGATTTATTCAGAATTCGTGGCATAATGTGGTGATTGGTTCATATTATTATTTTCACATTCATTTTAATGTAACGTGGGTTCCCAGGTGTTTAATGATGAGCTAATAAAGTTTTTCATAATGTTTTTGGTGGAGGGTTTTTTATGCAGTTGACTTTGTACAAATATAGTAACTACATCTTTATTTTAATCATCCATGATGTTTAGCTTATTGTATTCAGATTAACAAAGAAATCTTTCAAATATGTATATTTTAAATTTGTATGTTTCATTCAACAGTTTCTTTCAATAAAATTAGAAACATCAATTTCAATTAATCTGAGAATTTTTAAGCTTCTAATTTAAGGCAGCAGCTTATTTTTGCATTATTTAGACTGAAGTTGCTTAAATAAAATACATGACAATCATTTAATTAATCGATATTGTTTTTCCTCCAAGTTTCTTAATTAAACTGCTTCAAACTTTAACAGTAATTTTTATTCCCGGTGTTTTATTTTGAAAGATCTCACAGGAAACATGTTTGTATTTTTTCCAACTTTATTGTAGTTGTAATTACCAAGTTTCGTCACCAGAGGGACTGAACACACTGCTCAGGTCCGCAATCCATACTGGTTAGAGGTAGCCATGGTTACCAATAAAAATAAATAAAAAGGACTCGCTGCTGGCAATGATGCGAGTGTTTAGCGCGGAAGCTAACTGGTTTCCAGCTTCAAACCAGCGGGATAACTGGTTCCCAGTGAGATAAATGAAGGCAGATTCTTCTCCTGGGTTCATTTCAATGTTTTCTCTGTCAGTGTGAACTAGAAGCTACGGTGGCCGACAGGTGCAAATGCGCAGCAAAAGAGAAACATGCAAACAAAAAAAAAAACACGCGCACAAATTAAATGCGGCAAGCAAAAAGCGAATAAAATGCAGCAAACAAAAAGAGAGACGCAAACAAAAAAGAAGACACCCCCGAATGAAATGCAGCAAACAAAAAGAGAGACGCAAACACCCCCGAATGAAATGCAGCAAACAAAAAGTGTTGAAAACGGAAGTGCTCCAGACCACTAGGGGGAGTCAAAGAAAATAGTATTCATTTCTATGGGACCAGATGCAAGATTCTTCTTCTTCTTCTTCTTGGTATTTATTGGCGGTTGGCAACAAACTTACAGTAGCATTACCGCCACTTACCAGTATGGAGTGTGGTTCGAGATGGTCTATAAACTTCCACTTTCTACCTTTTCCCTCCATTAACTCCTGATTAAACATACCCCCACACATACACACCTGCTTATATTATCCAACTTGCTTATAGCTTTATATACCCCTCTTTGATATTCTTTACACACTCACACCCAACTTGCTCTACTCATATCCTATGAAATAGCTTTGTTTTTGTAAGATACCGAATAATTATTTGAATATGTCTACTCCCGAAATCTCTCCTCAAAAATTCTATTAAATTAAACCTTTCTTTAATACCTACACACTCTCTCAGCATGCATCTTCTCTCTTCTTCATACTTACAACACTCTAAAATAACATGCTCTATTGTTTCAGACTTCTCACAATAATCACACTTTCCAGATGCAAGATTCAGAGAGATACCTTTACTTTCTTTCAAATTTCTTTCTCTGAATCTTGCATCTGGTCCCATAGAAATGAATACTATTTTCTTTGACTCCCCCTAGTGGTCTGGAGCACTTCCGTTTTCAACACTTTTTGTTTGCTGCATTTCATTCGGGGGTGTTTGCGTCTCTCTTTTTGTTTGCTGCATTTCATTCGGGGGTGTTTGCGTCTCTCTTTTTGTTTGCTGCATTTCATTCGCTTTTTGCTTGCCGCATTTAATTTGTGCGCGTGTTTTTTTTTTTGTTTGCATGTTTTCTCTTTTGCTGCGCATTTGCACCTGTCGGCCACCGTAAGAAGCAGCTCCACAGAGTTGAAAACAGGGCGAGTAACTTGTTAAAAACAAACCTAAAAATTTAAATAACCTGTTTACTACAGTGCTCAAATATTTTTAAAAGCTTCATTGAGTTTTTAATTTTACTATAATTGTTTTCCCTTTAGATGGTTTTATTCTGCTCAAATCTCAGCTGGTTGACTTTTATCACTAATAGATATGTCTTTCGTAATGTTTATAGTTTTTCCAGACGTTTATTCTCAAAATTATCCACAGTTAATATTTTTGTAAGAATTTTAACTGAATAAAATTTAACGGATTTTAACGGGTAAATAGCTGTTATTTACTTTGCGTTTTGAATTATTTTAATAAAAACTCTCTTGTTCTAATAACAAAGTATGAATCCTGACTTAATTCTGCAGATTACTGTCTACAGAATTAAGTCAATGTAGTTATTAGAAACTGTTTCGTGAAAAGTATAAAGTTGATCAGTTTTATGATGGTTGAGTGAGTTCTTACTGCCCTCTGGTGGTGAACTGTCGTAACTACAGACATTCTTCAAGTACATTTTTCAGCCGGATGTTTTGTTTATCTTTGTTTTAATTTTCACTTTTATTAAGTCAGCATATGTTAGTACCGTAAATTAGAGTCACAAAACTTCCTGTAAAGAGTTTAACACAGCAGCTATCTTTTAAGATTTAAAACTCTTTATTACAAATATAACATCGAACAGTGGTTTAAAATATTTCAAAATCATATTTGATTCGGAAAACGGTGGATATAACTGAGGAAGATTGTTAGTTTTTCTCTATATAAAGTGGAGAAGTAGATATTAAATGTAAATAATGCAGCATTATCAGGACTGTAGTTCCCACTATGGCCACCAGAGGGCGGAAATATCCCGTTCTGAATCTAGAGGTGAGTTTGTAGAGCTGCAGCTGGTTTCTGACTTCTAAGTTGATCACGTTTATATCACTCATTATAAATATTATTATTATATGGTCTGTCTAAAGGAGTAACAGCTGATTTATTATATAGATGTGTTATTTACATGCAGATAACACATTTATATATCCTAAAATAAATGACATATTAATGTTTCCTGATAAAATAAATAACTGGATTTTTTTTTTTTTTGCCAAGATGCTAAGTTTCCAGTTTAGTCAAGAGAATATTTATGAAATATTTATTTTTTTCTGGAAAACAGAATAATTATGATAATTTGGCTTCACAACCCAATTATATAATTTATATCACATCCTAAGAAAATTACACACTTATGCTTTCTGATAGAATAATAAACTAACAAGCTAAAATGTACTTCCAGGAGATTTTAGTTCTTTGTGCTTTACTTTGAAAGAACCCAAAGGAAGTTCTATTCACATATCAGCTCTCCAGCTTTACTGTGGTTGTATTTACATACTGAGTCCACTAGGGGGCAGAAGGCTAAGTTGTCAGCTAGTTTCCCGCTCCTGATCGGCTTATGAAGCCCTCATTGCTTTCTTCGTGTTTCTGCTGCTTTATTTCTTAAATCTTCTTCCTATTTTAACATGAAATCAATGTTTTATCTGTCAGTGTGAACTAGAAGCAGCTCCACAGAGATGAAAACAGCCCGCAGAGACTCTGAGCGATGCTAACGATGCTAACAGGCTCCAGCAGCAGCTTCAGAGGAGCTGTGGCTCCTAAACTGGAGCTTCAGCTCCAACAGAGCTGAATCAAAGCTCTACAACTCTGGTTTAGACGCTAATATGCTGAGCTTCCGGTCTGAAGGTAGGAAAATATTTATGAAAAGTTAAATTATCCTGGAAACAGTCAGAATGTTTTAGCTGCAGAGCCGCGAACTGAATTATTATTAATATCAGAGCAGGGCTGTTCTTGCCCTCTAGTGGACCCAGATGGTAACTATAGCTACTTGATGAAGTTAGAGCGTTTACACACCACACTCACTTCCGGTGAGTACTTTCACATTAAGAGCCATAGAAACGAGTTCCTCTGTTAGCTTTCATTTGAAATAATACATTTTACTTCTGTTGTTTTTCTCTCTGAAACAATAAACTTTAATTCAAGAGCAGCAAATTAAATTTTACTCATTTCAAACTGAAATGACCGTCAATTCATAAAAGTATTTAAATAATATTAACAGCAGCCCCATCTCTGACCCGGTTCCCTTTCTGACTCTGACATCATGTCTGCTCTGTTGGACTCTTTTGTCTTCATGAAATCAGTTCCTTCGTTCAGAGACTCAAACTGAAATGTACTTTAGTGAAGAAGAAGCTTCATCTGGATCTGATGTTGAAGCTGCAGCTTGAATCCTTCTCAGGATTCGGTTCAGAATCCAGTTCATATCACTGATCAGCATCACTGTGGCTCCAGAACGTGGTCAGTGAGCAGAACCAGAACTGGACCTGGTACATTCTGGGAGTCGAGATGGATGCAGATGGTAAACCTGAAAGCCGGATCAGGGCGGCTGTTAAATCTGTTCATTTCAGGTTGACTCTCTAAACTTGTGCGTTTCTCTCGTTGCTGCAGGTCGTTTGTTTGTTGACGTCACTTTGTTGACCTGTGAATGTTTCCTAGAGCTTCATGATTGAAGCTGCTTTGGTCGCTTTGCCTCACCGTGTTTCTCTATGAGTCGGGAACGCCGCGCTGTTCGCTCACAGATCTCTGATGCGTTCAGCGTTTGTAGCCAGCATTCAGAGCCACTTCCTCTGAAAGAGTCTCCACTTCCTGCTGGGACTGCAGAGAGTGGAGACAGAGCAGCAGGAAAGGCGGCCATCTTGGCTCCCTGCTCTTCTTAAAGCGATTCTGAGTTTATTTAGTTTGCTCCGTTGTTTCAGTGAAGAGAGATCACTGGTCACGTTGTTCTGGACCAGCTGGGGAAACTGGAGCTGACCACTCTGACCTTTGACCCCTCAGACAATATTCTGGGTTTTTGTCCTCATATCCACTCATATAAATTATGAGGACACAGAGAGATTTGACTTTAAGATGATTCAACCTCAGGATGGAGACAAGTAATAAGACCAGATTTGATAATTATATGTTTTAATCTTTAGTTGGTATTAAATAAATAATCTAGGAAGTTGTTGTTTACAGAGAGTTTGGGGGCTGGTGGGAGAATCTTTCACAAGAGTTTCAACAGCAAAAAGAGGAATCTTCCAGTAAAGAGCGGAGACTTTACCAGTTCATGGGAAAAGCTACGTAGGCAAATCAGCATAAAGCAGAACCACTTGTTTATAACGGGGTTCTGTCTCAGACTTGGTGTTCACATCCAGAAGAGACGGTGAAGACCTTCAGGGTTTGGAGAGAAGAACTGCAGCCCTGATGAGGCCGACCCACCAGCCAAAAGCTGAGGGTTCACAACCTGGATTTACTCTCCAGGCTGCTGCTGCTTCCTGCTGAGTTTTTCTTTTTGTTGGAGCCAAGAACTTTCTCAGGTTTTGTCAGGAACAAGTTGAAGAAATTTAATGAGACTTTTGGGGCTACATCTGGATTTTACCATGAATCAACCCAGGAAAGGGCTTTCCATGTGGGTGAGCCTCTCTCTCTCTGTCTGCTGCTCATTTATTACATTTCAAAAGTTCACTCAGCCTCAGTTTTAGAGGAAGATAACTTGGTCATTTTTGCAACTGATGTTTTTTCTCTGTTTTGCTGGATTTCTGACTCGGTTCTGTTCCTGCTAAGTTCTGCAAATTAAAGCAATGAAAATCATACTGGAAGTTGTGGAAACCAGATTATTGAGATCACTGGTCCAAACCAGAACTCCTGACTTCAGTACTGAACCTGGACCCTCAGACAGGAAGTAAGAAACCAGTTTCTGTCTGATTCATGTGAATCTATAGAGATAAAATCTAGATGATTTTAACTGGTTGATCTTCAGCGTTTGATAAAAAGTCACTTAATTTTCTTATAATTTAAAGTTAACCCTCCTGTTATGTTCGTGGGTCAATTTGACCCGGGGAGATATGAAAGTAAAATGTTTTCAACAAAGTGTAACAATAACAATAACACAGTAGTAGTGTCAGTAACTCTAATAACAACTGGCCTGATATCATTTTTTTTAGATATTTGAGACATAATGAGCCACAACTGTCTTATTCTAAAATTGTCCTATTAAATTATGTCCAATGAAAGTGAAGTTTAAACAAAACAAAAAACAACTTTTATAAAATTATTTAACAGAAAAACCATATATAACACAAAAACATCCAAAACAAATGGAAAAGGCCATTTCACATTTAAAAATTATTTTTACATATATATATCTGAAATATTCCTCCTTAACTAATAATACACTTACAGTATAACAAATTGGTATAACTATCTTTAACAACAGGATATGTATACTATAAGGTGAAAGAAACAAACCACAGCAAAAATTAAAAGGAAAAACTAAAAAAAAGATTAGAAACTGAAAAAGTTTTGAAATTGAAAATAAATGTTTGCAATTTAGGGAAATGTTAAACTTTAAAAAATGTTCAGAACAAATTTTCAGATTCTTTATTATTATCATTATTATTATTATTATTATTATTATTACTTTTGAATGAACTTTCTGGCCATAATTTAGCATGAGAGCTAAAAGGATAATTTAAATGTGCAGCAGCTGGATCCTCAGTGATGAACCAGCTGACTGTTGTTAGCTAATGCTAATGCTAATTAATGTCTGTGATGACCTTTGACCTTCCTGCTTTTCCTCTCAAATATCATCCAGATATATGAAGGCCAGGGTTCTTGAATTATTTTGAAATGTTTGGAATTTATTAAGCATCATTTCTTTTTTATTTAAGTAATAAAAACTATTTTGAGAGTTTTAAACAGGATCAGGGACTGAAGCCGTCATGTAGTGAAAGAAGACTGGATGGAGATAATAATGTTCCTGTAAAGGTGATCACAGTCAAAAGGTAATTTAACACAAAGATCGAATTTTTTGAGGGAAAGAAAACTAAACAAACTGACAACTTGAAGTTTTTTTTCTTAAGAACTGGAGGCTGCAGAGCCGACAGGGTGGAAAACTATCAGCTGTCAGGTTCAATCTGAACAATCTGTCCTGATCTGAACCAGAACCAGAACCAGGCACCAATAGAGAGCAAATCAATTAGTTTATAAAAACAACTAAATGAGCAAACTGAGGCAACGAGGAAACATTCCTGCACAGGAGAGACAGAAACTCATAAACATCTTCCAGTAAACGCCTACAGTGATTAAAACCTGTTTGTAACTCAGCAGGTTTTTAACTTTTTTGTTGGAAACGTTTGAGACAAACCAGTTATACAACTTAAAGCCTCCAGGCTAAAAGAGGCCAAAGTTTAAAGAACTTTCTGTTCAGGAATGAAGGAGGGAGGATCAGGTGAGAATCATCATGGAAAGTTTCCTTCATATCCACATTAAATCACATGATTACCTTAAATAAATTAATAAAAATCCCTGTTTAATAAATCAACCACATATTTTTAGGTTTCTGGTTGTGTATTTTCAGTGAGAGTGAGAGTTCCTGTTCCAGAGAAGATATCTGCTGCAGCAGCACCAACCATCTGATCAGGCTGGCTGGTGTTCATTCCTCTCTGGACTCCATCTTTGGACCGGATCATTCTCCAGAACCCAACAACCAGCCAGCTGAGCCTCCATCCATGTTTTCACCTCATCTTTCTACCTGGATCCCACTGAACTCGCCTCTCTCCTCTTCAGACGCTCAGAACCTAACAGGTGAACACACCTTTTAGGTGGCATGATTGGAAAATATATCTAAACTTTTAAAACAGAAACTGTGCTTTAAGTCTGACTTTAAATCCAATTTATATTATTAGTATTATATGAGCTGTTGCATAATTATGAAGTGGAAAGAAAGTGATGAACAGTTTTCAGATTTTCAACCAAATTATTCATCAATCTTTATATCAGTCCAGACTGCAGGTGGTTCAGTTGTTGAAAACTGATCAAGCTGTAAAGAAGCAACAGCGCCCTCCAGAGGAACAACAATATAATGACATCTCAACATGGGGATCACCGCTAGGGGGCGCTGCAGGGAATTTAGAGCCCCATGACAGAAGATCAAATTGTCTTGGTCTCTTTTTTTTGTTGCAAAAATTAAAATGAAAAATTATCTAAACAAAATAAAAATAATTGTAATCTCCCAGTAAATCACTAGAATATCAGATATGAAAGGTGAAAACAGAGAATTGATTTAAGTTGAAATTATTTCTCCAAATATTTTCCTTCTCTTATGAACCTTTTCCTTTTTTCTGCCATTTCTGCAGCCCTTCATTCAACTTTTAAAGAAAATAAATTCATCTGAAAAATAAAATTAAATATTTTAAATAGCTGATCTCCAATAAAAATTGTTGTCTTTAATGCAGTATTAACTATGAAACACTTTTTGTAGAGAAAAATGTTTTAACTTGATGTGCTTAAAATACAGAAAACAAAAGACACCAAGTTTGTAGCAGCAGTGTGCGAGTCAGCAGGAAAGAGAGGAAAACACAGAATCCATAACAGTTTCCTGATGAATCAGTAGTAGTGTTATGGATTCTGTTTTCCTCTCTTAACTGCTCACACGCTGCACCTTGCATAACCATGTCTGTGTGTGACTGACGTCAGTCATACATAAACAGACTGAAACTGATTAGACTCCCTTAAGGGAGGGAGGAGACTGAGGAGAATAAAAGCTAAACTCTACAATCTTTGCCTCACTTGGTTTCATCCATCAGGTTTGCTAAATGGTGAATGTAACTCTGGTTCTGATCCATTTGGATCACATGTATGGCTTGTAACACCTGATCATTTTCAGCATTAAATCCTGTTTTTCTATAACCAAATCTCTTTATTTCTCAAGGTGATTTACAATGAGGGGTTCTGGTCGGGTCCTGAAACTGGTAAACGGACCTGGTGGAGCACAGAGACAGAAATGATTGAACTCTAACAAAACTATGAGGAAACTGAAGCTCCACGCCTTTCCTCAGAACTGATCTGGATCAGAACCGGTTCAGCAGCATCTGGATCAGCCAATCAGCAGTGGAGTTTCCTCCTGTGTGTCTCTGCTGGTTCCAGTAGAAACGCTGATCTGGTGTCAGAGGTGATCCGCTGCTGGGATCTGATGGAAGCCTCTCTGTGGTTCTGAGAGGAAGATGATGATGATGAGATGATGATGATGATGATGATCCTCCTGCTCGGTAAGATCACCTTCCTCTCTCTGCTCCTCATCCTCTTCAGTCTCTCTGCAAGCTGCTGATCAGCCTCAGAGCTTCTTGGTTCTGGTTCGTTCTTCTCTCTGACCTCAGCTGGTTGACGGTCTGGATCAGAACATTCCAGCGACTCGTCGCTCACCAGTCCTCCCAGTAGATCTCACTGGTTTATTGTTGGATTCTGGTCTCTTCCATCCAACCAGTGGCTCCACTTTGCCGTTTCCTGTCTGGATCTAATTTCTCTGGTTTAGGTTCAGCAGCTGATCTGGTTCTGATGTTTTCTATCAGTTTCTATCAGGTTGTAGTTCTGTCAGCATCAGAACCACTGAGACCCAATCAGACCAGTAATCTGGACATTAGCTCCCAGAAACATTAACCTCAGAAACCAGTGATGAATGTCTGCAGATGTTGAAGTTTCTGGTTCTGGTTCTGCTTTTCCTTCCTGTCATCATTTTTCCACATAAATGTTCATTTGAATCCAAGATGGCCGCCTGGGTGGTTGTAGTTTGTAGTTTGTTTCTCCTGAATTCACCTGGGTCTCACAGGTTGGTGGTCATAATGTTCTGCTGCTGATGCATGATGCTGGTCTGACCATTAATGGAGAATCAGGTTCTGGTGGGTCCGGTTCTTCTCTGGTTTACTGGTTTTATAAAACCAAACCTGATCTATGGATGATATTCAGGATGTGACGATGAGTTTTTGTATCACAAACAGCAATTCTTTAGTCAACAGGAAAACTGCAGCATATTTATTGCAACATGTTGAACTAATCCTGGATCCTTTAACAAATATTTTGAATGTATTTATGACTAGAATTACATTTTTAGATATCTGGGTTAAGACTGTAATTGTGTAAAAGCTCCTTTTGAGATGATCGCTCACAATGAGGTTCTATTGAAGTAATAAAATATGTAGAATATACAGAAGTTTCCAAATTGTTGTTTGATCAACAAAGACACTTCAGTTTCATAGCAGAAACTGACTGAAAGTTACTGGAAGGTTTAAATTCTGTAACTATAAAGAATCAGGACCAGAAATCCCAGAAAAATAAAGTTAGAAGAATTTTAGTTTTTCAGGAAGTCACAGAAACAGAATCTGCCCCAACAATCACCAAGATACTAAAACAAAAATCTTTATTATCAAATCAGTTCATGAGATAAAACAACCTGAAAACTGACAGCAGGATTTCTGCAAATAACCACAAAGAAGCTACCAACTCGTTTTGAGTTTCAATCTTTCAGTTTTTAAATTTTGACAGTTATTTTAATGCACTTTTATCAGTTTTATGACATTTTGCTTAATGCAGGGGTGTCCAAAGTCGGTCCTGGAGGGCCGGCAGCCTGCACGTTTTAGTTCTCTCCCTGGTTTAACGCACCTGCCTCAAATGATGGCTCGTTAGAAGACCTAAAGGTTGTTGGTACCACCAGGGAGAGAACTAAAACGTGCAGGATGCCGGCCCTCCAGGACCGACTTTGGACACCACTGGCTTAATGTGAGTTACATATTACATCAGGGATCTCAAACTCCAGGCCTCGAGGGCCGCAGTCCTGCAGTTTTTAGATGTGCCACAGGTACAAAACACTGGAATGAAATGACTTAATGACCTCCTCCTTGTCTAGATCAGTTTTCCAGAGCCTTCATTACCTCATTATTCTATTCAGGTGTGGTGCAGCAGAGGCACATCTAAAAGTTGCAGGACTGCGGCCCTCGAGGACTGGAGTTTGAGACCCCTGTATTACATGAACAGAGATCATTGCTGGCCAATCAGAGTTCAGTATCACTGAGCTGTTTAGCAGACAGACTGAAATCTTTCATCACTAGTGAATAACTGATCATTATTTCTACTCACTAAACCCTCGTCTTGTGTCCTCAGTTTCCCAGCATGCTCTGGGTGGAGTGGTGGAGGTTAATGAGGGGGCGGAGTCTGTCCTGCTGCCCTGCGTTTACTCTGGTCAAACACCTGGAGATCCGTTCCTCATCTGGACTCGCAGTGATCTCAGTCCTAACTCTGTCCACCTACGGAGAGAAAACGGTGACGATCTTAAAAACCAGAACCAACGTTTCAGAAACCGGACCTCCATGAATCCTGACACTCTGGATACTGGAAACTTCAGCCTGACTCTGAGGAAACCTCAGCAGTCTGATGGAGGAAACTACACCTGCAGCATCTCTGGTGGAAGACGAGAACGGAAACTGAAACAGATTCATCTGAAGGTCAAAGGTCAGATAAACAAGCAGCACACCCTATTTTAAAGTTCTGTGCTATGAATGAATTTATTGAAATGAGAAAAATAATAATTGTTCATATTTTCTGTAACCATGGAGATAGTGATGTGTGGTGAGGTTCATAGTTGGTGAGGCTTAATCCGATTTATAAATATAGACACCATGTATGTTACTGTTTATATAAGGAAATTTCAGGCATGATACAGTTCTGTAGTCAGCTGGAAGTCTCCATAACTGACCTCAGTCACTATTTTAGTCTTTAACAGTAAAGCAGTTAATGGCTCTTTAATGACAGCAGCTTCATTCAAACACATTCATGTTAATATCAATAAAAATAAAATATGAAATGAATTAGATCAATATTCAGCATCATTTTATGACTTCTTAAAAGACTTTATATTTATTAAGATTATAAAACATGATTTATCATGACCTTTTTCACTTTTTACACTATTATTTATGTTCTGATGATCTTTGACCAGCTGGATAAACTGAACATTTACAGGATGAATCTCCAGGAATAATTAATATTTGTGTTTCTCATCTTCAGCCTCCACAGAACTAACAGGTTTTGTAGATCTGCTATGTATAGATCAAACCCTCTGATGCATCAATAACTGTCACATGAACCACTGATGGATTCAAGTTTCTGATTTTATGTTGATCATTAAAGAAATGATTTTTCTCCCTGCAGACAGAAACTGAATGATGACATCAAACCAGAAAATGATCCAAACTGTTTCTGATCATTTTATTTCCTCTCAGCTGATCAGCAGGAGGTCGAGGTCACTGAAGGGTCAGATTCTGTCATCCTGCCCTGCAGAACATCATCCCACCTTCCTGAGGACACATCAGTGGAGTGGACCCTGTCAGAACCAGAATTTATGGTGGTTCACAGCAGCAACCAAAGAAACCAGGACAGATTTTACCGCGACCGAACAGAGATGAACAAAGACTTCCTGATGACCGGAGACGTCAGCCTGACCCTGAGGAATCCCACACACAGAGACGATGGACGCTACGTCTGCACCGTCTACAGAGACCAGGACGTCCTGAGACACACTGTGGTTCTGAAATATGTCAAGAAAGGTCAGAGCATCAGGTCAGAGCTGGTGGTGAAGGTCAAAGGTCAGAGTGAGGTCAATCTTTCTCTGTTTTTCCACAGAACCCTTTCCATCCTGGGCCACAGCTCTGCTGGTTCTGCTGGTTCTGGTTCTCATCGTCTCTGCAGGCGTTTTATATCATTTTAAAGATTATTTCCTGCCAGGTGAGTCTGAATGTTTCTGACCCAGAATGCTGTTAGACATCATCTAACAGCAGAGGGGGGTCAGAGGTCAACGGTTCATCTTGTAGTCAGTTCAGATCTTTCTGTTCATTCATGTTCAGATCAAATGCAGCGTAGTTAGAAACATCATGAACAGAACCAGAACCAGCAGCTGCTGTCTCTACAGTCTGTTAGTTTTAAAGGAACTCAGTGTTTCAGCTGTATTTCAGTTTTCTGGAAGTTTGTTCCAGAGTTATGGTGCATAGAAGCTGAATGCTGCTTCTCCATGACTGGTTCTGGTTCTGGATGTAGAGCAGAACCAGAACCAGCAGGTTGATCCAGCAGCTGCAGATCTTTAATCCGTTCAGTGATTTATAAACTAGCAGCAGGATTTAAAGTCTCTTCCTCTCAGTGAAGGACTGTGGAAGTGGGCGGAGTTTGGATGTTTTATTAGTTACTAATAAAGTTAAATAAAGTAAAAGAGAAAAACTAAACATAACAGAATTCACCATTTAAAGTAAAACTCAGCTTCTTCTGGGCAAAATGAGCAAACAGAAAATGTCTAAAGCAGTGGGGGCCACAGTGGGCCCCTGAGGGCCGAAACCTGCATGTTTTAGTCTCTCCCTGGTTTAACAAACCTGGATCCAATGAGGCTCGTTAGAAGAACATTGACCTGCTGAAAAGGTTGTTGGTAAAGGGGGAGACTAAAACATGCAGGATGCCGGCTCTCGAGGACTGACTTTGGGCTCCACTGGTCTAAAGTAATAAAAAAAACATTCTTCTTCTTCAACACAAATAGACTGTATCTTACCAGTCTGATGGTCACACTCTCATAAATACCATATAAACTACCTACAAACACAACTTCAACCGATCTGCACTGATTCCTGAACATTATTTCACACCAGAAACATTTACACCAGAAACACCTTCATGGTCTCTGACCTGATGGGTCCAAACTGGTCCAGGAGGAACTCTGTCTATCTGTGTGTGTGTTTCTCTCTCTCTCTCTTTCGCTCTCTCATCTTTTCCTCTGCCGTCTCTCAGCTACACAAGTGAAGGTGGATCCATGGGCTAAATCTGTCCTGCTGCTCTGCAAAACCAGCGTCTACCTGCCTGGAGGCGCTAGAGTGGAGTGGAGGGACGGAGAGAACAAGACGGTTTGTGTGTATCCGAATGGTTCTGATGATCTTGAAGAACAGAACCTGACCAGCAGAACCAGGATGAATGACAACCCACTGAAGACTAAAGACCTCAGTCTGACTCTGGAACGTCCCTCAGTGGCAGACAGCGGGATCTACACCTGCAGAGTCAGGAAAGGAGTCATCCTGATGATGAAACGGGTTCATCTCCAGGTCAAAGGTCAGTGGTATAAATGTTGGATTTTTCCAATCAGATGATTGGTGGTGATGAATAACGATTATTGGCTGATTAGAAGGTCAAAGGTCAATGTGATGTAATGAGTGAGGAACCAGATCAGGAGGTTCAGGACAATCAGGGACCAAAGTCCTGAAGAAGAAGCTGGAGACTTTGACTAGGACAGTGTCCCCTGCTGGAGACACCAGTTACTGTTCAGAACCACCAGACGGGTCAGAACCATCAGAACTGAAGTTCCTGCAGATTGGAAGCAGCGAACATGTTGTGAATTAGGACGCATGTGGACTGGGATTTTATTTTTATTTAAAAAAAGTTTTTTCAGCGTTTTGAAATCGAGTCTGTTTTGCTTTTTTGATAAAATTCTCCAGCTGCAGAAAACAGCGGCTCACACGGCCCAGATGAGGCTGGAGAGCAAAGAGGTTGTAAAGAAGGTGGAAGAGGTTTGGATAGATGGTATTGTGGTTGTCCAGGATCTCAGAGGATCCAGAGACTTGGCAGTATCGCCCTCTGGCAGGAATCTCTGCTCCTCCTGGACGAGTAGCTCTACCATTTCGTGTCAATTGAGTTTTTAATAAGCACCACAGAGACTGCTTTGGTTGCCTGATTTTGATTTTGGCTGATACCATTTTTTTTGTCTGAAATGTTGCTCTATATTATCAAGAAAGTTGCTAAATTGGCAACAATGGGTGATTATTGTTAACTGTAGAAGTTCAGATATGACCTGGTTGGCCAATGTCTCAGTCAAACTTCTCTCATGGGAGAAAAGAAAAGCACAGTGGTTGATGTTTAGACCTTTGCTGAGATTGATGACATCGGTGGATAAGATCGGCTTCACATGTAAAAATCGACCGATTACAGATCTCCCAAAATTAAGGAAATCAGCACTGACAAATGGGCTGGACATAACGCACCGGCTAACTGATCAAACTTTACCAGAGCAGAAACAGAGTCAGCATGTTGAGACACAAACACACAGGCCTCACATTCTTACCACACGCTCAACACGAACCTCTAAATGTACCTGTGAACACCCTGTTTGTGGTTCACATTGAGCTGCTGTCAACGTTCAGTTTCACCTCAAACAGCTGATTGTCTTAGTGAGGTTACTGCAGGTTCAGCTCATTAAGCTGCACTTTACCAAGATCTCTGCATGCTGCAGCACAGCATCGCCCTCGGCCTACATAGAGCGGATCTCTGCTGAATAAGAACCTTCAGAAGCTCAGCAGAACTCTGGGACTCTCACCTCATGATGGAAACAACCCATAAACTTTAACCTTTTCACACACTATGAAGTTTCATATATCAGCTTCCACTTCAACCATCTATATGGCCATAGTTCTAAACCATTCTCTGACTGGAAATATAGGTCAACAGCAACAAATAAGAAAAAATGTGAAATCATATCACTGTAATCAATAAATTCAAAATAATTCCCAGCAAATAAACCAAATGAGGAAATTAACATATAGTAAAGACGTTTCACTAAACACCAGATAAACAAAGAAAATAATACAATGAGTATATTTAATATTAAGACAGTATTAATATCACTCAAATTGTAAAAATATGCATAAGAGGCATATTCTAAAATGCAGTCCTGAAATAAAAAGATATAAAACCACAACAGGTAACAGTGTGTTTTTAGCACATACCTATAATCTCCAGCAGTGGGACACATTCAGCCAGCGGGCAGAACGTAGGCAGATCCTGTACACTGTCCTAGAAAAACATTTTGGAGGGAAAATCTCAGACAAACTTCATAAAAGCAACAATGTTTCACTCTAACCAAACCCAAACTCTTTAAATCAACTTAGAAACAGTTGACATTACATTTTTATGCAACACAAAAACATTTAAAAGTATTTTAATGTTATAAACATTACTGAGGGAGAGATAGCATTAGCACACATCTGACCAGCAGCTTCTGTTCGGCTGCTGCAGCTACTTTACTAAAACGTTGTGCAACATCAGTAAAGGAGCTTCGCCTCATAGCCACACATCACGCTGGTTTTATCTTATTATATTATTTTTCCGGTTACATGATCCATCAAACCATATCAAATGCTTTGTTTACTTAGTCAAAGTTATTTCCCGCGGCTGTGCGGAGATCTGAAAATCTCGTTCCATAAAGCTCGGAAACCAAAACAGTTTTTGTGGCGCATGTTAAAAACGCATCAGATTGTTGCTATGGTAACCAAACAATCTAACTATGAAGATTGTTTGTTAAACTTTTACAAAGTAAACTTGCCTGCTCCTTAAAATCTTACATTTGAATGTTAAATAATTGAAAATCTTTGAATTCATGTATGCTGGAACCATTCAATCAAATTGAGCTGCATTGATAATCTCAATAAACAAATGTTACATTTCTATATCTATGGTCTGTGTTAAATTGTTAAAATGTTACCATTTATGGGCCCCTGAAGGCCTGGGGGGTCTTATGGACTTAATTTGGATTTAACATAAGTGCAAATAATTAATATTAATTTTAATATAATTTTTTTCATTTGTTGTTTTTAAGATTCAATAGCTGTGGTTTTAAATAGCATTTCACTGGCGATGTTTTCCTGTAACATATAATTATTAAGTAATATTTTTACATTTCCTGTCAACTTAACATCTTTTTATACAAAAACCGCCTCGGCGCCCCGACCGCCAGGCTGAGCAAGATTTCTGGGGGAAACCCTGGAAATAAAACGGCCTCAGCTACAAACTCCCTGCTGAACTTCTCAAAACAGTAACGGGTCAGAAGTGACATACAAGGTAACATTAGTAAAACTCAGCTATGTTTTACTAACAATCACTGTGCAACTAAGGGTTTCTATATTTCAATAGAAAGTGACATTAAGGAGTTTGCCAGACTTTTAATATTCCGTCTACACATTCTCAGATTGATTGCAAAATAACTGTTAGCTGAACACAAAAACCACCCTGCTCTTTGCTCAAAGCATCATGTGCTGCTAATACTGCAGACACTTCACAGTCAGACAGGGACTGAGTTTCCAGTTCACTCAATGGGGCTGCATCCTGAAGGTTTTGGTGGTTGACAAAATAAGATTACAGACTAGACTACAGACTACAGACGTTGTAGACTGACCAGGGCCGGCCCAAGCCTCCATGGGGCCCTAAGCGAAATTTGATTTTGGGGCCCTTTGTTTCTGCTGACAGTGTGGACTGGCTGCAATCAACAGTTAAAATATTAGATCATTCGCACACCTGCTATAAACTTATTGCATCTCTGATGCTGTTTGCATTATATCCTATGCATGTATAATATAGGACACATTTATCAGCCAGTCGATTTCTGGGGGCCGATTTCCTTAATTTTGGGGGATTGTGATCTTCTAATACTTACAAGTGAAGCTCATCTGATCTTATTTTCGTCACCAAAGGTTTAAAAATCAGCCTCTGTCCTCTTCTGCTCTGCAGTGAGAGGTTTGACTGACAGACCGGCCCACAAGGTCATGTCTGAATGTTTACTGTTAACAATATTCAAACCACTGTTGCCAACTCACTGACTTTCTTCCTATATTTAGCAAAATTTCAGACAAAAAAAACAAAACTTGGTATCTGTCAAAATCAGCAGGTCAGGTTTTTTAAAGTTCGGTAATCTGCCAGAGAACAACATTTTCTACATACATTATCAAATATATTGTAAAAACAAATCACTTCTTTATGAAATTGTGTGTTTTTGTTATTGTGATGACATAGGAATCGTTTAAAAAAAAACTGCAACATTGAGGGGGCCCCTTGGTGGTTCTGGGGCAACTAAGAGGCTGCTTAGTTTGCTTACGCCTTGGGCCGGCCCTGTGACTGACGTTGGAATAACTTTCATTGAGTTTTCTCTAATTATTGAATTATGTTTTATTCATAGAAGTTTATGAAGAAGAACCAAACTGGCCACTTTATTAGTCCAGTTACTTGTTAGAATATTGCAAATAGTTTTTATTTTGATTGTTTTTCTTTCTTTTTTCAGATATTGTTGGTCAGTATCAGCCTGACCTTAAAGAGTTTCTGAAGATGAAGTTCCAGAGTCTCTCTGAAGGCGTCGCTGAACCTGGAAATCAAACCGATCTGAACCAGATCTACACAGAACTCCACATCACAGAGGGGTTAACTAGAAAGGTCATCCAGGAACATGAGGTCAGACACATTGAAACAGCATCCAGGAAACAAGAAACAATCAGAAGAGAAAACATCTTTAAAGTCCCACCTGGAAGTGATCAACCAATCAGAACAGTGATGACCATGGGAGTGGCTGGCATTGGGAAAACACTGTTAACACAGAAGTTCACTCTGGACTGGGCTGAAGGCAAAACCAACCAGAACATTGATTTCATATTTCCATTCACTTTCAGAGAGCTGAATATGTTGAAAGAAGAAAAGTTCAGTTTATTAGGACTGATTCATAAATTATTTTGTAAAACCAAAGAAATCAGCAGCTTTGAAACGTTCCAGGTTCTGTTCATCTTTGATGGTCTGGATGAAAGTCGATTTACTCTGGATTTCAAGAACAATCCGATCCTGACTGATGTTACAGAGTCCAGCTCAGTGGATGTTCTGCTGACAAACCTCATCAGGAGGAAACTGCTTCCCTCTGCTCTCCTCTGGATAACCACACGACCTGCAGCAGCCAATCAGATCCCTGCTGAGTGTGTTGGCATGGTAACAGAGGTCAGAGGGTTCACTGACCCCCAGAAGGAGGAGTACTTCAGGAAGAGATTCAGAGATGATGAAGAGAAGGCCAGCAGGATCATCTCCCACATCCAGAAATCAAAAACTCTCCACATCATGTGTCACATCCCAGTTTTCTGCTGGATCACTGCTAAAGTTCTGGAGGATGTGATGAAGACCAGAGAGGGAGAAAAACTGCCAAAGACTCTGACTGAGATGTACATAGCATTCCTGATAGTTCAACTCAAAATCAAGAAGGAAAAGTATGATGGAGGAAAAAAGACAAGATCAATCTGGAGTCCAGAGAACAAGAAGCTGATTGAGTCTCTAGGAAAACTGGCTTTTGAGCAGCTGCTGGAGGGAAACCTGATCTTCTATGACGAAGAGCTCAAAAAGTGCGGCATCAACATCAAAGATGCTGCGTTGTTCTCAGGAGTGTTCACTGAAATGTTTAAAAGAGAGAGAGGGACGTGCGACATCTCCGTCTACTCCTTCGTTCATCTGAGCATCCAGGAGTTTCTGGCTGCAGTCTACATGCTCCACTGTTTCACCAGCAGGAAGTCAGAGGTGATCAAGACGTTTCTGGGAGAAAAATACAGAGAAACATCTCTAGATGAGTTCATGAAGAAAGTCATGGAGAAATCCCTCAGCAGTAAAAATGGCCACCTGGACCTGTTTGTCCGCTTCCTTCATGGTCTCACTGTGGAGTCCAACCAGAGACTCTTAGAAGATCTGCTGGGTCAGACAGAGAACAGTCCAGAAACCATCCAGAGAATCATCACCAACCTGAAGGAGATGAACACTGATAGAATCTCTACTGACAGAAACATCAACATCTTCTACTGTCTGGTGGAGATGAACGACGTCTCATTTTATCAGGAGATCCAACGGCTGCTGGATTCAGGGAAGCAGCTCTCAGTGACTGACTGTTCAGCTCTGGCCTTCATGCTGCAGATGTCAGAGGTTCTGGATGAGTTGGACCTGGAGAAGTACAACACATCATGGGATGGACGATGGAGACTGGTTCCAGCTGTGAGGAACTGCAGAAAGGCTCGGTGAGTCCAGATGTTTTCATTGTGTGAATGCTGATTCAGCTCTATTGTCCTCCTGTTTCTTCTTCTTCTTCAAGTTGCTTCTGGATGTTTTTGGTCTTTAACTTCTTCCTTCATCCTCTGGACTATTTCAGACATTCAACCATCTAAACATTCAGCTCATCCAGGACAGCTGCAGCTTCTGGTTTTAGACATTTTGATCATTTTAAAAATATTTAACTTTTTAACAGTTTTCATGTTTAAATGAATAGAAAACCCTGAACTCTAGAAAAAAATCTATTTTGTCTGAAAGATCCAATCAGCCAGAGAGACTTTTACACTTTAAACTCCTCTTCACTCATTGAGCCGCTACTCCTTTTAGGATCTTTGTCTTTTTTTTCATAAAATCACATTTTAGGTTTGATGGACACTTTAAAATAACCCCAATAATTGCTCCTGTTGTCATGGAAACCAGTTAGAAACTTAGTGAACCAACTTTTCCTCCTCCCACTAGTTTCCTCTGAGTTTGTAAATGAGAGCAAAATGTGGTGATTGTTGTCTGGCTCCAGAAAAAGTCCTAGTTTCTGTCAGATCCTCCCAAAGCTCTGAGAACTCTGCTTCCAGAGCTGGAACCATTTTCCTCATCAACTCTTCATCTGCAGCTTTTGTTGAAGCTGTTAGCTATGAAGACCTGGAGAGACATGAGCTTCAACTCTTTAGACATCCCAGCCTCTTCTAGTTACTGGAGAACTTTCACTGCTTCACCATGAAAAATGCTGCTGGACCCAAACGCTCTGTTTTGGTCTTCAGCTCTTTAAGAGTTTAGCAACAATTTCTTCTGACATCCAAACCTTTGTTCCTCTGAGCCACACGGTCTAGTCCAAGTCCGAGCTGTCAGCAGTTCCTCCTCCTCTCCATCATCTCCAGTAGTTTCCTTCATCAGCTCAGTCAGCCTCTTCATCAGCTGCTTCAGCTCCTTTGAGGCTCTGATGCTGCAGCTCCATCAGATGCTGCAGAGAAAACTGAACTTTCCTTCACAGATGATAGAAGATCTTCAACATCTGACTGCAGCTGAAGGTCTGAGGACATGAAGCCTGGACCAGAACCAGAACCAGAACCTGGACTTTAACCAGGAACTGCACAGATTCTCTGTGGGGTCAAACTCAGTAAATTGAAGATCAGATGTTGATCAGATGATGACATCACTGTTATCATATTTTAGTCTGTTTATGATCCAGATTGATTTCATTAGAACTGAATTTATTTCTTCTCTAATCACAGACTTGGTGGCTGTTGGCTCTATCAGGCTGAATGTGAAGTTTTGGCCTCGGCTCTGAAGTCCAACCCAGATCTGACTGAACTGGAAATAAATGAGATCTACATAGATGGAGATGAAATCTTTGAAGACTCTGATCTGAAGCCTCTGCTTGAGATCCTGGAGAGTTCAGTCAGTAAAGTGAAGATTCTGAGGTTTGTTTTCTTTATTTATACAATAAAATCATTCATTTATACTTTAAACATTAGTTTAATTAATGCTTTTATTCTAATATATTTTATTTTAAAACAACCTGTTTAAATGTCAGAATAAAATCTCTAAAACTTTTTACCTTATATATTATTTTTTTTCTTATTTCAGACTTTGAGATTATTGAACTTTGTTTTTCAGTTTTTTACTTTAAAATGTTTTTTACTGATGAACAAAATGAGTAAAATAATTCAAATGATGTAAATTAATGATGGAGATGTTTCAGTTTGGTTTGGTAAAGATTCAGATTGTTTTATTTCTCATTTCTGATTCTCATCTTTACATCCAGAATGAAATGTTGTTCCTCCAGAGTCGAGCCACAAACACTGACAAGTTCAAATCATCATTAATGACCAAATCTAAGAAATGACTGATTGTAGAAAAGCAAATCTAGATGAAATGAATGAAAGGGAGGTTTGCAGCAGCAGCAGGTTCCTCAGCTTTGTCCTGAAGCTGTGGTTCTGTTGGGCCGGGTCAGAGAGGAACCGTCCTCTTCAGTCTGACAGCTGTCAGTCGGTTGGAGCCTCGTCTCTGTGATGATGCTTCATCAGGTCACGTCTCCTTAGGAAATAATGGCCTCCATTGGCTTTCAGCAGCTTTAATAAGAACCCAAGGCCATTAATGAACAAACTGAGTGGTTCTGATCCAGTTACCAAGTCGGGTCTCCAGCTGATGATCAGGAACCAGCAGAAATAGCTCAACTCATCCAGGCTGATAGAAAACTTTGAGTTTCTTTTTGATCAAATGTTCTGGTTCTGCTGGTTTGGACTCTTTAAACCAGTTTGACTGGATCAGATGTTAGAATCAGTTCATCATGTTTCTTTTACATTCAGGGAAATTAATTTTCTACATTTTTATTATTTATTTGTTCATATTTCAGTTTTAACCTGCATTCTGTTGGCTTCAGCTCACATCTTTTATTCTTTATTCAGATTGTGGGGCTGCAGTTTGTCAGAGACCAGCTGGACTTCTCTGTTCTCAGCTCTGAAGTCCAAACCGACCCACCTGACTAGACTGGAGCTGATCAGAACCAACCTGGGAGATTCTGGACTTAAGGAGCTCTGTGGTTTTCTACAGACTAAAGGCTGCAGACTGGAGACATTAACGTATGTAATTATATAATTATTGATATTTCTGTGAATAATTATATATAATTGATCATAAATCAAATTAATTTCTTCTGTTCTAATAAATATTTTCTGAGTTTGTTCCTGGACTTGGATCCAGAGTTTAATTTAGTCCCTCTGTGTAACTGAGTTGGATCTGCTGACCTGAGGTCAGAACAGGACAGCATTCTGACGCCCAGTGTGTAGAAATCCCCCTCATGTGAAGCAGGTCAAAGGTCAATCAACCCAGTCTAGAAAAGTGAATTCCTGGAATCTGACAGGAACTAATCAATAATCAATGATTGATGCTTCAACACTTTGATCAGAACCTGGAATGATTGTACTGACTAAAATCCTCCAACACAACATGACCCAGTACCCAGTAGGTTCTGGTTCTGGTTCTGAAGTCAGCAGGTCTTTATTGAAGCAGCAGCTTGTTGGCATTAATATTGATGAGAATCTTTAACTGGTTCTGTTGGACTGGTTAACCTGCATCCTGTTGGCTTCAGCTCACATCTTTTATTCTTTATTCAGATTGTGGGACTGCAGTTTGTCAAAGACCAGCTGTGATTATTTGGCCTCAACTCTGAAGTCCAACCCGACCCGTCTGACAGACCTGGACCTGGAAGGAAACAACCTGAAGGATTCAGATGTTCAGCAGCTGAAGCGTTTTGTAAAGACTGTAAAGTAAGTAAATGTTTGTAGTGAGTCCAGCTCCTCTCAGCATATTGAACTAAACCCAGTTAGCATCAAAGCAAAGATCCAGTGTTCCCAGTAAAGCTGCAGCTTCTCAGTGGGAGGAGAATGGTTCAGGCTTCCTGATTGGACACAGAGACAGCAATCAGCCAATGAGAGGAGCAGCAGCTTGCTGTGTTCCTGCGTTTGTGTTGGTGTGAAGATGAGTGTTGTTGCTGTGTCCATGTCTCCAGGAAGTCCAGCTGGACTCCAGCGTCCAGCCGTCCAACATGTCTAGAGACAGTGGTCCTCATCCATCAAACTGTGGCAGCAGCAGATCTGATCTCAGATCTGTTTGTTCTCTCAGTTCAACAGGAAACAACTGATCGGGTTCATCTTGGTCACAGCTCTGAGATCAGTCTGACTGCAGCCTGGAAACCATCTAGTGGATGTGCTGCGTCACTGACTGCTGCTGGAGAGAGGCTGGAAACACTCACTGATCTGCTCTCTCCTTCCTTCTTCTCTCTGCAGGTTCTGATCTCTGTAAAGTAGAGAATGGTCTCAGTGTCCTGCTGATCCTCAGAGGTTGAAGCTGCAGCAGTTTGAGTCTAAAGAGACTCTGACTGGATCATGATGATGACCTCTGACCTCCAAGATTTCCCTCCTGTTTATTTTCTCATGTTGTCATTTAGTGTCTGATATTGTTTGTCTCTTCGGATCAATAAAGATCCAATTCAAACTGGGCTCCATTTAGAGGCTTCATGGAGTTTTGATCTGAACTGGATTCAACTGGAAAGTTGATTTTTTTTCTCTCTGATTCATTTTCATCCTGGAACCAGAAATGGTCTGAGAATGGAAACATGGGAATCATTTTCAGTTCAGCTTTGAAGCCATGAAAGACACTTCAAACCTCTTTTCTCTGCTGCTTCTTCCTTCTGCTGACATGAAAATGTTCCTCAAAGCTCCACAGATAAAAAGATGCTTTACTGGAAACTGCAGAGAAACTTCAGCTTCCATCACAGAAACCAGTTTAACCAGTTTAGAACTGGATGTCCCACAGAAACTCTGATCTTAGAGCAGTTTTCAGGAACATCCATAATTTTATCTGAAAATATATATATATATTTTATAGTCATTCTAAATATATTTAAGTAATTAAGTTTTGTATAGTAATTATAGTAACTACTTTATTTTAATCCTCCATGCTGTTTAGCTTATTGTACTCAGATTAACAAAGAAATGCAAATACATATATTTTAAGCTTGTATCTTTTGTTCAACAGTTTCTTTTAATAAAACCAGAAACATGCATTTTAGTTGATCTGAGAATTTTTTAAGCTTCTAATTTAAGGCAGCAGCTTATTTTTGCATTATTTAGACTAAAGTTGTTTAAATAAAATACATGACAATCATTTAATTAATCGATATTGTTTTTCCTCCAAGTTTCTTAGTTAAGCTGCTTCAAACTATAACAGTAGTTATTTTACTTCCCGGTGTTTTATTTTGAAAGATCGCACAGGAAACGTATTTGTAATTTTTCCAACTTTATTGTAGTTGTAATTACCAAGTTTCGCCACTAGAGGGACTGAACACAATGCTCAGGTCCGCAATCCATGCTGGTTAGTGGTAGTCATGGTTACCAATAAAAATAAAAAGGACTCGCTGCTGGGAATGATGCGAGTCTTTAGCGCGGAAGCTAACTGGTTTCCAGCTTCAAACCAGCGGGATAACTGGTTCCCAGTGAGATAAATGAAGGCAGATTCTTCTCCTGGGTTCATGTCAATGTTTTCTCTGTCAGTGTGAACTAGAAGCAGCTCCACAGAGATGAAAACAGCCGCAGAGACTCTGAGCGGAGCTAACGATGCTAACGATGCTAACAGACTCCAGGAGCAGCTTGTTTTACATACAAGCTGATTATCAGCAGCTGCGGATCTAAACTCTGATGCTGGACAGCAGCGCCTGTTCTTCAGTTCACTAATAATCGATCAAAGTTTTATCATTATTCAATTTTATCATTAAGCTCCTCTGAATGATTTTAGTGTGTAGTTACAGTGTGTCACCACAGGATGGCAGTACAGAGTGAGTAACTTGTTAAAAACAAACCTAAAAATGTAAATAATATTGTTTACTACAGTGCTAAAATATTTTTAAAAGCTTCATTGAGTTTTTAATTTTAATATTATTTATTTGTTTTTTCCCTTTAGATGGTTTTATTCTGCTCAAATCTCAGCTGGTTGACTTTTATCACTAATATGTTTTTCATGTTTATAGTTTTTCCATTCTTTGATCCTCAAAATTACCCACAGTTAATATTTTTGTAAGAATTTTAACTGAATAAAATGTAACGTTTTCTTTTTCCGGTAACTTCATTTCCACCTGCCGTTACTATTTCTAAGTAGCTGTTATTTACTTTCCGTTTTGAATTATTTTAATAAGGATTCTCCGGTTCTAATAACATAACGTATGAATCCTGACTTAATTCTGCAGATTACTGTCTACAGAATTAAGTCAATGTAGTTATTAGAAACTGTTTCGTGAAAATATAAAGTTGATCAGTTTCCTGATGGTTGAGTGAGTTCTTACTGCCCTCTGGTGGTGAACTGTCGTAACTACAGACATTCGTCAAGTACATTTTTCATCCGGATGTTTTGTTTATCTTTGTTTTAATTTTCACTGTTATTAAGTCAGCATATGTTAATACCGTAAATTAGAGTCACAAAACTTCCTGTAAAGAGTTTAACACATCAGCTATATTTTATAATTTAAAACTTTTTATTACAAATATAACATCAAATATGATATTTAAAATATTTCAAAATCATATTTGAGTCGGGAAACGGTGGATATAACTGAGGAAGATTGTTAGTTTTTCTCTATATAAAGTGGAGAAGTGGATATTAAATGTAAATAATGCAGCATTATCAGGACTGTAGTTCCCACTATGGCCACCAGAGGGCGGAAATATCCCGTTCTGAATCTAGAGGTGAGTTTGTAGAGCTGCAGCTGGTTTCTGACTTCTGTTAAGTTGATCACGTTTATATCTTTCCAATTATAAATATTATTAAAATGAATAATTTAATGTTAATATTAACTCTTTTGCCTACTTTAACATACAATCAGTGTTTTATCGGTCAGTATGAACTAGAAGCAGCTCCACGGAGTTGAAAACAGCCCGCAGAGACTCTTAACGGAGCTAGCGATGCTAACAGACTCTGGCAGCAGCTTCAGAGGAGCTTTGGCTCCATCAGAGCTGAAACGAAGCTCTACAACTCTGGTTTAGACGCTGATTTTGCGGTTAGAAGTTAGGAGAATATTTATGATCGATTAAATTATCCTGGAAACGTTCAGAAGATTGATGCAGAAGAAGCAAACTGAACTTCTCTCAGAGCAGGGCGGTTATGGCCCTCTAGTGGACTCAGATGGTAATTACAGCTTCTCTAATAAGCTAGAGAATTTTACATACAATATTCACTTCCGGTAGGTACTTTCACATTAAGACCTACAGAAACGAGTTAATATTCTCGGTTAGTTTTCATATTAAATAACGTTTTAGTTTTTCTTTTTCCTCCCTGAAATGTTTATTCAAAAGCACCAAATTAAACTGCTGAGGTTTTCAACCACCACTATATAATTTTTCTATTCCTAGATAGTCATGTCAAACAGATAAAAGTATTTAAATTAAATTAACAGCATCAACATAATATTATTTTATGTGTAATAAATTTATTCACAGATTAATTCAGTCATGCAATTAACTAAGTAATATTAACTAGTTATATTTTTAAACTTTAACTTTTTATATTTAATTTTTCTCCATTAGATATTTTCATCCTGCTCAATGCTCTGATCTCAGCGGGTTGGATTTTATCACAAGCACATTTTCATTGTTTATATTTTTCAGGCTTTGATCCTCATATTTACCTACAGTTTATCTTTTTGAGAAGATTTTTCTGAAGTAAGTTTAATTTTCTTTTCCATTTATTAACCCTGTAGTGGCTCTTTAACAACATTAATTTAAGTTGATTTTATTTGAACTGATAAAAGTGAAAATGAGGACAAATTAAGTTAAACAAATGATCTGGTTGAGTCAACATGAATAGGAATACATGTAGTTACGATAGTTCACCACCAGAGGGCAGTGAGCGCTCATAATCCACCATCAAAGATAAAAATAGTTTGTTCTGCTGGTTTTCTGCTGAATCCATGAAAAAAGCTGCTCAGCTTTAAATCACTAACAGCAAAACAGAAATAGTTAAAGTTTTCTATCTTTATTCTAGTTTTGTTTCACTCTGTAAACTCAAATTGAACTGTTAATATTTATTCAGATGAATTAAACTTTGATTCTAGACGCTGAAGAAAACACAAGTGTGACTTTGTGTGAAAAAAGAAATTGAAACCAACTTTGGTCTCCTTCAGAACAGCGTCCATTTTGAGCCGCAGGATGGAAATAACTTGTTGACTTGTTAACAGAGGTAAGTGTTGCTGCTCCGAGTCCCTCCGTGTCTCTCGGCTCTCTGGACCTTTCCTGACCGATGAGAGGCTTTCAAGACACAAAGAGTCTCCTGGTTCTGGAGAGACTGACGTTTTTCATGATCCAACACCAGATACTTCACACACAGTGATTACTGTAGGAAGAAATATTCCAAATTATGCAACAAATTTATTTTTAAAGTTGAAACAAACCTTCTCCATGTTTTTCTAAGAATATTTTGCTGTTTAAACCAGAATGCAGAACTGATATTTCAGGCCAAATAAATGTAATTTGAGTTGTTCTACATTAAACCCACAGTCAGTTTCTTAATCTGTGGTAAATACCATCTGGGGCCCGATTGTTATCCTGACCATATGGGTCCAATTTGAAGTGCTGTTATTTATTATTTAGCATTTGGTGAAATATGAATTTTCATATCAGTCAGGTAATTATAAACCCTGTATTGTTAACTATTACATCATAAAAAGCAGTTTTTTCCTATTCTCTCTTTAATGACACACTTCCACCCCTCCTAGATGAATTAGATGATTCAGTTCATTTCTACAGCAGGTAGAGATAAGAGAGAACCAGCAGGACACTGACCAGCCAATCAGATGTTCTCCTGACTGAGAAAGTGGGATAATATCTCATCTCTGCAGTAGGTTGGGTTTTTAAAGCTCTTCATAACCTCTTAAAACATCCTGATGAAAAATTAATCAAACCTACTTTAGACTATTTTATCTCCAGGTTTCAACACCTTGTCCAACAATCCCCTGATCAAAGTCCCACTGAACTACAGAAAAACGACATATTTCTGTCCATGAATGTACAAAAACACCAACCAAGTAATGAATGTAACAGCATGGATGAGAGCTTGTAACAAAGGCACAAAACAAAGGATTTGCCTCATTGTTCTAATGGATGTTATCGGTTTAATTAACTGACTCCTTTGTTTTCTTGACAGATGTATAATTTGTCTGAATAAACCTGCAAATAAACATATTTAACATAATTTATTTTGGTCAAAATAAGAGCTCTTTCCATTTCCTGACTTTACCGTGTTTCTCGTTGTGGGCGGGACGTGAGCTCGCAGCAGCTGTGATCAATTCTCTGCTGAAGTTTGCAGCAACAATCAGTGATGGAAAACCTGGAGGTTGAAGTTCTGGAGTCAAATAAACCCAAATGTTTCATTTTGTCTCATAGAAATTCATTGATGGCCCAAATGAGAAAGACTCAGGGGACTCATATAATAATAATGTTGTATGGCCTGTCCATCACAAGGGCAGATGAAAACATTTCATTTGTAGAAATTTACAATAGAAAATGTTAAATATTTGTCTTTTTATAACCAATCTTTTATAGTAAATAGAGACTTTTCCTGAAAAACTAACGGATCTTTCTGGAGAATCTCTTTAGACACTTTGTCTCCTGCAGAACAACAACCTTCCTCTGATGACATCACTAGAGGCGACCAATCAGAGCCCTTTAGAATAAACCGTTTGTAGATTTCTCCTTTGTTCTCATGTTTTGAACCAATTTCAAAGAGACGTGTTTCCTTGTTTTGTTTCCTTGTTTTGCTGCAGCAACACTCTAGAAAATATCACCCTGTGGATAAACAGCATGATGTTTATGAAGCTAGATATGTCTGTGAATGTTACTGAATGTCCTTGAACCCCATCATGGTAGAGAAACTCGTGACTTCCTGTAAATGAGGAAGGGAGGGCCTCATGTTTCACAAGGAGCAGGAAGTGAAGAGAAACTCTGAAGAACAAGTGAATTAAATCAAGTCTCTCACAGTTGAAGGTAAAATAACTTTTTATTGAAACTTCACTGCAGCTCAGTGAGTTTTTCTCTCTATGAAGAGAAAAGAGTCAGAACTGTTTGATTCTCTGTCAGACTTTTGGTCCAGAGTAACTTCCTGTCCCTGCAGCTCGGTTTACATGGTTTGGTGTCAGCAGCCATGAATGTGTTGATAATGATTGTTTCTGGTTCTGTGGTGAACAAAGTTACTCTGATCTCTGTTAAAACAAAGGGAGGTTACTGTGGAGGTTTTGGTTCCAACTGAACCATAAATGTTCTTGTTATCAGTGAACGGAGTCAGAACATGAACAGACATATTTGTGGTTCTTTATGTCTGAGATCATGAGGAGGTTAGATATCATGTTGCTGCTCTTGTTCTACATTTTGTATTTTATAATTCTTAAATGTTTCAGATGATAAAACTAAAATCAGACAAACATAACCTTATTCCACACAAAATGTTTTCAAATAATGACTAAAGTTATGAAGGGAAGAAACCATTCTTACCAACCTGTTAATATATGGACACATTATTATTTCCTTGCTAAATCATAAATTCACTTTGATTAACCAAAGTTTAACTGATCACTTTTTGCTGCATATAACATGTTAAAATGCAGCTTAATTTTATTCATGTTATAAACTAAGTTCAACCTTTTATGTGACGCTGCTGTAATAAATTCAATATGTAAAAAGTTTTTTGGGGGGAATTGATGGATAAAATATTTACATCAGTTGTAGAAACATTAATTTTAATCCAAATTGTAAAACAACATAAACAGGCTTCATTTGTATCTTATTGTGTCTCTTAAAAATCCAAGTTTCTAATCAGATCTGCTGGCAGAAACGATGCAGCAATAGTGAAATGTCTCTTGGGAAACTTTTGCTCCTGCTTTGACATTTATAAGTAATTTTTATTAAGTTGTTTCCTGCTTTAAGGAAATGCAGTCAGAACGTTCCAGCAGCTCCAGCCTCTCAGATACAAACTGAAGGTTTTAATGGACCTGCTGAAATGCAGCTGGTTCTGGGTCAACTGGTCCAGTTTGTGTCCTCTGAGGTTCTGCTGTGAAGTCATGCTACTGTTGCCATGGTAACAGCTGCTGGTCTGCTCCTCAGGTGATGCTGATGTTCAGCCTGAAGTTTTTACTGGTTCTTCTTCATGATCTGGTCTCTGAGGTTCTGACTCTCAGCAGAACATCTTCCTCTAAACCAGATCTGGACCTGAACGGTTCCAGAACCGCTGCTCTCTAACAGGAGCCGCTCCAACATGGCAACAAGCCGCTGAGTTCAGGACCAACACTTCACTGCTTCATAGGAAATGTTCACTCCTTCATTCACTACATCTGACCTCAGTCTGGATGTTTCTACAGACCTGGAACAGGATCCAGTTCAGACCTGGAAACAGCATCATGGAGGAGTGGACGACTCAAAGTTATCAAGTTTATTAGCATAAGACATTACAGCAACTGGGCAGTTTAAAGTTTTACATAATAAACAAAAAAGCAACATTACATTATAGTGGAAAAATAAAGAAAAGTTATAAAAAGTTGTAATACAGAAAAGAGTTACTTTATTTTCTAGTTATTATGTTTCAAAGGCAACTCTAAACAGGCTAATGGTTTTTAGTCTTGATTTCAGCTGTTCTGCCGTTTTCTGGAAGTTTTTCCCAGATTTGTGGTGCATAGAAGCTGAATGCTGCTTCTCTGTGTTTGGTTCTGGTTCTGGGGATGCAGAGCAGAACCAGAACCAGAAGACCTGAGAAGTCTGGAAGGTTGATACAACACCAGCAGATCTTTAAGCCGTTCAGTAATTTATAAACTAACAACAGTATTTTAAAGTCTATTCTCTCAATGGAAGGAGTTTAGAACTGGGTGATGTGATCTATCTTTCTGGTTTTAGTCAGAACGCCAGCAGCAGCGTTCTGATTTATGTGATTGTGAAGGTCAGAATCTCTTATCTCTAGTTTCCAGCTGTAATAACTGAAGCTGTGCATTGACTCTAGATCTTTCCTCTGTAGGTTCAAACATAACTTCAGTTTTGTTTGTGTTCAGCTGGAGAAGGTTTTGGTAAATCCAGATATTTATCTATTCTAAGGATGTGTTCAGTGATTGGATGGTTCAGAGTCACCTGGTGACATCATAATGTAGAGCTATGTGTCATTTAGTCTTGGTAAATAATCTGATTATTTTTGTTATAACCTGACCAAGCAGGAAATTATTAAGGATAGGAGGGGCCCCAGGATTGTACCTTGAAATAACCCCACAGGTGATTTCTGTCGTTCCAATGAGAAGTTACCTGTTGACACAGAGAAATCCCTGTTCTTTAGTCAGACTGGAACCAGTGAAGTACTTGGTGTTTTCTGCTAGTTCATGTTTTCTTGTTTTGTTTTTGGCTGAAGCTCTTTGTTGCTGATTGAAAGACCAAGAAGTTTGATGTCAAAATTCCAGATTTATTAAGACAAAACCCATCTGACTTTAAAAGGTGTTTAATTCTCAGAAATTTCTGAGGTTGTGCTGGAATCAGGTTCCTCTGATCCTCTGAATCTATGATGGGAACCAGCTTTCTGCTCCACAGGACAGTTACTGGAACTGGATCACTGGGACTGACTGGTTCTGGTTTCTCTCTCAGGACGTCCACAAGATGGAAGATCTGGATCTAAAGAAGAACAGAGCAGAACCTACAGGATCCATCAGTCCGTCCATGAGGAGTGATGCCTCCAAACGAAAACCTCCGGAGTTCAGTACTGAACCTGGACCATCAGAACCAAAGTAAGAAACCAGTTTCTAATGGATTCATGAGATAAAATATAAATGATATTAACTGGTTGAACTCAGTGTTTGAATGAAAAGTAACAAGTTTTATTTAAAATTAACTTAAAGCTACATTAACATGGAAGATGTTGGTCAGTAAATCAGAGTTTGAATGAAAGTCTGAATGAATCAATGATGAAAATGTTGGATGAAAACAAAAACAACCAACAATGTGAGGAGCATCGACTCCGATTATATACTGGGAACACTGGGTCCAGTTGATCCAGGTAGGCTGATGACCTGGCCACGCCCACTGAGCCTCAGCAGCTCCAAACAGAAAGGTCAAGGGTCAAAGTGGCTGTAGAGGACTGGGATGATCTCCTGGTTCTGAGGTTCTGCTTCCTGGTCGGTTCTTGGGTTCAGGGGCCTCATTCATAAAAGAGTTTGCAGTATTTTTTTTTTTTTAGAACTTACATTTTTATTATTTTTACAGAGCAATAATACAGCCATACATTAATGGTACATAACACAAGTGTTGACAATATGAAGTTTTCCATAAAATAAACATCTTGACATGATATCTTACAACCTCAGCATCCCATTTGTAGACTCCTCACCATACAACATTAAAATAAGGATAAAAGAGTTTGCAGGTTTCACGCTAAAACTTGGCGTACGGACAAATTTAGAGAAGTGCGGCGCACAAAAAAACCCGGATGTATAAAACCGTGCCATGGACGTGGTTGGGCACCTTTCCTTTATACACAACTATTTGAGGGAAATAGAGCAAAGCTGCTGATCTGCCCTGTTTCCACCCATAAATACATTTGGAAATTAGTATAAATATCAGGAAGTCTGCCACCACATGAAGTAGTAACCATGGCAGTGTTCTTCTTTGTACCAGTATAAGTATCTATAACAATAATAATTACTTATTTTACGGCTCCTTCTTTAGATTTTGCTCAGAGATCCAGGATGATCAGTCTGGGAAATTTAAATGCTAATAAACCATCATCAACATTTTCCAGGAGATCAATATGATCTCTGATCAATCGCTCCTCTGAATCTTTCCATTGGCGATGTTCTCCATCAGAGCCAAAGCGCTCCGCAATTACACTGCTCACCTTTACTTACTTATAGTACATAAGTACAATCACACGTAAATATTGTGATTGTAAATATTAAAATCATTAAAGGAACATGGGGTTTGATGCTTCATGGTATAAATAACTGTATGGCGTCAGATTTCAGTGTATTTTGGTGAGTTTTGTCGCTTTGTACTTTGATATTGTTGACAGAAAAAGTTTGTGTGGCAGCCCCACATTTTCACACCAGGGAAAAAGTTTGCATATATTTACGCAAACTTTGACGCAAAGTTAATTTATATACATGCCAACTTGTGCATAAAATATGGCGCCGGTTTATACTTGAGGCCCCTGATCCTCTGCTCTCCACCTTCTACCACTAGACAGCAGCAGTGTGATGTTGTGCAGTGCATTCTGGGCTTTGTAGTTCTATTAATGGATATTATAGAAGAACTTTGTGGAATAATTCCTAAAAATATGATCTGGTCAGCTCCATCAAACTGGGATATGAGCCTGTTGTCCTGCAGGTTCTGCTTTGACCCATGTGACCCAGACCAGTAGAACCAGTTCTGGAGAAAATGTTGAGTTTGAACCAGCAGATCAGTCTGAATGTTTTATTCTGGAGCTTTAAACCTTCTGCTTTTCTGCAGCAGTTTGTGTTCAGATCTTCTTCTCTGGTTTTTATCTCAGAGTTTCTCACTGATTGATGATCTGAATAACAACATGTTTGTGTTTCAGAGGGCAGAACCACAGATGGGGAGCAGAACTTCAAGGATCCATCCGTCCGTCCATGAGGAGTGATGACTCCAAACGTAAACCTCCAGACTTCAGTACTGAACCTGGACCATCAGAACCAGAGTAAGAAACCAGTTTCTAACTGGTGGATGTGACTCTGAAGAAATCAATCAGGTTTTAACTTTGATTCTGATTAAAAACTGATGCAGAAAGACAACAAATATAATTTAAACCATTTAAGTTTAATAGTGACCTAAACTGGGCTTTAAGAGACCAGAACCAACTGTGGAGGAAAAACTGAATATTTTCCTTTGTGTTTCTGAAGCTGCAGCAGCTTCCAGGTTCCACAGAGGTCTGGTGTCTGTGGGAGTGGGAACAATAACGGTGATGATGGGACATTTATAGAAGCACAAGCACTTCCTGTTCCACCATCACATTCAGCCAATCACAGCGCTCATTTCACTGACATCAACCAGCTGCAGACAGAAGGTTAAGGGTCAGACTGGAGACTAAAGTATGATTAAACTCTAACATTTTCCTCATAACAAGTGAAATAATCTCCTAAAAGGCTCAGATATTAAATGTCAGAAAACATAATTATGTCCCAGACCGACTGTCAGGCTGAATTCACTAAATAAATGTCAGTTTGATCCACATCAACCATCCACCATAAACTGGAACAAAGAAAACTGATTTACCAAGAAACTCGGCTTTAGATTAATCAGATCAATATATCAGAAAATTATTGGTTATCACAAAATCACTGAACACACTGTGATTATTATGAACTGCTTGGAGTTCAGTAAATATAGATAACTATTGAAGTGAAATACCTTCAGGCTCTCTGTGCCTCTAGTTTATTTAGTGACTCTTTGTTTAATACATAGTAAATGTTTTAGAGTGTATGGTGGTGGTGCGGTTAATCCTTGATGTGAAGGTTGGGGGTTTGATTCCCATCTCAGACCATATGCTTCATATTTTCCTCTCCTCTCTCCATCCTCATACCTGTTAAATATCAACCCAACTTTATATGACTAATAAAAACATGAACTTTATATGACTTGTTGTTAGCTCTGCTAGCATGTCCACATAATGCTCTGCCACAGTATAAAGCTCTTTATAAAGAGCTCAGATCAATGCAAACTGGGGCTGAGTCGTGTTTACTGGTGTTCCACCATTAAAGAAGGATCCAATTTTCTCCACAGGAATCCAGATTAGAGTCAGTTTTTGTTTTTTCAGCCTCTGATGGATCAGTTTTCTATTCTGGCTCAGACAGAATAATGATTATTGTCCCAGAACAGATTCAGATGGACAAACACAATTGTATTATATCCTCCTGAGACCCAGAAAAAAAAAAGTTTTTGAATTTTTTTTTTTTTTCACTACATGACTCTTTGGAGTGAAAAAACATCACTACAATTGAAAAAGTTTCAAAACATGTTATTATTTATTTATTACAGTATGTCCTTTGGAGAGGACATCGGGACTCTCTTGTGGCAAATATGAACACATTTTGAGGCCCAGGATGTCCTCTCTAAGGACCAACAGGATTTAACACAGTGGCATGTATGGTTTCAGAGTTATGAACAAAAAAACCTATGTCCTCCACAGAGGACAAAAATGTATTGCTGGGTCTCAGGAGGTTATCTGGTATCATTATTGATACCAGTTATAGTTTGTGGACCTTCATGAACATCTTCAGCTCCAGCCTGTTGCTAGTGAACTATTTCAGTGATGAAGAAATGTCTTCACAGGAGCAGCTTTGGTGAGGAGGAGCATCCATCCTGCTGTGCTTTGGGTCAGAATGTTCTGATGGATCCGGTCTGTACCAGCTGCCCCCAGTGTGGGAAACGACCCAGAACAGGATCTGGACTGATGACAGCCAATCAGAGCAGCTGTACTCCAGGTGAGACTGAACTCCTCCAATCAGAGCTTCCTTCTATCGTCTCTGTGGAACCAGATCCACGTCTTTAGTTGAGATTTGGAAATTTAAGGTTTAAAAGTCTTTTTGTGGTCAGTTGTTTCAACTGAATCTGTGTTTTTCCAGCTGGTGTAACTGGAACTTATGTCCAGGTAACTGGGCTTAATAAAGTCCTCATTTAATTTGAGCCTGTTCAAAAAAATGGCCACAAGATAAATGTACAAATTTGACTTTTTATTTTGTTCGTTTTTAAAATTATAAGTGAAGACTCTTACTCTGAAGGGTCATGTTGCAGCATAACATGTCATCAGCTGTAAATAAAACAAACACTTCATAGAATCAATTTGATGATTCTTACAGATAATTTTATTTGTGTTTCAGCACATTATGAGGTTAAGGGGAATGAAATAGCAGAGAGGATGGCTAAGGAGAGCAGCAATCGGGTTTTGGTTGATGTTAATGTGACGTTTAGCATAACAGAAATAAAGTGTATAATAAAACAATAACAGAGAGGTGGCAAAAGTTATAGGTCAGCAAATTGCCCAGCTGCCAATATGGTTAATCTGACCTTGCTGAAAATGATTTTTGTTCTACTTTTATTGGTTATTACACCAGGCCTTTAAGGTTCTGCTGGAAAATTGGAGTTTCTAATTGGGGAAATGACTAAAGGACAATTCCACGTAATTTCTCGCTACCTTGAGCATCTTTAATGTGATCTACTTCAAAAACTAAAATATGTAGACTTCAATCATGGTGTAGATTATTCAGGCCAGATTATCTAAAACCAAGTTTCTAGTTTTTTTTCTTTCCCTAAACAAAGCTGCATTAAAGCTTTGATTTGTGAAGCTTCAATACAGGTTTGATTTCAACCCTTTTAATGTATCGGGACCATGGTCACCATGTCTCTCTATGAAAAGGGAGGACATGGTGGATTTCACTAAACAGAAATGATTGAAACTGTCACAGAGTTTAAATCACTTTCTGCCCATTAGAAAGTGACTTTGAATAACCTCAGAGGTCACTGAAGTCTCTGAAAAGCTCCCTGGTTCAAGGTGTGGTTGAGGTTCAGCCTGGCAGATGATGGTAAATGTAGAATATAGTAAGGAGTTATGTTACAGAGAAGCTTCTTCAGGAAGTGAACAGTTTGTGAGATCCAAATGGTTTTGGAGACAATCAGGCAGATGAATGTGAGGACAGCAGAGCTGCAGCAGACAACAGAGTGGAGGAGAATCTGGGGACCAACAAGGCATCCTTAGACCATGGAGGCACAGAAATCACAAGAGGTGAACTGGAGAAAGATTACTAGAAACAATAACTACATGCTATAGTGAAGAGTTAAATACTCAGAGAGATAACTAGTAACTTGTCCCCTGTCTGCCAGATCCTGGTTTTTACCTGGATTTATGGCCAAATTTTCACTAATCACAATCTATAGTTTAAAGTTTTCTGCTATTAGTGTAGAATAATGTAGCCCATATTTTAAGAGTGCAAGTATTTCAGCTTTTAAACTCAAGCAGATTGAAAATGCTCAACCAGTAGGTGGCCCTAATGGGTAAAGGCCCTTTACCATTTCCTGAATTGGAAGCTCAATCTGAAGCCAACTTCAGATCATGAGGAGGTTAGATATCAAGTTGCTGCTCTTGTTCTACATTTTGTTTTTTTATAATTCTTAAATGTTTCAGATGATAAAACTAAAATCAGACAAACATAACCTTATTCCACACAAAATGTTTTCAAATAATGACTAAAGTTATGAAGGGAAGAAACCATTCTTACCAACCTGTTAATATGTGGACACATTATTATTTCCTTGCTAAATCATAAATTCACTTTGATTAACCAAAGTTTAACTGATCACTTTTTGCTGCATATAACATGTTAAAATGCAGCTTAATTTTATTCATGTTATAAACTAAGTTCAACCTTTTTTGTGACGCTGCTGTAATAAATTCAATATGTAAAAATTTTGGGGGGGAATTGATGGATAAAATATTTACATCAGTTGTAGAAACATTAATTTTAATCCAAATTGTAAAACATCATAAACAGGCTTCATTTGTATCTTATTGTTGCTGCCATTAGAAAAATCCAAGTTTCTAATCAGATCTGCTGGCAGAAACGATGCAGCAATAGTGAAATGTCTCTTGGGAAACTTTTGACATTTATAAATAATTTTTATTAAGTTGTTTCCATCCATTCAGGTCGCGGGGGTCTCTCTCGGCTCTCTGGAGCCTTTCTAACCGATGAACCATCGCAGCTTGGGTCGCTCGGCTCTCATGTTTACTTTATTAAATGCCTGATGTAGAAATTTAATTAGTCACAGGTTAAATGAAATGCTTTATTGTGAGAACATTTCACAATTTCACTTAACTAATTGGTTGATTTGTGACAATAACACTGTCACAGTACTGATGATTGACACACATACACACATTTGTGAGGTAAAAATAAAGATAATACTTATATGTAGAAGTTCTTGCTTTGTAAAATATTACTACTCAGGGGTGACAGTTAGGACTCAGTGTGTACGGTTCACAACAACATGTTTTCCTGACAGTCACAGTTGGTAAGAAACAAAGATTCCCATTAAATTCCATAGGAAATGAATGAGGGTCATTTTTGACCCACTCACAGAAGAAAGGGGTAGTAATATAAAACATGCTGTTTCTTAAAATGTATGAAATGTAAATCAAAAATTGTAATTGCACGATATCAGTAACATATCTTTTGAGGAATACCTGGAATATGAAGTGATGAAAACTTTTCATTACAAAGATATTGCAAAAAGATGACCTCACCGGGTCAAAAAGGGCCCAGTTATGCATCAGAGGGTTAACCTGGTGAATGATCAACTCTATGATACAACTTTTTAAAACTGGTTAAAAACACATTTTTTTCTTTTTGACTTTTAACCCAGAGTGAGCTAACATCTCTGTCTTAATGCTGCGCTCCTACTTCTTTGAATTGTTGATGTTTTGATTTATATTTTCTTACAGTTGCTTTACTATTGTTTGCTTTTATTTTTGTACAACACTTTGGTCAGCTGCAATATTGTACTTCATGAGTTTAGAATAAAGTGGTATAGATCTACCATGACAGCAGCACCAGCATCTAAAGCTGGCCTGTTTGTGTGGAGCAATAATGAACTTTTCAAATTTAACCTAAATAAATTGAGAACGTAATGTAACTTTTTTACAGTGCATCAGTTCTTGCTGCAGCGACTCTCTCTGGTGTTTTAACCTAAAAACCAGAACTAAAACATTGTAAACTAGTTTCTCTGCTTGTTGAAATCAGCAGGAAGTGAATCACATCACTCCGTCCCTCATCAGTCTGGGGTTCAGCAGAAACTGATGTTTCTCTTGTCTGTGGATCAGAACCGGCTTTAAGCCGTCCACAGATTTCCTCTCTTCCTCCTCACTGAGTTTCGTCTTTTTCCAGGTTTTCCTCTTGTTGCTCCTTTCAGCAGGAAGAAACTCTTTGTCTCTCAAAGCTCAACTGGAAAAATGCATCCAGATCCAGACTGACTGATCCAGAACCAGTTTCCAACTCAACAAAAGAAATTGCTTTTGGCTAAAATCAGAATCGGGAGGTCAAGCTTTTTAAAGATCGGCAATCGGCCAGAAAACTACAATCGGTGCACCTCTAAAATAACTTAATACCTTTAAATGGAGCAATAATAATAATTTAAACACATTTTATATCAGTTGTAAGAAACTATTTACATTTCAGTTTCTAGCTAAAAATGTTTCATTAATGTCCCTCTTTATATTGAATTTCTATTCTGAGACGAATCAATAGACTAAATATGTTTCAGGCCTCGCTGAGTGTTTGGGGGCTTCATCCCCCTATTGAAGCAGCTGTTTACCCATGATTCCTTGCAGTGGGTCCAGCTGGTACCTCAGCTGGATGCTGTGGTCCCTGAAAGCTGCTTTGTGTCTCTTGAGCTGAGAGGAAATCCTGCTAAGCTGCACACAGAGGCTGACATGTTGCTGAGATCCCAGCTGGACCCGGTTCTGTCTGGAGGAGAGCTGTGGACCCGACCTGAGCTGCTGCTCCCTCAGAACCTTCTGCTCACTGACTCCCTCCATACAGAGCTACAATAGAGTCATGATGCGTTCAAGTCCACTGGGAGCTAAATAAGTTCACTAGTTCATAGGAAATGTTCACTCATTCATTCAAATGATTCACTCTGATCCTCTGAACACATGATGGGAACCAGCTTTCTGCTTCACAGAACAGTTACTGGAACCGGATCACTGGACTGACTGGTTCTGGTTTCTCTCTCCAAAAGGCCAGAAGATGGAAGATCAGGACAGAGCAGAACCTCCAGGATCCATCAGTCCATCTATGAGGAGTGACCGGTCCAAACATCGCCCTCCAGACTTCAGTAATGAACCTGGACCATCAGAAATAATGTAAGAAACCATTTTCTAACTGATTCATGTGACTTTATAGAGATAAAATCTAAATGATATTAACTGGTTGATCTCAGTGTTTTAATAAACAGTAACTTAATTTTCTTACTTCTTAATTTAAAGTTGGACATGAAGGATGTTGGTCAGTAAATCAGTAGAGTTTGAATGAAGGTCTGAATGAATTAATATGGATTAAAATGTTGCATGGAAACAAAAACAACCAAGCTTGTGAAGAGCAACAATTCAGATTGTCTGTAAACCCACTGATGTTGTGTTCCGGGGTTCTTTGTTTTCCTCGTGGGAGTCTGTTTGCTGCTTCTCACCATCTAGCCACCAGATATCGCCAGACTCACCTCTCTCCGGAGTGGTGTGTCGTCATCCTGCGCACCTGAGATCAATCCGCTCGTCAGGCGAGGTGTACAAGAGAAGCTGACTGCCAGTACTTCGATGCCTGAGTGTTAGCCAGTAACGGTACCTCTGAGCCCCCTAGAGCTTCTCTCTACGTTCCTCGTGAGTTTGATCCTCTAGTAATTTCCTCGTTGCCTTCCTCTATCTTCAGGTCCTCCTGGATTTCCTGGTTGGCAGTCACGCCGTCCCTCCGTCACCACTGCATCTGAGCCTACCTGTTCGTCCTCTGTTCCACTTCCTTGTCGCCTTCTGGATTTCTGTGGCTGAGCTCTGGACTATCTGGACCCACAAAGTGATCAAGTCCCCGGACACTTCAGCAAACCCCTCCTAAACTCCGAACCTCCGTCTAACAAGTAAGACCGCTCCTATTAACAGTTGATACTCCCGTCTCCGACGGCATTGAACTCATCATCTCCCCCCACTCTGCCTTTGCCAGTGAGCCGAGCGTTTCTGTGAGCCCGCTTCTCCCCTGGACGAGACCCGACGCTTCACTATTTTTTCTAGTTTGTGTTCTCAATAAACTCACTTCATTATATACGTGTCTCCTGTGTTGTGTTCTGCATGTGGGCTAGAACTATTGAACCCATCATGACAACTGAAGCAGTGAAACCCAACATCTTCCAGACTGGGAACACTGGCATCAGTCATGATACCAAATATAATTCAATGAAGTACTTAAAACCAGAAATCATCAATGTTCTGAGGTTCTGTTCTGACCCAGTTTCTGGTCCCTTGTTTTTTGTGGACCTTCATGAACATCTTCAGCTCCAGCCTGTTGCTAGTGAAATATTTCAGTGATGAAGAAATGTCTTCACAGGAGCAGCTTCGGTGAGGAGGAGCATCCATCCTGCTGTGCGTTGGGTCAGAATGTTCTGATGGATCCGGTCTGTACCAGCTGCCCCCAGTGTGGGAAACAACCCAGAACAGAATCTGGACGGCTGACAGCCAATCAGAGCAGCTGTGCTCCAGGTGAGACTGAACATCTCCAATCAGAGCTTCCTTCTATCGTCTCTGTGGAACCAGATCCACGTCTTTAGTTGAGACTTGGAAATTTAAGGTTTAAAAGTCTTTTTGTGGTCAGTTGTTTCAACTGAATCTGTCTTTTTCCAGCTGGTGTAACTGGAACTTATGTCCAGGTAACTGGGCTTAATAAAGTCCTCATTTAATTTGAGCCTGTTCAAAAAATGGCCACAAGATAAATGTACAAATGTCACTTTTCATTAATGTTCCTCTTTATATTGAATTTCTATTCTGAGATGAGTCAATTGACTAAATATGTTTCAGGCCTCGCTGAGTGTTTGGGGGCTTCATCCCCCTATTGAAGCAGCTGTTTACCCATGATTCCTTGCAGCGGGTCCAGCTGGTACCTCAGCTGGATGCTGTGGTCCCTGAAAGCTGCTTTGTGTCTCTTGAGCTGAGAGGAAATCCTGCTAAGCTGCACACAGAGGCTGACATGTTGCTGAGATCCCAGCTGGACCCGGTTCTGTCTGGAGTAGAGCTGTGGACCCGACCTGAGCTGCTGCTCCCTCAGAACCTTCTGCTCACTGACTCCCTCCATATAGAGCTACAATAGAGTCATGATGCGTTCAAGTCCACTGGGAGCTAAATAAGTTCACTAGTTCATAGGAAATGTTCACTCATTCATTCAAATGATTCACTCTGATCCTCTGAACACATGATGGGAACCAGCTTTCTGCTTCACAGAACAGTTACTGGAACTGGATCATTGGACTGACTGGTTCTGGTTTCTCTCTCCAACAGGCCAGAAGATGAAAGATCAGGACAGAGCAGAACCTCCAGGACCCATCAGTCCATCTATGAGGAGTGACCGGTCCAAAGATTCTAATCCACACTTCAGTAATGAACCTGAACCATCAGACAGAAAGTAAGAAACCATTTTCTAACTGATTCATGTGAATCTATAGAGATAAAATCTAAATGATATTAACTGGTTGATCTCAGTGTTTTAATTAACAGTAACTTAATTTTCTTACTTCTTAATTTAAAGTTGGACATGAAGGATGTTGGTCAGTAAATCAGTAGAGTTTGAATGAAGGTCTGAATGAATTAATATGGATTAAAATGTTGCATGGAAACAAAAACAACCAAGCTTGTGAAGAGCAACAATTCAGATTGTCTGTAAACCCACTGAAGCAGTGAAACCCAGCATCTTCCAGACTGGGAACACTGGCATCAGTCATGATACCAAATATAATTCAATGAAGTAAAAATCAGAAATCAATGTTCTGAGGTTCTGTTCTGACCCAGTTTCTGGTCCCTTGTTTTTTGTGGACCTTCATGAACATCTTCAGCTCCAGCCTGTTGCTAGTGAACTATTTCAGTGATGAAGAAATGTCTTCACAGGAGCAGCTTTGGTGAGGAGGAGCATCCATCCTGCTGTGCTTTGTGTCAGAATGTTCTGATGGATCCGGTCTGTACCAGCTGCCCCCAGTGTGGGAAACGACCCAGAACAGGATCTGGACAGCTGACAGCCAATCAGAGCAGCTGTGCTCCAGGTGAGACTGAACTCCTCCAATCAGAGCTTCCTTCTATCGTCTCTGTGGAACCAGATCCACGTCTTTAGTTGAGATTTGGAAATTTAAGGTTTAAAAGTCTTTTTGTGGTCAGTTGTTTCAACTGAATCTGTGTTTTTCCAGCTGGTGTAACTGGAACTTATGTCCAGGTAACTGGGCTTAATAAAGTCCTCATTTAATTTGAGCCTGTTCAAAAAAATGGCCACAAGATAAATGTACAAATTTGACTTTTTATTTTGTTCGTTTTTAAAATTATAAGTGAAGACTCTTACTCTGAAGGGTCATGTTGCAGCATAACATGTCATCAGCTGTAAATAAAACAAACACTTCATAGAATCAATTTGATGATTCTTACAGATAATTTTATTTGTGTTTCAGCACATTATGAGGTTAAGGGGAATGAAATAGCAGAGAGGATGGCTAAGGAGAGCAGCAATCGGGTTTTGGTTGATATTAATGTTACGTTTAGCATAACAGAAATAAAGTGTATAATAAAACAATAACAGAGAGGTGGCAAAGGTTATAGGTCAGCAAATTGCCCAGCTGCCAATATGGTTAATCTGACCTTGCTGAAAATGATTTTTGTTCTACTTTTATTGGTTATTACACCAGGCCTTTAAGGTTCTGCTGGAAAATTGGAGTTTCTAATTGGGGAAACGACTAAAGGACAATTCCACGTAATTTCTTGCTACTTTGAGCATCTTTAATGTGATCTACTTCAAAAACTAAAGTATGTAGATTTCAATCATGGTGTAGATTATTCAGGCCAGATTATCTAAAACCAAGTTTGTAGTTTTTTTTCTTTCCCTAAACGAAGCTGCATTAAAACTTCAATTTGTGAAGCTTCAATACAGGTTTGATTTCAACCCTTTTAATGTATCTGGACCACGGTCACCATGTCTCTCTATGAAAAGGGAGAACATGGTGGATTTCACTAAGCAGAAAGTGATTTAAACTCTGTCACAGAGTTCAGCTCACCTGGATTTATGGCCAAATTTTCACTAATCACAATCTATAGTTTAAAGTTTTCTGCTATTAGTGTAGAATAATGTAGCCCATATTTTAAGAGTGCAAGTATTTCAGCTTTTAAACTCAAGCAGATTGAAAATGCTCAACCAGTAGGTGGCCCTAATGGGTAAAGGCCCTTTACCCATTTCCTGAATTGGAAGCTCAATCTGAAGCCAACTTCAGCTCTGTAAAATCCAAACTGTTTCCTGAGTTTGATTCCATGAATGAGAAGTTAGATGGTGAACCACAACTCAGACCTCAATAAAACCTAAACTAACAGGAGCTGTTCCCTCTGCTGGACGTTGTTTCCATCAGAACTAGTTTGATTTGGCCATAATTTTGTGATAAAACAGCAGTGGCCTCAGAGGCCATCAAAGAGGACAATTTGATACATGGGTCTATGCAGTTGTTTGCTAAATTAATGTCTATTTTTGCAACTCTTATTCCAAGTATTTTGTGTAATTTTGACTGCAAATATCTCAGTAAACTTGAAATAAGATGAAAATATACAGATCAAGTCTCAGGAAGATATAAAAGCTTGTTTAAAGTCCATATTTCTTGAATATTTTTCAATTTCCATATAGATTTTCTATATTTTTAACTTGTTTAGAGAAAGGTATTTTTTGTCGCTTTTTTATGGTGTTAATATTTTTCAAACACTAAGAGCTGAAACAGATTTGAAAGATAAAACTTTACATCCCAATGAATCAACAGCAGCAACTTTAACTTTAATAGAAAAAATAATTAAATTGAGATAATAGTTTTCTTTTAATACACATCTGTAAGTAAAACAATTATGAGAGTTCAAATCAAATGGTTTTATGTTTTTTTTATGTTGCTGAACTTTGTGTTTATTTTGCTTTATTCTTTACCAAATGATAAACCAGCAGTCTAAATGTTTTCTGTGGTTATTAATACATCCCAGCCTATCACTGCTCTCATTACCTGAATCTAGTACCTTTCCCACTGTTTTCTCCAATATATTCTAGTAACTGTAATCACATCATCAGTGTTACATAGATAGATAGATGGATAAATCTTTATTGTCATTGTCACAAGAACAACGAAATTTAAAAAGTGCCATCAGTCAGTGCATATGCTTAAAAACAAAAAATAACTGTCTCACAATTCACACACAATGTAAGAAATAACAAATAACTGGAAAAAAAGAAATAAATAAGAACAGCCATATTCTCACATACATCATTCATGATGATTAATGGTTGTTTTTGATTGCATTTAGTTTTGTTATTGCTATCGGGTAGAAACTGTCTCTGAGACGGTTGGTTCTTGTTCTGGTTGCTCTGTATCTTCTGCCTGAAGGCAGCAGTGTGAACAGAGAATGTCCGGGGTGAGAAGTGTCCTTTGTGATGTGTTGTGCTTTTCTTAGACAGCGGTCGCTGTGCAGGTCCTCCAGTGAGGGGAGAGGGCAGCCAATGATTTTTTGGGCTGTATTCACAACCCTTTGGAGAGCTTTCCTTTGAGCCGTAGTGCTGCTGTTATACCAGACGCAGATACAGTAAGTCAGTATGCTCTCTATGGAGCACTTGTAGAAGGACACCAGCAGCTTCTCCTTGATGCTGTTCCTCCTGAGAACCCTCAGGAAGTTCAGTCTTTGCTGGGCCTTTTTTATCAGCTCCAAGGTGTTCATGTTCCATGTGAGGCCCTGCTCAATGTGGACCCCCAGGAAACGGAAATCAGCTACCCTCTCCACACATTTTCCCCCAATGGTTAGTGGTGTAATGTCTGTTTTATTCCTCCTGTAATCTATTATGAGTTATTTTGTCTTTGAGTTGTTGAGGAGCAGCTTGTTCTCCCTGCACCACTGCAACAGCCGCTCCACCTCACCCCTGTAGGCGGACTCGTCACCTCCTGAGATGAGCCCCACCACTGTGGTGTCATCAGCAAACTTGATGATGGTGTTGCTGTGGTGGGCAGAGGTGCAGTCGTATGTGTACAGACAATAGAGCAGGGGGCTCAGCACACAGCCCTGTGGAGAGCCAGTACTAAGGCTGAGGGCAGTGGATGTATGTTTTCCCACCCTAACTCTCTGCTGTCGGTTGGTCAGGAAGCTCAGAATCCACATGCAGGTGGAGTGTGGGAGACCCAGGTCCCCCAATTTGTCCACCAGTCTGTGAGGGAGGATGGTATTAAAAGCAGAGCTGTAGTCTACAAAGAGCATCCGCACAGAGCTCCCCTGCTGCTCCAGATGTGACAGAGCAGCATGGAGGGCCGTGATCACAGCATCCTCTGTGGATCTGTTGGCTCTGTAGGCGAACTGGTGGTGGTCAAAGCCAGGAGGGAGAAGTGCTGTGATGTGACCCCGGACCAGTTTTTCAAAACACTTCGTCACCACAGGGGTTAGTGCCACTGGCCGGTAGTCGTTGAGGCAGGAGATGTGAGGTTTCTTGGGTTATGGGGACTATGGTGGAAGATTTCAGGCAGGATGGGACTGTAGACAGGGCTAGGGACTGGTTGAAGATCCTGGTGAAGACTCCAGCCAGCTGATCGGTGCAGTCTTTCAGGACACGTCCAAGGACGCCATCAGGTCCAGCAGCCTTCCTTGGGTTGACAGCCCGCAGTGTGCGCCTCACCTCGTGCTCCTCTACAACGAGGAGTGTGGTGTTGTGGGTCGCTTGGTGTAGTGTGGCTGCCTCTGTTGGCTTCACCTCAAAGCGGGCAAAGAAGAGGTTCAGCTCCTGCCAGCGTGGCGTCGCCTTCCGCAGCTGCGAGGTTGGTCCTGTAGTTGGTGAGATGCTGGATTCCCTGCCACACCTGCCTGCTGTTGTTGCTGTCAAGGTAGCCCTCTATTCTCCTCCTGTAGTCAGACTTAGCCATTCTGATGCCACTCTTCAAGTTAGCTCAGGCTGTACTGTAGACGGTCCTGTCCCCAGACCTGAAGGCGGTATTCCTGGTCTTTAGCAGTCGCTGGACCTCTTGAGTCATCCAGTCGCTGGACCAGTCATCTGGTTTGGGAAGACCCGGATGCGTTTATCCACAGCTACAGTGTCAATACAGTTCTTGATATAGCACAGTACATGTTCAACCCAACAACCTATAGGTTTGATTGGAAGTGGCTCTGTTTTCAGCCTTTTGTGATCAATACAATAAAACTCAACATTTTCTTAAAGATGGTGATGATTTTGATGCATGAAGACAAAAAGGTGAAAAACAACCTGCTTTAAAACTGTTTTAACAAAGAGGGAAGGAATGTCTGAGAGACAGAAACTTTATTTACTCTGACAATATAACACAGACTGTATTATACACTGCCTGGCCAAAAAAAAAGTCGCCACCTGGATTTAACCAAACAAATAGGTACAAGCCTCCTATTGGATAAGTACTGCATAGGCGATTATCTTTCAGCTGGCAACAAGTTATTTAACCCCAGCTGATGCAATGAGTAACTCCTCATTTCTTAAACAACCATGGCAAAAGACACATCCTGTGGTCGTGGAAAAGACGTTAGTCTGTTTAAGAAGGGTCAAATCATTGGCATGCATCAAGCAGAGAAAACATCTAAGGAGATTGCAGAAACTACTAGAATTGGGTTAAGAACTGTCCAACGCATCATTAAAAACTGGAAGGATGGTGGGGAACCATCGTCTTCCAGGAAGAAATGTGATCGGAAACAAATCCTGAATGATCGTGATCGGCGATTACTTAAACGTTTGGTCAAATCAAATCGAAGAAAAACAACAGCAGAACTCAGGGGTATGTTTAATTGTGAACGCAAAAGCATTTCCATATGCACAATGCGAAGGGAACTCAAGGGGTTGGGATTGAACAGCTGTGTAGCTGTAAGAAAACCTCTAATCAGTAAGGCTAACCAGAAAAAAAGGCTTCAGTTTGCTAGGGAGCATAAAGATTGGACTCTGGAGGAATGGAAGAGGGTCATGTGGTCTGATGAGTCCAGATTTACCCTGTTCCAGAGTGATGGGCGCATCAGGGTAAGAAGAGAGGCAGGTGAAGTGATGCACCCATCATGCCTAGTGCCTACTGTACAAGCCTGTGGGGGCAGTGCTATGATCTGGGGTTGCTGCAGTTGGTCAGGTCTAGGTTCAGCAACATTGTGTGCCCAAAGAATGAGGTCAGCTGACTACCTGAATATACTGAATGACCAGGTTATTCCATCAATGGATTTTGTCTTCCCAAATGGAACGGGCATATTCCAAGATGACAATGCCAGGATTCATCGGGCTCACATTGTGAAAGAGTGGTTCAGGGAGCATGAGACATCTTTTTCACACATGGATTGGCCACCACAGAGTCCAGACCTTAACCCCATTGACAATCTTTGGGATGTGCTGGAGAAGGCTTTGCGCAGTGGTCAGACTCTCCCATCATCAATACAAGATCTTGGTGAAAGATTAATGCAACACTGGATGGAAATAAATCTTGTGACACTGCAGAAGCTTATTGAAACAATGCCACAGCGAATGCAGGCTGTAATCAAAGCTAAAGGCGGTCCAACAAAATATTAGAGTGTGACCATTTTTTGGTGGCAACTTCTTTTTGGCCAGGCAGTGTATATATTTACAGTATAATGCAAAATGTAGTAAATCCTAACAATCTGTTGGCCCAACAATTTCCAGTCTGTAATTGTTCTTTAAAGAATCCAATCCAGTCTCTGACTGAGAAAAGTCATTTTAAATGTGAACATTATTGATGTAATGAGTCATTTCTTTGGCAGATTAGAGCTTTTTATCCAGATTTCTTTCATAAAGGCTGGAAAATGCAGGGAGGAAACATTTTTCTGTGTCTATAAGGACAATGATAAGAGTTGATGTTACTGAAAACTCCTGCATTCAATGAGCCTGATGGTTTTGTTCCAACTTTATCACTGAATCATGTTTTTTACTACAATTGTCTTCTGTGTTTCATTTTTATTTTTAAAACTGAATTGTAAATGTGTGGCAGTGAGCATGTGGATGAAACTGTTTAAAGCTGATAGGAGTTGACAAAAACATCTTTAGGTGAAATGAAGCAGTTTGAGTCCAATTTACACGTTGCTGATCCAGAGAATGTGGATTTGGCTCAAACTAAGGGTTTCTGTGTTTCAATAGAAAGTGACATTAAGGAGTTGGCCAGACTTTCAATGTTCTGTCTACACGTTCTCAAATTGCAAAATAACTGTTAGCTGAACACAAAAACCACCCTGCTCTTTGGTCAAAGCATCATGTGCTGCTAATCCTGCAGACACTTCACAGTCAGACAGGGACTGAGTTTCCAGTTCACTCAATGGGGCTGCATCCTGAAGGTTTTGGGGGTTGACAAAAGAAGACTACAGACGTTGTAGACTGACCAGGGCCGGCCCAAGCCTCTATGGGGCCCTAAGCGAACTTTGGTTTTGGGGCCATTTGCTTCTGCTAACAATGTGGACTGGCTGCAATCAACATTTAAAATATTAGATCATTCGCTCAACTGCTATAAACTTATTGCATCTCTGATGATGCTGTTTGCTTTATATCCTATGCATGTATAATATAGGATACATTTATCAGTCAGTCGATTTCTGGGGGCCGATTTCTTTAATTTTGGGGGATCATGATCTTCTAATACTTACAAGTGAAGCTCATCTGATCTTATTTTCGTCACCAAAGGTTTAAAAATCAGCCTCTGTCCTCTTCTGCTCTGCAGTGAGAGGTTTGACTGACAAACCGGCCCACCAGGTCATGTCTGAATGTTTACTGTTAACAATATTCACTCCACTGTTGCCAACTCACTGACTTTTTTCCTATATTTAGCAAAATTTCAGACAAAAAAAAACAAACTTGGTATCGGTCAAAATCGGCAGGTCAGGTTTTTTAAAGTTCGGTAATCTGCCAGAGAACAACAATTTCTACATACATTATCAAATATATTGTAAAAACAAATCACTTCTTTATGAAATTGTGTGTTTTTGTTATTGTGATGACATAAGAATCGTTATAAAAAAAAATCAGCTCCACTGAGGGGGCCCCTTGTTGGCCCTGGGGTCCTAAGCTGCTGCTTAGTTTGCTTACGCCTTGGACTGATGTTGGAATAACTTTCATTGAGTTTTCTCTAATTATTGAATTATGTTTTCTTCATAGAAGTTTATGAAGAAGAACCAAACTGGCCACTTTATTAGTCCAGTTACTTGTTAGAATATTGCAAATTGTTTTTATTTTGCTTGTTTTTCTTTCTTTCTTCAGATATTGTTGGTCAGTATCAGTCTGACCTTAAAGAGTTTCTGAAGAAGAAGTTCCAGAGTCTCTCTGAAGGCGTCGCTGAAGCTGGAAATCAAACCGTTCTGAACCAGATCTACACAGAGCTCCACATCACAGAGGGGTTAACTAGAGAGGTCAACCAGGAACATGAGGTCAGACACATTGAAACAGCATCCAGGAAACAAGAAACAATCAGAAGAAAAGACCTCTTTAAAGTCCCACCTGGAAGAGATCAACCAATCAGAACAGTGATGACCATGGGAGTGGCTGGCATTGGGAAAACACTGTTAACACAGAAGTTCACTCTGGACTGGGCTGAAGGCAAAACCAACCAGAATATTGATTTCATATTTCCATTCACTTTCAGAGAGCTGAATATGTTGAAAGAAGAAAAGTTCAGCTTATTAGGACTGATTCATAAATTATTTTCTAAAACCAAAGAAATCAGCAGCTTTGAAAAGTTCCAGGTTCTGTTCATCTTTGATGGTCTGGATGAAAGTCGATTTACTCTGGATTTCAAGAACAATCCGATCCTGACTGATGTTACAGAGTCCAGCTCAGTGGAAGTTCTGGTGACAAACCTCATCAGGAGGAAACTGCTTCCCTCTGCTCTCCTCTGGATAACCACACGACCTGCAGCAGCCAATCAGATCCCTGCTGAGTGTGTTGACATGGTGACAGAGGTCAGAGGGTTCACTGACCCCCAGAAGGAGGAGTACTTCAGGAAGAGATTCAGAGATGATGAAGAGAAGGCCAGCAGGATCATCTCCCACATCCAGAAATCAAAAAGTCTCCACATCATGTGTCACATCCCAGTTTTCTGCTGGATCACTGCTAAAGTTCTGGAGGATGTGATGAAGACCAGAGAGGGAGAAAAACTGCCAAAGACTCTGACTGAGATGTACATAGCATTCCTGGAGGTTAACTTCGCAATCAAGAAGGAAAAGTATGATGGAGGAAAAAAGACAAGATCAATCTGGAGTCCAGAGAACAAGAAGCTGATTGAGTCTCTAGGAAAACTGGCTTTTGAGCAGCTGCTGGAGGGAAACCTGATCTTCTATGACGAAGAGCTCAAAAAGTGCGGCATCAACATCAAAGATGCTGCGTTGTTCTCAGGAGTGTTCACTGAAATGTTTAAAAGAGAGAGAGGGACGTGCGACATCTCCGTCTACTCCTTTGTTCATCTGAGCATCCAGGAGTTTCTGGCTGCAGTCTACATGCTCCACTGTTTCACCAGCAGGAAGTCAGAGGTGATCAAGACGTTTCTGGGAGAAAAATACAGAGAAACATCTCTAGATGAGTTCATGAAGGAAGTCATGGAGAAATCCCTCAGCAGTGAAAATGGCCACCTGGACCTGTTTGTCCGCTTCCTTCATGGTCTCACTGTGGAGTCCAACCAGAGACTCTTAGAAGATCTGCTGGGTCAGACAGAGAACAGTCCAGAAACCATCCAGAGAATCATCACCAACCTGAAGGAGATGAACACTGATAAAATCTCTACTGACAGAAGCATCAACATCTTCTACTGTCTGGTGGAGATGAACGACGTCTCATTTTATCAGGAGATCCAACGGCTGCTGGATTCAGGGAAGAAGCTCTCAGTGACTGACTGTTCAGCTCTGGCCTTCATGCTGCAGATGTCAGAGGTTCTGGATGAGTTGGACCTGGAGAAGTACAACACATCAGAATCAGGACGACAGAGACTGGTTCCAGCTGTGAGGAACTGCAGAAAGGCTCGGTGAGTCCAGATGTTTTCATTGTGTGAATGCTGATTCAGCTCTATTGTCCTCCTGTTTCTTCTTCTTCGTTGCTTCTGGATGTTTTTGGTCTTTAACTTCTTCCTTCATCCTCTGGACTATTTCAGCCATTCAACCATCTAAACATTCAGCTCATCCAGGACAGCTGCAGCTTCTGGTTTTTAGACATTTTGATCATTTTAAAAATATTTATCTTTTTATCAGTTTTCATGTTTAAATGAATAGAAAACCCTGAACTCTAGAAAAAAATCTATTTTGTCTGAAAGATCCAATCAGCCAGAGAGACTTTTACACTTTAAACTCCTCTTCACTCATTGAGCCGCTACTCCTTTTAGGATCTTTGTCTTTTTTTTTTAAGTTATAAAATCACTGTTTAGGTTTGATGGACACTTTAAAATAACCCCAATAATTGCTGCTGTTGTCATGGAAACCAGTTAGAAACTTACTGAACCAACTTTTCCTCCTCCCACTAGTTTCCTCTGAGTTTGTAAATGAGAGCAAAATGTGGTGATTGTTGTCTGGCTCCAGAAAAAGTCCTAGTTTCTGTCAGATCCTCCCAAAGCTCTGAGAACTCTGCTTCCAGAGCTGGAACCATTTTCCTCATCAACTCTTCATCTGCAGCTTTTGTTGAAGCTGTTAGCCATGAAGACCTGGAGAGACATGAGCTTCAACTCTTTAGACATCCCAGCCTCTTCTAGTTACTGGAGAGCTTTCACTGCTTCACCATGAAAAATGCTGCTGGACCCAAACGCTCTGTTTTGGTCTTCAGCTCTTTAAGAGTTTAGCAACAATTTCTTCTAACATCCAAACCTTTGTTCCTCTGAGCCAAACGGTCTAGTCCAAGTCTGAGCTGTGAGCAGTTCCTCCTCCTCTCCATCATCTCCAGTAGTTTCCTTCATCAGCTCAGTCAGCCTCTTCATCAGCTGCTTCAGCTCCTTTGAGGCTCTGATGCTGCAGCTCCATCAGATGCTGCAGAGAAAACTGAACTTTCCTTCACAGATGATAGAAGATCTTCAACATCTGACTGCAGCTGAAGGTCTGAGGACATGAAGCCTGGACCAGAACCAGAACCTGGACTTTAACCAGGAACTGCACAGATTCTCTGTGGGGTCAAACTCAGTAAATTGAAGATCAGATGTTGATCAGATGATGACATCACTGTTATCATATTTTAGTCTGTTTATGATCCAGATTGATTTCATTAGAACTGAATTTATTTCTTCTCTAATCACAGACTTGGTGGCTGTTCGCTCAAAAAGGCTGAATGTGAAGTTTTGGCCTCGGCTCTGAAGTCCAACCCAGATCTGACTGAACTGGAAATAAGTGAGATCTACATACATAAAAGTGGAGACTCTGATCTGAAGCTTGTGCTTGAGATCCTGGAGAGTTCAGTCAGTAAAGTGAAGAATCTGAGGTTTGTTTTCTTTATTTATTCAATAAAATCATTCATTTATACTTTAAACATTAGTTTAATTAATACTTTTATTGAAATATATTTTGTTTTAAAACAACCTGTTCAAATGTCAGAATAAAATCTCTAAAACTTTTTACCTTATATATTATTTTTTTTCTTATTTCAGACTTTGAGATTATTGAACTTTGTTTTTCAGTTTTTTACTTTAAAATGTTTTTTTACTGATGAACAAAATGAGTAAAATAATTCAAATGATGTAAATTAATGATGGAGATGTTTCAGTTTGGTAAAGATTCAGATTGTTTTATTTCTCATTTCTGATTCTCATCTTTACATCCAGAATGAAATGTTTTTCCTCCAGAGTCGAGCCACAAACACTGACAAGTTCAAATCATCATTAATGACCAAATCTAAGAAATGACTGATTGTAGAAAAGCAAATCTAGATGAAATGAATGAAAGTGAGGTTTGCAGCAGCAGCAGGTTCCTCAGCTTTGTCCTGAAGCTGTGGTTCTGTTGGGCCGGGTCAGAGAGGAACCGTCCTCTTCAGTCTGACAGCTGTCAGTCGGTTGGAGCCTCGTCTCTGTGATGATGCTTCATCAGGTCACGTCTCCTTAGGAAATAATGGCCTCCATTGGCTTTCAGCAGCTTTAATAAGAACCCAAGGCCATTAATGAACAAACTGAGTGGTTCTGATCCAGTTACCAAGTCGGGTCTCCAGCTGATGATCAGGAACCAGCAGAAATAGCTCAACTCATCCAGGCTGATAGAAAACTTTGAGTTTATTTTTTGATCAAATGTTCTGGTTCTGCTGGTTTGGACTCTTTAAACCAGTTTGACTGGATCAGATGTTAGAATCAGTTCATCATGTTTCTTTTACATTCAGGGAAATTAATTTTCTACATTTTTATTATTTATTTGTTCATATTTCAGTTTTAACCTGCATCCTGTTGGCTTCAGCTCACATCTTTTATTCTTTATTCAGCTTGCACAGATGCAGTTTTTCAGAGACCAGCAGGACTTCTCTGTTCTCAGCTCTGAAGTTCAAACCGACCCATCTGACAGAACTGGAGCTGAGCGGAACCAACCTGGAAGGTTTTGGACTGAAGGAGCTCTGTGGTTTTCTACAGACTGAAGGCTGCAGACTGGAGATATTGAGGTATTTTAATTATATAATTATTGATAATTCTGTGAATAATTATATATAATTGATCATAAATCAAATTAATTTCTTCTATTCTAATAAATATTTTCTGAGTTTGTTCCTGGACTTGGATCCAGAGTTTAATTTAGTCCCTCTGTGTTACTGAGTTGGACCTGCTGATCTGAGGTCAGAACAGGACAGCATTCGGACCCCCAGTGTGTAGAAATCCCCCTCATGTGAAGCAGGTCAAAGGTCATTCAACCCAGTCTAGAAAAGTGACTTCCTGGAATCTGACAGGAACAAATCAATAATCAATGATTGATGCTTCAACATTTTGATCAAAACCTGGAATGATTTTACTGACTAAAATCCTCCAACACAACATGACCCAGTACCTGGTTCTGGTTCTGAAGTCAGCAGGTCTTTATTGAAGCAGCAGCTTGTTGGCATTAATATTGATGAGAATCTTTAACTGGTTCTGTTGGACTGGTTAACCTGCATCCTGTTGGCTTCAGCTCACATCTTTTATTCTTTATTCAGATTGAAGTTCTGCAGTTTGTCAAAGATCAGCTGTGATTATTTGGCCTCAACTCTGAAGTCCAACCCGACCCGTCTGACAGATCTGGACCTGAAAGGAAACAACCTGAAGTATTCAGATGTTCAGCAGCTGAAGGATCTTGTAAAGACTGTAGAGTAAGTAAATGTTTCTAGTGAGTCCATCTCCTATCAGCATATTGAACTAAACCCAGTTAGCATCAAAGCAAAGATCCAGTGTTCCCAGTAAAGCTGCAGCTTCTCAGTGGGAGGAGAATGGTTCAAGCTTCCTGATTGGACACAGAGACAGCAATCAGCCTGAGATCAGTCTGACTGCAGCCTGGAAACCATCTAGTGGATGTGCTGCGTCACTGACTGCTGCTGGAGAGAGGCTGGAAACACTCACTGATCTGCTCTCTCCTTCCTTCTTCTCTCTGCAGGTTCTGATCTCTGTGAAGTAGAGAATGGTCTCAGTGTCCTGCTGATCCTCAGAGGTTGAAGCTGCAGCAGTTTGAGTCTAAAGAGACTCTGACTGGATCATGATGATGACCTCTGACCTCCAGGGTTTTCCTCCTGTTTATTTTCTCATGTCTGTCATTTAGTGTCTGATATTGTTTGTCTCTTTGGATCAATAAAGATCCAATTCAAACTGGGCTCCATTTAGAGGCTTCATGGAGTTTTGATCTGAACTGGATTCAACTGGAAAGTTGATCTTTTTTCTCTCTGATTCATTTTCATCCTGGAACCAGAAATGGTCTGAGAATGGAAACATGGGAATCATTTTCAGTTCAGCTTTGAAGCCATGAAAGACACTTCAAACCTCTTTTCTCTGCTGCTTCTTCCTTCTGCTGACATGAAAATGTTCCTCAAAGCTCCACAGATTAAAAGATGCTTTACTGGAAACTGCAGAGAAACTTCAGCTTCCATCAGAGAAACCAGTTTAACCAGTTTAGAACTGGATGTCCTACAGAAACTCTGATCTTAGAGCAGTTTTCAGGAACATGTGGAACCTGGAAAAAAAAAGATTTTATATATTTTATGTTCATTGTAAAAACTAAATCTTGAAGTTTTACGTCATCATTGATTCTCAGCTTTAATTTCTCTGTTTGTTTTGGTTTTTACTTTTTTAACTCCATATTTCATGTTTTGAGTTTTCTAGAGAACTTCAGGCTCTTTACTGTGATTTTACTGATTTATTCAAACCTCAGAGAATCACTGGGATAATGTGCTGATTGGTTCATGTTTGATTTTCATAATTCTTCTAATGCAATGTGGGTTGCTGGATGTTTAACGACCAAATAAAGTTTTTAAAAAAATCTTTGTGTATTTTTTATGCAGCTGACTGTGTACACATATAATAACTAAACCTTCATTTTAATCCTCCATGCCATTTTTGCTGTATTATAAGTTTTCACATTTAGTTTCACAGCTTAAATTAGTAAAAGCAGAAACATCTCAAGTTGATTTCAGCTTTAAGCTACTAATTTAGCCAGCAGTTTATTTTTGCAGTATTCAGACTGAAGATGTTTTTTTAATAAAACAGATGAGAACCAATCTTTTCAATCAAAACTCGATGAATTAAATCAGCTATTGAATTAGAATAATAACTTGTATAAAACTGCCATTTCTGTCTGGTTAATGGTGCAGCAGATCCTGCAGGGGGCGCTCTGGGGCCTCAGTGTTCAGGTCGGTTACAGTCTCATCTCCCAGACTCCTGAATCTTCTGGTTCCTTCCTGAAATGATTTCCTGCAATAAAATGTTGGTTGGAAATGAGCAGAAAACTGAGAAAAACCTGAAAAAGTTCAAATCTGACCTAAAGTTTTACAGCTCAACTCATACAAAGGAAAACATGAAAATAAAGGTGTTTATTATCACCTGGAAGGAGGCGGAGCCTCAGCTGGGTCAGGGGGCGGAGCCTCAGGTGTGTCAGCTCTAGTCAGGTTTGGATCAGAACCGGTTCAGACTCCATGCAGCAGCAGAGCAGAGTCTGTATATTTTTGTTATTTAATAAATTATCTTAAGAAAACGAAATTGATAGAAAGGATATAAGGTTTCTTTTCTTTTTCTTTTTTTGGGGGGCTTGGGGGAAAATATATGTAGCATCCCGATCCACACTCCATTCCAGTTCATGGCGGTAATGCACATCAGTAAGTTGCTTGCCAACCGCCAAAAAAGAAGAAGAAGAAGAAGAGCAGCGTCTGGATCAGGTGAGTGTTCACTTCTTGTTTTGCTGATGTTTTATTTACAATGTTTCAATGTGAAATTAATCCACAGCATAAACAACTAAGCAGGTGTAAGTGAACCAGGGTGTGATATTATTTAAAACAATGTGGTTGCAAGGAAGTAAATTTGGTAAGACTTTATTTGAAGGGGTGCAAGAAAAAAGGACATAGGATTCTTTATAAATGTTGAATTAGGTTTGAATTAGGTCCGCTGTATTTTATATTTCTGTTTTTTTGTAAATGTTTTTGTAGTTTTTTTCAGTTCAGTTCAGGTGAGTTTTAACTCCACATTCTTCTGGTTTCCAGTCCTGACTGGGTTTTCTCTCTTTGAGCTGCTGGACAGAACCAGAACCAGAACTGGGCCTGGTTCTGGTTCTGGTTATGATGCAGAACTGCAGCACCTGGTTTCAATCAGGAACTCTGATTTTCTCTGAGTTTTCATCTGTAACCCAGACAACAAGCTGAGTTTGCTCCCAGTTTCATAGTGGAGTCAAACTGGTACCAGTAGGTTCTGAGTGTTTGTGGCCCGGCTGAGATATCTGGGTTCCTGATTGGTGGATGGAAAATATTTCAATATGAAGTCAATAATTTATTGATCAGAGAGGATTTCTCTGGGCTTTTATCAGTAGAAAATCCAGATTGAATCAGACATTTTGGATCAAATGCGTTACTTTATGGACTTTCTTTAATATGGAAAACTTGACCTCTTTCTGACCATCGCTCCATTTCTGAGTCTTTCTGGTTTTAAATGTTTGCTCACTAGAAAATCATAAAATTGTTGGTTGAATCACAGCAATAATTTCCACAGCTGTTTGCCAACTTGCTAGGAAAGTTGTTTTATGTATTTTATATTTGAGTCACTGAATACAATCACGGACATTTCAAATATCCATGTTTTTCCTTTACTCTGGTTTTGTTTTAATGAGGAAAATCAAAGTCCCTGGTGAATTAATGAATGAAACGTATTCATACCCCTTTAAATTTCTCACTCTGTTTCATTGCAGCCATTTGCTGATCTCAGAAAAGTTCATATTATTTCTCATTAATGTATACTTTTAATCAAAGCCTTGTTGACTGAGTTTAGAGTTAATCACTTCCCGGAGTGTTTTACTAATATCCCTCTTCTGTGTGGCTCCCTGGGGTAACTCTGTCCACTTCTTGTGTGAGAGTCCCAAATTCATTATTTGCTGTGGCCATTTACATTTATGCGCTTTCCTGCCCAACAAGGCAAAAAGTCAATTTTCTCCAGTAAATTCCATTATTCACTGAGGCCAGCAAGAACATTGGGCAGTTCCACTACCCTCAAGCATTTCTCTTCATTGTAAAAATACATATGACACTTGGGAAATGGTTATGGGAGAGATATAAACCAAGCTATTTCTTTTGTGTGCCGAATGATGCACAAGTTTGTGAGGCTGATACCCGAAGCCAAAAGCTGATATAAGAAGTAAGGGCGCCAGAGAACCTTACAAACTCAGATAACAGCCCAAACTGTTTCTGACGGTTTTAAACACCAACACCATTACTGACAGTTTTGTACCTTTAGTGATGAATTTTGCCACGTTCGCCTGTCATTTTTTATATATATAAAAAAAAGTAAATTTTCCTGTCCTGACTAATGTGCATTGTTTTAATCAATTGATTAAATGAATAAAATTAGTCTCTTGGATCAGGTGCTGGTTGCTGCATCCCCTGCATCTGCTGTTTGGCACTGTGTGATATGAGTGACCTTGAGAAGCTAAAGGAAGTAAAGCCCCTGAAAAGAACCAGAAAAGATGTTCAGGTGGCACTTAACAGGTCGCCTCGACACTGATGGGTCATTCATACTGTTTTTATATATATATATATATAAGTCAATTTCCTAGTTGCTGAAAATGTGCAGAGATAAAATGTGGAGTGAAAATGAAGTATAATAGCTGTTAATGGAACTGTTTACACATTCAGTTGTTATACCACAAGTTTTCCAACTACACCTGCATCCCAGGTGTGGGTTGGTTGGGTGATTTATAAAGGTTTATGATTGTCCTGCTTTCCAATAAACTCCCAGGTTGCGTTAAAGCAAAATGTTTCTGCTTTTACTGTTTAACCCAACATGCGTTCTTTTACAAATTCAGCAGAAAAGCATCTAAACACTGTCTGATGGGGAGATAATTCAAAAACGCACTATGTAGACCCCTTATGGTTTTTTTTCCCCAAAGTAGTAAAAGAAGATTGTACAAAGTATATCGGGATTGTATAATATATAATCATTATGACAGGCACTTGTAAAGTGGGAGTAAAGTCTTTTCTAAATTAAAATCTGATATTTGTGGGTTTTTATGTAGCTCAATAATTATTATAATTATTGCTTCATCTGGTAAGTTTTGATTAGATGTACTGTTTATTGCTCATTTACCATTTGGTGACTGCATGAAGTCACTTTGAACAGATTTTTTTGTTTAAATGTGTTACACAAATACATTTGAATAGAACATTGAAATATGTTCAAATACTAAAATTCACAGCTTTGGTTAGAAATACTTTTGCAGTGATCTGTGTAGCTGACACTCAATGCCTAACTGCTAGCTTGCAAGCAACTACTCAGAAATATTTCTAACATGAAAATGGTCAAACTGGGCACAAATACTTGTTTGAACAGCAAAAACAATTTAACACCATTGTAAATGCACTGTCACCTAAAGGCAGAGGGGTCTTGATGACACAATCACATATTAGAAATGGAAACTGGCTAGCTGCTAATTAAAAAATTTTTCAAAATTGCTATTGCTTTGGCATCATCATGCATTCATTAGGCTTTAAGGTGCAGAGGCGACAGGGGGATATTAACAGATTCCTCTGACCTCTGTTTAATTTCTACCGAACGAAGTCAAGAACCAGTTAAGCTAAATTGCCCCGACAACACCAGCATGCGAATAAGTCAAAAGCCTTGTTCCAGTTGAAGGCTGAGGAATAAATCTTTGGTGAAAGGTAATTGCCGACAGTTTCAGCACTTTCAGAAAGAGAAGCAGGATATCTTATTTGATGGCTGAGCTGCAGTCAGCCTTGCACCATTGGGGAACAAATGCTGACAGATTCAAAATGAAAATAATAAGCGTCAGACATAATGGGTTTCCAAAAGGAAGCCTCAATAACAGAGATGTCTTGTTGCAGCATTTTTTGGGGGCTATATTTATGATGGATTTGGTGTCCTAGTTAATAGATGATCCTTTGAAAAATTCCTTGCCTTCAAAGGTTCGGTGGCCTGAAAAAGTCTGATGGCCTCAGTGAGATTCTGTCATAATATGTTTCATAGAAATAATAGTCACTGATATTTGACTAGATCTCTCTGAACTATTAAACCGAGTTTTAAGAATCGGATGTCATTTGTGACGAGAAAGACCTTGGATATAATTGATTGTTTCACATCTATGACAGTCTAGATCTTTTGTGGAGTGATACCCAAATTTTGCCGATATACATTTGAGTGTTTGAAGGGCAAACAAATTAGTAATTTATGTTGCTTAATACAAGAGTTTGACCAGATAAATTTCTAATGTTTATCAGCCCTATGAAGGCGACTTTGCCATGGTTCCTTTGGTGAAAATGAGGTTCACAATGTAAAACACAAGATAAAAATAACTCCTGCACCTTCATACTCACACCTTGGGAGCGTTCCTGCAACGCTCCCCTCCTTTTGTCCAACTTTTTCTGGTCCAAAATACTGAATAAATGCCAATAGATCTATAAAAGTTTAAACTGATTAAAAAGAAATCTTGTTCATTGGTAGTGCTTTAAAAGAAGTTAAAATGGAAAGATTGTCAAAATGGAATAATAGATCTGCAGTCATGTCACTTTTTGGAGAAGCAGGTGCCTTACAATTTGGAGAGCAAAATCCTTGTCACCAATGGAAGGATCAATGTTGTTTTAGCAGGAAACAAATGCCCCGTGTCAGTACGTTTCCACATTTGGACCCACAGACCCGGCCTTTGCCAACTTTATGCTTCTGCCAGCAGAATAGAAAGGGACTAATGTATGCCTTTTATTGCAAGGATTGCAAACAGGAGTTTAGAGCGGTCAGCCTCTATTTGAGGCAAATTTAATGCTCATTGTTCCTTCCGCCCTCTGCTTGGAGCAGCTTTGAGATTAGCAGTGAAAGTTATGCAAATATGTTTTTATTTTCCTCTTTTTGCTCCGGACCTAGCCAGGGCTAAAAAAAAAAAAAAAAAGGGCATAAAGGATTGGTCAGAGTGAAAGCTGTGATAAACAGCCTCGCTACTTTTCAGATGGACTGACAAGAAAAGAAACATAAATGTGTGTTGACTGACCAGAGGGGCAGAAAATTCACATTTGACATTTGTGGCAGGTCTTAGCGCAGACAAACGCGCTCATTCTGCCACGTGCTGCCCGCTCTCTCCCAAACACACACACACACACACCCACACACACACATGCAGTTGTGGGAGCTGACCCAAAAATAGGAACCCAGTTAAAAAGTGTGTGAGTAGGCCTGACTCTTGATTACAATCCCTGTACATTTAGCTCTTACTTTGCCTTGCATCATATTTAGTACCTGCTAAATTTTCATTAATATATTTTTAAATTTATGTATATATTTGACAGGGTTGCAACCATAAGTCTGAATGAATTTCAGACAGTTAAACATAAGACTCTGAAAAGTGTGGCTTGCTTTTTTATGTGGAAGTTTTGAAGTTGCGGAGGACGAAACCTACCAAAACATGGTCACCCAGCTATTGGTGTCGAAACTGACCATCAAAGTAATTCTCATTGACTTTTGAGCTTCAAACGTCTGCTGGAACTCGCCTGCAGGGACAGATAAACTGCTCATTCATTCTAATGCTTTGCTGCTGTGTTGTGATGTTGATCTTTTGTGAGTCACACACACGTAGAAAACAAAGTTTTCTTCAACTTGGCTATGGTTGGTCAGCTTGGTTGGTTGATCAAAATGCAAATAAAATGGATTAATACTAAAGACTTCTTCATGTTAACTTAAAATGGAAAATTGCAATTTTCTTTTTAAACTGGTTTATTGTTTCAAGTGTTATTAAAGAGATGATTTGATATAACTAAACATGCTGGGTAAACATGTCACATTTTGCTTACTTCAAATCGTAAGCCTCTGTGTTCCGCCAGACAAATGTCAACTGCCTGCCGTCATCCCTCCAGCTCTCACACACATTTGCACACGCATGCACAATCTCTCTTCTGCTACCTCATGCCTGCTCGCCCCCAACCCTCACCCTCCGCCACCACTTTCTCCCTGGGAGACTGATGCAGTGGCTGATTGCGTGGGAAGTTCCTCTGTCATCGTTAGCAGGCCTGGACGCACTTGTCAGGGGCCCCATTAGGAGGTTCCAATGAACTCTCCTTTGCCTCTGCCAGTCAGAAAGACATTCACGGGTGGGTCGGAGGGCTTTTTGATGCCATGTATGGTCAAAGGCTGAGCAATTCTTGGGAATTGCTTTTTGAGGCTCTAAAAACCCCCGTGTCGATACGGTCAACCAGTTTAATCATTGGGTAATTAACCATTCAGGTAGCAAGGGACCAATTGCTCAAACAGATGTTGCCTGGCATCTAGAGGGATGACTTAACAGCCAAAGAGGTCCTTATCTTCTGCTGAGTCATGAATAAAATGTGTTGTGTGTGTGTGTATGTTTTTTTTCTTCCAGTGTAAGTTGATCATTCTCCATTTGATGAGACCTGAAACTTTTTCACCTCACCCCGCATGAGGACATAAAATGGAAGTCTGTATTTAGTTTGTACTCAACTTAGCGAAGGGGCTAGTTGCTCACAAAGGCTACACTCTATCTGGTCCGCACAACTAAAGGGCACCAGCACAAATCGGTGTGTTGCAAAATCAGCAGGAAAATGTCCAGAGTATGCAAAGCAGTGCTCAACCTCAGGGTCGGGGGAGAGGAGGAGGAACCACATGGAGAAGAAGCAATTTCCAACTGAAGAGATTTCATACCAACATCTGATCATGAGCTATTCAAGCTTGTCAAACCGTCACGTCACTTTATGCCCAAGAATCAGCGATCTGTACAGCTCAGCAAACCATCAATCACTTGGCAAAATATTAGAAAAAGCTGTATACTGTACCTTCATATTTAGGGTGATATGAAGGAGTATTTTCTAAGGTGGAAGAATGAGATGCTTCTCAGGCACCGCATGCTGTATGCTGTCCTGCAATATTACGATAAATCTGCCCTGCATAACATTTAAAAAAACAAAACAACTCAGAAATATAAAGGTCAAACTCATCATTTTGAGCTTATTGTAACCTTAGGAAGAGATGGAGCTTCAAATGTTCGAGAAGAAAAGGGAAACGGCAGAAAATGACTTGTTAGAATTTTTTTGTCTATCATATTGTACATGTTCAAAAAGTAAATAGGACAATTTCAAGGTGATTTACAGAACATTGGGTCATGTAACACTGTCGTTTGAAAAATGGATTTTCTGTGTCATTCATGTTTGAAGATATTCCTGTACACAGATATTCTGTACTGTTTTTGGTAGATCGGGTTTGCATACATCAGTCATCTGATGTATCATTGTGTGTGTGTGTATATATGCAATATATACAGTTATCATTTTTTAAAACCTTAAAAAAAACTGTTCATCTGGACTGAAATGGGTTCAGATCCAAACTGATGAAACTTGAATTATGGAAGATGCAGTTATTTTTGGCCTGTTGGATAAAGTTTTGCTGCTCATACATGATGCATATTTCAGTGATAACTTAGAAAGTGTTGTTGGTCCATGAAGACCTGTAAAACTCACCAATCATGCCATTAACCCACTTATCAGATTTAGCAGGGTTCTATTGTCCTACCATATGTCTGGATTCAAATTTCTTTCTTTCTGTCTTTTTTATTAATTTGTGAAGCAGTGTACAGAAAATGTCTGACCTGTTACTTTCTAAACCTTTAATTCAGTTCATTATTCCAAGTTGGGAAGCGTTTGGCAGCTCAGAGACGGCCGTCGTTTATCTCAGTCTTTCCAAATGTCCCAATTCAAAGGTACCTCAATTCAAGCTTGAAGTACCTGGAGACCAATCAGAATTGCCTGACATTTTTCCATACTAAACAGAGCAGACTGGTTGATAATGTTTTCCAGTTGAAAATGAAATGAAATCCACATGGCTTGATTTCTCCCATTAAAAGAGTTTTTTTTTTCTTGTGCTTTATAAAACTTCTGCTGATTCCAGGAGCATATGAGTTTGTCCATGTAAATATGTCTATTGTCATCCAAGTCTGATGGGGTGCACATGTGTTTATGATGCAAGTCAGTCCATGTATTTTGTCTCTTGAGCAATTTTCCATCTTATTTGCAAAAGGTTATTCTGTGTGTGTGTGTGTGTGTGACAAAACCAGATAGGGGAGAGCGGGGTATTGTGAGACATTGGGTAATGTGAGACACCCCTTATATCTAGGCAATGGAACAAAATTATGGTAATGTGACCATTATATTTACAAGCCCCTCCCATTCTCCCCTTGCCAGGAAGGTGAAGTTGATGCTGTTGCTGTGGTAAGTATGTTTTTTTCATAAAAATGTGTTTTTTGCACGTGAAAGTAAATTTTCTAGCTATAAACGTAATTAACTATTGTGTCAAAGCAAATTAATTCAGGTAGAAAAATTTATATCATGCATGTTGATGAACTTCCAACATATACAACCATGTGATTGATGCTAGTTCAAGATTAGCCTGACTTGCTAGAGATGTTGTTTTTTATAAAATGATGGCTGTGGGGTTAAATGAGACAAATGCCGTGGGGTAATGTGATACACTGTCTTACGTTACCCCATCATGAAGTACAATTTAAGTTTAGTCTTAAACATATTTAGTGTAATATTACATTACATCTGTTTAATTTTTATGTCATAACCATTGTAGAAAAGCCATCATGCCAAGAAAGTACACCAGGAAAACAACCTGGGGACAAACACCCCTCGCAGAATTGGAGAATGCAGCTGCTGAGGTCAGGCAAGGAAAGAAGTCTTTAAGAAAAGCTGGAAGGGACAGAAATATTGACAAGACAACCCTACAAAGATTCATAAAGAAAAAAGAGAAAGGGCAAGTAAAATCAGTAGCCCGGAGTGCAGTAGCTGAGGCAAAGAGAATATTCACAGATGAGATGGAGGAGGAGCTTGCTAAACACTTGAAACAACTAGCTGACCAGTTCCACGGCCTTCCTCCAGTTAAGTGCCGTGAACTGGCATTTGAATACGCAAAGAGAAACAATATCCCTGTTCCAGCCAATTGGACAGAGAAACAATGTGCAGGTATGCTAGGGTGTGCAAGTGATCACAAGCTAAATAATAATGCTAAATAATAATCTTATAATAATAAATTATCTACTCTCTAGGAATAGAGTGGTTTCGGAGGTTTCTTGCATGTTGCCATCTGTCTGTCCAAACTCCAGAGGCAACATCCCTGGGAAGGGCTACAGCCTTCAATAAAACTACAGTAGGGGAGTTCTTTGACAATCTGGCTGTAGTGATGGACAGGTGACACTTTTTTAGTTGCAAATGTTTTAAGTTAGCTTTACCCGTAAGATTTGTTTTGAATTCTGATAAGGTTTTTTTTTTTGCCTCTCCTCTTTCACAGGCACACATTCCCTCCACACATGATTTACAATGTAGATTAAACCGGCGTCTTTACAGTTCAAAAGCCACGACAGGTAAGCTACACATGATACACAAGAGAGCACCATACTGATATTGAGTGGATTGTGATAATAACCAGTGAACCTGTGAGCTGGAAAAATGAATGGAAAGAAATTAAATACAATGTACTTTTAGACCAATAGTAACCTACTGATTGTACATTTGTCCCTGATTCTAGACTTTCTATCTTGATTCAGGTTGTGACAGAGAAAGGAAAAAAGCAAGTTGGTTCTATCACATCATCTGAGAGGGGAGAACTAGTGACTGTGGTGTGTGCAGTGAATGCTGCTGGGAATGCCATACCTCCTATGTTTGTCTTCCCCAGAGTTAGGTTTAAGGATGACTTCCTGATAGGAGCACCTCCAGGAGCCAAAGGTGCCTCCACCAGAACAGGATGGATGAATGAAGACAAGTTCCGATTATGGGTCCATGTTCTGAGACCCAGACTGTGCATTAGCTGGTTCTGCTTGTACTTTGCTCTTGACACCCAGATACTAGCTAAAGGTCCTGTGCTATGATTCTCACACTGTGAATGTTAATTAAAACATTTTGAAGTATATTATGTTGTATTTGATTTACATTTTAATACTTTGGGTTACTTTCAAGTGCTAACTATAATTAACCAATCTCCGTAACACTGATCCTAGTCTGACATTTTTTTGTTTTTGAAGGTTAGGTTGTCAGTCAGGATTCAAATTGTTACAACATGTGTTATGGTAGTATTAAAGTGGAAAACGTAAGTGTATCAGCTTACCCCCAAATGGTTCAATTTACCCCATTGATTTTTCTGGTCTGTCTAACTTTACCCCTGATCTGGGGTAAAGTGAGACACAGGACCACTTTTTTTAAAACAATCATATTTTCATTGTCCTTTGTCTTGACGATTTTCTGATAACTTCCATAGCTAGGAAACATCCCAAATTAATAGGAAATGTTTACATTTTACTGATACATCATTTTACCTTGCCTATAGGGAAACAAATGTAAAAAATGGCTCACAATACCCCGCTCTCCCCTATGCTTTTGGAGCGTACAGCGGGCCTGAATGGGGGAAGCGAGTGTTTTAAAGCAAAAGCTTGGTACGTCAAGGAGATTAATGTCCTGCTATTGTCTCCAGCTCTCATCAGAACACTTTTATCTCCAGAAAATGATGGAGCTTGCACTTTTCATTATGTATGTTAGGTAGCGAGCGGCGCTTCACGCCCCGTCTCGGGCCCTTACCTCCCCTTTCACAAAAGGATTGCTATTTGGGGTGAATGTGAATTTGGTGTGTGTGTGTGTGTGTGTGATTTATACATGATTAAAACTTCAGTATTTGGAGAGGAGTCCGTGTGTGTTGCTATATGCAGGCCTTACTCGTCATTTGTGGCTTCTGAATACTAATTCGACACAATAGTTGATGTTTCAGGACTTGCAAATATGGATCTGGAGAATATGGATTACTCTGGAGGGGCCATCGATTGTTTAAAGTGTCTCTGAAAAATAGGATGGCATTTGTTTTTAATTCTTCCTTCCAGACACATCACTGGTTTTTTTGGTCATGTGTACTTAGTATTAAAATGATGCGGAAGCAACACACATCAGAGAATGAAAATGTTGCAATAGGTACTGTATATGTATATATTTTTTTCCATTCAATGACTCTATTTAAAAAAAAAACAATCTGACCATCAGAGAGGTTAAATTCCTGAATTAAAATTTTGTTTTGCTTTCCTTCTGACACAGCAAAATCTTTCTTGGCATAATGTATGCTGTGAATCATGACCACACCATGCATCTAGCATACAGACTTTTTAATGAACAGAGAATACTTAAAGTAGATTGTTAACTTAAGTTAACCTTTTTACCTGGTGAAGGCTTTTACTAAAAATTGACCAAGTTGACACCATAAATATAACTCCTTGTGCCGGGAGTTATCATAAAAGGGGGCAGTTCAATAAATGTGATTAGCTGAAGGCGGCTGGAAACACTGAAAAACCATCTTCAGCCATCCCTTATTGAAATTCAAAAATAATTTATTGATTCCAAAGGGAAATTAAACTTGCCTCATTAATTCAACTTCTTCAAAGAGTTGGGTGTTGAGACTGAACTTATAGTCTTAAAATGGAAGAGCCCTTGGCTGTAGAAGAAGTTCTACGTGCTCTTAATAATATGCAAAGTTCAAAATGCCCAGGACAGGATGGATTTCCTGTCGAATTTTATAAAACGTTCAGTCTTAAATTGGCTCCCCTACTACTGAACATGTTTAGGCACTCATTTGAAACTGGAACTCTCCCAGCATCCTTGTTACAGGCTTCTATTTCTTTGATCCTGAAGAAGGATAAAGATCCTTTATCTTGTGGCTCCTATCGCCCAATTTCTCTTTTAAATGTAGACTATAAAATTCTCGCCAAACTTTTAGCCCTCCGTTTAGAAACTGTCTTGCCATCTTTGATCAGTCCTGACCAGACTGGATTTATTAAGGGGAGATATGCCTTCTCCAATGTTAGACGGTTATTTAATGTGCTCTATAACCCCACAGATTCTTGTGAAGCTGAATTTGTGATTAGTCTGGATGCGGAGAAGGCGTTTGACAGGGTGGAGTGGGGTTACCTTTTTTATGTACTTCAACGTTTTGGATTTGGTAATAAGTTTGTTTCATGGATAAAGCTCTTATACACTTCCCCACTTGCCTCTGTCAAAACAAATTCCATTTACTCTAAATACTTTCCTCTTTTCAGAGGCACTAGACAGGGGTGCCCCATGTCCCCATTACTTTTTGCAATAGCTATAGAGCCATTGGCCATCTCACTTAGATCCAATACACATTTAAGTGGGGTCACAAGATCAGGCATTGAACAACGACTTTCCTTGTACGCCGACGACTTGCTTCTCTATATTTCTAAACCAGCCTCTTCAGTCCCTATTGTACTTTCAACTCTTGATCAATTTAGCCGCGTTTCTGGCCATAAACTAAACCTTGGTAAAAGTGAAATTTTTCCATTAAATTCGGTGGCTCGAAAATATTCACTTGCTTCTCTCCCATTTAGGGTTGCCCTTGATGGTTTTACATATTTAGGTGTTGTTAAGGAAGAAAGTTATTAGGTTAGCTTAAACTTTTGGAAAAAGCATGGCTCTCCTTTCCTCCTGTTAGCCGGGTCTCGAGCGGATGTCATCACGCTGGCAAGGAGACGGCGAGGCACAATGACGTCACAGATCACAGAGTTTAATTCATACTAAGCAATCGACAACAAAGCTGCAGAGATACAGAGATATACATTTTATACAGACATGGGGAAAACAGACAACACGAAACACATAAGACAGACAAAGGCGCCCACGTGGAGGAAAAAGATGGAAAAAAACCTCTCTTGCTGGCTTGCTGACCTGTATTTTTAAATGTAAGAGGCGTTTCCCTATTTAATATATGCAGTCAAGGCGTTCCGTTCTTTGACCACTCAGAGACCTGCCCCAGCCCCCAAAGAAACCCGGAAACTCCCCTCACCACAGCTCAGATGTCTGGTTTTTATCTGAGTAAGAGGACGGACCACTTCGTGGTCATCTCTGCCTGATACGGAAGATCCCTGGCGCCAAGAAGTCCCCTCTGCTCCATCGGAATGTAACTTTATTGCTCTGTGTGTGGGGGAGGCAAAAGGGCCCTGCTTTTGTTTGAAGGTCTGCTATTGTGAGCTCCCCCATGCTCCACAGAAAACTGTTCCAAATAAAGTGTTGACTATCCCTTTACACATGTCATAAGATTAAGTGTATTTTTAGCATTAAATAATCATTTTCCTTAGCAGTGTTAAGGTCAAATGTAAATTTTGCGACCTTTTTAAATTTAACTTTGAGCCGTTGGTGGACAAGGTCAAACAAGACCTAGATAGATGGTCTTTGCTTCATTTATCCGTTGCTGGGAGAATTAATACGATTAAAATGAACGTGCTTCCCAAGTTTTCTTTTCTCTTTCAGTGTGTCCCTGTTTTTATCCCCGTTTCTTTTTTTAGCAAACTGGACCAAATCATCACTGGATTTATTTGGGATCATAAACCCTCTAGAATTCGTAAATCATATCTTAGGAGACCAAAAAGTGTGGGTGGAATGGCATGGCCGGACTTTATGTTTTATTATTGGGCATCCAATATTAGAATTCTTAATTATTGGTTAAAGGCAAATGATTTGGACAGTGCCCCGGCTTGGCTGGATTTGGAAGCCTCATCCTGTATACGATCGTCTTTGTCTGCTTTAGTTTATGCTCCCAAATTGCTATCAGGAGCTGAAATTCCGATCAACAAAATGGTGAGAGTGACTCTGAAAATTTGGTTTCAGTTCCGCCGCTATTTTAAATTAAACCTTTTTTCTTTACAATCTCCTATCTTCAAGAACCCTTTATTCCGGCCCTCTATGATCGATAATGCTTTCTCAGTTTGGTTTTCTCATGGTATCAAAAGCTTTAGTGACCTCTATGAGGAGGGTACATTTGTCTCCTTTGATCAGCTTTCTGCAAAATTCGACCTCCCAAAGAGCCACTTTTTTCGTTACCTACAGGTCCGAAGTTATGTTAAGGAAAAAACTTCTCTCTTTCCCTCTAAACCTCCTGTTAATGATTTGGATAATCTTCTGTCACCTTCCCCACCGAAAAAGGGTCCTATTTCATGTTTGTATGAGAGATTGTGCTGTCTTCGTGAGTCCCCAATTCTCTCAATCAAAGCGGCATGGGAAGAGGACTTGGGTTTTCTGTTTCCAGATGACTTGTGGGATAGAATTCTTTACCGTGTTCATGGTTCGTCACTGTGTGCCAGACACGGACTAATTCAGTGTAAGGTCCTGCATCGCACTCACTGGACTAAGGCCAGGCTTTCTAAAATATACCCAAACGTTAGTCCGGAATGCGATCGTTGCCATCAAACACCTGCCTCACTGATCCATATGTTTTGGTCATGCCCATCACTAAAGCAATATTGGACAAACATTTTTGCAGCCTTGTCTGAAGTAGCTCATATGTCCATCCAGCCTGATCCACTAACTGCATTGTTTGGTGTACTTCCTGAGACGGTTTCTTTGTCAAGACTTGAGGCTGATCTGGTTTCATTTCTCACTTTGTTGGCGAGGCGTAGAATATTGCTGTGCTGGAAATCAGCTTTACCTCCCTCATTTGAAATCTGGATTAAAGATGCTTTACACTTTAGTAAACTTGATAAGATTAAATTTACCCTACGAGGTTCCACAACTAAATTTTTAAAGATTTGGCAGCCGTTTTTTGATTTTGTTCAGACATTGCCGTCCCGTATGGTGCCCAACTAAATTTTGCTTTTGCCTGACCTTTTTATTTACATTATCATATTATTTATCAAATTATTTATTTTGTCATTAATACCCATTGATGTACCTTTTTCTTAAATCCTTCCCCCCCCCCCCTTTTTTTTTTTTTTTTTTTTCTCTTTCTTTCACTATTAAGACCTATATTTATATCATTGTACTTTGCACACAAGACTAATGTCTTTTTTATTTCTTCTTCTAACATATCTACTTTTTGTTTTCTCTTGTTTTCTTTTCTTATTCCTCGGGATTTTATTTGGGAAGGCTTATCCATGTGTTCTGTACGACTTATGTTCGGTTCTGTTATAGAAAAAAAGTTTACATATCTTGTTCATATATTTTTGTACATTTTGTATTTTGATGTTAAAACCTAATAAAAAATATAAAAAAAAAAAAAAAAGAGTTGGGTGTTGGCATTAAAGATCTTTCCTAGCGGTATGTCTGAAATCGAATTTGAAGAAGCCTTTGACTGAAGACACCATTTTTCCAGGACACTCTCATGAAGCGGATGGTCATGGTTGTCCATAATTTTCTTCATCCTTCTTTGCATTATCTCCAAACGTTATACAGTCGACCCCAAAATATAACCAGCATTCTTTATCAGGATTTTGAGCCTTTTTATGTTTCTGGGTCTGATGCTGCTATACCAACAGCTGCCTGCAGAAGAGATAAGACCTTTAAATTGCTCAAAAATTACATTCTCCTCTGCCTCTTCTTGTAGACGGCCTCCCTACTGCATCTGCAGTCTGGTGTTCAGGTGAACACAAGGGTATTCATATTCCTCAACCATCTCCACTTCTTCTGCCATGATGGGAACAGTGTTTGAGCTAATCCTGTTCCTCCTGAAATCTACAATCATCACATTTCTTTTGTTCACATTCAAGATGAGACGATTGTTCCCACACTGATACACAAAGCAGTTCACCAGTGTATTTTAGAATTATTTTTAAATCAGTTGTGGTTTATCATGTTGTGGCTGAAATTAATTTTCAAACATGCAGCGTTTTGGAACAAATAAGTGTGGAATCAACTTCCAGCCTTTCAAAACCAAAAAACAAAGCATTTTATAGCTTATTAAAAAATGATGGCATTCATCATTTGACTGGGTCTAAATAAGATTTGAGGCAGGTGCAATATTAAGGGATTCAAAGGTTTTCAAGACCTGCTTAAGGGATTGTTTTAAAAGATCACGTTCCTGGGTCCAAACTTGTGGTATTTGTAGAAGTTCTAGTGCCAAGGTTGCCAGGTGCTTGAATGGCACACTGGATAAACACTGTGCTTTGGTCTCGATGATTCTTAGTTCAACACCAGCATGGTTTTAAAATTTCACAAGGAAAACTGACTATGTGGTATTTGTAGAAGTTCGAGCGTCAAGGTTGCCAGTTGCTTGGATGGCACACTGGATAAAGACTGTGCTTTGGTCCTGATGGTTCTTAGTTCAAGACCTGCATGGTGTTAAATTTTCACAAGGAAAACTGACTATGTGGTATTTGTAGAAGTTCAAGCATCAAGGTTGCCAGTTTCTTGGATGGCACACTGGATAAAGACTGTGCTTTGGTCCAGATGATTCTTAGTTCAAGACCTGCATGGTTTTAAATTTTCACAAGGAAAACTGACTATGTGGTATTTGTAATATCTTTTTCTACAACCCAGGATGAAAAAAAAGTCAATGTGTAGTGAAACTTTACGAAAAAATACAAAACCTTTTTCCTTGCTGTTAATCGCCATAAAAGCATTTCAGCCAGAAATAAAATCAAAGGATGACAGTGAATCACATTTGTGGTATTTGTAGAAGTTCGAGCGTCAAGGTTGCCAGTTGCTTGGATGGCACAGTTGATAAAGACTGTCCTTTGGTCCCGATGATTCTTAGTTCAAGACCTGCATGGTTTTAAAATTTCACAAGGAAAACTGACTATGTGGTATTTGTAGAAGTTCGAGCGTCAAGATTGCCGGTTGCTTGGATGGCACACTGGATAAACACTGTGCTTTGGTCCCGATGATTCTTAGTTCAAGACCTGCATGGTTTTAAAATTTCACAAGGAAAACTGACTATGTGGTATTTGTAGAAGTTCGAGCGTGAAGGTTGCCAGTTGCTTGGATGGCACACTGGATAAAGACTGTGCTTTGGTCCTGATGGTTCTTAGTTCAAGACCTGCTTAAGACAAGGTTTTGCTGTAAAATATTGTTAGGATGAACAGGTAATTCCCCCCCTCCAACCGGGGGGGGGGGGATAAGGGGGGGGGGTGCAGGGGATAAGAAGAGTAGGGAGGGAGAGGAGAAGATGGGGGAAGGAGAAGATGGGGGGAGGAGAAGAGAGGGGGGGGACAAAAAGAGTAGGGGGGGTGGGAGAAGAAGAGAGGGGGCTAGGAGAGGGGGGGACAAGAAGAGTAGGGAGGAGAGGATGGGGGGACAAGAAGAAGTAGGGGAACTAGAAGAGTTCCCCTACTTCCCCTACAAGAAGAGTGTCCCCCTCCCCCCGTAGGGGGGAGGGGGACAAGAAGAGTGTCCCCTCCCCCCGTAGGGGGGAGGGGGACAAGAAGAGTGTCCCCCTCCCCCCGTAGGGGGGAGGGGGACAAGAAGAGTGTCCCCTCCCCCCGTAGGGGGGAGGGGGACAAGAAGAGTGTCCCCCTCCCCCCGTAGGGGGGAGGGGGACAAGAGTGACAAGAAGAGTGTCCCCCTCCCCCCGTAGGGGGGAGGGGGACACTCTTCTTGTTACCTGTTCATCCTAACAATATTTTCCAGCAAAATCCATGCCTTAAGCAGGTCTTGAACTAAGAACCATTGGGACCAAAGCACAGTCTTTATCCAGTGTGCCATCCAAGCAACTGGCAAACTTGGAGCTCGAACTTCTACAAATACCACATAGTCAGTTTTCCTTGTGAAATTTTAAAACCATGCAGGTCTTGAACTAAGAACCATCGGGACCAAAGCGCAGTCTTTATCCAGTGCGCCATCAAAGCAACTGGCAACCTTCACGCTCGAACTTCTACAAATACCACATAGTTAGTTTTCCTTGTGAAATTTTAAAACCATGCAGGTCTTGAACTAAGAACCATCGGGACCAAAGCACAGTCTTTATCCAGTGCGCCATCCAAGCAACTGGCAACCTTCACGCTCGAACTTCTACAAATACCACATAGTTAGTTTTCCTTGTGAAAATTTGACACCATGCAGGTCTTGAACTAAGAATCATCAGGACCAAAGCACAGTCTTTATCCAGTGCGCCATCCAAGCAACTGGCAAACTTGGAGCTCGAACTTCTACAAATACCACATAGTCAGCTTTCCTTGTGAAAATTTAACACCATGTAGGTCTTGAACTAAGAATCATCGGGACCAAAGCACAGTCTTTATCCAGTGTGCCATTCAAGCAACTGGCAACCTTGACGCTCGAACTTCTACAAATACCACATAGTCAGTTTTCCCTGTGAAAATTTAACACCATGCAGGTCTTGAACTAAGAACCATTGGGACCAAAGCACAGTCTTTATCCAGTGTGCCATCCAAGCAACTGGCAAACTTGGAGCTCGAACTTCTACAAATACCACATAGTCAGTTTTCCTTGTGAAATTTTAAAACCATGCAGGTCTTGAACTAAGACCCATCGGGACCAAAGCGCAGTCTTTATCCAGTGCGCCATCAAAGCAACTGGCAACCTTCACGCTCGAACTTCTACAAATACCACATAGTCAGTTTTCCTTGTGAAATTTTAAAACCATGCAGGTCTTGAACTAAGAATCATCAGGACCAAAGCACAGTCTTTATCCAGTGCGCCATCCAAGCAACTGGCAAACTTGGAGCTCGAACTTCTACAAATACCACATAGTCAGCTTTCCTTGTGAAAATTTAACACCATGCAGGTCTTGAACTAAGAATCATCGGGACCAAAGCACAGTCTTTATCCAGTGTGCCATTCAAGCAACTGGCAACCTTGACGCTCGAACTTCTACAAATACCACATAGTCAGTTTTCCCTGTGAAATTTTAAAACCATGCTGGTCTTGAACTAAGAACCATTGGGACCAAAGCACAGTCTTTATCCAGTGTGCCATCCAAGAAACTGGCAACCTTGACGCTCGAACTTCTACAAATACCACATAGTCAGTTTTCCCTGTGAAATTTTAAAACCATGCTGGTCTTGAACTAAGAACCATTGGGACCAAAGCACAGTCTTTATCCAGTGTGCCATCAAAGCAACTGGCAACCTTCACGCTCGAACTTCTACAAATACCACATAGTCAGTTTTCCTTGTGAAATTTTAAAACCATGCAGGTCTTGAACTAAGAATCATCAGGACCAAAGCACAGTCTTTATCCAGTGCGCCATCCAAGCAACTGGCAAACTTGGAGCTCGAACTTCTACAAATACCACATAGTCAGCTTTCCTTGTGAAAATTTAACACCATGCAGGTCTTGAACTAAGAATCATCAGGACCAAAGCACAGTCTTTATCCAGTGTGCCATTCAAGCAACTGGCAACCTTGACGCTCGAACTTCTACAAATACCACATAGTCAGTTTTCCCTGTGAAATTTTAAAACCATGGCGGTCTTGAACTAACAATCATCGGGACCAAAGGACAGTCTTTATCAACTGTGCCATCCAAGCAACTGGCAACCTTGACGCTCAAACTTCTACAAATACCACAAATGTGAGTCACTGTCATCCTTTGATTTTATTTCTGGCTGAAATGCTTTTATGGCGATTAACAGCAAGTAAAAAGGTTTTGTATTTTTTCGTAAAGTTTCACTACACATTGACTTTTTTTTCATCCTGGGTTGTAGAAAAAGATATTAGACTCTTTATGAGGACATTAGTTACAAAGCAGATAACACCCAATTTTTACAACAAATGCTTAATGTCACTGACCCACCTGTTACATCTTCATCTCTCCTGACAATATTTTCCACAATGTTGGGAGTGCAAATTTGAGCATTTCTAATGAAAACATTACTTTTCTTTTGTCCTGTTTACAAAAAAGTTGGGAGAACTCCAACTTTTAAAGGTTGGTGTCTGTCGGAAACAGGACTTGAACCTAGTCTATGATGGTGTTGAGGCGGTGAGCGATGGTGAGAACGGTACATTCCCTGAACTTATCCCGGATGGTTTTCTGAATCAGCTCGTCTGTCCTGCAACAACAAAGATGATCTGATCGGGCCTCCGTGTGTGTGTGTGTGTTTCTCTCCGTAGCGTACCGGGGGTCCACGTTGGCCGTGGCCTCGTCGATGATGAGGATGCGGTTCCTCCTCAGGACGGCCCTGGCCAAACACACCAGCTGCCTCTGACCCGCGCTGAAGTTGGAGCCGGACTCGGCCAGAACCGTCTCCAGCTTTCCCGGCAGTTCCTCGGCTACGGACTTCAGCTGGACCTGAAGGAGATGGGAACGTCGCCGACGGTCGTGATGTGACGCAGTTACTAAAGAAGATGTGGTGAACACTCGCCTCCTCCAGAGCTTTCCACAGCTCCTCGTCAGAGTGCCGGCCGAAGGGATCCAGGTTCTTCCTCAGCGTGTCGGTAAACAACACCGGGTCCTTCAGATCGGAGGGAAAACAAAGACAACAGAACCGTTAATGATCCTCTCTAGTTCTGTGCTGCAAGGCTGAACTAACTGATGCACTGATGTGCAACAAAATAACTACTGTAAATCACCCTAAAATTACTCATTTCTTTGTTTGTGTCACTATTTGGCACTTTATTTAGTTTTAGATTTACTCAGAGGGAAGAGCTCACAATAATGTCCTAAAGTAAGAGCAGCACAGGTTCAACATATTTCACTCAAGTTACTGTAAAAAATAGACGTCCAATAAATTATTTCACAGTAAAATTGTTTTTTGATACAAACTCTACTCAAGTACTGAGTAGCTGATCAAATGATCAATCATTTAATAATTAAAAATTACATCATCAGAGAAACCTAAATTTAAAGTTACATGTAGATTTTATGGAAAACCAGTCCAATTTCTTGTGGGAATAACAACAAATAACTACGTCAGGCAAAGTCATTCTTAGAAAAATCCGTTTTCTTTCAATTTAAACCTGATGAAGCTTTAAGAAAAACTAACTGTGTGCGTCTGTGTTTGGTGAATATCTGGTTAAAAGATGTTTAAGGATTGAAAATTCTGATATTTTTATTAAATTGATCAAGTAAAATTAAAAAGTATTGCTTGTAATAGTAAATGTCACTGTTTGTTTGGTTGAGTTTTTTGGTTAACGTTGTGTTTTTCTGTGTACTTCCTCCCTGTTTAAACCTGAATGTTGTCCAGTTCCACTAAAGTCAAAGAAAATGGCGACAAAGAAAAACAGCAACACTGATTTTAAAAAGTTACATTTTAAGTAGCTTAAAGCAGCATTGACAACAATAATTTCCAGAGCAGACTGTAGATAACTCTTGGTGGTAAATCTTTGACCGGCTGAACACACAGCGTGTGTGTTTGGGTCCTGAAGAACCTGGTCCAGGTATTCCTGTTTTTGAGTTTTCGCTTAAAAAGCAGCAAAAAAGGAAAATTGGCAGTATCAGCAAAAAACTTTGAAATCGGTGCATTCCTGGAGTGACAAAATAGAATGATAAAAAAAGATACTTAGGCAGAAATTGGCCTTAAGTTTGACTGATTATCATGAAGTTTGTGGGTTTTAATCTAAAAATCCTAAATTAATCATGTAGATCCACTTCATTAACAGACCAAGATCTGAACCCACATCCTTTGTATCTGAGGTCTGATGCCTTAACCTGTGGACCACATGACCTTCTACGCTTTGCCAGTTTCTCGTGGCGCATTTATCTTTTCAGATGTCAGTATTGACTGGAAAAGGCTGACAAAATAGACATTCTTTCCAGGCTTTGAACCCTTGACCTTAATACTTGGTGTCTGATGCCCTAACCTGTGGACCACATGATCCTACACACTCCTGAAATTTCTTGTAGCACATTTATTTTTTCTGCTGTCAATGGTGACTGAACGAGGCTGACAGAATAGACATTCTTTCCAGAATTTGAACCATTTTGAACCATAATATCTAAAACATGGAGCAACTTATTAGATGTGCAAAGATAGTTTTTGTGATGCCATTCATCAAAATGTAATGTTACTGGTTTTCTCAATTGTTTACTGGGTGGTGTTTTCATGACTGTGTAGTTTTGTGTTTTTATGATATAAAGCACTATGAACTGTCTTGTTGCTGAAATGTGATATACAAATAATCTTGAATGATAATTAAAACTGAAGAGCGTGTTTACTTGCAGAGCATCTGATTAAATCAGTCAATCCAGGTGTGGTGGTGCAGGTAGTCACACCTTTAAACTGAGAGTCATTAGTTAAACCTGTCACTCAATGAGCAGTGAAACTACCCCGAAAGTCATTCATCTGTCACTTGATACATGAAGATCAAAACACCTCAACATATGTCATTAAAAGTGTGAACGATCATGTGGTCAACAGGTTAAAGCATCAGACGACAAGTACAAAGGACAAGAGTTCAAATCCTGGAAAGAATGTCTATTTTGTTAGCCTCAATCAGTCACTATTGACAGCAGAAAAGATAAATGCGCCATGAGAAACTTCTAAAGTGTAGAAGGTCATGTGGTTAAGGCATCAGACCTCAGATGCAAAGAATGTGGGTTCAGATCTTGGTCTGCAAATGAAGAGGATTTTCATAATTAGTTTGGTATTTAATGGGATTTTTAGATTAAAACACCCAAAGTTCATCATAATCAGTCAAAATTGAGGATTAATGTTGAGAAGAACATGATTTCTGCTTAATTTTGTTGTTTTTTTATCAATCTATTTTTACTCCAGGAATGCACCGATTTCAAAGTTTTTTGCTGATACTGCCGATATTCCTGTTTTGCTGGTTTTCAAGCAAAAACTTGAAAACAGGAATATCGGCAGTATCAGCAAAAAACTTTGAAATCGGTGCATTTTTACTCCAGGAATGCACCGACTTCAAAGTTTTTTGCTGATACTGCCGATATTCCTTTTTTGCTACCTTTCAAGCAAGTGTAGTTTTGACTGCAAATATATCAGTAAACTTGAAATAAGGGATCCTTACTTAGCTAGAGCTAGAAAATAATAATAAAAAACAATTAAGCTTCATTTAAAAATATATACAACTGTCATAAACAAAGATGATTTTATTTTTACCAGAATGTTTCTCTACCGCCCTCTTGTGGTCGCAGCTGATAATGACCCATCTAGCAAGCAAATGCTCAGATGACGTTCGGCGTCCAAACAACAATGAGAAGAATCATGGATGATAAAGCAAAATTTCAGCACAAATTTTAAACATTATTCAATACACAACTTATTGTTTCTATATTCTGTTTCACATCTTTCAGAAAGTAACCAATAATAATAACTAAATGTCTATAATACTTGTGGTTTTCTTTACATAAGTTCTAAACAAATCAAATCATAAAAACGCTGATGAATGCAGAATACAGACCACTTCTGTACAACCAAGGTGAGCGTAACCTCGGCACCTCTAGCTAAACTCCTTTTAAAATCTGTTGGTTTTAACATTAACTGACCTGTAGGACACACACACACACACACACACACACACACACACTGACCTGCTCACAGAAACGTTATAATATAGTTAAGTAAAGTGTTTGGTTCAGATAACTGAACCCTGACTTCCTGAAGAAACTCAGAGTTTGTTGAATCTCACTTCTGTTCTGAAATGTTTTTTGTTCTTCAGAAACTTTTCATGTCTGGAGAAACCGCTGAAGCTCCATCAGAACCCAAACTGCAGCGAGTTCAGATCGGAACCAGAACCTGGACTCGACTCAAACCAGCCGACACGCTCCCGCTGGAAACCTCGCCCTCCATGTCTGCTGGTGGCGCATTCATGTTTCACTGGAAAACGCCAGACTCTCTGAGAAGATGACGAATTTCTCCAGAAACCTCCAGGATTCCCTGAACTCGTTTGTCCAGACCACAACTTTGTCATGTTGACACAGAGTGCTGCATTAGACACCAGATAGATAAAACACTGTTTTTAAATCAATCAGATTAATGTGTTTCTGCTCCACTTGGGGCTGTATATTTACACTTTTAAAACTCGTTGGGAGTTTTTCAGTTCTTACAGCATCAACTCAGGAGCTGAGTTGATGCTTCTGAGTACGATTCGCATATTTAAAAGCGAATCGTGTCGAATTTCCAGCACCAGGCTCACTTATAGAAGTGAGGATTTTTCTGTCCTAATTTGAAAATGAAATGAGAAAAAAACTGGAAACAAAAACAAGATAAAAAAAAACACAGAAGGTGCAAAAAACCTGCAGCAGCCTCATCTTGTTTATGTCAGCTAATGACGTCATCATTTACAATAACAAATAGCCCATAAAAGCATCACTTTGACCCAGAATCTACCTGTCTGGTTACATGATGTCTCCCTCTTGTGGCGGAACCTTGAACTGCAGCACGAATTCATGAGAGAAAAGTGACATTCCTGCAACAACAGACAACTTTAGCATCAAAATACACAAAATATATCAAAGAACGATGTGAGACTGTATGAAATGGTGTAAATTAGAATAAAAAAAATCATTTTTAATGACTAAAGTAGCTTTGATTTGCAAAAGCTAAATGTTTTCAACGTTTATTAGTAGAATAGTGCTACCAACTTACTATATGTAGCAAAACCGTTTTGAGGGAAAAAAAACAACCAATAGATTAGAATGATTTTTTGAACCACATTTCGGCTTTGGGATGATAATTATTGTCAAGAAAGACTCAAACTCCAGTGACTGTTGTGATATATTCGTTAATCCCTATACATATATTTTCCCTCTTTAACATTGCACATTACTGTCATCATTTCTGGACAGAACAGACAGATGGTGTATTTTGGTCAGATCACAATTAAATTAATAAAAAATAATCAATAAATAATAGAAAAATCTTATCCACACAATCACATAGAAATTTCTACATATTGAATACAACAATGTAACAGGACAGTTATTCCAGTGTATCTGTACAAATAGATTTTCACATATTTTTTTGCACATATTTCACATACTTTATGATATATTTACTGCACTTGTGGCCAACATGAAGTGACGAGTTACAGTCGTACCTCTGGTTCTGAGTTTTTAAAGGTTCCCCAGAGTGATGATAACAAAAAAAACCCGGGTTTTTTTGTCCAGGCGTCTTTTATCCTCGTTTGGATAAATCCCCGGCTGCAACAAGCTTCTTCTCTCTTGTGTCCATGAAACAGTGGCAGACAATATCTATGTTATGAAGCCAACACACTTCACATTTTTACTGCAGAGGAAAACGAGTCAGTTAACATGAACAAACACTCCAGTAAACAGTGACGCCAGGGCTGCTTTAGTCTTTTTTCATGTCCTTTTTTCTTACCAAATGCACCTTGTGACAAAAAGACAAAAATAAGGCGATTAAAATGCCTGCAACAGAAAAATAAGACATTTCCAGAAATTTCCTCTGCAAAATCTGCCACTTAGAGAATCTAGAAGGCTGCACTTAGGCTTTAAATTTGGTTTTTAAACTAAATTTGTCATAAAATTAAAAATATTATGGATTATGTCTTGGATTTGATGCTAAAAATCTGAGAAATGCTGTTTAACCATTTGGATTTTATTCCAAGTATTTTAGTTGACTTCACTCATGTAGAGCTAATGAGCATTTCATTCAGAAAAGAAAAACAAATCTACACACAGCACAAGAAGAAGCTCCTACTTTTTTTAGCTAAACTTTTCCTTTTTGTAAAGCTCAACATTTCCTGGATAAATTAGTTTGCATTGATTGTGTATTATTGCTGATTTCAGTAAAGATCAGCTTCATGCCTAGCGCAGCAAATTAAATGTAAATTTAAAGAGGGTTAGAACTGTTGTGCAGCTAGCTGTTACAGGAGGGTAGAAAAGAAATGCAGCTGTTAAAAAGTCTCATAAGCCATTAACTCAAAAATGATATGAAAAAAGCCTTTTTTTATATGATGATTTAAAATTTCTCCCTATAAACACAATATGTATGAATCCAACTTATCAAAAATTGTAAAACAAAACAAATTCTTAAGGAGGAAAATACTTTTTCACAGAACTGTAGCTGAAAACGTGTCAGGAATGATGCGTTCATTTGAAGTATTGAGACGTTTTCCGCCTCAATCAAACTAAACCAAACTCCTTGAGTTTAAACTGATAACGTACTGAACTTTCCTACTTACTTTCTGACTTCGTCAAACCGACAGCGATTCGATCCTGGTCCCTCAGCCCATTTTCAACACAGATTCACATGCATCCGCAACTTTTCACCCAAACAAACGGTACAGTGTACTCCCCACGCACGAAGACCCACAGAAACGCACGGTAAAGCTGGACGCACACTGCGTGTGAGTTTTGTTTGTGCCTACACCCAGGAGTCGGGGGACCCGGTGAACTTGTTGGCCCTGTTGGAAGGCCTCCGCGTGGTGGAGTAGAAGTCCACGTAGTTGGTGTTGGCTTTGAATCGGAGCGACTGGGTGGCGTAGCCGTCGGGCGAGGACGGCAGGTGGACCGCTTCGTCCTCGTAGCGCTCCTCGCCGTAGCCTTGAGGCGACGACAGGTACATTCTGTAGCTGTTGTAGTTCTTCCTGTCGGGTTCGTCGTAGAATGGCTCTGGATGCTACGAGAGAAATACTGGAGTGAAATAATTGTTTCCACACCAAGTTGAAAGAAATATCCTTCAAAATCCATAAAAATAGGTTCAATTTGGAGATATTTGAAGGATCAATTGACTAAACTCCAAATGTGCTTGCTAACACTGGCTAAAGTGTAAACTTTTCTTACCTGTGATCTTCTTATATCCTCTCCTGACTGGGAGGAATATGTCCCAATAAAATAGGGAGTTTTCTTGTCTGACCCTGCCAAAAGACATTAAAACAAATTAGCATTAAAACAGTAGGGCAGGTGTGTCCAAAGTGTGGCCCCGGGGCCATTTGTGGCCCTTGAAATTATTTTGTTCAGCCCCAACCACAAGTCAAGATTGGTACAAATTTGGCCAACAAAATATAAACAATTGATGCCCAAAGACATTTAGAAATGGACTTTTTTGATTAATAAGGTAACAGTTCTAAGCCCTTTTTTATGTTTTTGGTCTTTAATATACAATTTTATTAAAAAATATTGGTTTATTATTGCAAACAAAAACAAACAAAAAAAACCCCCCAAATTTTAGCATTTTCAATTTCATGAATTTTGTAGCTAAACTAGCCAGTTTTGGCTCCCTGGGGAAACAGTTTGGACACCACTGCATTAGGAGCTCAGGTACACAACCCTGAGGAACGCCAAAATACCAACCTGTGTACTGCCGTTTGTGTAAACTGTCTCCATAATATGTGTCGAGTTGCATAGATGACTGCGCCCTCTGGTAGTTTGAGCTGTGTCTTCTTATCCCGAGCATGGCGGGCGAGGATGTTGCACTGCCACCTGGTGGTGAACACAAAACAGGAAATGTTTACCTTAAAGTTAGGGTAAAATATGGAGGATTATCTCACATTTCATACCTGACTGGATGACAGGGGACATCTGCAGAGGGCTGGTGGGCAGGGTCGGCTGGGAACGGTAGCGGTCTCTCTCCAGGGTGGACACTGGGGTGACAAAGTGAGTGTAGTTCCATCCGTCCTGTTTGCATGTGACACATCACAACAAGAAGTCAAATTCACTGGGAAGATCCAGCTTGAAACTGGAATGTTTTAAACGTAAAGGGTAACTTTTGTTAAATATTCCACCCACCTGTTTATAGAGACTCCTCAGCTCTCTGTATTGCCACAGTGTGTTCAACACCTGAGCAGCAGCCTTTACTACTTTCATTGAGTACCTGTAACACCATAACATATGAAGAACCTTATTTTACTTTCTGTGTACCCCAAAGAGCCAATACCAAAAGAAGCAAATAATCAAGAAAATATATTTTTTAAATTATGTGACCAATGTTTTCTACATACCAGGATATATGATCGTTGGGTTTGCCATACCGGTTTATTCAAACATTGATTTGCTATGTTGGATTATATGAATATTGGGCTTGCCATACTAGATTTGCAGCCATTGGGTTTAGCTGTAATAAATAAATAAATGATATGAAGATGGAATTTCCATTTTGCACTATTTGAGCATTTGGCTTGCCGTACTGAAGAATATGAGCCTTGACCTTGCCATATATGGTCATGTGAGAAATCGATTTGCTATGCTGGAGTAAATGGACATTGTGTTTGCCGTAGAGGAAAAGGTGCAGGATTTGCTGCACATGATTACTAGGTATTTAACTTGCCATACTGGACTTTTTGGTTGTTGGACTTGCTGTACTAGATTATATGAGCACTGGGCTTGCCAAACAGCTTGCTCCCCACTTCTGTTAATCATCATGTGCCTGATGCACTTTCTGCCCTTCAACCATCTTTAATTAAAAGTTCAGCCTCTGTTTTTACCCTTTCCCTCGTCCTTTGCTGATGTCCACCAGCTTCTCGATGCCGCCGCTGTCAGCCAGAGCTTTGGCGTTCTCCATGTTGCGGCTGGTGACCTCATGCAGCGTGCAGCACACCGATGCCACCGTGTCGTCGGACAGCACAGAGGGAGTGCCGCCCGGCAGCCGGTTCACCAGGTCCCGCATGGCGTACTTTCCTGACATATTCAGACATATTCATCTCATACAGCTGCTGCTTCTCCAGTTTGTCTTCTGACTGTGTGTGCGTACCGATCAGCTCCTTGTTGCGGCTGTCCAGCGCCATGTTTCTGAGTGCGGTTGCGACGGAGCAGACCACCCGATCGTTGTCCATCCTCAGCAGCTCCACCAGGATGGGCAAACCTTTCTCTTTACGCACTGCGGCTCGGATGTAGGCGGAGAACTGCAGATGAAAACACAAACTGATTTCCATATGACTCAGTTTACTTTTCCTGAAAATGAAGAACGGTCAATTATTTTTTAAAAATTTATTTTATCTATATTGAGTCACAAGAAAACAAAATTTACAAAACATTTAGCCACAATAGCATAATACCAATTTTGATATTTCAGAAGAATAAGTAAACCTGTGCATCAAAATAAATTAAACCATTACAACTCTATTTCCAGACGTCCAGATTTAAAGGAACTCAGTGTTTCGGGTGTTTTGCAATTTTCTGGAATTTAAAGAAGTGTCTATTAATGTGCTTTAAATCACTTTAAATGTTTATCCATCCAGGTATCTATGGTTGTTTTTTTCTTTATTTTGTTACTTTTTTTAAACTTCTTGAGCTTGAGAATATCTTGTGAGGCATTATTTATCTCTTTTCTGTATTATTTTGTAGCAGGACAGTCTCAAAAGTAAAGAATGCTACGTTGTGATGAAGTGAGATGTTCTACCTTCCAGTTTCCAGCGGAGAGGTTCTGCAGGGAGCCGGCGGCGCCCTCCAGGGTGGCCGGGTTGGAGCTCTCAGCCAGCAGGTTGAGGTACGGCTTCACCACCATGGGGTGCCACAGCAGCTCCGCCCCCCTCAGAGACTGGCAGAAACCTGGGATGGGGCCGACGCCGTCCCACTGCAGGGCGGAGAGGACGTCAATAAACCTCTGAAATCCGATCAGGAAACGACTCTTTCCTCCGCCGTCGTACCTTGCCTTCGGCCCAGCCGCCCCTCTTCCTGCCGCGCCGTCTCTTCCCCCAGCACAGGTAGTCCAGCTCCTTCACCGGCGAGGAGAAACCCAGCAGGGTGTCCAGCTCCTGGTTGCCAAGGAGACGGGAGGACGGCATCTCCACCTCCAGGCGGTACGAGAGGTTCCTCAGGGTGCAGACGCTGTTCTCCACAATCTGAACAGGAGAAACGTTTTTCTATTAAGAATAATTCACCCATCAGTTTGCTTTGTTTTCTTCTTCACAAATTATAAGTTGAGCCTGAAGGTGGCGCCACATGAAAATATTTGGAAAATTTTAATCCAGTAATTGCTAAAAGATCAACTTTGTTTTACTTTTAAGCAATACATATATTTGTTCTTATTTGAAGTTTCTAGAAACCACATAAAGTTTTTATTTCTATAAATGTTTAGGATCAGAGCTGAAGGTAAAATCTTTCTGCTGGAACAAATCAGGCTTTTGGGTTAGAATAAAAAAATACATTTTGATCTGATTAACTCAATAAAATCTAACTGTAGTTTATTTTTATAGATGTTTTGCATAAACCACCAGTATTAGACTCCCCAATATGAATATCTGAGTCCACCATTAATAATAAATAAAATAATACATTTTCTAAAAAGTTCAGATTGTTGATCTGCTAAATAAATTATTTTCTCCACAAAGTTGTCTGTTTAGTTACATTTTACATGAGTAATATAAACTAGTACTTAAATAAACCATATGGATAAATCTTAGACAACCTTTGATGAAAACAACAACAAAAAACTGTCATGACTGAATTATTAAATAATAAAAAAAGAAATTTGATCATATTAGAGGTTAAAATGCAAGTGCGAGCTGAAGTGCTTCTTCATCACAGTTTGCTGGGTGACAGTGTTCAGCTGAGTTCGTCTCATCCTCAGCCTCTCCTGCTGGGAATAAACTGAGAAGCGTGGCGGCGGCACCTTGCTGTCGTAGTCCGAGGTGTTGACGCAGGCCTTCAGGATGTGCAGCAGCGAGTCGACCAGGCCTTCGCAGCAGCGCAGCTGGCTCCTCGCCTCCTCCCCCGCCGAGCTCAAGTTCCTGACACACAAACACACACCGGCGGTTCAGACGGCGCTGCAGTGCGCGGGTTCCCCCACAGGGTGGCCAGAAACCTGCCCGGATACAGGAGAGCAGAGAGCCGCCCCTCCAATAGGAGCGGAAGGAGAACGACCGCACAGCAGCACTGAACTCCCACAATGCATTTCTATACCATTAATCTACAGCTGCACATCAGCGTGAATGAAGAGAAGAGCTGCAGGCTGCAGAGGATGGAGTTCACTCTCTGTGAGATTCACTTCAGCTAAACTTTGGATAAACACACTTCACACTTTAAAGCAGCTGATTTTTTCTCCTTAAATTAATTAGCAAGCAAAGCTTTTAAATGAGACGCATCAACACTTCACAGCTGCATAAAATCTGCAGCATTATAGCATCGTTAAGATGACAAATAAATCCAGATGGAAGAGATCAATGTAATAAAACATCAAGCAGCTCAGCAGCTTAACGAGGCAGAATCAAAATAATTAGACTTTTTCTTTTATGTTATAACTACAAGCTTGAAAAAGTGAGATTTTATGTGACAGACAAAAACAAAGTGAAGCATATTAGTCAGATGGAAGATAAAAATACATAGTTTTCAAATTTTTTTTTTACAAATAATCTAAAATAGTGTGATTTATATTGATATTTATGCACCCTGATACATTAGTTTACAGCTGTACAACTATCAGCTTTAAACTAAAAGTTTTGTAAAATAGTGAGATTAAATGGAGGGCATTTGTGAACATCAAGTTTTTCCACAGATCTTTGAATGGATTTAAGTGTGGACTTTAACTAGACCATTCTACCATGATCTAACCCATTTGTCTGTTTATCCCTAATTTATATTTTTCAATTAAAACAATAAATAATTTCACTGTGAGTCAATTCTTTTCTATTTACCTGCTCAGCAATAAATTAAAAATGCAACATTTTAACAAAACAGTAAAAAAAGAGAAGAAATTCTTGTAGATCTAAAAAAAAAGGGTAAAAGAAAATACAAGAAAGTTAAAAGTGCTTCTGCAAGACTTTATGTATACTTTTAATACAGTTCCAACATTTAGTTTAGGGTGCGTTTGGTTCGCGGCTCACCTCAGACAGCCGGTGGTGTTGCGCAGCAGCATGGAGGACTGGAACTTGACCTTGTGTTCGTCGCGGTGGGATGCGGTGCTCCAGCCTGAGTGGGGGATGACCACCGTGTTGGTCAGCGTGCTCAGAGCGTCGCGGATGATGGTCATCTTCACCGCGTCGCACGAGGAGAGGTTCCACAGGACGCCTGACCAATCAGAAACAAACGTTGAGATCTTGCACTTGGATATTTGCATTAGAAACAAGATCAGAAACAATTGGTTTCCTTATAAAACAGGAAAGACGAAGTGATGCTTTAAAGGTGCAGGTACATTTGTGAATGTTAAGCACTGTGCCTGGAGTTGTTGAAGAGCATCTTCAAAGAAACGGATCACCCTGTTCTGTAATCATCCCAATCCAGAGCTGAGTGTTTAAGAGTAGCAGCTCTCAGTGAAAGGACTCTCCTCTGTGTTTCTAGCAGCTTCAGATCCGCTGGTGCTCGACAGTATGTGCCGAGCCGTCGGCGCCTCCTGTTTCCAAAGCACATTATCTGAGCATCTGTCCCGGCGGCTGTGCCGAGATCCGCTCCGCCAACAGTGTGCGGCGAGTGTTTAAGCCTCTGCCACTCTCACCTCCCACCGAACAGCCAATCCACGGATTAATGCGCCGCCTGCGAGCCAGCCAGCCGGTCAGACGGAGCCGCAGAGCGACGCGCAGTCATCGAGCTGGCCAGCTGGCCGACAGACCTCGCTAGCAGGAGAACTCCCACGCACATCACAGCGCGATTTCAGAGTGTCACGTTAACGTTTGGAGACAGAATTTGGTCATTTGGGTGCTGAAATCAAATATCTGATATAATAAATATCCATAAAGCTTAAAACTATTGAATTAGTTCAATAATTTGATTGGAAGCAAGGCTGAACTCACCGAGACTATCAATTGTTCAAGCTGCATGTTTGTGCAGAGAAATATTTTAACCCTTTCGAATCTGGTTGTACTTCACTAAATATATATATAATGTATATACTGTATATATATATATATATATACAGTGTATGTATATATATATATATATATATATATATATATATATATATATATATATATATATATATATATATATACACTGTATATATATAATCTACATATAGAGTGAGGTTTCATTGCAAGGTTCCAATACTAAATAAATAAATAAAAAAAGAAAAGAAACAACCTTTTATTATATATATTACTATAATATACTGTATATATATATATTTTGCATTAAACAACAAATAAATATATATATTTTTTTATCATATAAATTATGATTAGTGTTATTTTTAACAAGTCTTCATAAATAAGTAAAATAAATAAAAAGCATGAAAATTGATTTTAAAAATAATTCTAAAAATATACATAAATGTATTTTTTATTATTTATATATTTTTTCAACTAGTTTTCATGTTTTTTTTGTATATCATTTTATTTTTAATGTATTAGTGGGAGTATTACAGCAAAATCTCTCTGAACACGTTCATATTAAGTCTGCAGTTGAACGACAAAAACGCCTGTCTGTCAAAAAATTGTTTAGATACGAGTAAGGAGGCATTTCGGAGACCAACTTAATTCTGATTGGTTAGTGTCATAAACAGGCTCCGCCTTATGATCCAAATAAGGCAACAGGGGCAAAGAGTTTATCAATTGCCCCACTGCAGAATAATGTAATGATGTATTTGTTTTTAAACTGTTTCCATAATGTATCAATGTAAAATACATCAAAAATTATATCAAATTATGTCATATTGTATCAAACTGTGCTGTAACATTTTGCATCGCATCAAAACTTGTATATTGTATCAACATATCAGATTGAAACATGTTGTAACAACAAAGGAAGCTACAATATTCTGGATTGTATCAAATAGTATCGCAGCACATACATGATGTAGCTGCAGATAGCTAAGTGGCGCAGAGTTAGCCGACGCTAACAGGCGTACCGGTGACCAGCTCCCGAACTTCGTTGTCTGTGGTTTTTCTGAGGAGGCGCAGCAGAGCGGGAACGCCGCCGCAGTTCCTCAGCGCCACCTTGTTGTTGTCGGTGGCTTTGCTGTACACCAGGTTCCTCAGAGCTCCGCAGGCGCTCTTCTGGACCTCAGGCGTCTTGTGATCCAGCAGGTCCACCAGGTGCTGGATCCCTCCCAGGTGGCAGACCTGCAGATCCAAAACCAAACTGTTGAGTTTGTGTTATTCTTAAAATACTAATCAACTGTTTGTGCTTAAAACTTTTACTCCAAATATAAATATGTTTCCTCTCCTTTTCTTCTTCTGAGTTTAAATTGTAGTTGAAATTATTTGATTCTGCTGTGTCTAAAAAACTAAAAGCTCATTTTAGGGCTGCATCTAACAATTATTTTAGTTATTGATTAACCTATTGATTATTTCGGATGAAAAAAAAGAGTTAATTTTCATTTAAGCTTTTATATTGCAATATTTGAAATACATTAGAAGATGCAAATAACTGAATTCCTTTTTAATGAAGAAAGTAAACATTTTAGTTAAATTAAGCAATAATGTATAATTTCTTTAGGCTTTGTAATTTGTAGCAAAGGATTCATCTGTTTTTTACAGAATTGAACCAAGTGAAGCTAAAACTGTCACTTTAGGAATTATAAGTAGGTCAATTGACAGACAAAGAAGGTATTTTAATCTTAAATGCAAAACGTATGTATATATTGTACAGCTTTTGCTTAATTTCTACTCTAAGAGCGTTTTTTTTTATCTGCGCACTCCAGTTGACGAAGTATATAATCAACTAAATTAGGTGATTATTCTTTCACTAAACGATTAATCGTGATTAATCGTAATTAATTTTCAAGGAAATTAAAAGCCTCCTGCATATGAAGCCACAGTGAAAACGTTAGCTGCAGGATTTCAGTGCTGAGAAAGTTGGCACCGATGTCAGGTGAAGTTTTCTTTGGAGCAGATGGTGCTTTGACTCTGAATCTGGCTGCCTTTCCTAAAAAGTCAAATTTAAACTTTAAAGGCTTAGAAACAGCCAGAGCAGCGATGCATAAAGGAAAGTAGAATGAAAAACATCCTGAAAAGCTGGTTTAGAGAAATATAACCGCATTTACTTCATGAAACTCCAACAGCAGCAGGTTTTCTCAGAGTGACGCTTGTCGTGATGCGTCGTCTTATTTTTAGCCAGACCGCCGCCCAGCATGCCTCGTCACCTTACCTCCACCTTCACCCTGTTGTCTCCGTAGCACAGGTGCTGCAGGTAGGCGGCGGCGTTGGCCTGGACGGAGGGGAAGTGATGCTGCAGCATGTGGATGACCTCTGGCAGCTCCGGGTCTCGCCACGCAAACTCCCTGAACACAGACAACATCATGGGTCAGTTTGTTGCTTTGGATGTTGACTCCAAAAGCTAAACATATTTTTTATAAGATGCTCTAAATATTTTCCATTTCAAAACATTTCTAGTGAAGTTTCTGAGCACCTGGGGTCCTTGTGGATGCTTTCGATGGACGGCGTGCGAGTGATGACCCGGTCCACCAGCGCCGAGTGTCTGTGGGAGTACACAGGCTCGGTGGACACCCTGATGGAGTCGACGAACGCCGCCGCTGAGCTCAGCCCGTAGCTGCTTCTTTGGAACGGCAGCGTGCCGCAATGGCTTGTGGTCCGAGGAAGGGTCCCCATAGCTGAGGGCGCGACATGAGTTAGAAAATACAAAAAACACGGCTACGTTAAACAGAGACTAACCATTTAAACTGAACACAATGTCTGAAAGGCAGCTTAAATAACGACTAAACAAAATTAAAATGGCTCCTTGGATACTTCACTATCGCCCTCCACAGAGCGCTCAGCTCAGCTGTAATTCTTTCCATTAGGAAGCTGCAAAGGAACATGAAAGGCTTCAGCCTAATTAAGAGCTGACCTCAGGGAGCAATAATAATCACAGCTTCCCAGCCTGCAAACCACATTTTACAGAGTTTTCTTTTAAAAAGAAATGATCTGAGGAGAAGCAAAGGCCTTAAGACGAGGGGAGTGGCAGACTTTGGTGTGGAGATCAGGTTGTTTGTGCCATTTAAATACGAGTTAAATGCAAATTAATGCGCTGGAAGAAATCTGAAGACTGGCAGCAAAAATAATTTTCTTCCCACAACTGGGACCAGCTGAACGATTACAGTTTATTTGGGAGGTTTATTACTGTTGAAAGGTCGAGAAAATTAATTATTTTATGTCAACATAGTAAACGTATTCACACCCCTCACATTTGATCACAAAAATTAAAATCTGAAAGATTTCTCTTTTAATCTTTTTTACCTTCAGTCCACAAACAAACTAAAAAAATTTTCTCTTATAATTGCTACTATTGGACATTTTTAAATTAAAATTATTTTACTAGTTTCCCAAATGGTACATACATTTTTTTAACTGAATATTCCATCACTTAGATTCTCTATCTGTGTCCTGTGGTTGTAAGGGTGCAGTACCTGTGTTTGCTCTGTAGAGGGAGCCCTGGGGGTCGTGTGTGGGGCTGTGGTACAGGGGGCTTTGGAAGGAGCGGTCGTCGAAAACAGGCGTCATCTGGCAGTCTGGCGACAGGGCGGCTCGCAGCTCGGGGTCGATCTGCGTCCCGTGGCCGGCGTAGGAGCTGTGCAGCCCTGCAGGAACACAATCAGCCAAAACGTGAAATCTATTGACTAATTATTGACCAATTATTACTAAAGATCAATGCAAAGGGTTTTAATCAAATTTATTATAACAGTCTTGGGTTTTTCATTACAATCTAATTCTGTATTGTGGCTTTTTGTCTAATTCAGTTAGTTTCTAGTGTTTGCTCGTTTTTATTCGTCATCATTAGCAAGTTATAGGAGTAGTTTTAGGTTTTTCAGACTTTTGTTGAGTTTTGGGTGCATAATTAAAAAGGTATCGTATTATGATTATGCATAAATTGATTGAATATTTAACAGAATATGCCATTTTCAACTAACTGGTGTTTTTTCCCAACTTTTGCTGTCGCTATTTTGCAGATTAGCAAAAGTCTGACGTAAAAATCAATTTCACATCAGTTTGAAAAGCTAATTAACAGATTCAAAAACACAGAAATGTAGAATATTATATCTATAATTTCACTATATTTTAGCAAGTTTTATAAACACACAATATAATTCCAGTTAGTTATAGTTTTTCCCCATTAATCATGATTTTTATTCATTCCAGTTAATGAAAATGTTTGCTCAATTTCAGTTTTTGTTACTTTTATTCACCTTTTTGTGGAAAACATACATATTTCATGGAGACTTTGTGCAAAAAGCCTGCATGAAAAGCAGAGAGAATTTGCCGTTCGGCTTAAAATCCGCACCATGACTCTGGTCATTGGGTTTGCTGCAGGCCTTGGCATCAGCAAGCCAAACAAACGGGGCGAAGGGTTTTTCCATCCTCCAATCTCGCAGCAGATCAGCTCAAAGAGCGCTCCAATTATAAAGAGGCTTCAGGGCAGAGGAGGGAGGGAGGACAGACTCAGTGGATCAGTTGAGCAGCTCAAGCGAAAGATTTGCACATAAAGCTGGTGATGAAGGAGTCATTTCCCTGCTGCGCTTCTCTTTTTTTATGATTTACATAAATTTCCTGTTAAGATCAACTGCAGAACATAAAGAAATGTGAGCCTGGGACAGAGTCAGGACATTTATGTCTCCCTTTCCAGTCTTCAGCTGCAGAAAGCAGATCTGTAATCTGCAAGTTAGAGGATTTTAAAGGCAGAAGGAAACAGCTGATTCAAGAAGAGAGGTTTGGACCGACTCATTTATTATTACAGCAGTTACGAAACGGGATGTTATTTAACTCTATTAATTATGAAGACGACTCTATCAGAAAGTCCCCAGGAGAATAAATTCACTTCTAAGTTTGTTCAAGTGTTTTAGGATGTTTTAAAAAAGTAGATTCATTTATTTATTTTTACTTTAAGCTGCACAAGATCGATTAAAATAAACATTATTTTAATAAAACATAAGTACTGTAAGTTGGGTTTTGTAGGATTTTAGCTTAATAAGTAGAACAAATGGTTTGTTATTTCAGATGTTGGGTAAAAACACCATCAGAAATATTACACTATTACATAAAACTGTAATAATTTTTAGTAAGTTCGTCATGAAATCCAAAACTTATTGACTGATGTATCAATAATGATACAATATATGAGAAATCCATGTGAAGATTCGTTACAAACATTTAATAAACTATTAAAATGATTAAGGTAAAGACTCAAAAGTACCTTAAAGGAAAAGAAAACTTTAAATAGGATTTAAGTTAGAAAGTAGGACAACAAGAACATTTTGTCCAACTGATGCCACACAAGAAACTAAATAAAAAACATTTTTCACTTGGATTTCAGTTTCAAGCTAGCAGTTTAAATGCTAGAACAGTTTCAGCTGATGTGTTTTTAAAACTATTAATACCATTTGTTCCTCTGTTAAAACCATACATCAGTGCTTTGCTCCTGTTTTATAGTTTCTGCTGAGTTTAGATGCCTCCAAACTGGTTCTCCCAAACAACAACACTTCTTAGTAAAGGTTTTTTCTCAATAAAAAGGCTCACCAGTCAGCTTCTGCTTGTTGGCAGATTCCCCGTCACTACCTAAGCTACTATTATTACTGGCCTAATCATGTGGCTCCATCTATTGCTTATCTCCCTCATGTAATCTGGGATTATCATGGATCTGCAGGGTAACCCAGAATAAGTCTGGAAACAACATATATGCCACTTAGCAGGAATTTCTATCGCATTTTCACACATGCAGAAGCATAAAAGAGCATGAAAGCGTCTGCAGCTTTAAACAGCCACAGCAGGATGAAAACCATCTGCAAATCTGTGCAGCGTCGGGCTTTGCGACAGAATCAGACCTATATGGGTCAGAGTGAGCGGCTTTGGGCAGCATGCAGGAGTAAATCTGCGTCTCTGCAGCCTCAGCAGGGAGAGCCGTCGATAAACAGCTAATAAAAGCAGGAGGAACGATAAATCTGGCTTAATGTTTGCAGAAGAAAGACTTTTCAGCTCAGAGAGATCCTGGTGCCAAAGTTAAACACAGTCGGTTCAAAGCTACAGTGATGCGTTTCTTTTTGGTGGGAAATTTGCTCAGAGTACGCCTCAAAGACGTTTGTAAGCCGGGCTCAGTGAAGAGTCTGGCAGCAGCACAGAAATAATCCTTTCTCAAGTTTCTCAGCAAGACGCGGCTGTCTCACCCAATCAGAGAGGCACAAAGTGGAAGGATTGGATCTCCAGGGATGTCAATTAGCTCCCATCATCTGGCCACAGAGGAAAGTTACAGCTAAATGTCAAAAACGAGAACTGATAGATGGCTCTTTGATCCGATGGTGGAAATAATAAATCAGCAGCATTGATGAATCGACAACGGTGAGAAAGTTCAAAGGTTTTTGGTGTAATTTATAGCTGGTGTAGATTCAGAGAATAGAGCTGAAAGTTACAATTATTTTAGTTTAATCTAATGATTAATCTGCAGATTTTTCATATAAGCATTTTTTTAATGAAATAATAAAAAATACATCAAATTCAATTCAATTTTTCTAATAAGAAAATGCTTTTTTAATATCTAAAACACAATAATAGCATTCATTTAGTGAGAATTTGATCATTTGTAGAAGCTAAAAATACTTCTAACATCAACATGTGAAAATCTCAATCCTTTCTGGTTCACTAAATATCAATACAGTTATCTGTTGATTAGTTTTTGATCAATCAATTAATCATTGTACAGCAAAATTTGCTTAACAGGCCTTTTTTTCTTTTCTTTTTTACAAAATTTGAACCCTAAAACTATGTTGAGGAGTTTTGTATTTACAAAATTTATTTTTATCTTAAATGGAAACTTTTTATATAATTTTTTGTACAGTTTTGACTTAATAACCCCTCAGAATGTGTTTTTTCAGTCTTAACACGCCAGTTAACAATTAACCAATGACTAAATTAATTGATAATTATTTCATCATGAATCGATTATCGGTTATTGCTGAGAAACTTGATTCAGGTCTAGATAGAAATAATAAAATACACAGTTTGAAGACTGTAGGACCATCTTACAGTCCTCCTGGTCATCTGTTGCCAGGGAAACCCTTAAAAAAAATTAATTTGTATAAATTTCTGTCACTGGTTGAAAAGAAAACAATACCACAAGGAAGTGAAGCAAAATAAAAAGATGCTATGATGCAAGAAAACCATTACAAGCTAGATGGGCTGCTGAATTTTAATGGCTGAAATGGCCAAAAGCAAAGAACCAACTGTGAAGCAAGGTGACTTTTCTCCTCACATTAAAAGCTAGATCCAGCATCACAGTGATCAAGCAGGATAAAGCTGACTAATATTAAGCTCTCAGAAAGGCTCCCCTGCTGAAAATCGGAGGATTAGGTTTAAAGAGTGATCGGACATCCAGCCGAAGGTTGTTAAAAAAATCATGTGGTGAAGGAGCAACTGCTGATACTAAAACTGTTTCCTCACAGCCTGAAATCCAACAGAATCCCACTGATCATGCTGAGTTTCTTCACTCAATACTAGTGAGTCTTTCTGGCTTGTTTTCCTCCTGCACATCAATCACAACCTCCAGCTTTGTTAGCATGAGGCCTCGGCTCAGAGTGAAACCTCTGTATTCCTCTCTTTTACACCAGCTTGCATCATGAAATTCAGCTGCATTTGGAAAAGCTTCATCTGCAAACGCAGGAAGAGAAAGTCGAGTCTACATACAGTAAGTGACTCTGCACCGTAAAAACTGTTTACTCAGACCAAAACTAAATGATTACATCAACACAGAAAATAGTTTCAAGTTTATCTATATGCAATCTGTCTTTCCTTTCATATTACAGATTCAAACGATGGAGAACTGCATCAGTCAATGCACTCCATATCCAGAAAAACAGAACAGCATTTTATTTTCTTTAAGGGAGCTAAAGCAAAAGCTGTAAAACTTTATTATTCTATGTTTTTAACGATTCCCAGCAGGTATTTCTATTCTATATTATTCCACCAAAAAGTGCCAAGTTGAACATTTTCAATTTTCTGATTAATCACAAAATTTCGGAGTTTTTTCTCACAAATATTCAACTTTCAGATGTTATAGGTATACAAAAAGGCAACAAAAAAATTCTTAGAAAATCTTTTGAAAAATCTTGGAAATGTATGAGTTTGAAAAGTCATTTTCCTGAAAATATCTGAGGTTAATTTGAAAGTTGCAGAGTTTTTCTAAAAACTTTTTAACATTTCAAACTCAGAAATGTCCGTGTTTTTTCTAGAAGATTTCAGAAAATGTTTTTTATATTTATAAAGCCGCCCTATCATGCAGCTGTAAATTGGTAATTAATTGTAGGTTGATTAACTGTTTGCATCCCAAGAGGAGGTATTTGGTCGTATTTCTGACTGACCTATCAGGCTGTCTGGGCGCGGCAGGGCGCTCCTCTGGTACAGGCCGTACGGGTCGGCGCCGTAGGCCAGCGACTGGCTCTGTCTGGGCAGCGTGGAGCCGTAGTGCTGAGGCATCGCCGTCATCCCAGAACGCAGCGGAGACCCCGTCAAAGCCCTCCCCTCGATCAAGGACAGGGTGGAGCCCAGGCGGACCCCGCCTCCGATGCCTCCCAGGGCCTGGGTGGCGTCGCTGGGGGAGGTGGGAGACGGGCAGGAGGGCGGCATGGTGGTGCCGGGGAAGACGGCGGCAAGCGGTTTGGGCTCAGACAGGATGGGCGAGTCGTAGGTGCTGCCCTGGGATGTTCGCATGGAGATTCGGGACGGGGAGACGGTTCCGGTTGTGCCGCAGCCGGGTGACTGGCTCCTGGAGGGGAGGGAAGCCATTCTCCTCAACATCCGACTGGAAGCCTGGGAAAAAAATAGGTTAGTCTTCCCAATCCAGTGGAAATGTGACATTTAATTAGTCTGATAAAGGACTCTATTTTTATTACTCCTTCCATAAATGGGCTTTAATTTTCACAGGTCATTATGTTTGTGGGGATACTATTAAAGTGTGCTTGTGTTGAGTAGGAAATGTTATTAATTTGAACTAATGGGCTTGAAAATCTGCTTTATGGTGCAGAAAAACACACAAAAACCATCAGCACCCAGCAGAACCTGAGACAGTGATACAGTTTTACCTTTAATAAAAAAAAAAAAAAGATAAGCTAAAGAAAATGTAATTTAATTTAACTGATTTGATGCTTTGGTTACAGCTTTGCAGATGTTTGACGTGAAACATGACCAAGCATCCAGCGAGGCGGCTAAATAAAGAGAAAATTGTAATGAGTTCATTAATATCTGCCATTCCTGTTTCATCTGTCACAGAGAGAATAATGTGACACTTTACAGGTGGGGAATAATTTGACATGATGCTCATGGCAATAATTAGTGGGCTGCAGTCGCTGCTGTCAGTCAGTGGTAGAAAAGAAACAGGAGGCAGCAGCCAGTGGAAACAGTGAGGGCAGAATATGTTCTCTTCCTGTGTGGTTCCATAAAGTCGCCATGGTTGAGTTCATGGTCTTTTGTCCAGCTCTCATTACGTTAGCGGCCTAAAATTTGTGTTTTTAACTCCGGGGTTTTTTCATCTAAAAAGCTTCACAGTAATAAGAGGAAATTGAAGAACATTAAAAGATTTCATTTACTGTCCAAGAGGAACTTTTCATAGAAACCTGGACAAAATCTACAACATGTTTCTTAACTCAAACTCAAAATCCAGAAGCCATTGGGCTTAACAAGTTACCACAAATAGTAAGAAACTAACATTTATATTATGGGTGTCAAAAATTAATGCTGCATTTATGACTAAGGCTGTCATAATAAGCAATTAATCAAAATTAACTCAATCATTTCTATTCTTTTACAAAGACTTCATAATCCATTTTATTTATGGTTTTGGTTAAAAGTGGTTCTTATTGAATTTCTATTTATTATTTTTCAGTTGTTGAGTTTTATTTTGGATATTTTAAATATTTTCCAGTTTCAGTTTTAAGTGTTCTTTACAAATAATTAACGTTTATTGGTCTTTAAGAGGGGAAACTTAGATTATGTCATTGAAAATGGTTTTAAATCAACATTATCATCGCTTATTGCAATAATTACTGGGACAATTTATATACTGGGACTATTTATGAAATAAAATACCACTTTTTTATTCCTAATAATAATAATGAGATTTATATTGTATATTTTTTTAAGTGAATATCTGGTTTTAACTGTGTAATATTAAGTACAAAAGCCAGAGTAAAACACAGCGTACAAGAAAAAATAAGGAAATAATCCTTTGAATTCTTTGATTTCTGGAACATTTTATGTTTTTATGTTTTTATGTATACTCATGTGACAGTTGTTTATAAAAATAGGAGGATAAATTTAAATCATTTCAATCCCATCCAGTTTCTTTCTAGTCACAGGAATGCAGAGTCCCAGTTGAACCAGTAACTGATCCAGTGGTTTACCCGCATGAGTTACCAACTAGGACAAATCTTCTTCTTCTTCTCTTGTTCCCGCTGCAGTCCTGCTTATCATTCTGAATAAAGCAGCTTCCTCTGATTCTCACCAGCCACTAAACCTGGGAGTAGTAAAAGACTCTGACCTGAACCTTCAGAGCCACATAAAGACAGTCACAAAGTCGGCCTTCTGTCACCTGAAGAACATTTCCAGGATTAGAGCACGAATGTCTCAGCGAGATCTGGAGAAACTCATCCGTGCGTTTATCTTTAGTCGCATTGATTATTGCAACATGTCTGCCTAAAAAATCAATCAGATCCAGAACGCTGCTGCTGGCAGTAAGACAGACTCCAGTTACACAGTCCTTCCACTGAGAGAATAAACTTACTGTTTATAAATGACTGAACGACTTAAACATCTGCTGTTGTTGTCATAGCAACCTTCCAGACCTCTGAGGTCTTCTGGTTCTGCTCTGCATCCCCAGAACCAGAACCAGAAGTGAAGAAGCAGCATTCAGCTTCCATGCACCACAAATCTATAACAAACTTTCAGAAAACTACAAACACTGCACTGAGTTCCTTTAAATCTAGCCTAAAAACCAACTTGTCCAGAGTTGCTTTTGAAACATCATTAATGAAACATTAATCAACACGTGTAATGTTTCTATTATGGACTTTTTGTTCTATAACTTTGTATTTTTTGTGTTTTTCTGATGTAAAGCATTTTGAAATGCAGCGTTGCTGAAATGTGCTGTATAGATAAACTTGGCTGATTGATTAAAGTGAGGTTAAAGGTCAAACCCTACCTGCCCAGAGGCTTGACCTTCTGCTCTGGGGCTTCTCGATATCGAGGCTCGAGGTTCTGAACGCACCACGTTCTGGTTGCTGTAATAACTGACGCTGCTGTCTTGGTACCCGCTGTCTGAATACGAGGTCATGTGGGCTGAATGACCTCCTGACCCTGGAAAAACACAAAATAATCACAACACCACATCATCACAGATTTATTAAATATCATGGATTTGTGCGTTATGGTTTTATGTTGCTCCTTGAACAACCTGCTGTCCTACTTTCTGCTGTAGGATGAGGAGGAGGAAGAGGAGGAAGAGGAAGCATGTGGGGGATATTTTTATACTCTGAGACTACTCCAACTGTATGGAATACAAATAAGCCCAAAGGCAATTTGTTTTAGCATTTCAGATTGTGCGTATTTACCGAAGTGGGAATTAACCGCAGAACGTCGGAGGTTAAACGGCTTTCAGAACCATAAATACGAGCCGTGTTTACGAGACAATTCCCATAAATTATTTAAAAGTGTGGAGAAGAAGAAACAAACAAAACGCTCAAATCAGAATGTACAGCCACACCAGCTGCTCCGCTCTATCACCCGCCCATCTTTGGCGGTTTAACACATGCTGCCAGGAGGCTTGATGGAAGCAAAGTGTCAAACGCTCCAGTGAAGGTTCCTAATGTCCGACAGAGAGCCGCTGCAGCTGCAGCGCTGAGCTCCAGGTGTGAGGAAGAGAGGAAGTTTTACAGCTAAAAATAAAACGTGAGCAGCGGAGAGGAGACAAACTTTAGTTTCTGGGTGTTTTAGTGATCCGGAAATTGTTTTTCATTTAGGTTAAACATGCAGAAACATTCATTAATTAATTAATTAGGAAATTTTACTGATTAAATTATGAAAAAATGTCTTTTTGACCAAAATACAGAGGATTTATTTGTTTGTAAACACAGCTGATGCACTCAAAACTTTACTGCCTTTAAACGCTTACTGGTTACCATGGTAACCTGCATTTATCTTGATGTTTTAGCACGTTGTCAGCGAACTACAACTGTTTACAACATCGTGATAAAATGTAAATCATTGTAAATCTTTTTATTAGCCTAATTGTAAATAGAATAATTTATTCTTGCATGCATTCTGAACGCGACCTGCACAACAGCAGAGAGAAAAGGGGCGGAGCCTCCATCAGGCAGCCATGTTTACTTTCAAACATTTTAAGACTTGTTTTCAAGCATTTTGTCACTATTTGCATTTCCATTACAAATGTGAGCAAAACTTTGTTGATCTTCCACTAATATTGAAAAAATACAAAACCCATTAAATAAGAATTAAAATCACGAATGAATAAGTTCATTAACACCATAAGTTTTTTCCACCAGTAGTAACATCCAGTTGTTGATCACGACTCATGAGATGCAAAAAAAAGTGTTTTAACATTTACCTAATTAACTTTAGAGTTGTTGGAGTTTTTTGTAATTTCTCTGTGGATTTAATGAGAAATCCACTTCTAGAAAACTTTTCAACTCTCTTAAATATTTTAAACTTTTGTTCAGATCAAGCCTCCAGAGTAGCAAACCGCTAATCCTGCTGATTTTTCCAATTAAATCCTGCAGTCGTAGCAAAGTATTACACAGTTTCCCTTGCTGATGTCATTGTGCTCACACACCTGTATGCAAAACTAACATTTTTTCTTGCTTTTAAAGCACAAAGATGCTGTACTGTCAAAAACTACTTCAATCTTCAAGAAGATTTTACTGTAATGTGAAAACAATCTGATCTGCTGTCTGAAACGTTAGCGTCTCCTCTGTGTGCTTCGTGGATGTGGACGGACCCTCACTGTCATGCAAGGAGGCGCGGTCCCCTTCAGGCAGGTACAGTCCTTCCTCCACCTCCAGGTGGCGCCCTGGTGCCTCTGCAGCCACACCCTGAGACTCTCCACCTGTCACACAACATCCCTGTTAGCCAAACATTCATCTTTGGATTCAAATGCTCGAGAGGACGGAAGATGCTAAACATTCACAAAGTCGTCTTAAAGTCAAACAAGTGGCAACATTTTTTATTTACGGTTTTGTATAACTGATTATCAATTTTGCAGGAGCTGCATAATGTGAATAATAGCGCTGACATCTGAGGAGAAGGATCTTTGACAGAATAGTAAATGGTTCAATTCAAAGCTCACGGTCAGAGTCGGAAATATTGTTTTGTTTTGCTTGACCGGCTGGTGCTGCGTGCCAGCAATCCTCAGTCCTCTGGAGGCTATAAAGAGTTCTCATCTGGAAAAACGATGCCGCCCGGGTGGCAAATTTATAAACATCTGATTCTATCTGAAGCTGCAGGATTAGGAAAATACAAGAAGCCTCAAACTAAACTTCAATCTGAAGATCACAGAAGCAAACTGCAGTCAGAGAGCAAAGATATTAACATGCCGCATTAAAAATAAGAAAGTATACCTGCAGATCTCCATGCATACGACTTCTCAGAAGAGCTTTGGTAACGGAGAAGAGGAGGAGGAAGTGGAGGAGACAGGAGAGCAGAGGGTAAATTAGATCACAGAGGAATACTTAATGTTCAGTCAAACCAGGAAGGAGGAAGAAGATTCGTTTAACTAAAAAAGAACAATCACTTTACCCTTAAAAACAAAACAACAAAAGGAAAATAAATGAAGTTTTGAAAGAAACCCGTCCAAATCTGAATTGTTTTGTTGCTTATCCAAAAGATATAAAGCAAAATGAGAGTTTATAAGGGTTTCGCATTTTACATAAAACTACCAGATGTCATTTTGTTTTGTGAAACAACCTTAAAACTTTATGAGATTGTAACCACTTTACAGTAATTAAAGTCTCAAAGCCATAAATGTTTTAAGTCACTCATTTCATCTCCAAAAGCCAAACTCAGAACTGAAGAGCCACTCATCGTGTTTCTGGACACCTGCAGTAATTAAATAACATAAAACTGCAATAAACTCAAACTGGGCAGAGAAGTTTGAATTTATAGTTGAGTTTCTTCCATCCAAACTGGATCAAAGTTGTTAAAATATATTCAGTTCTGTGAAAAAGATGCAGATTTCTCCTGTTTCTACATTAACTGCAACACTTCAACGTTTCAGATCCATCAGAGAACTAATTTTAATATCAGACAAAGATAACCTGAGTAAATACAACCAGCAGTTTTCAGGAGAGGATTTCATTTATTTAGGTTTAAATCAATTGACTTATTGATTCAAATAATCACTAAAATGGGGGAAGAACCAGTTTTAATTGTAAAGAGTTTTTCACAGTGGGTCAGACTGGTTTGGCCAGCTTTAATCAACATTAATAAAACATATTTTTCTTGTATTGTCTTTGATTATTAAATGCTTTTTATGTGATAAAAACAAATAAACAGAAATCTGTAACAGAAACAATGTAAGTGTCTAAATAAATTCATTCTGAATTTCTTAGACGAAATTATTTAAATCATCGTGAAAAAAGAAAAGCGCAGACAGGATGTACCTGCTACTGTCTCCCGCTGGCGACTCAGCTCCCAGCATGCACTTCTCCAGCTGGCTCGCCACAATCTGCCGCTCCTCTTCCAGCTCCCGGGTCAGTCGCTCAAACTGGAGCTCCTGCAGCGAAACATGAACAGAACAATAACAAACCAACGTTTTCCATAATACAGCAGCTTTTTAATCCCAATTTATCCATGCTAGTTAGAATTAAACAAAATCAGCTTTTTAGAAAACTTTTCCTCACCACTATGAACCTTTTCAATGTTTTATCTATTTTTGACAAAAGAGACAGGATTTTCACACTAGCTAAATAGCTAGTGCACTGGTTTTAAAGCAAAATAAATAATATATATGTAAAGGGAAGGAAGTGAGCTTGGCTGCTCCGTGGTTTTCTGCTAAAAATATAGCACACATTAAAAGTGATTTAACGGCGATATCTGGAACAGAAATCTGGACAGGAGCTGACTGAGCAGCTGTCGCTAAGCAACCCAGACAGGTATGTGCTGTCACTTGTTTTCTTTTTATCAGTATTTTGTACATATTTTACAGAGCAATTAATTTATCTATTGGCTGCAAGTGTGTTGGTAGCATGCTGGCTTAGTAAACATGTTTCTGTGTAATGTGCATCGGTTTGTGTTTAGTCACACTATTTTATTTTAACATTTTCTTTATTTTAGGTATTCTAAAGCTAAACTTTGTCTCAATATTTGCAATACATGTCATATAGGTTGTTCTTGAATGATGGTCTGGCCAAATGGAGCAGGAAATGAAGAAGCAGATTTGGGTTTTCGGGATTTACACGACTCTGTGGTGGCAAAAAGAAAAGGCAAAACTACAAGGAAAGTCTCTTAATTTGTTAGTGAGACATGGATCTTAGACACAAGTAGCTAAAATAAGCTTTCAGTGCAGAATGGTTGGGCTCCATCTTAAAAATAAGACCAGGAGCTCAATAATCAATCACGTTTTTGGGACTAATTATTCAAAACAATTTGGCTTTATGTAACACAAAGCTTCCAAATTAAATGTAATAACTGGCTGTTCCATCCTTGGAGGCAACAAATGCCATCAAATGTTCTTAAAACCAGGCAGTAAGTGTTTAAAATCGACGTGGAGGATTGTTGACCCACTCTTCTTTGCAGAATTGGATGGTTTTCAATCATCAATGTCCTCTTTAAGATCATGCAACAGTCCATCATAGTCTTTTACATCATAATCCCTTTTAAACTACAAAAGACTTTTTAAATCCACACTGCCAGCTTTTCATCTATTTCCTTTTTGTTTTTGGGTCAGCCATGAACGAGCTTTTCTCTCATTTATTTCACCAACATGCTAAAACCAGCGAGTTGCTGCTGCTGCTGCTGCTGATGAAAATAGCAAAGCTGGCCTGATTTCAGAAGCAGCGAGTCCATTTCAAAAACCAACTCCAAGAGTTTAGCAACTTTATTTCAAACACCTGAGTGGACACATTATCATCTTAACTCTAACAGCATGAAACAGCAATAATCTCAAGAAGGAGGCTGAACACTCCGGAGTAATTTTGCATTTTTAATCAGTGTTGATTCTCTGATCCTCGCTAATTGGACAGATGTTTGTGGACTCAGAACTCTCCATGCTCGCAGTCGGCTGCTGTAATCTGCTGCAAAATGTTGTCCTGATGACAAACTGACTTTCATTAAAGCTTTTTTCTGTTTTAGTCGTGTTTATGAAATGTAACCTCCATTTTGTAACTGCATTCATGCATCGTTTCTCCTCATTACTGTACATCAGAGCTCTTTTAACTTTCTTGAAATGTACTGCTGCAAGATTCAAAGCAATATTTTCCTCATGTAATCATGTGGTATTTCTGTTTTCTGTTTTATTGCTTTAGCATGGAACTTTAATACAATGTCAAGATGGAAAGAAATCAGAAATGACCTTAAAGAACAAGCAATTCTCACAGCCTATTTATTTGTTAAGAACTATAAAGTCATTTTTAAACAATTTGATTCCCATCCTTCCACCGTAATAAAGATTATTCAGGAGTGGAAAACATTTAGGAGCGCTACGTTAATAAGTTAAATATCGATTTTGTCTTTCCTGCAAGCAAGAAGCTGTGAAATCTCATTAAAAGGACTTTAAACTAGATGAATGGTGATAGAAATTTTATAGCAGGTTGATACAGGCGACTAACTTCTGGGGATAAAACTGAGAAAAGCAGAAACAAACTGATACAGATTCTGAGATGGTCTAGTTCAGGAGTTCAAATCAAGATCAAAATCACAGATTTTATGGAGCTAATTTGGAAATATTTGCAAGGAATTTTGCAATAAAAGCGCTTAGGTATGACGATAAATGTGACTTTTTGTTACTCGCCATATCAATCACAATATAACTTAACATCAAGTAAAGCTGAGTAAGAAACGTGAGCGTTAGCATCACTTAAACCAAACATTTTTTATAATTTCTGTAGAAAATTTGCAGTAAACTCACAGGAATGCAAAAAAATGCGGGGATCTGTTGATTTGCCATAAATATCTGAAATCACGGAATCACCATAAAAATAATGTTAAAAATTTTTGCTATTATAAATGTTTTTTACTGTTTGTAAAGCTAAATATGACAGTTTAGAGAGAAGTTATGTAAAAGCCACTTTTTTGAGCATTGCATCATGTTATATTATTCCTTTGCTTTGAGACTTTCGTGCATGTCTGCATGTTCATGCATCTTCTAATCTCCATGGCAACCATTCAGCAAAACGCCTGCGTGAATCTAGCCCCGCCTTTGAGGCACAGCTCCTCTTCAGACTTGCAGTTTCCCAGCTGACAGACCATCCTTCCCCCACTCAGCTCCTTCAGACTAGCCAGCAGCAATTAGCAAACACCTGGTGGAGCTGCATTTCGCTGAGCTCATTATAGGAGCTACTTCTCAGTGAAATGCTGCTAAAATGTTGGGGTTAATAGAGGAGCCATGTTGTGATGACTTCCTGAAGGTGGAAAGAGTTTTTAAAGAGACAGAAGCCCAATTTGAAGACGTTAAATTACAAAGACAGTTTTCTTTAAGTCATATTTGATATATATATAGCATTTTTCATAACAATTGAAGGTAACACAGTAACTTGATTCTGCTATAAAATGGCACTATGTAATTAAAAGTAATCCTTTAAATAAACCTTGTTGTTAGCTGGAATTGTCTGTTTTCAAAGGATTCTCATTTCCAATAAATCCATCAGAAACTCGTATTTGTTGCCATCTGATGTCTCATTGTTGTGTACAAACAATAATCAACATGTTTAACATGATGTCCACTACAGGCAGAAGAATTTGCCCAGATTGTAAACAGAGCTGGTGAATGTGTGAGTGGACCAATAAAAGCTACACACCAGGAAACAAATGTGGGAGCTTAAAGCGTGCAGCTTATTGTCACAGCATTGCTGCTGACTGTGAATTCCTGCATTCCTTACATCACCCCAAAGCTTCGCAGAGACAGGACAACAGCACACAGGCCTGCTTGTGTGCTGGCTGGGTTACGGCACAGCATCAGGCCAACATAAAGCCGTGCCAGGCGACTCCTCGCACCAGCTGAGGGGCTCTCACGGACGATCCGACACAGCTTATTGTGAGCCGTCACAGCCTGTTTTTCCGCCCCGTTATCGAGTCGCACCAACCACAGACCTCTGCCGTTTGCTGTGTCTAATCTTGGCCCAGCAGTTTGGTTTATCCACGCCACATCTATGATATCCGTGAAATGTTCGGCCTACTTCTCTGGCTTCTGCAAACTCCATCGCTAAGGCTTTGTGACAAAGCCAGCTGGAACATTTTCAGGCTAATTTTGCTGCAGTGGCAGATATTTTCCACGAGCGTCTAATCGTGATGAAACGTGATAAAAAGAAGAACACTTCCACATCTTGCACCATCCAGTAATCCCAATCCAGAAATCCCTTATGTAGATAGAAAAATATACATACAAAATAAAATAAAAAGGGATGGACGGATGTACATATTGTCTCACTAAGATAAAACAGTCTGGAATCAATGTTTTCAATGGTATTTTTACAGGTATTTCCATGTTTTTCCATGTTTTCCAGGCTGCCATCCTGGAACTGGATGAAATCCTGAGAGTAACATCGGAGGCAGCAGCTTCATCAGACCTCTGCTCTGTTTACCCTTCTCTTGTTTTCCCATCGTCCCACTCCGCACGCCTCCACATGTGACCCTCCGATGCATTAAAGCACTTCCTGTCTCTTCACAGGCAGAAAGAGCCGCGTCTGACTAAAAGCAACAAGTACACTAGTCCTCTAATGGTGGAGTCGCGTCAGTAAGTGGATGAGGCAGGTGGAGGCGGACCCGCATCTGCAAAGAACATCACAGAGTGACGCCACAGTGCAGCAAGATGGAGGATCCAAGAAATTTTCTTAGACTTTGGAGACACGACTCCAAATGACCAAATTACCAGCATCTGTGCTGGTAATTTGCTGCGACATGGAGCGTGCTTTCTTGGCTCCTTTCATTGAAACCCAGCCCAGGGTGAGAAGCGCTGAAGCGGCTCGGTTGTGGTTTTGTTGAGCGCCTCATACATCTTGTGTGTGTTTTTTGATGAGCATGCATGTTCTTTTTCAGCAGCGCCATGCATCAAGTTCATCTGGGATCTGGCCTGCAGAGCAACAGCCTGCCGCTGTCAGCTCAGGGACAGAAAACAATCCCTGCAAACAGCCGAGGCGGGCAATGCCTCCATTCTTACACAATCTGGGAAAGTACGGACTGAGTTCAGTTGCCAGAAAAGTCTAAAACGTTCTGATCGGAGGTATTTTTTTGATCCCTGCACCGTTTCACAACCCAAGTCAGACACGATTCTCATCTTTCATTTAGCGGAAACATCTGCAGGCTGTTATCCCAACATCAGATCGATCCCTCTGTTTGCTGAAGAAGTGACAAAATCAAACTGTGCTCTGACACCTCCATGGAGTTTCAAGTTTCAGAGTCGGAACGTTTGATATTTCCCTGCTCACATCCATCACTCTCCCACTTTTAATGGGCTAAACGGGAGCAAAGTGGAAAAGCATCAGGCCCTGAACACAATAGAAGGCAATAACTGATGCGCTCCATTTAGCACGTCTAATTTGACATTTCTGTGGAGGAACTGCAGGCGGAAGATTTGACGCTTCAGCAGAATCGACGCAGAGAGACGTAAAGCAACTTTGTTTTATTTTCTCTTCCCAGGCTGTTCAGCTGCCTGAAACAAGTCACACAACGAAACGTTTAGCCTCCAGGAACTCCAGGCTTTTCGCCGTGACCATGTTGGCTTTATGAAGGTGGTTTTTCTGCTTCACATCTGTACATTTCATCTTCTAACCAGAGAAATCTAATAGAAATCTGTCTCAATTTGGGCAAGTCCTCAGGACAAAATCCACAATACAGAATGCTGTTGTCATTATCTTCTGATCCCCTGAAAGTTTCCAACAGTTTTCTCTCACAAAACAACCTAACTGGAGGCTCAAAAATGTCTCATTTTAGATTTTAAGTGTCATTTTTGCCCTTAATTAGAAATTAACTGGGGCTGTGGTAAATAAGTTAATAAGATTAATTTGATGAATCAATTAAAGTGGAGACTCAAAAAAGACAATTTGCTCAAAAAATAACACAAGTTGTAAATAAGCCAAAACTGTGCAAATATTTATACATTTTGCATTTAAGATTAAGAAAAAAAACCATTTGTCTGTAAATATGTTCTACCCAAAACTTCTCAAGTGTCAGTTTTAGCTTCAGCTAGCTCAAATTCTATAAATAATAACAACAAAATCTCCTATTAATCACTTTTTTCCATAAAATTACTGATCAGTTAATGCCAAATTAGTTACCAGATCAGTTCAACACTGTACTGATGCTCAGTCAAGCAGAAAGAGTTGAGTTTTTCATGGTTTTTATTTTATCATCCTTTGCTAAAAAATTGTGAAGCGAGTTTTGCAACCTTTTATATTTGCGGCATTTTTTCTTTTGCATCCATTCGCAGTATTTTCCTTTTGAATTTGGTTTCTTGGTGTAGGTTTAGCTTCTTTTTTCTGAGGCTGCAGCAGTTTTTATTTGCACATTTTTTCTGTTTGTTCATTAGTTTATTTCTTTGCTTGCTCAGTTTGCTGCGCGTTTGCACGTCGGCCACCATCATTTTCTTTAGTGTTGATGTTAAGTCTGTCACAATGAGCAATTAACCACTTAATTACATGACAAATAAACTATGAGCAATGGAGTCAGTAAGTGTTTTGGCAAATGCATCTTTAACCACAAGCATCTTTAACCCAAGAAAACAGGACATTAAGCAATCTACCAGATCTATTGATATACGGTCTCTGAGTGGAGATCAATCAGAACCGACAGAAGTGCCCTTGACTTAACCCTTCTGCACACAGATCGTTTATTCCACTCTACAACATTGGATCGCATTTCACCTGCTCAACAGAAACAGTGACATGTCTGCAACTACGCAACTACTAAGAAGACATTTTGGATTTTTAAAATGAGCAAAATAAAGTTTTAGTTTCTAGATCTAAAGTTTCTACCTGCAGAGCAATGCATGTGCAGAAAATGTTTGCTCTTGATGAACATGAACCCTCTTCCTGAGATTTAGGCACAATCTGCAGCCCTCCAAAAAACTGCAGATTAAACATCGGATCTGAGTCTCTTTTCTTAGACATCATAAGCCTTTAAATAGCAGAGCGCCTGATTCAGAGCAGCACGCCCAGGGACTGAGCAGAGAACATGGCTACTGTCCAGGTATAATTAAGAGGAGGAGAACAGAAAGACTCCCATGCTGACGGGATATAAATCAGCATTAAACATAACAGCAGGGACAACGAGACAGACGGAGGCTGTCCTCTAAGGCTGGTATTGTTGTTTTCCTGCAGATATGAGGCATTTCAGGGAGCATCAGCTGCAAAAAACTATGAAAAAAAAGTTTGTCATTTAACTTAAAATAGCTATAAAACATGGAGGCAAAAGCAAAGAAAATAAAACAGCAGCATGACGTCACGGTTCCTTTAAATTCCTGCTGGCAAACAACAAATATCTTCTTCTGATCTGGTGAAATCTGCATCTTCCGTAGCTTTTCATTACATGCCATACAGTACACGGGTTTTTCTGCACCGCTACATCTTTTTCCTGGTGCTGAATTAAGAAAGTGCAGCAGAAGAAATTATTAATGAGGCTTTTAATAGAATTTAAGGTGCAGATTTGTGTGACTCAACACTGCAATTCATTTACACTTCATCCTCATCTGGAGATAATCCCCTGGATTTACAGTGTTCATTTGGGCGACTCAGGTTACAACCACAGCTAAAAACTGCTTAAAACTTGTATGGAACTCCAAAAAAACAAGACAAGGTTGAACCACGACCCAGAAAAGAAGCAAAATGACAAGAAATGACTAAAATTTTGCTCAAATTGGCATTTCTGTGGCGTTTTCTTTGCGTCACCAATCTGAATGTGCAGTGAAACTGATGTGAGCGCATAAATCTTTGTAAACAAACATTGAGGTGTTGAGTTTTTATATCTCACACTCAATCACTTTTGGCGTCTGAAGTTCCTGATGGTCATGTATGGAACACCAAAAAAGCCAAAAAGTTGTGAAATTTCATGTTTTTCACGTGCAAAGTGAGATGTGAACATGGAAGCAACTGCAAAGCGAATGTAAATAAACCACACCACCAGCAAATAACAGGCAACGTTTTCATCCAATCAGCGCATTCCTTAGAAGAAACACAACCAATCACAGCCAACAAGTTAAGTTTGATATTATGTTGATACATTTCTTATCATGACTAGAATTTTGATTTATTGTTTTCACAATAAATTCCAACTAATGATGTTTAAAACTCAACAAAACTGTGTGAATTGCTATTTTTTCACGATTTTCTCCAATGTAAAAAAAGTATTAAATAGTTCTTATCATGACTTTTATCAAAAAAAAGTCTAAGTCCATATCACCCACCACAACCAGGAAGTGAAAGAAACTACAAAACTGTAGGATTAAAGACAAACACAACATAGTACAGGTAAATTTTGTAGCCTAATAACATAAAGTTGAGCATGTAAGGTAATATTTCTACATTTCTTGAGTAATTATGATGTGATCCTGAGCTGCATTAGGCTCAAAATAACCAAAAAACATCCTGGATGTGATGGAAAATCTCCTGTAATAATCACAGATTCATCACAATTCTGACAAATTTTCATTCTAAAATGAAAAATATTGGCAAAGTCACACATAAAGCTGCCAAGGTGGTGTTTGCATTCAAAAGGAAGGAAGAAATGAGCAGCAGCAGCATCTTACTTGCTCTTTAACAGAAGCCAGGAGGTTGGTGGTGGTTGTTGTGGCGGAGCTGGACTCCGACTGGAGGCCTTGGCGGCTTGGACCTTCTCTGACCACCATGGGTCCTTCCCCTTCTGCGTCGCCTTCCTCCATATCCCCCACAGATCCGGCTGGCTGCTGCAGGACGGTCAGGATGTGGGTTAATGCACAGAAAATCACGGCAATGTAATTTTAGGGAACCACTGTGTTTCAGTTGCAGGGATTAAGCTTTGAGATGTTGCAATATCCCAGAATTCATGATATTCCTGCAATAAATTCCCCTTTTACGGTGTGATTGTGCTTTTTTAATCCCTCAAGAGACACAAAGAGACAAAAGATAATTATTCTATTTTCCCCTATGCATGTTTTTTCATCTCTAATCTATAACCCGTCATTTGTGCATGCAGGTACAGATTTCTCCACACATAGAGGAACTGCACACACACACACATGCACACACACAGAGCGCTGCAGGCTGCATCCTTCCTCTCTGTGTGTGTTTTACATCTCAACACACACCAGTGCTGCCTATATGTATTAACAGGTGTGCATGCACGATGCATGGGCTTGCATGCATCTCCCGGTCAACCTTGCATCCTCAATCATTCATTCACCATCCGGTAGCCAAGGACGAGGTCACACCGACTCAGAGCGCCGGAGCCCGGGCAGCCAGCAGAGCTGCTCGCCCGCCGCTGAGCGCGACTCACCGGCCAGATGTTGCTGTTAGAAGCAGGCCACAGCTGGCTCAGTCCGCTTCCATCCTCTCCTCCGTGACAGCTACTCCATTCCCCAACGCGCCGACGTCACAAACAAACAGACAGCCGCGTGCACGTCCTCGCGCTTGTGGTGCAATTATAATTTGCCCTTTTTTTTGTGTGCGTTTCTTCCAATCAATCCCCGCGTGCAAGGAGAAGCGGAGGAGTTAAACGCGCGCGTCCATCCCTGAAGTCAAGGCTGCACCCAGCCACGAGCGCCGGTTAACAGCGGCGTGACGTCACCATGCGGCTATGGATTATTTCCGATCGACGGATCGATGAGGAGCCGCGCGTCGCTGTGGCCGCGGCAGGAGTCGTGCGGCAGCGCGGCAGCTCTTCGCGACGAGAGGAAGGATGCAGCCTGCAGCGACCAGCGTGTGTGTGTGTGTGTGTGTTACTGTGATACGTCTCCACACACACACACACACACACACACACACCAGTGCTGGTCACAGGGATGTTTATGGGATTCCCAGTTAACAGCTCAGGTTATCAGGTTCATCATACTGAACTCCAATATTGTCAAGATTGCAATTTAATCCAACATTGATTTTAAAATAAATATATTTTATGGAAACAAAATCAATTAAAAGCTATTTTTCTAGTCAATTGTTTACACTATTATTGTATAAAATTGGTTGAATTAATGTAAATGCAAAAAACTACAATCAATTTTAGACACTTTCAATTGAAATGGAGGGAAAAATAGACAGGATGGATGAATGGGTGGACAGATGGACGCCTGACTTTTCAATACTCAGTACTGACATTTTTTCATTACCTTTTTATTTTATTCTACTATTTATTGTTTTATTTATGAAAAAAAATACACAGCCAGTAGAAAACCGATAGTTTAGTGGGTATTGTAAATAATTACTCAAATAAATGTTTGTAGATGAATCTTCTAATTTTAATATTAACAGAAAATCTAATATCCATACATGTGTGATAAATCTCAACATTTTTTACTATTATGATTTATTGAATGGGTCTCTTAAGTAAACATTTTAAACTTTTATTAGACATCAAATAAAAATCAATTAGTGTGCTTATCATCCTTTGATTTTGGAGGAAAAGTAGCTTCTAAGCTAATATTGCTGATGTCTTTCCTCCCTGGCCTGGATTTCAAGAACTGTTGCTAATTTTTAGTTTAATCTTTTTTTTAATAAACGTGCAAACTGAGCCTGAAGCAAGTTTATATCAATAAAGGGAAAACACCACCACACATGAACATGCACATGCTCATTTATTGAAGTGACAATTAATACTGTGAGAGCAAAGTTACACACTGAGAAGTGACGGAGAACTTCCCTTCATTTAAAACCTTCTTCCATCTCAGTTGGCATATTTGCATTTTTCAAAACCACCTTAAGATTTGACAAGAAAAAGCGAAAAGAAGAGATTTTAAGCCACTAAAGGTTCCTACTGCTTCTTTGTAAAATGAAAAACACGGCAGAACGCTGTTTACCTGAATATTTAACAGTACATAAATAATAAACCCGTACTTCAAAAGGAAAGATCAGAACATGATACATTCTCAGTTCCTCACACTGTAAAGAAAAACCCAGTGTCAACATTTAACGCTTACAGACAAAATATATTTAGCAGTAAAAGCTCAACATTTCTTGTAGGAATTTGTTTCTACGACTAATTAGTTGGATTTATTCCATTTTTAAGGAACAGGATGTAACTCCCAGCTCAGTTATGCCTTAAAATGACAACTATGTGGTGAGTCAAGGCATTTATAAAGTGAGACAGGGATGCATTACCTCCTGAAGTCCTGGCAGTCAAAGTAATGGGACAGAGAGAGGAGGAACAGCAGATCTCTATTGTCTGCTGCAGTACTTTGAGATCACTTTGCTCCACCTTCCAGGAACATGCCAGCCCGTTCCTAATGGCTTTGCTCACTCATCTGCTCTGCTGATTTGACGGATTCGTCTCAAAGAGAAGCAGAAACGACAAGGTGTCAAGATTTTTTTTAAGTCGCATTGCAATTTTAAACCTTTTTAGACGATTTTACTGTAGATTTAGAGATTTTTCAGACAAGGAATGCAAAAAAAAGCTTCAAAATTCAAGTGTCTAGTTAAAATCCAACAGCACATCTACGTTTAGTCGTGGCTAAAAGGGGAATGTTGTGATTTCACAGCGAAACAAGCTTGGCACTTTTGCACTAAAGCAGCTAAAGCCTGTTGCTTCAGCTATGTCTGATTTATTCTTATTATTTTGGCAGGTAAACACAGCAGTGAGGCCATACAATTTTAATTTAGGAAGCTTAAAAACAGAATAATTAGTACGATCAAAGGAAAGAAAGAAATAACATCTGGCTCCTTTTTACCCAAACAAACCTCAGCGACTCTGGCCGTCAGTTTTCACTTCGTCATGTGATCGCAGCTGCAGGGTTGCCGTCTCGACAGATGATCGTACGCGTCGCCTCGGCCGGAAAATTTTTTAAAAATCACGCCGAGACGAGCAAATAATACTTCACGTCACTGGAACCACGAATCATCAGCACAAACATCTAAACGTCACCAAGTCGATCTTCATACGTCCAGGGCGGGAAGCGAACAGCAACAAGGCTCAGAAGTAAAAACCGGCAGCTGTTGGATTCCAGCCCTGCTTTCAAATCGAGCACAGAAACAAAACTCAAAAAGTCACCAACACTGAATACACTACTCAGAAACACTCCTTTCTTCTTCTTTCTATACAAATCAAAGCAATAAATAATAAAGACGGTACCTTTGCATAAACATGAGTACAAAACCTAACAGTCAGTGGATTTACAATAAACATGAGTAAAACATAAGAGGGTGCAGAGGTGTGTTCACACCCGTATCGGGGGGAGAAGAACCTTAAAGAACAGCCCCATTGTTCCTGCTAACCAGAACCTGAGCAAACTAATCCAGATCATCCACATCCTCCGTCATGACGGTGCTGGTCTGATCTGAAGTCACACCTGCAGATCGAACACAGAAAACAACAAATCTAAACCGTGCACACAACGTCAGCAGCATTAGCAACACGTTACTAATTTATTCAGTTGTTATTTTCACACATTTCCAGTGAAATTAACTGAAAGATTTATGGTCTAATTTCATGTAAACAAATCCGTTTCTTCCTGACTTCAGATTTTATTTCTTGCTAAACTATAAAAATGTTTGTACTTGAAGTATCGTCATCATTTCCAGACTTCTTCTTCTCCTCCATGTAGCCGTGACTGAGCAGCTTGGACATGCTGACCGGAGGAGCTTTCTTATCGTAGGATCTGAGCAGGAGAGAGAGCGTCACGTTATCAAACCTCTAAAACCTTCCAAATAAATCACGTTTATGTCAGTAAATCCAAGAAAGGAACGAGTTCTTACATTCTCTTATACTTGCTGCTCATGGTCAGACCCTCCATAGGCACAACTGCATCATCTGGAGACATCTGCAGATTGAAACATCAACCAGATTCAGTTATATAAGCAGCAACAGCCTGACTGACGGATGCAGAGCTACAGGAATTCACCAAGTTAAAAAACATGGAGAAATGAGAGGCTGGGAAAAAGATCAGGGAAGCAGAGCAGAGGACGAAATAAAGAGGAAAACTTAAGGGAAAAAAACCTGCCATGCTGTTAAAAATAAAACCAACCAGAACATTTTAAAATGATGATTTATCTGTTAGTTTTAACCCAGACTCAGCAACCTGCAAATGTATTTACACTCCATGAACCGCTTTATGTTTTTCCAAACTGCAACCACAAACCTGAATGTATTTCACTGTGATTTTATGCAGCAGAGCAGAAGGTAAAGCTGAACTTTACTTACTAATAAAGTGACCTCTGAATGCACCACACTTTGCTGTTTTTTCTTTGTAACTAAACCATAAGTCACATTTCTTCCACATAAAGTCCCAGTAAATACAGTGAAACCTGTGGTTGCAATGTGAAAACTTCAAGTGTGTGTGAATACTTTTGCACATCACTGTAATCCAGTTTTCCCAGATTAGAACCAGCTGGAATAGTGGAGAGAACTGCAATCACTGAGCCAATGTTTCCCCCTCCAAATTCCCAGGAAACAAAAAAGTCCCTCCGGAGGATTAAAACCTGAAACAATTTCCAAATGAAGGGATGAAAAACGAAGGTGGAAAATGAAGGAAAGTTGTGATAAAAACTGAAATGATGGCATTAACAAAAGATGGAGTGGCATCTGCGTGGCATGAATGTTGGGGAGTGACTAGTTCGGTCCATTCACCTTCTCTTTACCATGGGAAAAACTATCAGTCTCTCTTTCCCAGGAGGAATTGTTATCAGTGCCAAAGGGAGCAGCCAGAGGCCGCCTGCCCGCCTTCGTCTGGCTGTCAGGAGACGAGGCTTTGCTTCCGCTGAAAGCACAAAACCACGATGACATTCCATGTGAAGGTTCTGGGAACAATTCGCCTGCAGCCGCAACACTTGGGTGACAGACAGTACGATCACGGAGCATTCAGGAACATTTCATTTTCCTCTCCTCTGGACTCTTCCTACGAAAACGTTTCCTCTAAATCAGCGTCTGGCCCGTCTTACCTCTTTGACTCATCCTCTCCGAACCAGTTGGGCGGGTTGTAGGCTTTCTTCGGTGCGTCATCGTCATCAACATCGTGACTCAATAAGCCTGCAGCAGGAAGGGAAACATTCGTGTTGAAGCTAAAACTCTGCAGGCAGTAATGACTCTTATCTCCACTCTGAAAACACCAGAAGGGATTTAAGTCACACCTAAAGCAGCTCAGTGGCCAAATAATTACTGCGACCTCTCAGAGTCGGGGATCGTTTCAGAACGATGAACCAAAATGAGAATTCACAAAGTTTTATTCGCATTTATTTCCCATTTTCTGCTTATGCATCATGAGTAGGCCTGTCACAATAACTAATATTACTGATGATAAATTGTTCCAGAAATTATTGCAATAGATTATAATATTGTTGTTTTATAATATATTGATAATAATGCAAGTTCTCAAAGATCAATAAACTTTCATTTTGTAAAGAACACTTAATATTATCACTATTTAATTTTCTATTTCATTTCCAATCATTTGTTTTTATTAGTTGTAATTTTTTTATTTACCATCGTTTTTGTATTTATTTTGTAATTTTGTAAGATAATTTAAATACCAAAAACAAATAAAACAAAATTAAATTCACACTCAACCAAAACCATAAATAAAATTGATTATATCTCTGTAAGAAAAATTAATCTTCATAAAATATTAGTCAGAATGGAAACTACTGAACTCTTTTTAATTTTTTATGCGATTAATCAATTAATTGCTTATTGTAATAGGCTTAATCATGAAGTTAAAATAATTAATAAATATGAACGCTTCCCAACAGGGAGGCAAACAAACAGCTACTAAACCAAACAGTGAAAGATTTTCTTTATGATCATTGGATTATTGTCAGTAACTCTTCAACTGATCAGTAATTTTAAATCTGTGGTTTATCGGTTCACCTTTGTGTCCTCCCTGCTTCGCCAGCTTGACGTAGTCCGAGTCGGTCTCAAATATTCCCACTCGTCGCCCGCTGGTCCTCTCCACCGCCGCGCTCTCGGTGGCGGTCTGGCAGAGGCCGGGAATCTGAGAGGTGGGTCCGGTCACGCCGCTGTTCGCAGCTCCAGGCTTTATGCCTGCAGAAAAATACAATCATGACCTTCATTAAGCTGAAAAATAGTGGCTCTCGGATGAAAATAAGTTTAATTTTTCTACTGGTTTTATTGCCACAAATACGTACAAATGTTGTGAGGAAATAAGAGTAAACAGTTTGCAAACTTTAACCAGTCTTACCTCCGGGTTTGGTCCTTCGATGGTTGGGTGCAGCAGCGCTCATTTTAGCTGACGATAGAAAATCTGCAAACTAAATACAAACATTTTAAATTCACAACTGCCACAAGTTAGGGAAGGGAAAAAAAGCAAAAACAAACTGTAAAACACTTTTAAATTAAAAGAATGAGCTTCTGTAGAGTTTAAATAAGGCAATAAAAAATGATTAAAACAGAATTTTATTATATTTTATCACTTCAGCTTCCTACTGTCCCCACATGGGGGCAGTATAAATAAAACTGTCAGTTACAATTGAGAGACAGAAGATGCTTTCACTTGGATTAAACTTTAAATGGAAACAGTTATGATGCATGGTTCTACAAGGTTTCTAAAAAAGGTCAGAGATCACAGTAGCTAAAATCAGAGTTATTATTCTATTTTTTAATAGAAATGCAGAGATTCATGATGTATAAATAAAAGAAACATTGACGAAACAACAAATCAATGGATAGAAAAATAAATTGGCCAGATTCATGCAGATAAATATGTGCAATAGATGCATTGGTGAACGTAGGCATGGATGAGAGGATGAACAAAATGATAAAAATGATTGGTTGGATGATTAATAGCTTATGATTAGATGGATGGATGAATGGATAGAGAGATTAAAGCAGATGGATGGATGGATGACAACATGCATGCAAAAGGATAAACAGATGGATGGATGAATGGATGAATGGAGATAAAATGTCAAATCTGGCCATGGTGAGTAAATGTAAAGGAGCAAATAGCGCTCAAGATTTACTCATTTACTACCGTCGGTTTTATTTCCATAGTTTTACTTAAAGTAGATTAAAAAACGTACATAAAACGTTTATTTTTGCCTTAACATAATTTACATCGCCCGGCTCAGGTTTCACCGCTAATGTGAGCAATAAATTACTGAGATAAGAGGCTAACAAAGCGTTGCTAACCGAGTTAGCCGCCTAGTTTCCACCGCTATCTCCCTATTTTTTACAATGAAATTGTGATCCCTTTTTAATAAAGTGCTAACAAATAAATAAGAAAATATAAATATTTCTTACTCTAATGTTGCAGTGTGCTTTTTTTGTATTTGATGAGTTGGGTTGCTGCAGTTAAAAGCCGATAGCTTCTTCTTTCCTCCTCACAGAGCTAACAGCTTCCTGTGGCACCTGCTGCTCTCTTCCTGTTCACGAATCAAAGATCGTGTATTTAAAACGACGCCCTACACTGAGTTTTTTTCCCCGAATCAACTGTACGTTTATGATGCATGATAATGCGATAAGAGTGAGAACTCTGTATTACGCAACCTCTGTTGGATACATGGATAGACAATCTTTGTTCTGCGGTCAAATAAAGCATAAAAAATATAACATTTTAAGTTCAAAAATACTTCTTTTTTTTTTACAATAGGGACGTTTCTAGAATGCTTTCAAGAGTAATGAAATATTCCTTTAGCTTAGCATCAAATCTGAAGTTTTGACAGTGAATTTTGGCAGCCATATTGTCTTGCAATCTTTTTTTACTATGACCCTGGGAGGATGCCCACTTCTTATTGACCAAAACTGTAAACAAACAATAGAAAACTTGTTCAAGGCACAATTAATAACTAACAATCATATTGTTTTGGTGGTATTTAATTAAACCTAATGGGTCCCATGAATCCAGATCCACTTAAGAAAAAACAAGTAAGGAACAGAGTCAGGTTATTCAGACTTTTCAAACGAATAGATAAATAAATAACTGAGATGAGATTTCACTTGGAGTATTTAAGGCTTTTTATTTAATTTATAGTATTTAGTTTATTTAGATAACATTACATGACTACAGGAAATGAAAACAAAACATATTGGGAAAAATTGTTAGCCTTTAAAATAGATGTCATAGTGCTTGAAAAAATAAAAAGAACATTAAGAATTTACATCAACCTAAACAAAAAACAAAACTTATTTTGACTGACAAATAATTGAGAATAATAGACTTTTAATTCTACTGACATCCAGGAATACCTACAGATGAAACATCCAAAATGATTAGACAGAGAAGAATTAGTAGGAAAACCTATATGACATTACTATTTAATAAAAATGCTTAAATACTGTTAAACATAGAAGAAATTAGGCAGCAAAGGTTTTCACTTCAAACTGATATTTATGTAGTTTTTCATTTGATCTTTAAGACAAACTATTGCTTAAAACTGGTTCCAGTTTCTCAATTAAAACCAAAGAAAGACATCATGCTGGTTAATATTCATTAAACTGGAAAATAATCGTCATAGTTTGAATATTCTGCCGAGTTGTCTCGATTGGCCGTCAAACTGGTTTGCCTCCTGGGTGCCGGTGACCCCTCAGAGGTCTTTGCCACAGTCAGGACAGAGGATGTCGTTTTTGAACGTCAGGAAGCCTCGACCAACCATCGACGAGCTGCATTTTTGGCAGTTGAAGCAGTCGTTGTGCCACTGTCGATCCTCAAATGAGATGTACTTGCTGCCCCCGAGACCTGAGGTAAAAACAGCAGAGAGGAGTCCCATGATTTTTTTTTTTTTATGCAATAACTCTGTAATTGATGGTGATTGGACACACCAGATCCCAAGTTAAGCATATAATCTAGAGAATGTTGAGTTTAGATGGAAGGTGTTAAAATTGAACCAATTACAGTTCAAAAATGGTTTTGGTGAATCTTTTCAGCTTTATTTCCAAACTAAAAAACTGAAACAAAACTTATAGTTTCTGCTGTGACTTGAAACTTTTTTTTTCAAAACCTAAACTAGTATCTGAATATTTGTGCAAGGTCATTTTACCACTGATTGGGTTGGTGCAGTGGGCACATTTCTTTGCAAACAGGTTGCAGAAACACTCGAGGCAGTAGGTGGCGTCGTCTCGAGAGGTGAATCTCTGCCCAGCCAGCTGCATTTTGCATCCAGCACAAACAAAGCATTCCTTATGCCACGGCTGGTCATGGTAGCTCACTCCTCCAGTCGTAATGGGCTAAAGGATCGAAGGAAAACAAAGCAAAACAAACAAATGAGAAATTATTTTCAAAAATTCTAGTTTTGCCATTGAAATTTTTGATTTTATGACAAAAACACTGTAGTTATAGCAATATTTTTTGGTTGCGACACTTAATTCAGGAACAGAAGTGAAAATAAAAACACAATACATTAGAGAGCTGCAGAATTATTGCCATTAAATCATATTATAATAAAGACAAAAAACAAGTTATATTTTATTATATTTTAAAGTAAAGCAAAAATGTAATTATTTTTCAATTATCTTGAAGGTAAAGTCTAACTAACTCTCAAGAAGTTAATTAACTCCAATTAAAGCTTAAAAATTTAAAATGTTATAAAACTAATCAGCCTGGTTTGAGTTGAAGCTAAAAACTAATATCACAAACTTAAATACCTTAAATGGAATTAAAGATCAAATCTAACTAACATTAAAGCTAATAGCTAAGTATTATAAAACTATTAGTAAATAAAGCTAAAGGCTAACTGAAGGCTAATGATCCTAAAGATAAAACATAATTGGTATTAAAGATAAAAGTTAATTAGTAATTTTATTTGCCAACCTGTGATTAAAGATAACAGTTAGCTATCATAAAACTAATGAGTCTAAATTATTTGTTTTACAATTACATTCAATTGTAAACACTAAAAATTACCCACCAAACATACCGAATGAGAAATTACCAAGGTGAGTAGCTGACTTGTTTTTAGAGTCTGAAAGAAATCAAACTGCTTATGTTGGTTCACTAGCAAAATTAATCATTTAAAATCTGTTATAGTTCATGTTAAAACACATTATGTTACATAGCTACAGATATTTTCAGCAAATGTCCTCTGAATTAGTAGATTTAAACATTTTTCTGCATCACTCTGACATCACACTTTGCAGCCATCTTGGCTGTTTGTTGCTGACTTTTTCTCCCGTCTGCGCCACGACTCCCGCCTGCCTGACCATCTGTTTGTTGCTCATATTTGTTATGTATTATACATGCGAGTCTTTGTAGCACCAACTTTCAGCTCCTCAGTAAAACCCAGTATGACCATATATTTGCAGAACATTGTAACTGGTTCAACGGCGGAAATTGCAATGGAACATTGTGAGGATGTTAACCTTCTTGCAGTGGACACACTGCAGGGCAAACAGTTTCTCATAGCAGGCCAGACAGTAGTTGTTTCCGTCCTTCTTCACAAAGCTCTTGGTGCCAATAGTCTGCTGGCAGAATCTGCAGATGAAACAATTCTCATGCCAACTGTTCCCCTTATGCTCCATCTTCTTGGTGCCTGAAACGAGAATATTGAAATGCATATATCTTTGATTTTATATTAATCTTCTTTCAAACTAAATCAGTGGTGTTCAAACTTTTTCCCATGAGGGACAAAATGGTTAAGCTGAAAAACATTTTAAAACAAACTTTTTATGTCTTTTGTATCAATAATAAACTAAGAAATTTAAATTACATTGAAATAAAAATCTATATTTTTTTTATAGAAAATGGATCTGTGAATCATTGTAGATACATTAAAACAACCTTCACTGTTTAAAATCTTTGGGGGGGTTGATTATTTTCTTATTTGGACCACAAGAATTGCTTTTAAGTAAAATTAAGTTAATAACTTTGGTTCTGGTTACTCCAAAATTAAAATAGAGGTAAAAACTTTGTAAATAAATTCTAATTTATTTTTCTGCACCTGAATTGTAAAAAAAATGTATCTATTTAAAAAATAATTACCCTAAAAATACAAAAGTGTCCATCTGCATCAAACAATTATGCTTGCAGACCAGTTTGTCAATTATACATTTGAGGTCTGGGGTTGATTAAAATCCTTCAGAGGCCCGCAAATGGCCCCTGGGCCGCACTTTGGACACCTGTGCACTAAACTATTGGAGCAACAGTATAAGGAATGTTTCTTGTACCTGGCATGATGGTCTTCAGGCAGGCATGGCACTTGGAGGAATACTCAGTGGCGTAGCAGTCGGTGCACATCAGGAGGTTGTTTTTGGTGGCAAACGGTTTGTCGACCAGAGAGCGGCTGCAGTTGTTGCAGAGGAAGCATTCACTGTGCCAGTGACGGTCCTTGAAGGACAGATCCTTCGAAAGAAAGTCAAGAAGTTCACAATTTTTATTTTGACCTAAATATTCCATCAGGGACAAATTTAAATAGATATTTTAAAAGAATGAAAGTTACCACTCGTTTAGTGTTAGCACTGAGGCAGAGCTGGTTGCAGAAAATGTGAAAAATGTCCAGAAATAAAAATGAGGCAGAAATAACCAACTCTCAGTTTGCTGTTTTATACAACCCACAATTGCAAATACAATATTTTTAAATGTATAATAATATTAAAATGCTAGCAGGAATACTATGTTATATTCAGTATTTTGAATTTTTTTATTGGAAGACAACAGAACAGCTGAAACTGAATCTCAGCTTGTTATTCCTATTTACACACCTGCTTTTATTAGCATTGCAGCACAGCTAGCTGCTACAGGAAGTGAGAAAACAACCAGTGTACAACTCCTTGTCTGTGAACCCATATCTGATGTAGAGTAACAATGAAATAGAAAGTAGAACAGCTGAAACTGAATCTGCACTTGTTTTCCTTATTTATGTTTTCTTTCTTTATGTATTAGCTAGTTGCTAGTTGCTAGTTACATAAAGAAGGAAAACATTTCCGTAGTCCTAAAATTTACTCCAAAAATGATAGAATTTTATCATTTTCTGTTCTAAGAATTGAAATAAAGAAAAGCAACAACTGAAGACAAGTCTGCACTTCTATTAGATAGCAACATGTTACAGGAATTGAATAAAATTGACTCTTACACCTCCATGAACCAGCAATGTTAAGGTTGTGGGACTATTTCTGATTTAATTATGAACTTTTCCTTAATGGCAAACATTTGGTCAGACAATGATTGCAGTGAAAATGTACAGAGGACATTCTTTCTTATTGGTTACAACAAATAGCCACTGTTTTGATTTGTCCTCCAGAAGAAATTCACACTTTATGTATTTTAACCTTAAAAAATTAAAATGATGGAGAAATATTTTAATTCAAGATTAACTGTGGTTCTTCATTTAAACAAAACCATGTAAAAAAGTCACAGAAGTTGACCAGCAACAAAATGTTGGATCTACACTGGAGTTAAAGAAAAAAAAAACATGGATGTATCACCTTGCTGGTGCAGCTAATGAGCTTCTTGCACTTTTCACAGTTGCTGGAGAAAAGTGGCTCATAGCACTTGATGCAGTAAGGATATTCCTCCCTCAGGATGTACTTCTGTCCATACAAAGAGTCCTTGCACTCTGTGCAGTCATAGCGCTCAGACATTTTGACTCAGATCTCCCCGCGGAGTCTTTTCCTCTGCAAAATAAAATAAAATTAGTTTAAAAGACAACGGTTGTAATTACATAACCTCACAGAATGATTTACGACATAGAATATAAAGATCAGATTGAGTTCCTGGAATCCTAGAGATTTGTAGTTTTACAAAGGAAAACCGTAAATCCTCAAGATCATGTGGTCATAAAATCATTTAATTACATTAACCTGCACCAGACCCAGTCCTCAAAGCATTTAATCCTCAACAACCATTTAATTAAATACTACATTCAACAAATTAGCAGAGAAATGCCACAAACTCTAGAGTAAATTCCACTTTATTAATTGAAATTATATAATTATATGGTTATATGATGATTATATGGTTGCAATCCTTCAGTCCCTGATTGAAGCATTGGAAATACACTCATAAAACAATACCTTAACTTGCCCTTACTGTCTCAATATGTTGTAGTTGAGCCAAATTGCTCCTAATCCCAAATTTGGGATCAAGATACAACCAACAGTTCTTACAAACCAGTTGTGCTTTGCAGTGTTTATTCCCGCCTATTCAGTATTTATTAATTGTACAGTGGAGCTTAACTCCAAATTATTAGGAGAATATTATCCTATTCAAAGATTTCTTCATAGAGCACATCTAAAATATTAAATGTCATAAATTGGCAGGTGGTTTTACCTCCAGAGTATATTTGTGTCAATCTGAGAACTCTAAAACAAATCCAAATATCTTTGGTTTCTAAGTTTCCCAAAAGCAAATGCAGAACCCCTTAAGAAGTCTTTCTACTCTACATGACACCAGTAACTTCTCTGAAACCAGTTTAATCATCCATATTGATATGAAATACCTCTATTTCTATAGAAACTGAGTGGTAGACTTCTGTAAACCAGATTTACTCCCTTTGTTTTGCAGTGAACACCATCCTCTCTTCTTGCCCTTATTGTCATCCCTTCTAAATCCCTGTGACTTGTGGCTCAGGTAATTGTACAAACTTCAACAAATAAACACCAACATTGTTGAAAAAGTTACGATTTTTCCCCACGGAGAAAATAAATTAGAAGAAACCATGAAGGTCTTACCTGCCTGGCTTGGTTGCCGTCTGAGACCAGAGGTATCTACTGTACAGAGTACTTGGTGTTTCTTATTAAATCGAGACCCGTGACAGAGCAGGAGGGTGGAGACGGGTGGCCTGATCGGAGGAGGCAGGCTGGTTTACATTCAGCCTGTATAAAAATCACAGCAAACTGATTACATTTTCAAAACAGAAGAACAAAAACACATTTTAATGATGATAAAGTGATGAAATTTTAACACTACCTGTTCTGCACACCAATATTTCCTACACCACTACAATGAAAGCACTGTTTTTTATTTTTTAAATGTTAAATACCATTATAACACATCTATATATTAGCATCTGACGTATTTTCTGAAAATTTTTTCTGGCAGAATTAAACTTAAAAGTCACATTAATCACATTTTCAGTAAAGTTTAGTCTGCTTTTTTATTCCAAAACTAGTTCTGATTAACCATCTAAACTAAATATTCATTTTCAGATGAAAGGTTTGGAGGTTCAGGAACCATCCCATAATAACTGGTGAATATCAAAACATGAGAGTGACCATCCACAGTGGAAGCAGTTTTACATTGTGTCTTTTATTTCCAGTGGAATCGCTGTATTGCATAAAGTGGAAGGAAAAGTGAAGGATTTTTCAACATAATGTTAATACTTTGACATAGTTAAAGGTTGTGAGCAGAAAATGGTTCAAAATAAACATCAAAACTGATTTCAGATTGGATGAAATAATCTCAAAAAGTGAATAAATTTTACCAACAAAACTGAATTAACGTCTGCCAAGATGAGGAGTTAAATATCTTGAATTATTATTCCACTTTCATGTTTGCATATATAAATGAAGTAAAACTTTAAATATCAAATATTTGAGGGTATATAGATTGAAAGAAATCCACCAAAAATTAAAAATTAAGCACCAAATTTGTGTTTTTCAACATTATTTTAGTTGTGTGTTGCATAAATCTTACACAATTTATATAAACATCAAAAGCCCAAAATGATTACGCCACAATGAGTGGAAGTAAACACCTCACTTACAATGTATTTTTTAAATCTGAACTGACAACCACATGGATTGTTAATGTAATTAACTTGTGAGCATATGACTGGAAGCTGTGAATATCTTTTCTCAAACCTGTCAGCACATCATCAAATTCTTATGAATAAAATTTTCTTCACATCACAAGACGATGCGAAGCCTGGAAGGGTTGATTGTTGGCTGTTGGCTTTACCTACTGTGAAGCTGCTACTTTGTGATAAGAAGGCTCAATTTAATCCAAATCTAATAAAGATGATAGTTTAACATAATTACGTAGCGTCGCAGAGTTTCCAGGAGACAAAACTGCTCAGATATTTTTCACATACTGACAAAACATATCCTTTATATCTGTCTAAATTTGACCTGACATAGCTTACATAAACAGTAACAAAAAATGTATTCAGCTACATTTTGGTTTTGAGTCACAAATTAAATGTATTTTTGCCAAATTGTCCACTTCTGTGTCCGGTATTCACTTCCTTAACGTCGTTTAGCCTTAGACCATCTAATTTAACCCATGTGAGGAATGTATTTTGATATATCATGGCTGACACATTAGATAATGAAATAACACCAGATAAACCAAACAAAAGAAGGAGGGTAAACAATAAATAAGATAAAAGTAGAATGAGATTTAACCTGTGAAAGGGCCTTTTGTTCTGCAGGTCAGCTGATTAGCAATAGCCAGGTAAACATACTGTTACCTCTGGTGTGGTGAGAACATACTGATCCAAAACTAATCACAAGGTTTAAGTATAAATATAGTTAAACGTAAACAAAGGCAGGAACTTTGTAATGCTTTAAAATATTGCACAGCCCTCAAATTAACTTAGCTAATGTAGCTTCTATCTGCTAGCTAAGGAGGACATGCAGCCTGCCAAGATGGCGGTTCTTGTGGGAGCTACACATTAGGATCTATTTCACAGGATTTCACTTTTAATTACTGCCGAAAACCTGATTTAAATTTGGATCAATTTTTGTAGCTACATGTGACAAACATCAGCAGTTAATTGAATACAATTTGGAAAGAGGCTGCAACAAACCAAAATGTGGAAAATGTGAATACTTTCCAGAAAAACTGGAATGCTGATGCTGGTATGCATTTAGTTGTCTATTTTTTCTGTCCAATTTGATTTTTATTTCCACATTTCAAGAAAACAGAAGCAGGTCATACATCTGAGCTCAGTTTAAAAAGTTTATAATTAGGATATTAGTCAAATTATGAATCAGATGTTTCATTTAGCCTCCTTCCTGTTCCTGATTTTCCATAGAGAAACAAATCAGGGTCTGTATTCTGCAGACTAAATGACAGGAATGTGTATGATGGTGTAAGACATGAAAGAAGATTGTAAATCTTCAAGTTTAATTATTAAATTAGCCACAAAAAACAATTTGCTTTTTGAATTAATTTGACTGCTGAAATCTTCTCTTCACTTACATTTAGCAAAGAAATAACATAATTATCTATAAACGGCACATTATGTAGTTCCTTGAGAAAAAAACAATAAAGCTGCAAGTTTTTCTGGGTGACATCAGGTAACAAACCTTCTTTGGAAAAACATTGCATGTTTTCAGTTTTAATAAATCAACTTAAAACCACATTATTTCCAGACTCCTCCAGCAGGTCTGTTAAACGATTCCTTTTATCACTTGACTTATTTTAAAGTCATGTTTTTCAAATTACTTTATTGCTAAATCTGTCCACTTCCTGTCTTCAACTTAATATTAATTCTGAAATCATGATTCTATTTAGAGAAAAAAGAGTAATTTTTAACCAAGAGGAATTTTTATTTTGCCATTTTAACCTCTTTGATTGTTTTATGTGCATACATGACGCCAGTGTTGTGTAAACTAAAAATAACACATAATATATATTTATGCTGCTTTTGGAGAAATGGCTTCTTCCTCTTTAAGTGACATTTCAGTCCATGAAAGTGCAAGATACTCGCTTATGTGTGTTTAAAGTTTCAGTAATTTTAGTGCATTTAGATGCTGAATAAATTTTAAAAACATTTTCTGAGATTGAGTAATGAGAAATATTTTTGTAATGCTAAATGTACAAAAATAGGAATAATTTAGTCGAATTTCATTTTTGACAAGGAAAAAAAATACTAAATGTGTGCTTATACAGAAAATGCATTAATCTGGTTTCAACTGAAAGTAGTTTTACAAAAATTAAACAGAAAACAAAGCAACCTGGCGTTAACTCCTGCTAAATGTATAGAACTTGTTGATAAGTAATTAGAGCTATTTGCTTTGTGAATTAGATACTGAACTGAGAAAATGTGTAACAGTGTTAAGGAGTCTCTGTCAGTGGTTTCTTTCTTTTCATTTTTATTCACTCCTATCCCCAATAAATCCAAAGTAGTTTCAGATACTGTTTCATGCATGATTAAACCTTTTAAAAGCAAAAAATTTAAAGGAATGTGAAAAAATATCCTTGTTTAATTTAATATCTGTGTTTTACGTTTAGTTACTCGACTTAATATTTAGGTTTTCTTATTTCCTTTCCTGCAGAGTAAACCACTGCTGGTAGGAACCCAGGCGAAGCGCTTACATGATTAGTTTTACCATCTGCTTCCTTGGAGTCGAACAGGGGAATTCTGGGAAGTTTTATGAACTGTGGCCTGATCTGATTAGCCTCTCCAGGCCCATTCACACACAGAGGAGTCTAGTTAAAGACCATATGTTGTTCATTTGGTCTTCAAGTCAAGACTGGAACTCTACAATCACTTTTATTAGCTGCTGCATTTCTGATGTAAACTAGTTTAATCAATAAAGACTCACTGTTCATCATATGACAAAAGCTAAATTTGATTAAATGCTAAATATTAAGTTTTGTAAATAGTATTGCTGTTGTGCATCTGGTTAAAGTCCTCAATGCATTTTGTTTACTTATTTTTCTGTTTTTGTCTCTGTTTGCCTTCTTGAATGCTTGTAGTTGTGTGAAGTCTCATGTTATATCATTTTTTACATGTTATTTTTTTAATAATATGATGTTTTTAACCATAATTTTAAAAGTTCAGCTTAGCTAAAACCTTTTTGTTCATCTTTGGGGTCCTGGAGGGATTTTATATATTTTTAATGTTGTGAATCTCTGAGATTATATTTTTGCTGATTCTGGTCAGCAGAAAATCTCTAAAAGCCTAAATAAATTCACATGTGGAAATATTTATTTAGAAAAAGTGTTTTTAAAAAGGAGGAAATAGTAGGTAAAAACTAATACTTATCTTGGCTTTAGAACAATTTGAGATTTTTAAATCTTTGTTTTTAAAAGTCTTGCACAAAAACACAAAGTGCATGTAATAGGAAAATCAAATGCCTGGAAAAACAGGGATCATGTGCTTCTTGATCTTCCTTATTAGTCCTGAAAGTTTTCTGGAGCTTCTGCCTTCATGGTCAGGATCAAATCCTCCAGCTTTACCTCCATCATTATTACATTTCAGAAAGTCACAAGAATGAAAACTGAAAACTAGTTGAGTCAATTCCTGCTGCCTAGTGGTTAAAACGCACAAAATTATAGATGCACACACGTTTGGAAAGTTTTTGAAGCCTTTCCCAAACAACTACAAATCCTAAAATAATCTGTTTAAACAGGCTCACATTTCTTTCACTACAACTGTGCATGAATCTAAATTAATTGCCAATTTTCAATTCAATGTTTGATGGGTTAAGGAGCAAAATACGTAAAAAAGAACATTAAATTGTATTTTTCAGAAATACAATTTAACATAAGACTAATACAAAAGGTAAGTGGCAAATCTCAAGAGTTTCAGCTTTTGAATCAAATGACTAAAATAGAAACTTTTCAAAGATATTTTAAGTTATTGAGACCCACCTAAGAATTCACATAGTAGATAGTGCCACATATCTGCATATTTAAAAAAATCATTGTATTCACCTGCACATCCTTAGGATTGTATATTTCTATTCTGATAACGGCACATGCAGTAGTCTTGTTCAATACATTTTTACTGTTAATCTTGTTTTTATTATAAAATGTTTTGGTATTTTGTGTAAACTTGCTTTTACATCTCAATTTCCCTTCTGTTGGATAATAAAGGTCATTTCCTTTTCTTCTGTTGATTTCTATCTGGTGAGCTGAACCAGAGAAACGACTAAAACCCAACGCTGGAGTTTAGACATTACATGTTTTAGATCAAAACATGTAATATTTTAATCTAACTTTGCATTAAAATGTCATTATTTACTAAAAGAAATACAAAGTTTCGATAAATTGAGTGTTTATCCTTTGGTGAGCTGCAACATCATTCCACGTCTATTGGTGGCGCTGCTGCGTTGTTTTTGCGTTGTTACTGTAGCCAAGAAGAAAAAGTTGAAAACAGGAAGTGTATGTAAACAAATACGTGTTGGATTCTAAACGGGGTTAAGCAGTATTCTTACACATTTTTTCTCTTTTTGATAATGAAATGAGAGAAACAGCAGAGAGTTATAGATGGGGGACAACCAGCGGGAGGATGTCGGAGGAGGAAACTCAGACTGGATGTCAAGTCTCCCGGAGGAGCTCCTGGACGTCCCGCTTTGGAACCTGGCTATTCCTGGTAACACCCGAACCGCTCAGGAAATACCTAAATGTTTTAAATGTTAATACTAACCATCTGTGTGTAACAGGGAGTCATGACAGCATGTCCTTCTGCCTGGACATGTCCTCCCCGGTGCTCAGATCGGAGCCCTGGCTTCTCCGGATAACGGACCGACTTTTCCCCTGCTTGACCCGACCCTGTATTTACCGCTGGTCCACCACACAGGTACCGGGGTCTGATATAAATCTTCGTTTCATGTCTTTTAGTGGTCATCTTTATGATATCTTTTTCTTGCAGCAATCTGTCCTCTGGCATCAGTGTGAGCTCGGTATTCGCTACTTGGACCTGCGGATCGCCAGGAAGCCAGCAGGGGGCAGCAGTTTGTTCTTCGCCCACGGGATCTACACGCTGACGTGCGTCAAGGTGTGTGGAGACAGAAGCAGAGGCGTAAAGAGAAGAACTACTTCAACATATTTTTACTCAAGTAAAAGTAAACAGTAGCCATCCTAGAAATTACTCAAGCGTAAACAATATTTGGTAAAAATGTCTATGCAAGTACTGAGTAACTGATTGTAACCAAAATAATTCAGTATTTAAAAATTACACAATCAGGCGGACCAAAATGTAAAGTTAAATCGAAATTTAGGTATTTTAAGGACCAAAATGACAATAATTTATAGAAAGTAACGAAAAACAACGAAATCAGGCAGAAAAAAACCTTTAAAAATGACTAATAAAAAAAGCTGCAGGTGTGTGTCGCTGTCTGGTGAAGTTTTGGTTAAACCTGTTTTTCATTCAGTGGGTAGAGAATCCAGAAATTTTACTCAAGTAAGAGTTTTAATACTTCATAATAAAATTACTCAAGTAAAAGTAAAAAGTACAGCATAATAACAAATACTCCTAAAAGTACATTTTCTCAAAAAAGTTACTCATGTAAATGTAATTGAGCAACTATTACTACCCACCTCTGGACAGAAGAAAAGCTGGGTTCTTTATTCTGGGTTCATGTGTGTCTGTGTGTGTAGGAGGCTCTGGAGGAGCTGGCGTTGTGGCTGGACGCTCATCCCAAAGAGGTCATCATCATCTCCTGCTCTCACTTTGAGTCTCTGACTGATGAAGATCACGTCCAGCTGGTGGACTTCATCCTCTCGCTCTTCAGCAAGAAGCTCTGTTCGTCACAGGTTAAGAATCAAAGCATCTCCTGAAGACACACGTTATCTGTGAACTTTATGTGCATGTGCTGTGTGTGCAGGACACTCCCACGTTGCGTTCCTGTTGGTCTGGAGGTCAGCAGGTCATTCTCTCCTATGATGACCTGCAGATGGAGTGTCAGCACCGTCAGCTGTGGCCAAAGATTCCTTACTGGTGAATTTAACACACATTTAGAAGCCATATTTCCCTCCACAGAAAAAAAGCACAAATATATTACCATCTGTGCTGTGTCTGCAGGTACGCTGACAGCCCAGATCCAAAGAAAGTGATCACTTATCTGGAGGAGAAGAAACGGAAAGGTAGACCAGGTACTGCAGTTTTAAACCTGTAAAATAAGTTGAGTTACATTAAGGAATGTTTCTGCAACATTCTGCATGCAGGGTAGGGTGTCAGTAGTCAGTTTCTTACCTGGAGTTAACAGAGAATCAGAAAGGAAAGTGGACTGACAGACCAAACAGATTTAAAGTGTTTTGTGTTTCCAGGTAGTTTTTACGTCAGCGGTCTGAACCTGACCGAAGACGCTCTCTACATCCTCCTCCATCCCCTCCAGAACCTGAGGACGATGACAATGGAGGCGCTCTCGCCGCTGCTCCGTTGGACCGCAGAGCAGCGCCCCGGCCCAGGAGTGGGCGGAGTCAACATCGTGTGTTGCGACTTCGTAGGTTTCAGTCGGTTCTGTTCGATCGTGATCGACCTAAACTTCAAGCTGCTGAAAGCTGCAGCCAGGACTTCCTCTGGTTCCCAGTTACCTCTGGGATGAACTGCTTCCCCTGGTTTAGTTGGGAACATTAGCGCTCACTGTTGCAGAAAAACATTTGGAAACATTTGGAGGATGTTACCAGAATCTCCACACTTCCAATTTCCATCAATTTCACTGCAAACTGCTGCACTTTTAAACACATTTCTAAGTAGAAAACTAGTTTTCTAGTTTGATAAATCATCTGTACATATGTGTAAAAAAAATTTTAAATCAGTGTTTTCTTCTGTTAAATCAAATATTTTTGTACAACTGAATGAACTCAATACAGTTGGTTGGCCTCAAACAAATCTGTTTAAGGGTCTTTTTATTTTAGTTTTATGCTAAAAGGATTTAGTTACTTTTATAAATCTCTCACCATCTTCTCGTTACTAATTAGTCATTCTGTCTATATGTCAGTGCACAAATCAGACATATCTACTAAATTAGCAAGTACCAGAGCATTGGAAAATGTCTAAATTACTTGATTTTCTGAATAAATTACGACCAAACCCATTTTATATCAAATAAAATTGCTTCCATTATGTCTTCAACTCTTTGTTCCCTAAATCCAAATTTGTTCCCACAGACGAACAAATGAGTACGATGGGTTTTTTTTAGGAGCTGAACTTCCCAAAGTAATTTAAAAAACGCACCATCACGTTTTCCCACACAAGTTTATTCAACCATGACATCTCTTTCCAGGATGACAGAGAAACAATCTCCGGCTGAAGTTATAATAAAAACAGTGCACAGCAGGTTAATGGCTGAATCCTTACGTATCTGTTCATACAATTTATATCTGTGCTCTCAAACTTTGAAAGCAAATCACATCACACGTTACAGTCGGAGTAAAAAAGCAGTTGATTTAAAAAAACCTAATAAATATCCCTTTGTTATTGATATAAAATATAGTTTTCAAATATTCTCCATCTTGTAGCAAAGTGATAAATTGATAATACTCATGTGCCGTGGGCTGCAGTCAGTGTACAGAAGTGAAAAATATATATTTCACAGAGAAGAATCATCTAATCTTTGGTTTGTTCAGTCACTTGGATTTACTGGATTTACACGCCTACTCACCTATTTTTCTGTGGAATGTGATTCCAAGTTATTTGCATATTTTTGGCTGAGCATATCTAAAAAAAATTAAGAGAAAAGGCAGCTGGGGAAGCTTGAATACCTAAAAATAATGCTACTATCGGCTGGGGTTTGCAAGGCAGCCAATCCAGGAGCATGATTTATTTTTCTTGCAGCTGATTGGCTGAACACCCACAAAGGAAGATAAAATAGACTGTAGATGTTTCCACTCTGCGTAATAATGCATATTGAAGAATATTTTTTGTCAGAACTATTAAAATAGTCAGTTATAAGCATTTTCAGCGGGCGGCTATGGTCCCCAAGTCCAGATAAAAATGTGTAAAAAGCCTCTTTTTGTTACAGTAGCATCATCACTTCCTGGAGAAATTGAAAAATCCAACTTTTAATTTGAAATTCTTCTAAATTCTTCTACGCCACTCTCCAACATGGAAAAGACAAGCGAACATAGCATTGAAGCAAAGCAGATGTCTTAGTCTTCATATGGCAAAAAATGGTAACTGTTTCTCCTCCAAACAACCAGGAGTTTCTGGCAACTTGTTCATCTTTGCACATCCTTACTGTAATGTCCCAATTATGAAGGTTATCCAAACAGTTCTCAGGCCTTTGAACTGTAACTGGGTCAGAAAACAACCATTATTGCTCAGAGTGGTTCCTCTGGTACGTTCAGCTCTCATGTCATGCTGACCTAACAGAAATTAATGGACAGTTTTTGGTGTGAAAATTGTTTTAAACAAAAACTTGGAAAATGTATTTCTGGGTGTTGGAAAGAATGTTCCAGACCAGTTGTTGAACCATTATATTCAGGAAGAGAACTGTAATGAGGTGTTTACCATTAGGGGAGTTTAATTATCCAATCCAAATTGATTTTGTGGATGTGGAGAAAGCTCACTACCTTGTTCGCCAATGCATTTTGTTGGCGTATCCAGTCCTTGAAGAGCCAGTTGTGATCGCTGTTCGCATTCTTGGCACAAAGTTGGGAAAAAGCACGTCTATCTTCACTAAGGTAAAGTTTGGTCACCAAGGTCTCAAGGTGTAGTTGCAGCTTGCCTGAGAACCTCAGGAACTCATCTTTGGTTTTTGCAGGCTATATGATTCTGTTTGCATCTTCAAGGCATGACCAGGAAAGCCATTAGTAGATCTATTAGTAGAGCCACTGCTCATCCACATTGAAAGAAATTGAGGTGCTTTGAGTGCCTCATTGGGTGGTCTTTAGAGTTGTCTCCAGGCATTTTGCATTGAGGAGATACGTGAAGACACCCAGAATCCACTTGGGGGACTGTAATACCTTCCAAATGTCCTGGACTCTCCTAATATAGCTGCAGAGTATCACTTGGAACAGGTTCCCCTCCTGAACTTGTTACCCATGTGACTTAATCTCAGAAAGTCAGAGAACAAAGGAAGGGTGGATGGATATTATGGATGAATGAATTACAATAAAGGAAGATTAATTCCTGGCCTGCCTTAATCTTAGAGTAGGGAAGCAGTTTGAAACCAAAGGTAAGCAAGAAAACAATGATATACCTCCAACATAAGACTGAGTCACCTGAGTTTAACCAGATGTGTAGGATGATTCTCTCTAGCACCATAAATCCAGGCTAAACAAACATAAAGTAATATTTCATGATAAAAACATATATACAATGCAACACAAACGGTGTGCAGACAAATTGAAGCTTAAACTAGATCTATCTTTGCCTGTTGTCATGGATGTAGCTGTTCTCAACACACAGCACAATGTAGGAGCTGGAGCAGCTGCTGGAGCTCTGCTGCAACAGGCTGCGGCTCTGCAGCGGCGACGCCATGCCCGTTAGCGCCCGTTCCCCGATGCGCCACGCCTCGCAGTAGTTGTCGACGTTCCGCTGACCCCTGCTTGTCGACCCGTGCCACATCATCTTCTCTGGCCTTGGAGCAGCAAACAAAGCGGCTGTAGTGACCCTTTACTTTCAGGTTTTAGTCTCGTGTAGTGTTGCCTCACCATGTGTCGTCTTGGAGAACATCTTTGCCGTCGAAGGAGTAGATCGAAACATTGTCCCTCATTCTGCTATCGCTGAAAATGCGGTTCCAGTTGTCAAACAAAACCTCATCCTGCAAACAAACATGCATCAGAATTAGCTTTTACAACTTTAGGGCTTTATTTTATCAAGCAGATTAGTTTCAGCACCTTCAGGTTGACTATTGGCACGTTCTCCCTGTTGGAGCTGTAAACGATGCTGTTGAGATCTTCCAGTTTGGAGGACAGGAAGGCTCGGAAAGTTCCCTTCATCCCGATGGCCTGGGCCTGGCTGAAGCACAGGAAATCTGCGCCGGAGATGCCTCGCATGCCGCCCTTCTGAGGGCTGTTCAGCGCAATCAGGTGGAGCTGAGGAAACAAATCACATCTCAAAGAAACCTCGCACAGATTGAGTGGATTTTGACTGACTAAATTCTTCAGAAAACAACAAAGAAGGGGATTCTTTTGGTTGTTGAAGTTGTCCACGCAATATATCTGGACATTATGGAGAAGTGGCAAGAAGAAGAAGACGTCCTGTTGGACAAAAACCATGTAAAAAAACAAAACTGACATTTTTGGATTGCAACCAAAATCCTACAGGGTGCAAATCCAAAACTGCTGGTAAAAAGCATCCCCTTCCTCAATGCTTCACTTTCTACAGAGGGTCTGGACGCTCAACTACTAAGAAACAATTGCTTGCTTGAGGCATGTACTAGAACAAGCAAATTTGTTTTCTTTCGAAAAGTGAAGCGAAAAAGAAAATTCTTCAGGTATTTCTGGTATAGGAATTGTTTGTTGGGGGGGTTAATAACTGTGTACTAAAAATATTATTTTTACCAAGACTTGCTCTTCATTTCATTATAAATATACATCCATCTTGTCTTACCGCTGGTCCTGAGGTGTGTCTGTGGATGGGAGCCTGGGGAACCGGAGGCGGTGGTCTCTGAGGACGGGTGACCGAGTAGCGGGGGTCCAAATATCGACCGTCCGGCTGGTTGAAGCGGTCCGTGTAACTGGGGTATCTGGGATTCGACGGCTGTGGGTAAACCAGATCTGTCTGGTATCGTGAGTCGGGTCGGTACCGGGGATCAGAGTCTGGGTTTGACTGTGATGGGGTCTGGATGACGGGGGGCGACGCCTCAACTGCGACGCCCTGAAAATAATGTTTAATGGGTTAAAAAACAAGAAGAGCTGTGTGGTTTAAAAACTGAAAACAGGAAACCACACTCACCGATGCACTTGGTAAAGAAATGTAGTTCCCAAGCTGAAAATAACAAAAATTTGAATTTTTAAAAAGTTTTTCTGGCAAATATTGGATCATTACTCAGAAACAAGTTTCACCTGAACTTGTCGGACTCCATCCCGGACTCGTACGTAGAGATCCGTTTGGTCGATAACGTACACCAGAGATCCTTCAGGCTGTCTTCTAGCTGTGGCCGCCATGGTGTCATAAGTCCTAAACACTGTCACCTGCAAACACAAAAAGATGACTCGGCATCTTGTTGTCCTGTTTTATTCGTTTGATTCTTTATGCTACCATGGATCCAACAGGAGAAAAAAAAACAGCTGCAAGTCCATGAAGATTGTTCAGTTTCATGGTTTTCAAGTAATTGTTTAAATAATTATCCTTGTCTTTGGGATATGTTTCATAATATTTGAGATTAAAAATCATATTCGTCAATCTAAAAAAATCTATGTGTACAAAAACTCACTCCTGAAGAGTGTCCTGGAAGACCTGGAGCTCCAGGAGGTCCTGGGGGTCCAGGAATACTGATAGCTGTAATAAACCACAGAAAAAGAAAGACCTTTAACACATCTCTAGACAAAAGCTAATCTTTTCCTTTTTCTTGTTTTCTTTGTCTTCTACAATTTTTTAAAAAAACTCAGTTAGTCCAGAAAATTAAGAAAAAGCCAGAAAGCTGCTGAGTATACACACTATAACTACTAGTCACATATTTTATAGAGTTAAGTTTTTAGTTATGAAACTAGAGATGTAGAAAAATGCAAACAGCAGAAGGAACAGGAAAAAAAACCTTTCAGCATTTAATAAACCTTTCACAGACATAAAATTCAATCCTAAGGACAACAATGGTTCATCATCCTATTTTCTGTGGTACTATATACTTGTAAAGACAAAAGTAAATAAATAAAATAATAAAACATATATCCCTCCTACGTTTGCAGTCATATCTCAAAAAATTTTTACCAAAATACCAATCTTAATTTTTCATAGAATAAAATGAAGTGAGGAAAAAGAAAATTTCTTACAAATTACTTGAGAGTAATTAAAAATGTTTTATAAAATATATTTATGTGTTGCTGCTCTCCTGGAACTAGCAGCTCTACTTTCAGTTTTTTGGGATTTGTTAATATCATAATTAAGAGTTTATCAAGTAATAATGTGGTGTGACAGTTTATGCAGCCGTTTCATCACAATGTGTGGGTCATTATTAAATTAAATAGGTGTGAATAAACACATAAGTTCTTGATTTTCCATAAATTTGTTTGTGGAGGTACTAATTTAAATTTCAACATCAAGAGTACAAATGAAATTCACACAAAAACACATAATAACCATATTAAAAGTTTAATTATGAAGCAGTAGTTAACTTTAGATGAGGAGAGAGAATAATCTGTCATAGTTTGAGTTTGTTTTTGTAACTGGACTCACTCTGTGTTCCTCCATAGGGCCCAGACAGAGATGGACCTGGAGGTCCTGGTGGGCCTGGTGGTCCAGGTCGACCGTCATAGCCTCTTCCTGGGGATCCAGGAGGCCCCTGAGGGCCCGGTGGACCAACAACTGATTCTCCTTTTGGACCCTGGTCAGAGAGACAACTTTGATCGTCCCTAAATCAGGATACTGGAATCTCACCCAGACAGAAAAAGGTAGAAATGTTGTTTTTTTTCCATTCAGACTTAATAACTTCTAAGTTTTTTTAAATGTTATTATGTTCAAACTAGTAACAGGAAATGCCAGACATCTGTCTTTGTGTCGCTTATGGATGTAAAATATATATATTATTGTTTTCAGAGTAAAAAAGTTAGCAGAAAATATCATGCTTCTACGTTGTGGACTAATTTTCACGTGGACATTTATTCAACCTTTAAAATACATATATTTTCACCAAACCAATCACATGTGTAACATTTCTAGACTTTCATCATTTCATCAGTGCTCGAATGTCTGTGACCCACTAAAGTAGGGATGCATCCTGTAAAAAAGTCTGGCTCATCTTTGGGAATAATTTCCAGATGTTTGAAGATGCCAAATTCAGCAGTTCAAGTAATTATACACAAGTATCAACATGATGGGAATGTCTGACCATCATACAGCTCAGATAGGAGACGGGTTCTGGTCCAAAATGTGTGGAATGACTCCAGAACAGAAGTCGACAGCCTTGTGAAGATGCTGCTGAAGCTGGTAAATCAGCTTCATGACCCACAGTGAAATGTGTCTGGACTAAAAGGACTAAGAGGACGCTCAGTGAGGAAGAAGTCATTACTACACCTTGCAGTTTGCAAATGTCCACAGGGACAAGACCTCATTTTGTGGAGACATTTCCTGTGATCTGATGAAACTAAAGGAAAGCTTATACCACCCTAACTGTGAAGAATGGTGGCAGCATCATGTTGTGGGGCTCTTTTGCTGCAGGAGGAAGTTGGTGCACTTCATAAATTGATGGCATCACGAGGAAACAACATTATTCCAGCTGGACGATGATACTCAGCATTCAGCCAAAGTGGCTTAAGTACAGCAAAGTCAAAGTTTGAACCAATGTGAGGAGCTTGAGGACAGAAACCCAAAACATTTGACCCAAGTCACCGTTCAAAGGCAATTCTACCAAATACTGGGGAAATGGATGTAAACGGCGGTCTTACTTGTGGTCCAGGCGGTCCTGGTGAGCCAGCTCCTCCTCCGTATCGGGGGTCATAATAACCGCCGCCTGGTTCTCCTTTCTCTCCTTTCAAACCCTCCTCACCTTTCAACTCATTCTGGACAAAACCAAAACGGTTTTCATTTAAAAACAAACTGATTTAATCCGCAACACAGTTGGAATTGTGGAAATAGTGGTTGATTTTACCTTTAAAGTGTAAAAGTCAGAGCCTGTTCCCAGACCTGAAGGATAGAGGCGCACACTGTAAATATTTACCTCATGTGTTAGTTTCATATATATGAACATCAAGTAATGCTACCTTGAATTTCAAGTATTCCTGGTGGTCCGGGATCGCCTTTCTCTCCTTTAACTGTGCAAAAATAGGAGAAATGAAAACATAAATAACAGCAAATTTTGTTTGTGAAACTTTGATTTGTACAAAAGAAAGTCTGAAACCTTACCTGTGTAATACCTTGAGTACTCATCATGCCCCTAAAACAAAGAGAGGAAACAGTCAGAGACAAAGTCATTGTTCCTTGATCTAAATGGAAATCAGATGTCTCGACCCAACTCACGCCTGGAGGTCCGGGGGGTCCAGGGAGCCCCGGAGGTCCTGGGATGCCCTGAGAAATAACAAACAATGAATAACATCTTCATGACTCACTTGTTCCAACACCAAAGCTTTTCACTTACAGGGTGACCGTATCCAGACCCACCGCCAGAGTCTCCCTTCTCTCCTTTGGCCCCGTTTAATCCTGGTCGACCCTGAAATATTAAAGTCATCTTTCAGTTATTTTCTTATCTTAATAAAAACGATAGTTTAAAAATTGTCCTTAATGGAACAGAAACATACTGATCTCCCAGGAATACCAATCTCTCCTTTTGGTCCAGAAGAACCTTGCGGACCCTGGAGAAATAGTTACTCTTGTCACATTTGCACAATCCTGGTATCTTGTCAAACAGATGAAAAAGTATTAAATCAGTACATACAGGAGGTCCCACTGGGCCAGGACTTCCTCTCTCACCCTGTGAATCAACAACAGTCACTTTAATTCTTAATTAAATCTAATTCATGGCTCAATGTCTGATACTTAATATCGAAGAAAGCCAAGGAAAACAGAGGATGTTTTGCATTGGTGTACCGGCTGTCCTGTCAGGCCTCCCAGATACAACGGTCTCCCGTCAGGTCCCATGATAATGCCAGGCTCTCCTTTCTGTCCCTGCAAGATAAAAAGTATATATTTTCTCTCAAAACATTTAAAATGAGAGCAAAAACCTGACAGCAAGACTGTTGCAATCTCCATCGCTGGTGAGAAGTTATTCAGATCGACCACCACATTATAGTCGGTTGGTCAGATCCAGATTTTCCAGGTTTTATCTGCTCATCTGTGTTATTAGTGGAGGGATGTGGATAGATTTTCACTAAAAGGACTGTCCCACCTTAGGCGCATATCCTGGAGCACCAGCATCCCCTTTGTCTCCTTTAGGCCCCGCTGATCCCTAAATCAAACGACATACCACCATTACTTTAAGTTGAATGCTTGTCTCAATAAAGTGAGGTTGGTAGATGCATCGGTACGTACTTGGAATCCTGTTCGCCCTGATCCGCTCTAAAGGAGGAGGAGAGACGGCTCATTAAACACAGAACAGCCTGGTTCTTACTTGGTAAACGTCAGTGAGTTTTAGTTTAGTTCGGGGAACTGGGGGAGCATCAACTCACCTGTCCCAATTCGTTCCAATAAACCTCGTTAAACTAGCAAGACAAAGTTAGGTTAGTTAGTAACAAGCGGTGAGGCAGGCAGTGACCGTGCAGTGAAGGAGGGAGAGGATGGTGAAAAGTTGAAGGGTTAATTTCATTTTCCAATTAATGTACATTTATAGTTGGAGCTCTGACTCACATCTCTTGACGACGGCTGGTAGAGAATCTGTCCTGGTTGTCCAGGCGGTCCAGGCGGTCCAGGTGGTCCACCGTCTCGACCTGGACGACCCTGAGTTCAGAATAAACACACAAATTTAAGAAACAGCAAAAATATTTTTTCATGTGAACTTGGATTAACGCTTACTGAATGTGTTGTAGTTTAAGATTAAAGCACAATAGGACCTGCAAAACTTCAAATTGAAGTAAAAATAAGATTCTGAAATGACATTTGAACAGTGTTTGAACAAACAATTAACTAATACAAACAAAAAAACAGAAAACAAAATAGGTCTGAATGTAGAACCCTGTGGAACACCTTTTAGTCTTTTTTAAAGCTATACAATATAAATTAGCTCATTTTTCAACAACAAAATTAAGACTCTTCTCAAAATACCAAATTAGGCAAACAGTTTTAAAGCAAATATTTTGGTTGAACAAGAAAATATTTTCCTTGCAGATAATAAAGTTAGACAGGACAAAGACAAGATTCCCTTACATTTTTCATTCAAAATTTCCAGACATTTCTCAATAGATTTAACTATTTGGAAACAAATATTATTGTGCCGATCTAACCTATCGGTTACTTCACCCGCACACCTCACCACCTTCTTGCTGCCCTTTGCAAATATCAACAAACCACCGTCACTTGCTTCATCATACAGTACTGCAGTTTCTCTGACTTTTCTCTAGATCCACTCTTACAGCAAACAATCTTTTTCTCAACATTTAAACCAATTGGCCTCACCAATCTTCTGAACCTCATTCAACCAATCCCTCTTTAGCTGTTATTCAGGAAATAAAGGAAACTCACCGTCTCTCCTTTCTCCCCTCTCTCTCCCTGTTTACCCTAAAGAAATCAGGACAAGTAAAGATTAGTTTCTTAAATGACACATTTAACTATTATGTGTCTGGAAAAATTGCGTGATGAAGATGATCAGTACTGGTGTTCCAGGGTATCCATCAATGCCTGGAATCCCAGGAGGTCCCCTTGGTCCCTCTGCTCCTTTAGCTCCATGATCCCCTGGAAAACCTGGTTTGCCCTACAAACCACAATTAAACATTTTTACATTTAATTTTTAACTAATAGATAAAATAAATAAAGTAGGGCACGGATGACCTTTAAGGGAACTTAGCTGGACCAGTTATTCCTGCATTGTATGGTTAGCATTGATGCTAACGGACAATAAAACACAACAGCACTAATGTGGAAAAACATTTTTCAACATTAAACATTTAGCAGATTTTTCTGGAAAATTTGTCACAAAAAAATCTATTTTATTATTTACCAGTTGTAAGATTTACAAAAAAAGAGCACCTAAAACAAGGCAGCAGCTTAAAGAAAAGCAGTCCGGTTGATTTTTAGTTCTGCTAAAAACAATAGTTTTAAATATTTTTATTTACTACAAATAATTTTTGACACCACAATTCCCAGAAAGTGACTTATTGGTTGTACTTTACAAACTTTATCATGTTTTCTTATCCTACAAGTTTCAAAAACTGAATCTGACGTCCTTACAAGAGCAGCTAAAGAAAATGAACCACAGGATTCATTTCCATTACTTACAGGTAGACCAGCAATGCCAGGTGGACCCTGAAAACACAATACAGTTCAGATCAGATAGTATAAGGATGACATAATCAACCAACTGTGTCCAATATGGCTACCTGTGGTCCAGGTGGACCTCTGAGGCCAGGCAGGGCATTTAGCACCTCATTTTGATTCCCCTGCATGGAGACAATGTGAATTAGAAAGAATATTTGAACAGTTTTACACTTTTGTGATTTAGAGTTTTTAATCCTGTCATAAAAGGGATTAAATTTGAAACCGTTACTCACACTGCCAGCGAGGTACGGTGGCCCCGGTGGTCCAGGAGGCCCTGGAGGCCCGACTGGTCCCATGGGACCTGGAAGTCCTGCCAAACCAGACTGCCCAGGAGTACCCGTCCTTCCCGCATCGCCCTGACCACCCTGAGTCAGGATTACAAGCAGAAATATGATGTTTTGTCTTGGAAAATTATGTTAGACGATTAATATTTGTCACTGAAAGGAGAAAAATTAGAGGAAAACAGAAAGAAAACATTCAAAAAGTGGAAAAGCAGAGGCAGATTTCTAAATATTTAGACAAACGAAGAAGAAATAGAGCTTTATTTGAAACATTGCCATCTTTACGGAAATGGAAAACGTTAAAAAGCAAAGCAGATCAGCAGAGAAGAAACCCGACCCAACCCAGTACCTGCTACCCATTACACACCGTAGAGGATGGAGCAAAGAAAGAGAAGAAGTAATTGAAAGGGTTGGAGTCCGTTGTGTCTTGCTAGAAGAAAGCAACAGAGAACCTATGTGGTTTTGCAGCAGCATTTTCTATTATTTTTAAACAGTAAACAAATCTTTATGGGTTTTATTTTTAACTTTTTTAACTAACCTTTTCCCCAGCTGGACCAGGAAGGCCAAGATCACCACCGTCGCCCTAAAGAATAGAAATTAAAACATTATTGCTAAAGGCGAAATCATCATAAAAGCAGGTGGTTGCATTAGCAAGCAGAAAATGAAAACACTGACAAGGCTACAGGCAGCAGGAGGCGCTGTTGTCAAACCATAACATTGAAAATAAACTACCTTCATCCCACAACCACCAGTAAAAAGTACTGGTTTGTGTCTGATTAAACGGTGCCTTATAGGATAATGCATACTCACATTTTCACGACTGAGATTTGGGGATGAGAACTTACCAGCACCGACAGTTGAAATCAAAAGTTTGCATATACTGAATAAAAAGAAAAATCCAACTTTTTCAATATCTGCTAAAAGCAGACCAAATTAATCTTCTTTTATGTAATTTACAATTACCTAAATAATTTTCATTTGCAGCAATAATGAGAGAAAGTGTCAGATTCCTCAAAACCAGAAGTTCAATGAGAGAAATACCAGATGATCACGTCATGGCTTGGGAAACTTAAAACAATTACACGCAAGAATTGACATGATGGGACTTTTCAATCATGCTGCTCAGGAAGGAGATTGGTTCTGGTCCAAAAAGTGAAAATTGAAGCCCAAACAAAAGCCAGAGACCCTGTGAAGACGCTGCTGAAGCTACACAGTGACACATGTTCTGTACCGACATGAGCTGAAAGGCCATTCAGTGACGAAGAAGAAATTACTCCAAAAAGAAACATAAAAAGCCAAACTGTGGTTTGCAAATGCACAAAAAAATTTCATTTCTGAAGACACCTTGCGGCCTGAAGTGGAACTGTTTGACCAGTATGACCATCGCTACATTTGGAGGAAGAACTGGGATGTTGTACCATCCTGACTGTGAAGTATGGGGGTGGCAGCATCATGTTATGGGTCTGTTTTGCTGCAGAAAGAACTGGTGAGTTTCATAAAGTAGATGGCATCATGAGGAGGTAGAAATATTGGTGCAACTTCTAAAATCATCAGCCAGAAAGTTAGAGCTCTGGCGTATCTTTTTATCCAGAATGTGTAAAGTTCTGGCTGTAGTTTATCAGAAAGATGAGTCTTTTAGTTTCTTTTTAAATAATTTGAAGGTTGGTCAGCCCTAAATAAAACTAAAGTAGCCCTTACTACCTTGTGGAACCCCTTTTGTCCGATTTAGAAAGCAACAACAGACTTTTGTGTAGACTATAATCAGTTTTACCTTTTCTCCTCTGAACCCAGATCTGCCAGGGAGACCAGGAGGTCCAGGTGGGCCCTGAAAACAACAGAAATACAGATTTACACCCTTTGACTACTAAGTAATCAAACACAATACAAATTGGTTTCTCACTGGTAGGCCAGGGACTCCATCTTGTCCAGGCGGTCCAGGAGGTCCAACGGCTACTGGACCATCAGGTCCGACGAGTACTGAAGTACCAGGTGCCCCAGGACGGCCGGGCGGACCAGGGGGCCCACGAGGACCAGGTGCACCCTGCCCATCACATTTCACAACTGTCACTCTGAGATATTTTTTAACTCTTTTCTTAATGTTGAACAACTTACCCGGAAAGTTTCCAAGTCTGGGAATCCTGAACCCTCCATGTCAACAAATGTCTACAAAAACATTCACTGTGGTTAGAGTTTGTTGTTTTCACAAGTGAAGTAATGGCTAGAAAGGCGGATATTTTCACATACTGGACGATCACCAGTGCCAGGTCCTGGAGGTCCTGGAAGACCTGGGGGACCTCTTGGTCCAGGGGAACCGTTTCCAGATTCACCCTGGAATGATTTGGAGATAACAAATTATTACCGTAAATAGAGACTTCACATGATTAGCATAATGTCTTCATGTATCGCACCTTTTGGCCTTTCATACCAGCCGTTCCTGGAATTCCTGGAATACCCTGCGGTCCAGCAGGACCCTAAAAAAATCATAAAAGTAAAGACGTCAATGGATAAATAATCAGTCAATTCAGTGAAAAGTTCTGCTAAAATGACACTTACAGCTTTTCCATCCTCTCCTGGATCACCCTGAAGGAAAAAGAAATGGTCAGAAAACTAATATTTTTATTTAACCTTTTTAATTTCTCGCACTTACAGGCTGTCCATCAGCCCCTTGAGGTCCTTCAGCCCCTTCCAGCCCTGGTGGCCCGGGTGGCCCAGCTGGACCAGCCAACGGCTGCACAACAGAGCCGTCGCCGAGATTGAAAACCTCGGCTGCAGGTCCTGGAGGACCAGGAGGACCAGGAGGCCCCTGAACGCCACGTTCACCCTTTTTGCCAGGATATCCAAAACCAGTATCACCCTGGAGAGAATAACAGGTAGGCAAGCTTTTAGATGTTTGGTTTTACTTTGCTTAGATCTACATCACTGATGGTCCACTGATCGCTCCCCTTTCACCGTCACAGAACTAATGGTTCTCTTTCTGTTACCAATCAACCCTGATACCTGCCCCCATCCACTCCACCATGCCACCATCCTCTTCTCTAAACCTTCACTTTGAAAATTACATTAAGCCATCCACCGTTAGGACCTCTACTTCCTATAACCTCACTGTTCAATCTCTCTTCATACATGCTTTCCTTATTGTTTCACATCTATTTGGAAGATGTTTACACCATCTATAAAATATTTAACAGAAAATGCAGGTTGGGATGCTGAAATCTGGACACAATGCTGCAAAGCTCAAAAGTGTAGATAAGGAAGACTGTAGACGTTAGCTGTAGTGCTAAGACGGTTTCCGTTGTGAGTATTGATGGACATGAAGGCCTATTTGAAGTTTTAACTATTAAAATACCATTTTTAGGATGTATTTGCAAATTCCATCTATTTACGGTGACTGTGTAAGAATCCACTACCCCAAAATCAAATAAGTGCAGTTCACATACCTTTTTACCCTTTTCTCCCTAGAAGGAAAGAGAAAACTGGTTATTTGTGTCAGATGTTAATGTTAACTCAGAAATGAGAGATTTCTTACTTTGTCGCCATGCTCTCTACCCTGAGAGGAAAAACTTGAGCCTGAGCTGCTGCCTGAATCCCCCTTTGGCCCTGCAAGACCTCGGTCCCCTTTCAAGCCTTTCTCTCCTCTGTCGCCCTTCTCACCTTTGCCTCCTAAGAAGAGCAACAATTTAGCCTGTTTAGGATTAACAAATGTAAAAGGCAATGCTTTTTTTTTATCAAATTGTTTCAAATGAAACCCTGAACCTTGAAAATCTCATCTCCAAAAAATATTTTTCACTTAAGATAATAGCTAATTAACTAATCAAGGTATCAACTTACAAAGCTAGCAGCTAGCAAAGTTAGCAGTGAATGATGCTAAATGCTAATTAGGCTAGCCTTTTAACAAGCTAACAACTTTATAAAGTTGATCTCTACTCAATCTAACAGCTGCACCATCTTACTGCTAAAACATTTTATTATTCATGCTAATAACTAGGAAAGCTGGAATCTATATAGCTAAATCAACAGCTAACTGGTCTAAAAGCTAAATAAGCTAACTAAAGCTAACATGTTACCAAAACTAACCATAACTCAAGCTAAGAATCAAGAATGCTAACCTTTTCACATGCTAAATCTACCAAGGCTGACTATAAGCCATGAGCTAATAGCGCTAGCAGCTAATAAAGCTAACTAGCTACTTAAGCTAACAGCAATTTAAAGGCGGAATAATCCACAAAATACATAGATGCACTAAAATGGTTTCAGATCATCAAACAAGTTTTAAAATCCCAAAATGCAATGCATGATGCCCCAATTTGAAGACATTTAAGGCAAGAAATAGTTATTAATATAATTTGTCCAGAAAGGCTTACAAAGACATTTCTAAGGCTTTGAGATGCAAGTGAACAGCAGTGAGAATTATTGTCTACTAATGGTGAAAATATGAAACATAAAACAACCTTCCCAGAGTGGCCGACCTACAAAAATTACCTGCATATCTATTTTACACAGTACACAAAGACAGAAAAAGCAATTAAATATTTTTCATTCAGAAAACTATTAACAACCAAGCATTGGTGCAATGCAAAAGGGATAAACACCACACTTGACAACCCAGAGTCAAAATGCGCTAAGCTAACTTTTAAACACAGAAGTCGACCTTTTCAGCTCTGTGGCTTGTTCAAACCGTTCAACAACTTGGAAAAAGTATTTCCAAGTTGAGTTTTCATTCTTTTCACCTGAGGTTCCTCTTCTGGCTCCTTTCTGGGATGAAATTGGGGGTACAGGTACTGGACGGAGGGGTGGAAAAGTGGTCTGAGAAAAACAAAAACAGCGGCAAACTAAAAGTTACTTTCCATTAGATAAAAAACATCAACACAACTATATCAGATAGTTATTATTCCAGCTAAGAAATTTGCAAACCAACCGTCTTAGTGTTTTCTTTCCGACTCCCGTCACCAGAAACCTGACATGAAAAGAAACCTGTCAAACAGATGTGTTTCTTCACTTAAATTAAGATTTTTACTGAAACACTCACTTCATCAGCGTAATCCTCATAATCACAGAAACCCTGAAATGCCTGAGGGTTTCCCACAAGTCTTAGCTCTCCAATCTCACCCTTAAAAGAAACAAATAACTTATAAGTAATGAAGTAAGACAGTAGAAGCATAAATTTGCAAAAAATATAGTTAACCACTAGAACTAAGAAGTAGTTTGAGGCCTGCAGTATGACTTCCTCACTGGTGAGACATTTGAATATTTCAGCTTCTTTTATTTGGTCACTTTATATAAAATATGTCTTCAGGACCAAAGTTCTGCCTTCTAAGTCCAAAAACCAACATTTTCCATCAATGAATATAGTTTTTAACTGGTTGCTGGCTCTGGATTTGCATCCAAGAATATTAAAGAAGATAAAACCTGTGGTACCAAGGCAATTGTAAGAGTTACTTATTTATTACCTCAAACTTGTCTGGATCAGCTCTTCCTGCTTGACCCACAAAGATCATGCTTCCAGCATCCAGGTCCATCGGATCAGGCGAGCGCTCAAACCTCACGACTTCTGGATCCCTGTCACATTCTGAGTAAAAACTGACCTGTTCGCCATTCACAGACAGAGCAAAAACTTTCCAATAGATATCAAGCAATGGAATGTCAAAGCTGGCCGCCTCATACGAAGACTCAGAATCGGGTTCAGTGTAGAAGAACTGGATCTTTTGACGACCAGACTGCGGTGTGCTGAGCTTCACACCGATGTACATGAATTTCTGGGCGCTGTCTGTGATGGAGAAGAGGACGGATGCAGCAGGAGTGGAAGCGCTGAGGTGGAAAATGATGGTGAAGTCCCTGTAGAATGGACTGGGGACAAAGTTCTGGGCCCGTTGTCCTGATGACGATGCTGAGGTAAACCTGTAGGCAGTTCCTCCGCCCCTTGTAACTTTAGCGATTGAATCCGGTGGAGGATCTCCAATCAGCTGGTGCAAAACGACACTGCTTTTTTCTGCAAGAGAGACCGAGACAGAGAATAAAACAAGAGGATATAATGTGGACCAGATGAACAAAAAGTTGCTGGTAATCCAGTTCCCACAGACTGTAACAGGCCAAAAATAAACAACCAGCACATTTGAGAGCAATAATTACATTTTCATACACCAACAATCTCAAGGGGGAACAAGTTTTGGCCTTTGGCTGATTCTTGAAAGATGTGGGGTTTACCCCAGGGTATACATGATGTCAGTGTTATGTTTCTGTGGAAATAATTTAGCAGTAAATTACAACCCTAACAAAGGCCATTTAATGGGAAATTGCAATCTAGCATGTCTGCAACCTTTATTTCTGTATGTTTTGGCTAGACTATAACTTGAGGTGGGAAGAAATTGTCTAATAAATCTAATGTGCAATAAACACATTGAATGTAATTTCTTAAGGCTGATTCAACTCCTGGAGAGGGGCCCACTTTGGTTATGCAGTAAGGATTATCTTCTTATGGATTGCTTAAAGCTGGTGTTTTTGGTCAGTGGTTGTTTTCACTTACTTTAATGCATGTAATGCAGAATCAATGAATAAAAATAGACTAATCTGAGGTATCTAAGATCTCAGCGGGAGATAGAGGGATTGTAGTCTAATGGTGAAAGAGAGCTGAACCAAATAGCAAAGCTGTTGGTTTATCATTCCATATCCTCGTCTTGTCAGAATATGGAACACAACCCAGAGTAAATATCAACCAAATTAACTTTTAAATATAAGAAGGATGTTTATGTGGGCCTTGCCAACCTTGTGCCTTATGAGTCATATTTAATGCTCCAGTTGCAGATTAAAATGGACAGAATTGGCCTTTGGGGTAAAACTCCATACTCTGTTCCAGACAATTAGTGTCAAGTACATATTTTAGCTGACTAGACTTTGACGCAGCATTACTAATCTTTGGCAGAGGCTTCTGGATGCTGAGGTATCACTTCTGTTTCACTTCTCCAAGTTGTTCTATAACTTTTGACTGTATTTCTTGATTTAGTTTAGATTTTGTTTCACCTGAGGTTTTGATTCCAGCTCCTTTTTGGTGTGAAATCGTGGGCTTGGAGACTGAATGGAGGGATGTAGAAGAGACCTGAGGGGGCAAAAGTGTGAAACTGAGATTTATTTTATGTTAAATATAAATATGCACAAAATCCTCAACACAGCTAAAACATCTATGTTTATTCTAACAGGACAATCTAAAGAAGTCTACAAACCTACCGTCTTTCCTGTTTGCTTCCTATCAGCCTTTCTGTTGCCATCATCTCCAGAACTCTGAGACATGACAAGGAATGTGTTAAACTAATGTTTTGATTCGCTTTAATTGAGATGATTACAGAAAAACTCACTTCATCTGCGTAATCATCATCGTCACAGAAGTCCTGAAATGCCTGAGGGTCTCCGACGAGTCTTAGCTCTCTAATTTCACCCTGTAAGGACACAAACAACTTGTAAGCAATCAAGTATGATAAAGAACCATGAATAGTTAAATTTATGAAGAGAGGGACTCTTGACAGAGCACGGGAACGGGAGACAGAGGCAAAAAACGTGGACTCTCTTGTTGGAAAACTGTGGATTATGGGACAAGGTGGATCCAACCTTCATCAGCACTCTTATGTGCTGATGTGAACACTGGTTTTGAGAGTGCTACGGAGATGTTGAGCAGACCCTGTTGCTTTAGCTCCAAGCATTAAGTAGTGTCCTTATGCTTGGGGAAGTCCTCTGAAAAGATGGGACGTAGACTGTGGTCCTCTAAGAAGATGACAAGAGGGTTCTGGTGCAATAGAGAAGGCACCGACCAGATTCTTCTGACCGGTAGTTGAGGTTTCTGTCAGGCCTGTAGCACAGAAGTGGAGGCATCTCAACGAAAACGCCATCTTCTGTGGCCCTATTGCAGGCTATAGGGGATAACATCCTCTGGAAGCTCTTTGAACCAACTCCAGGTGAATCCAACACCAGCTTAAACCCACCAGTCCAGTTCTGCAGGATCCCTATGGGACTGTGTGCTTGGCCCACAATTTGGCTGGATTCTTCTGTCAAGAAGTGTGTGGTTGACACACACTAGAGAATGGCAATTAAAGGTTCAATAAAAAAGAAATCTTACAGAACTAGAAAGAAAGTGAACATGACGTGGAGTACTGACAGAGTAAGGCTTGACTAAGTAGATAAAACCTACTTAGACAATTGTAAGAGTTACTTATTTATTACCTCAAACTTGTCTGGATCAGCTCTTCCTGCTTGACCCACAAAGATCATGCTTCCAGGATCCAGGTCCATCGGATCAGGCGAGCGCTCAAACCTCACCACTTCTGGATCCCTGTCACATTCTGAGTAAAAACTGACCTGTTCGCCATTCACAGACAGAGCAAAAACTTTCCAATAGATATAAAGCATTGGAACGTCAAAGCTGGCCGCCTCATACGAAGACTCAGAATCGGGTTCAGTGTAGAAGAACTGGATCTTTTGACGACCAGACTGCGGTGTGCTGAGCTTCACACCGATGTACATGAATTTCTGGGCGCTGTCTGTGATGGAGAAGAGGACGGATGCAGCAGGAGTGGAAGCACTGAGGTGGAAAATGATGGTGAAGTCCCTGTAGAATGGACTGGGGACAAAGTTCTGGGCCCGTTGTCCTGATGACGATGCTGAGGTAAACCTGTAGGCAGTTCCTCCGCCCCTTGTAACTTTAGCGATTGAATCCGGTGGAGGCTCTCCAATCAGCTGGTGCAAAACGACACTGCTTTTTTCTGCAAGAGAGACCGAGACAGAGAATAAAATTAAACCTTTGAAACATTTCTAAACCTAAAATAAAATCCTCCTGGTGTTTAACACCAATTCTAAGGTGCCAGAGACCTACAAGTTTGCTCCAACACAACTGATTCAAAGAGTTGCATAAACCTATCCAACATGTCTTCAAATTCTGCAGTCTTGTGAATAACCCACTGATTAAAATGTGTCGAATCAGAACGAGGGACAACTCTAACAAACAGTCTAATTACTAATTAGGAAATCTTATGTTGGGGTTTTAAAACAAAACCAGGCACAAGCTGCTGCAAAGATAGCTAAAAATCAAATGGAGCAATGAGCACCGGAGGAAAAACAAATAAAGCTGAAGGTTAAAAAGAAACCTGAAATTTCAACTAGCAGAGTCCTTGAGCAATACATCTGAGACATTTAGATACAGAAACACAAGACACAGAGTTATGAGCTACATTTATGAGACAGAATGGGCCCTATGAACAAAAACCTGATAATCCAGCTCCCATAGACTGAAATATGCTAAAAATGAAGAAGTAACAGCTTTGAGAGCAATAACACATTCTGATACACCAACAATCACAAGGGGAAACAAATTTTGGCCTTGTGCAGATTCATGGGAGACATTGAGTTTTCCCAAGTTGATGTGGGATGTCAGTGTCTTTGAAGCAGCATTACTTACTGAAGGAACTATATACAATCTTTCAGGTCTGGAAAAGCTTTTTGACGTCTTTGGAGAGTGTTGATAAGGAAAACAATGTTTGGTTTCGCTCCTGGACTAGTTACCTGGATAGATTCCAACAGAAGCGGTACAAGGATTTTACCCTTAAGCAGATGGGACACTACAATATTTCCATGACAAACTAAACTGTAAAAAACACCCATGATAATTAGCTACTTAAAAGAGCTCTAAGTTGTTTCCTCTTAATTTAGATGTAAATTTAAAGAAAGCAGCTTTAAACCTTCCCAAGGAGATGCCAATGTAACAATCTTTTATTGCAAAACCGTGCAGCTTTATTATTGTTTTCTTGTGTTTAGCTTAGCGTGGACCTTTGTAGGATTTTGATCCAGCTGAATCTGGGGTGGGACAGGGTGGTCTTCTTCCCACTGAGGGCACCTGCTATCAGTTCATCTCCCATGAATGCAGCTGCTGCAGCTGTTGCAGCTCATGTGTGTAGAGAAAGTTCACTTCAGCAGGGTAACTTGCTTTTAATTGAGACCCTCCAGTTCTGCTCTAATTGGATAAATGTCCCCATCTGGAAGTTGTTTAAACCAACCACAGTTTCTCCACAAACATAAACCAGAAGTAATCAAATGAACCTCCACTGAACAGGAACAATTTCTGCCTAAAAATCAGACATGCAGTTTTAATTTCATTACACTTGCAACCTGTTTCCTGACCTGTAGAGTTATTTAAGGTTTTTCTAAGAAGCTGGCTTCAGAAAACAGATTTATACATCCTACATCCTAGAATCTTACATTTTATTAAATAATCTGAATTATTAGACAGAAACTAGAAGTATTTCCTCTTCACTTTAGTTTATAAACCTTTGAAACATTGGATCGGTTGGTCCAGTGGTATGGTCAAACTTTTCAAGACAGTGAAGATGATGGTGGACCTTTGGAAACACTCCATCCTCAGCAACATTGTTTCTACACTCCTGTTTCCTAAAACATCATTTCTCTGGACCTGATATAGATATTGCCCTGCATAGATTGGACTTCCTGCAACTCAAGTTGTACAACCTTCTACAGAAACCGTTTTTTTTATTCAGTCTGCCCTGTTTCGTTTCATGTCTACAGAGAGAATCATCGAGACTAACCATCCCTCCGTCCAGGACTTGTACATATTTCACATGATTACTGGTGTATCATTTCCAGATATCTCAGAGAAATGCATCACTGGTTTACAAGTTGAAGGAAAAGCCTCTTCCAGCAGTAGTCAGAGGCTCAGATGGACAGATGGGCAAACAGGAGGAGGAAGGAAATGCGTGTCAGATATCCATGGGAAAGTGGACCATGAGGGATGAAGCACAGAGCCCCAAAAGAATAAGGCTGACAGAAAACACTGGTAGAAACATGCCAGAAGGTCATTATGGAGCAAACAGGATTCCTCCAGAGGTTGAAGAGGGCCTCCTATCCTCCCCAGGGGAGACATATAGATTTCCTTGCAGAAATCTATCCAGGCAAAGATTTACTACTTAAACCTTAAATTGTTAAAGATACAAAACATAAATGGCTTCAGAAACACTAGTTAACTTTCTTCTTGACCTAAAATGTCTTCATTGGTAGAAAAAAAAAGAATCATTGTGCGTAATCTTTGTAAGTACTATTTCCAGCCAGGACTGAATTTCACCTAATTGTAAAAGCTGCCTGTCTTATTAGGCCGAACAAACCCAGCAGAGTGATGCTAATCTGACCACATAATGACACACTGTGCTAAATCATACCCTTTATCCTCAAATAACCTGAAACCGAATACTGGCGTTCACACAGTCAGCGAGAGACAAACATTTTCGCTACCCTGCTGCTCAGCTGTAGTTCTGTCCTCTGGAAACCAACCTGTTAACCAACCCACTGATAGGGGTTGGTTAACAGGGGTTACTGTGAAGTCTCATGATTTAAAAATATACTTTTAAGCCAAGAATTTGGTCCCAGCAGAGAAACGAGACGTTGAAGTATGTAATTAATGAAAAAGTTCTCACTGTTTCCAATAGGACAACTCTTTGCCTTCCACTATAATATTATACGACATGCATACATTGCAGAGCAAAAGGCTCAAACTGCTGGAGGGCAAGAGTCCACACTTGAATTAAACAGCTAAACTGCCTCACCAGCATGCAGTCAAGCTCTGCAGAGTTCAACATATGAGGTAATATTAGAGCCAGGTGTGCTGAAGCAGAGCGACATCTAAAAGTTGCAGACGACCGCAACAGTTTGAGACCGCTGGTGTAGAGGAAGGAGCAATCTTTGACCAATCCTCTGATGCTCTTTTCTCTTCAGCTCACCTCACAGGTGAAATTAAGTCTGTAAACTAACATGGGCATTGAAGAAGGTTGATTTTATGCCCTCAAACTCTTGTTTGTGTCAACTTAACTGTACATTTTGAATCACTATCCTGCTGCAAAACCCAACGATGACAGAGCCCATCAGATTTATTTTTTAAAAGTAATTATATTTCAAGAAATATACCAAGACATGTATCGCCAACAATATTCACAAAACCTTTGGAAGGAAAACAATTTGACCACAACATAAATCAGAATGTTAAGATTTCTTTAGGAGCTTGGAAATACTGCAATTTTCCTCCCAGATTATCAGTCACTCATTTAGTATTAAAACAAAACAATAACATAGCCAGGAAGTGACATCATGACCCATTGGTAGCCGACATCAAGCACTAGCCAGTTACAGTTAGCATGACTTTGCCTGATGAAGTTGAAATAAAAGTTTCTCTTAAATAATTTGTTCACAGAATTTTGTTTCTCCAAAAGAAACAATGAACAAACAATATCTAAGCTTTGAAAGTTCAACAAACAAACTAAACAAAGTCATTTTGCAGCATAAATTGTGTCTCTGAAGTTTTCTTTAACATGATTTTAAAATATAATCTCATTCTCATGTCATGTCTTGTATCATTACACCTCCAATAGGTATTCTTACACGTTCCTAGATCTTATCATCATCTTTACAATTACCTTCATTAGTCCTACAAGAAGCAGAAAAGAGGAGAGAATTGGCTTTGGGTGTCTGAGAATATCTTCTGAAACCAGCTTTGTTGAAAAGTGCAGCAGAAACTGTATTCAGGAGTATTTTGGTGCTGCAAGCATGTTCAGGAAATTAGGTTAATTTCTGAAAAATTGGATTTATTACCTCTTTTAAACTCCAGCTCTAAGTAGTCCAAAAATACATGAGGGTAATTTGTAGAGACTTTAAAAAGTATCCAAGTATAAGAAAATGTTTCAGCTGATATCACTTTAAGTTCATAGAGGCCAATTCCAAGCTTCAATAAAACCCTTTTTCAGACAGCATCCCACTATCAGCCTGCTCATCTCCTAATTATCTGCCCAACACTCATTTACTGCAAGTGTTTCTGGTTTCAAAGGGTAGGCGACTGGCTCTGCCCTTTGACCCCTGGCAGAAGCCGCAAACTGTCTTGTGTCACACCAGCAACAAGGCTTCTCTTTTTTCCAACCTCGACATTGTTGCTCTCTCCCAAACCAATGACACAATATATGCAGTCTTCCCCAAGAAAAAAACGATTTCCCACCCACAGCATCCATCAGAAATGTCATCTGCAGCTTCCACCCCTACCCAAAAAAGTTTCTCCCACAGCAATGACCTCACTGACTTTCCCTCTCTGGGATTATGGAAAGGAGCAGATCCCAGTAACTGATTAGAAGTCAGCACAATGAAGAGGAGATATAAACCAGAACAGAAACGGAGGACTGGGATGGGGGAAAACCCGTCTGACTCACTGATACTGAACAAAAAAAAACACAATTTTATTACTGATAATCCAATGAAAATCTAAATTATTGCACAAAAATGATAGAAGAGCCTGAATATGTGCCAAAACAAATTCTGAAGTGCTTTCTAGTGGGTTGCAACAATGTTTTGCTTTCATTCCCTATTTTGATTTTAATAGTTTAAATGCCTAATAGCCCTTAATATGCATTAACTCCCACACTGTAGCATCCATGGTCTTCATTAAATCTGCCAGAGTGATTAAATGGTTCTGATCTCCAGGTAACCTGTTCAGATTCTGCGATTTTAGTAACTTTGGTAATCAACTACAGTCGCTGGTTTCTACTGGTTATAAATAGTTATTAGTCAAATTATTAGCTTTGGTCTGGGCCCACCGATAATTAATTCTTACTCGTATTGTTATTAGCCACATTAGCTGATAATAATCATGAATTACGATGTCTGCAGATGACATTGTGATTTTTATGGATCTGGAATAAGAAGGTCAGGAGACATGAGGAGAAAAGAATGAAAGTGGGTGACAGTAACACATAATACATGTGTGAGAACAAACTCCAGGGAGTAAACGGTTTGAAGATGAATGAGTTTAAGTACTCAGGGTCAACTATCCAAAGCAATCGGGAAGTGTCAGGAATGATTTGTGACAAGAGGCTGCAAGAGAAAGCGAAGGTTTACAAGTTGGCAGTGAGACCTGCTATTATATATAGACATATATATCCACGGCTATATATCATTAAGACTGGAGGAGATGGTTTAGTAATTTGAGACAAACTTTGAAGTTGAGGTGGTTTGGGGATGTGCAGAGGACAAATCAAGCAAAAGTTGATAATTAAGAGTGAGAAGGAAAAGAAGAAAACCTGAACTCCTTAATTTCTTCCACATTTTGATCAATTTAAGTTGATTCTTTGCATGTGTTTCAAGTTTAAAACCCATAAAACTATATTGAAGCACAACGCAAAGCAAAGTCCAAAACACCTTCCCTGAGTAAATTCACAAGCCTGTTTGCTTTCTGGAGCAAAATGTTCCAATTAATTTTTGCTTTGCAAGATAGAAAAAGTTGTCTAAATATGAACCTGGAACATCTGTCCATTAAATTTGGGACATTTGTATGAACTGTTCCTATGGGAAAACATACTGACAGTTTTATGGAGCACAGTTCAGAGGTTAACCCTGAAAATTAGCTGACAACCCGGCACTGCTAAGTTTATGAAGACTAAAACACAAAAAGAGGTTTTTTAGCATTACATCCGTTTGGATTTTACAGAAAAGAAGAAAAGCTTTTAAATTATTTCTTTACAATGCGACTTGTTTTAAGCATAAAAGGGGATTTTGTTTATCTTAAGTAACCAGAATCGCAGTAAATAAGACGTCAGGTAACTCAGAAATGTCAAACAGTTTCATACTATTGTACCGTTTCATTTTGTTTCATTCTGTAGGACACAAATCAAAAAACGTGATTTGATTCACTAAACTGCAACCAGCAGCTACATTTATTAATTTATTGATATGCATCGATGCTAAAATAGTAGAAATAATCCTGACAATATGGATAGTTTAGTTTTTTTATTTTATTGCAAATTTTACACAAAAATAGTCGAAGACTTTGGATTTAAGTGACTACCAACTCCGACCTGCAGGTGGCAGTATTTCTTACTTTTACTAGACTGCTGCCTCAGCCTTACTTGATGTTAAGTGATTGATATGGCAAATAAGAAGAAGTTACATTTAAACTCAGGCATAAATATTGTAAAATTCATCACTATTTAATTTTGAGAAAACAGAGAAATCTATTTATTAATATTTAAACAGTTTGTTAATGGGTTTTATCAAGACATTGGCCCAAAATAAAAATGAGTTTGACACCCCTGATTTAAAATATAACATATTAACTTAAGTTGCTTCATGTTGGACACGTCTAGCCAAAACGTGTAAAGACATTTAAAACTACAGACACAAACAACGTTGACCAGATCTGAAATGTATCGGCACTCAGGATACATTTCAATCCACCGGGTTACCTGTCCTGCTACCAACAGCTGCACACCCAGGACTCTCGTACTCCTGCTCTGTTTCCGGCAGGAAGTGACAGTCCACCGGGAGACGCCCGTTTTCCAGGGACGCCCAGCAGCTGTCCTGCATCACGTGGCAGAAGCCGCGACAGGGAAGAGGTGCAGCGGGAACCGGGCACCTGGGTGCCAGCAGGAGGCAGAGGAACCGCTCTGTGTCGCGGTGACACCCCGCCCTCACAAGCCACACCCACTCCCGCAGGACAGCATCCACCTCCTCCACGGAAGTGTGGTTGAAAAAGTTTGGCAGCGAGAAAACGTTTGGCTGTTTGCATATCGGCCAATCAGAGGGGACAGGGAAGCAAGGTGAAGTGGTGTCAACGCCGGACCAAAACCGATCCCCTCCCCCAACCCCCTGCTCCACCCTCGCCCCTCTCAACCTGCCTTTTTCATCTGTACTGTTGGGCTTTGCTGCCTCCACCGTCCCTGTCAGGCCTCCACTGGTAGTCCAGGCGGTTGTAGTTGCATCCCAGTTGTCGACAACCTGACGTATTCCTGTTGCCACTTTAAGGATTTCCTCCCCAACCTGCGATATTTTCCCATCCTCCGTCCCTTCTGTCACCATCACCCCACTGGGAGTGGTGGCTCCTTCTGTGGTTAGGCTTACTGTTGTAGACTGAGGTTGTTTGGAAAACCACCAAGCCTCCAAGCTGCCAGCACAGAGAACCAGGAGAAGTGACCACATCTGGATCCCCGACATGCTGCTGCTGCTGTTTCCCTTCAGCACAGAGCTCCACTGTTTCCCCTGAACGCCACCTGTTAGCCAGACGCTCAGCAGTTCAATCCAGGCTGATCGGGGCTCACTGAGCGTCCGCTGTATGGCAGCTCAAACATAAACCGCTCAGAGACCCTCCCAGTGAACAGGCCAAAGGGGGAGACCTGAGATGTGATGACAGAAAGTTTCCCCAACTCCTCCCTGAATGACTTAACAGCTGGCTCCCACAATCTGCAGAAATAGCTTGAAATATTCAGATTAAATTCATATTTTCAGACCCAAAACTCATTTTGTCGTATTATTCCAGACTGGTACGCAAAGCAGGGCAGAGGAAATGCTTGTGAAAGAAGAGAAATGACTTGTAATAATGTAATCTGACATTTCTGCAATAACGTTTGATATTTCTCCAAATTCTACCTATAAACCTTCGTGTATTTTGTTGGGATTTGATACAAGAGAAGGAAGTTTCTGCAAAAATCTAAAAAGTGTGGCATGTTTTTATATTTTCAACTTGATGCTTTTCAATAAAATCCTCCAAAAACAATTTGGTTTGAAGAGATGGTTTGAACTTCCTCTGGGTTTCTGATCAGGTGTAAAAACAATACCTTGTTGCCATGGTTACACATCACCACTGCACAGCCGCCGATGCCAGAGGGAATAATTGTCCAAACATGCAATGATTCAACCAAAAATATATGCAAATATGCAATGTATTAGTAACATTTTAGGAGTATTCATTTATAAAACAATAATTGTGTGTTTTCTAAGTAAATATGTTTTTTTAAGTATTATTTCTTTAAAAGGAAATGTCTCCTGCCACCAGACTGTGGGAAAAAGCAGGAAAATCCTGTGGAAAAATGAGAGCCGCAGCTGACAAATTAGATGATGCTGTGAGAAAACTCTCCACGTGTTGCGACAGAAAACAAATGAGCTGCAGCCGACGAGAAGTGAATCAAATAGGAGGGCATGGTTCGGCTAAACAGCCCTGACTTGAGCTTCGCTGCTCGTTTTTCCACCAGAACAACGAACGCAGAAGAAGTCCGTTTATGTTCTGGTTGAAATGTGATGAGCAGCACAGCTGGACAGAAACACAGCAGCAGCACAGAGTGATGAATGAGAGGCAGCAGCTGACATCTCACTGTGAAAATCCCCAGACTTCCAGGTTCTCACAGATAAGAGAAGCAGGCATCTTCCTCTTCCTCCTCATCGTCATAGGGTCCATGTCGTCTGCCAAGCGGGACGTCCAGCTGTTCCACATTCCAGCTGCTGGACCTCACACACCCAAAACTGCGTGGCACACTCGTTTATTCAGACAATGTTGCTGTTAGCAGATGTGCTGAACGCTCTCACTGCAAAAACACAAAAGTCATTTTGGTCTCGTTTCTTGACACATTTAAAATAAGTCCAAACTATTTCACAAGTTGCCTTTCAGCAAGAGATAGAGGCTTGTTTTGTTTTAGGTAAATAATTCTTTAATATTGATGAAAAAGAACTTGTTGCATTGCTAGATTATTTCACTTACAACAAGACATTTTTCCCATGATAAAAGTTAATTTATCTGCCAATGGAACTCATCAATACAGTATTAAGTAAGTATTTACTTAAAACAAACCTTTAAGTAAATAATTGCTTAATTATTTACTTAATAAATAAATAAGTAAATTCTGCATTCTGGGTAAATGCAACCTAAACAAACGCACAAGTTTAGCGAGAGAAACGGCTCGTGGAACTTTGCCACAGACAAATAACCACTAAAATCCATTTCTGCTTACATTTTGCAAAGAAGGAAGTTGCGCTGAGTGTCTTCAGAGGTTTTCCTGTTGTTTCCATCAGTGGTTCTCGTTGCAGCGCCCCCACAGGCGAGGAGGGGAACAGGCTTTCAGAGTTTAGTTCATTTGAGTCTGTGCAGAGTGAAAGTGAGCTGCAGCAGCTTAACATGTAACAAATGTTGCTATTTTGGTTGCATATTGAACCGAGTCTACTGGAGTATTAGGTGTGGGAAAACCCTCAAAGCAGTGTTGTCTCTTAATAAGTAAAATGTTAAAAATATAACTTTAATTCGACACTGTGTTTTATTATTGTGGTATTTAGCAATCTAACTGACCTAAAACATGAGAAGTTTGGTTGGATTTTACTTCAGTGTCAAAAGAAAGCTGAAAAAAGCTTTTTATTGTGTGTATTACTGTATCACCCAGAACTGAATATCAACTGAACATGAAGTGACTTAGAGTTTTGCAGCAATTATCTTAATAAGTCACAGCAGCTTCCTGTTTCTCTCGTTTCCCTTCTCATTATTCTCCTCCTGTCTGTGAGGCAGAACAAACACATCAAAAGCTTTAGAAACTAATAAAACAACATCACCATCCATTTCTGTCTGATAACATGATCCCAAATGCTGACTTAACATTCCAGATTTATGACCCGGAACATCATCACCCACCAGTTCTGATCACTGTCTGCTGTTGCTCCAGGCAACTAAGCCATAAAAAGTTCCGCTTTTTACTCTCTGCTGTGTTTTTTCTCCACTATTCGTTGCACAGGAGCAGATGTGTTTCATCAGGAGTGTTTTCTGGTGGACAATAAAACATCTGAGCATGTGAACTGTGTCTGAAACCTGATAACATGAAGCTGATAGAGCTGAGAAACTGCAGCAGGACCTTTAAAATCTTTACATTTAACTTATTAAGTAAGTGTGGAAATGCATAAAACATTATTAATTATAATATGCAAACAGTAATTCATATGAAGTCCAAACTACAAGCAGAAAGCAGGACAAAAAGATTCATATTTTTCACACATGCTGATGCAGCCATACACCACAACAACCAGCAGATGGCAGCAGAGTCTTAGCTCACTGTTAAACTCCATTTATTACTGATTTAATGTCAAAATAAAAGCACTGGATGAACAGAAATCTGATTTTAACATTATAATTTCTATTTGTTATTGAAATTTGGGCAGAAATGTTGGTAGAAATGTAGTATTTGGTGATTATTTTGTTTTTTTCTAACAGTAAAATGATGTGCAGTACTGGTTTGTTGACTCTGCAGCTCCTCCAGAGTTACCATTGGCTGCTTCTCTAATTAATCCCCTCCTTTCCTCGCCTCTCAGTTTAGTCAGGCTTCCATTTGATCCACATGGTGCTTTCCCACTATCAGATAACTGGAATCATCTACAAAGCCAAGCAGGCAAAGTAGAAGAAAGTTTCCCTCAAGGCTACTTTGGCAGAAACTCAGAAATCAGCACCCATAACAATCCTGTAGGATGTTGGCGTGAACAAAAGCAACAAGAGGCTGCAAGACATTTTAATTCCCTCATGCAGCCGCGGGCGCTGCATTCACAGCCGACTGCAGACAGTCAGCCCCTTGTTTGAGCCGCTGAATGAGGGCGTCTGTTTTAGAAAGTGCTCCGTTTTCAGGAAAATAAATTAAAAGCTCTTAATGAAATGAGTGGCAGTGGAAAATGAAAAGTAACTTTGAAGCTTGTTTCGGTGGTTAGAAGTGAAACTATTATCTGAACTCAGCAGCATTTCAGCTGCAGGAGCTTCAGGCAACGTGAGCGTGAGGCCTTGCTGCTGCTGCAGGTTTAAATTCCTGTAGGTCGAGGACTGATTATGACCCCCATGATGTTAACGCTGAGTCATAAAACAGAAAAATTACAGACGAGAGAACGTTTTAGTTCAGAAAGTTCGTTCTGTAGCAAAAAATAGTCATACAGTAAAGAAAATGTGGACTTTCCCCACTGATAAGGGAATAAAGTTAAAATTTAACCAGACAATTCAAAGAGGTTCTGATGCAGGAATATTTTTAATGCATCCATCCTTGAACCTGGACTTGAAGCGCAGCAAGAAATAAAAATGGCGGAACAGAATATCTACCAAGCATTAGGCCCGACTAAATTAAACTTTTCTGTAATGCTGGAGACTCTAAGTGCTTAATAAAATGTATTTAGAGGATTAAAAAGGTGAATTTTGCATGATATGTCATTTTTAAAAGTGTTAAGATACAACAAAACACCATTCTTCTTTTGTAATTTCCGCTAAGCCTTTTTCTTATTGGAGTCCCATCTGGCTCATATCTTTGCCTTCTTATTTATTTACAAACAACAAAACAGAAAACAGTTTGAGAGAGAAATTATCTTCATTATTTTGTAGGTAAATCAGCCAGAATGTACAAAAGCTTTAATTTCACAGGGAATAATAATACTAATCTCTCTGTAACATAGAATTTATTTTATATTTGAAAGTATTTTTTCACTGTTTTACTTCTTTGATTGTTTTAGATTGAAACCACACTCATTTCTAATAATTCTCTAAATATTCTAGATTATATTTTGGTTAGAAGCATGCACCAATTGTGTCAGATTTCAGACAGCTTGAAACATCTGCTAAGTCCAAACATTTAAATCTCTACCCAGGTGTCCCAGCTATTGAATTAAGCTAAATTTAGCATGAAGCCGTATGCTGCATGTGGATTTCTGATGATTAGATCTGAAGGAGCGAAGCAGGTGAGAGCAGAAACCTCAGCCACCATCGTCACGAGTTCTGCAGCTGGAAAAACAACATTCCCCCATTAGCTGAGATCAGAACGGCCAGCGCGGACCTTCACACGGACTGTACATGGAAAGATGAAAGATGTAAAACCAAACATCCTGTCACCCCCTCTGCATGAGGTCACACCTCTGCTGCAACACTTTAACATCTTGCAGCAGGTAGAAAACACCCCCAGCTGCACTGGGGAGACTTTGAAGTTTCACTGGTTGCAGTCTGCAGGGCTAATCAACCGCAGGAGGCAAACGAAGCTGCATGCGAGACACGCTTGGGATAAAAGCTGTAATTACACAAAACTGGGAGTAAACTGCAGATGGGAAAAGTCCCTGAGGTGATGTGGAGCACAAGAGACGCCGCGAGTTTGTTTTAAGAGGCCGAGCTTTCACTATTTAGTCAACCTGTCCAAACGCTGCATACACAAGCATATCTATACATAAACACTACAAGTTAAATCATCTTCTTGAACTTTCCAAATATATATTTTTAACTCAAAAGCAGAAAAAGAGAGAGCTTCAAAACTAAAAGTTTGAGAATCGTTAAGCAAATAATCAATAAATCATTGAGTCGTGATTTATTACTTTTCTCTTTTCTCACAGCTTTTGTTTCAACTTGTCCTTGTTTTTGAAGGACTATTTTGTTCACATAGGATTAATAATTCATTTTATGTGTCATTTTGTTCATTTATTTTGGATAATTAACATATCTCTATAAAGGTTCATTAGAATTTAAAGTTTATTGATTTTTCAAAATGTGTTATTATGTTATTAGCATAATATTACTTGAAAATGGTCTCAGAACAACATTATTGTTTAGCACAATAACTTCTGTTACAATTTCATTGTGACTGCAAATAAAAATTAGTTTTGAAATTAACTTTTTCCTCTTCATTAGAAAAAGGAAGTGATTTGAATAAAAAAAACGTTGTATTGTAGACAACATTTTTTTACAAATGTCTATTCTAAACGTTTTGATCATTTTTAAATATATTTTTAATTAAAATTAGTTTTTGTTTGAATAATAATGAAGCGAATTTACCTCCATCTATACAAATCAATTTATAATTTTTAGGAGAAACAAGAAATAATTTATGTTTACATAGACTAAGTGTTATTGTTCTAGTTTTTACTGCCATACACAGTGAAATAATCTGGCTCTTAATTAAAAAAATAAGTAATACATAAAATTATTAATAGATAATCCAATAAATGTTTTTATACTACTTATTATTAAATCAGTATTTATTGAATCAAACTGATATCAAACTGAATTGTGGTCCAAAGAATCAAAATTAGAATTTAATTGTGAGGTTATTAACTGGAGGTAAGATACTGACTGCTCAAAAGTACTCATCTTTAAATAAACTGAACATTTTTAAAACTTTATACAGCCAATCAAAACGTGGGATCAGATTATATGAGCAAAAAAAGTAAAATGTTAGAGTAAATTTAATTCTTACTACAGAAATGGCTTCATAAATCAGCAAACACTTAAAATAACATTCAGTTTACATAAACATCTAATCTAATCTGGTCAGGATTGTAGGAGGTGATTAACTTTACAGATTAAACCCAAGAAAACATGTCACACATGGATTATAATTCATTCATCTGTAATGCATTTAAAGTTTGTATAACCGATTATTTCCTGTATAACTTCACTCTTTATAGTCTTCGCTTCCTTCGTAAAATCTCCCTTCTCTTTGTTTTCAGCCTTTAAAAGCTCAAAATATTAGCCAAGAACTTTTCTCCTGTAAATCCAAGGCGGAAAATTAGGGCTTCGTGTTCAGGCAGGTAATAGACTCTCCAGTCGGGATAAATAAACTACTATTCTCAGCTCCAATTATCCCACAAACCCCCCTGTATTTTCTTTACACCCTGAATACACACCATGGAGCTTAGAGTTTTATTACTCCCACTTGCGTCTGCTTTAATATATAAGCTCTAATATAACATAAAACATGGCGCTGGGCCACCCAAGAGAAGCATCTTCTGCTCGTTATGAGCTAAAAACTGTAAATCTGGAGTTAAATGGAACAAACGTAAACAAGGAGGATGTAGAGATCCACTCTGTCGACAGAACCAGATGGTAAATGACTGTTTTATGAGGCTTTTTTTTATGACTAGAGGCAAAACATTCCCTTATTTGGAGGATTTTAACAATCATGCTTCCATTTATCTTTTTGCATAGATTATTTACCTTCATAGAAACTTGTAAACTCTGCAAAATCCTGCATTTTTATGCACTGAAATGTTTCTGAGTTGATGTGTGAATTCCTGTAAAGCTTGCAAAGCACTTCTGCATATTGAGAGGCTTTGTCTCGACATGAACGTGTGGGCATGCCTGAATGTCAGCATAATATTTGTGTGTATATATATATATATGTGTGTGTGTGTGTGTGTAGTCTGCAGAAGAGACAAGCTGCCAGGTAAAATTAGGCCATGAAGATGATGAGTGTCTGTTTTACTGGGAGGGTCTGATGAGCCCTGGAGAAAGGAAAATCTGAACTTTTAATTTGATTTAAAAGAGTAAATTCACCTTGCTCTTAAAATTGAAAGCGTAATTCACAGAAAATGTTAATAATGTAACAGAATTACACTGATTCTTCAAGGATTTTTAATTAGTTTAACTTGGTTTTCTTTGAAAAGATCAATAAAATGAAACAGAAAAATGCATTAAAAGAAAAACTGCACCACAAAAAGGCTGAAACTTAATGTAAATATCTGCAAAATAACAAACAAAATGTAAAGGAACAACAATAGTCGGCATAAAATGATCAGAAAAACATCTATGGTGACAAAAATAAAACAAAGAGAGAACTGAATATTTAAAAAAACAACCACAGCAACACATAAAATTGTGCTTAAAACATTAACTACTTCTGGCAAAAGTTGGAAATTAACCACAAAAAGACACAATAGCCACAAAGAAACACAAGAATACATTTTTGGGTGAAAGCTGCAGAGAAACAATGGTCATTAAAAGTTGCCATGTTTAAACTAAAGCAGTGAGTTTTTGCATGTGGGAAAAATCTCTTAGGCTTTGCTGGAACACAATTAGTTGGAACCGCAATGAAATATGTTACAAGCTAAACTATGAAAACCGAGCAAACATGCAATAATTAGCCGAGCAATTGAGCAAAATGTAACAAATGAAACAAATGATGAAGCTTTTCATGTTTTATCAGAACATTACAGAAGTACAGGAAGAGGAAAAAACTTAAGAGAGAAAAGGAGAAGTAGAAATAAAGTTTTGTTGGTGGTGTGTGTGTATCTAATGGATACCAAGGAGACCCTGGAGGCGGGTCGTTTTGGGCAGCAGTTGCCAGGCGATTGGAGAGTTGGCATTGCACTTACCTCTAATTGATGCCACATTGTTCCAAAACAACCACAAATACATTAATGCACATTCACACACACCATGGGGTGGTGAGTTTTCCAATCTGTTGGCTTGTGTCTACCTTGATCCATGATTTTTGTTCATCTGCACCAGTTGCAGTTTTCTGGACGATCTTTAAAAAGCCTGATCTGTTGATTCCGATTTTGGTCGATACCAATTTTTAAAATCTGAAATGTTGCTAAATATAGTAAGAAAGTCGCTGATTTGGCAACAGAGTTAACTTTAAACATGCAACATGAACTGGGAGGTGGATGAGATCTTGGAGGAAGATCAGCTTCACCTGTACACATCAGCCGATCACCAATTACTAAAAAATGTAGGAAATCATCCAATCGATAAATCGGTGCACCCCTACTTTCCTGCAACGGATGCAGGTGCATCTGAGGTGCGTTTAAAGTTTATATACAACCGATTCTATCTTGTATAATGTTGCAGTTTAAATGTGGCGCTAAAGTCGCATAAAAACAAAAACAAACTCAAAAACAGCTTCTTCCCAAAAGCAATTAACACCCCGAACGCTCACATGCACTAATTATATGATGGTTATGTCTGTATGTGTATAGAAATTTAACTGATTAATATTGTAAATATCACCATATTTATGCTTATAATGTATATATTTCCTACATTGTTTGCACTGTTGGGCATGTGCACAGTGACAAACATTAAATTCATAGTTTAATAAATTTATTTTGGGGTGACTAGGGTTTGGGGGTTCCAATCTTCTTTCTAAATTTAATCTGAAGAGTTTTGTCAGGCAGGATCAGGCAAAAAACAGGATATTAAATATACCTACATGAAAAGTATGCAAAGAAATGACACTTTAAGATTATTTTCTGGCAGCTACACGTTCATATGCAACAAAAACTGAAGGCAGATAGAAAATGGAGATAAATGTGCCCAAGGAAATATCAATCCATAAAAGGCACACAAACACAAAGAGACGCAAAACGACCATATAAAGATATGAATTCCCATCTTAAATGGATCCTGTAACCAGAGAAAAGCCTCCAAAAACTCCAAATAGATAAAAACCTGCCACATAAAGACAAAACAAGGACCCAAAGTGATGCAAAATAAAAACAATAGAGGCTAAAATCAGCAGAGCCAGTCAGTGTTCGATGTGATGCGCCCAGGTAACATCCAACTCAAACACAGCAGGCAGCGTCTCTGACAGCTGAGGAGAAGATTTGCCCTCAACTCCCAAAAAGCAAGTCTGGACACTTTCATCAAGCTCAGACACATTCCTGCTAGGAAAGCTTCTCTTTGCATCCATGAAACTTATTAGAAAAGAAGCCCAACACATTCCTTTTAATAAGATTTCCTCAATATTTTAGCACCTTCCTCACAATTTCAATGCATTTGTAGGATTTCGATGATTAGTTGGCTAAAGTTTCCTAAAATCCTCTTACCTCCGTGCTGAGATTTTATCTGTGCCACCAGCAGCAGCAGCACACAGATGCAGGTCTGCCAGCTCGCAATCAACCACCTGCTGCGTCCAGACATCCTGAGTCCTTCACAGAAAAACCCCCAAATAAAATCCTCTCAGATGTTTGGAGGGTCACTTCTCATCTCAGCCGCAGGAAGCAGAGAAATAAACAGCAGAAAATCCTCCTGCTAACCAGCGCAGGGTCTGCGCGCCTTTACGCACAGCGCTGAGCAGGAGACACGCCGCTCTGAACGCTACACTTCCTGTGGAGGTTTTCAAATTAAAGGTTTTTCTAATCAAGAAAAACCTTGATCAGAAAGGGGTTTTTGTAATCTAAATTACTAAACTTTGCAATGTCTGCAAACTATGCATAAAATGTATGTAAAAACGTGTGTCAGCCTTTAGAGGTCTGATCAAACTCAACTGAATGACTCTTAAAGGGACGCTAGAGAAATTAGAGATATTTACTTTCCTTGAGGTCAAACGTTTACAAAAACAAGATACAATTACTAAAAAAACAATAAGAAATGACAAGACCAGTTTGAAAAATGAAAACTAAAATGTTGTCTAATAAAAAAAGAATTATTGTTGCGATGACATTTTTAAACTACACACAGAGATGTTTTTAATCATTTCTGGAACTTTTACACTTCTATAACGTTTTGGTCATTTTCACATGAAAATACAGTTGATGACCATTAGATTTTAAAGTACTGAATATCCATCCATCCATTTTCTAACACCTTTGTCCCTTAGAGGGGTCAGGAGGTGCTGGTGTCTCTCCAGCTAACGTTCCTGGTGACAGGCGGAGTCACCTGGACAGGTCGCCGGTCTGTCACAGGGCAACACAAAGACAGACAGGACAAACAACCATGCACACACACACACACACCTAGGGAGAATTTAGAGACCAATTAACCTGACAGTGATGTTTTTGGACTGTGGGAGGAAGCCGGAGAATCCGGAGAGAACCGACCATGCACAGGGAGAACATGCAAACTCTATGGAGCAAGACCCCAGGAATCAAACCCAGGACCTTCTTGCTGCTAGGCAACAGTGCTACCAACTGCACAGTAATATATAGTAAACTATTACTATGAAATAGTTGTTTTAAACTATTCTGTATTTTGCCAAATTGTGGTGATCCTTGGGGTGATGATGATGTGACCCTTGAATATTGTTGCCCAGGGAACAGCTAAGTGTTAATCAGGTCCTGCTCATAAAATAACATCAAAATGAGCAAACAAAAAAATGTTAACGAGGCAGAATATTGATGGATGGGGGGGAAAACAGGAAAGCAGGGTAGGTTTTCGCCTCCCTTTCATTTTGGATACGGTCTATATTTCATGTTTGCCTTTTATTGTGGAATTCATTAATATCATTAATAAGGAAATTTAAATATATCAATTTTTAGAGACTCAGTCTGTCTCTATTCATTCAGGAGAAAACATATATTACAAGAAAAGGCAACATGTACCTGCTTTACCAGGATACAAAGAGCTGTCTTTTCATTTTGACTCGTTTAAAAGTCACAAGATTATCATCTAGAAGAAAAAGTATTTTGGTGGTAAATAAATAATTGTATTAACCAAACTGTACATCAATGAGTGTAAAATATATTTACAGTAAATGCTTTTATTTAATTCTAACATTTTTTCCTACTAAAACCAGATTTCAGCGGTAACAAGAGGAATGCTGCCTTCTAGTGGGAACACAGTGAATTCAGCTCCAACACTGGAAAAACATCCAAATGAAAGGAGCTTATAAATAGATTTACATGTAAAAATATTTATATGTAGTTTTAAAGCATGTTTGATTGTCCCTTTAGTATCTTCGTCTATTGTTTATGATGGCACAGATGAATAATTAGAGTAAAACTCCATCAAAGGGAGTCGGACACATTCTGCAGGAATTCAAGTGCATCTCAGTTTTTTGCCATCATTTACAAATCTAAAGTAAAAAAGCTAATTTAAACTAAAACGAACTAAAATCCAACCCAGCAGCACCACATTCTAGATCCTCAAACTGGTCTTGATTTCTCATGACGTTCAGATCAGTTTTGGAATGAAAATGAGGAAAAATACACAGCGAAGGCAATTAAATAGATAAGTGTACAAAACAACAAATCCAGATTCTCTACAACAATAAAAACCTCAAGAAAAGTTTAGATATGCTGAAGAAACACTGATATATCCAACTCATGGTCTAAAATAGTCCAAATCTGGAAGAGATAAAACTTTTAAAAATAAATCTCATAAGTTTTTGCTCTTGAACATGTTGAGAGTCAGGCAGCCTTTGTTCTCTTCTAAGTTCATCCCTCCAAATCTCAGACATACTATCCACCAGCTGGACCTTGTTGCTGTCACTTCTGTCAGTCAGATGCAACATTTGAAATATTAGCTTGTTCAACAAACGCAGTCAAACAGCCGTAAGGAGCATCACATCCTCCCAGAGCGGACCAGGTCACAGCAGACGCACACAGATGAAGAGAGTTTCAGCTTTCTGCAGAATCTGTGCCAGGCATTGCTGCACGTCTCGGCTTCAGTGGTGATAGAATCTCTGCAGAAAGATAGAAGAATTATTAACACATGTAAATGAGTGCAACACTATACTTTAACAAACAAATATAATAATAACAATAATAGATTAGCGTTAGAAAACCTACAAGCTGCTCTCTGCCTGTCAACGACTCAGACATTACAGACATTAATTCTAATAATCGACTTGCTGATTAAATAAAGTAAAGAACAAACGAGGTGTTGCTCAACATCTTCTTCAGGTTTTCTCTTATATTTTCACAGATTCTTGGTTTGTAACAGTCTTTCTCAAGCTGGCGCCCTCTACTGGTCCACAAGGTACTGCATGTAATCGATCAATTATTTAAGACTCAGTTTCCTGCTAATGCTCTCCTCACATGTCAACCGTTGTTCTTTTTATTTGATTTAAATAAAAAGCATAGAATAAATACAATTGATAGAAACAGGTGGCTATTTTATATTCAATGGTTCAGACGAGAATTTTTGTTTCTACCTAAGAAAAAGGCTATTTTTCTTTTGCTATGCATCTAAATAAAATTAAAATTAAGTCGTGTAATACTTAGGTTTTTTTTCAATAGTTCAAAGAAATGGGAGCAAATTGTGCATTTTTGGGAACAAAGTGTCTAAATATAAAGTGTAAAGTCTGTGTCAATGGCTGATTGGCTCCTTTAATTTATAACGACTGAAAAATCTAATTAATGTGATTTTTGCGCATAAATTTGAGTCTAACTCACCAGTTTGACTGCTGGGCTCTGGACTCCCAGCAGATGGGACCAGATTGGATTCTTCACTGGACCCTGAAATATAAAAAATAACATTATGTGAAGGAAAAACATGAGTTTACAGATATTAATACAGTAATTAAAGTTAATCTCCTCACCTTGTTCAGGTTCAGTGTCAGCAGGTGGATCACAGGTTGAGTCTTTTGACTTTCCTGATAAAATATGTTAACATTATATTAAAAAAATATAAGAACCACATGGAAATAATCTGACTTATCCATAAACTGTGTTCTGAACTCATTTTCTGTTGCTTTTATGCATCAATGGGGAGATGGCACAGCAAGAGTTAAATATCTGAGTTTCTCCAGGTCATTTTGGTGGGCAGCATGTCTGGGTTGGTGATTGTTAGCATTAGCATAAACCATCTGAACTCCTCTGGACATAAAGACTTTATACTGAAGTGGATAAATTGACTTTTTTTCCACATGGTTATAAACTTTCTGCCTAAATAAAGTAACAAACAAAACAAACATCTCACCAGGTTCTTCAGCGGTCGGTTCGGTTTCCTCAGATGTGGAGATCTGTCCTGGTTCTGCTTGGTTGTCACTGACTTGTTGTGTTGGTGGATCCGGCTGCTGCTGCTCTATCGAAACTGTTAGTGAAAGTGTTAGCTTCACTCTGATTAATAAAGATCTCAGGACATTCAAACAACAACAAAAAATTATTTACCAACTGTATGTTTTATATTGTTTATTCCTGTCAATAAGACACAAACTATGAGTGACACATCCGGACCATATGTGGTTATATAATATCTGTGATAAATTTGCTCCAAATGTTAAAATCTAAGAGCTTTTTCTCTTTCTCAAGCTGAGTTGTCTTTAGGATCGGCTGAAACATGCAAAGCAGAGACATAAAAACATGACAATATTGTGCAAAAGTTGAATATTTTTATTCATTCAACTCAAAGTTAAACTCGTATATAAATATCCAGCTTCCAGTGAATAAAGGCCACTGGAGCCAATAAAATATTTTAAAAAGTGTAAATATCCATGTTGTTAAATTTCCACACAGATAACAGCTCTTTGTGTTAAACCTGGGGTGTCCAAACTGCGGCCCTGGGGCCATTTGTGGCCCTTGAACTGATGTTTTGTGGCCCCCAGGTCCATTTCAAGAAAGATCTAAATTTGTTTATCAAAGTTTTTTATTTTTAATCAGTGTAGAATTAATACTGATTATTTTCTTGCAATGAAAAATGTTAAGTACAACAAAAACTTTCATCTTTTCAGAAGCAAACTTTTATAATAAGCAGAATTATATTTATTCAGAGAATTTTACTGAAAAGTCGACTTCACTGTACCCAAATCAACTTTTATGTATTTTATTTAGTTTGACTAATATATCAAGCATTTTGAAAGGAAGAGACACAAAATCTTGACCTGAAAATAAGCTTGTTGAAAACTAGAAATATGCAAGTTTGTATTAAAAAAGGATTACTTTATCTGCTTGATTTTAACAAATCAAGCAGATTTAGACTTCACTGGTTTAAACTGGCTTGAGCAAAAATATGGATTTATGATATTTTCAACAGTTAAGTTGGGCTTTTCTTAATTTTTTTTCAAAGAAATGGGAGCAAATTGTGTATTTTTGGGAACAAAGTGTCTAAATATAAAGTGTAAAGTCTGTGTCAATGGCTGATTGGCTCCTTTAATTTATAACGACTGAAAAATCTAATTAATGTGATTTTTGCGCATTAATTTGAGTCTAACTCACCAGTTTGACTGCTGGGCTCTGGACTCCCAGCAGATGGGTCCAGATTGGATTCTTCACTGGACCCTGAAATATAAAAATAACATTATGTGAAGGAAAAACATGAGTTTACAGATGTTAATACAGTAATTAAAGTTAATCTCCTCACCTTGTTCAGGTTCAGTGTCAGCAGGTGGATCACAGGTTGAGTCTTTTGACTTTCCTGATAAAATATGTTAACATTATATTAAAAAAATATAAGAACCACATGGAAATAATCTGACTTATCCATAAACTGTGTTCTGAACTCATTTTCTGTTGCTTTTATGCATCAATGGGGAGATGGCACAGCAAGAGTTAAATATCTGAGTTTCTCCAGGTCATTTTGGTGGGCAGCATGTCTGGGTTGGTGATTGTTAGCATTAGCATAAACCATCTGAACTCCTCTGGACATAAAGACTTTATACTGAAGTGGATAAATGGACTTTTTTTCCACATGGTTATAAACTTTCTGAATAAATAAAGTAACAAACAAAACAAACATCTCACCAGGTCCTTCAGCGGTCGGTTCGGTTTCCTCAGATGTGGAGATCTGTCCTGGTTCTGCTTGGTTGTCACTGATTTGTTCTGTTGGTGGATCCAAAAGCTGCTGCTCTATCGAAACTGTTAGTGAAAGTGTTAGCTTCACTCTGATTAATAAAGATCTCAGGAATAAAAAATTACTTACCAACTGCATGATTTGTATTGTTTATTCCTGTCAATAAGACACAAACTATGAGTGACACATCCGGACCATATGTGGTTATATAATAATAATAAGATTAATTGAACATTTTATCTTATAATATTGACATCTGTGATAAATTTGCACCAAATTTTAATAAGCTTGTTGAAAACTAGAAATATGCAAAATTTTATTAAAAAAGGATTACTTTATCTGCTTGATTTTAGTGGGGTTTTTTTGTTTTTTGCCCACATGACAAAACGTTTTTTACATCACTGGTTTAAACTGGCTTGAGCAAAAATATGGATTTATAATATTGTCATCAGTTAAGTTGTGTTATCCTTAGATTTATTTCAATAGCTGAAAGAAATGGGAGCAAATTGTGTATTTTTGGGAACAAAGTGTCTAAATATAAACTGTAAAGTCTGTGTCAATGGCTGATTGGCTCCTTTAATTTATAACGACTGAAAAATCTAATTGCTTTTATGCATCAATGGGGAGATGGCACAGCAAGAGTTAAATATCTGAGTTTCTCCAGGTCATTTTGGTGGGCAGCAAGTCTGGGTTGGTGATTGTTAACATTAGCATAAACCATCTGAACTCCTCTGGACATAAAGACTTTATACTGAAGTGGATAAATTGACTTTTTTTTCCACATGGTTATAAACTTTCTGCCTAAATAAAGTAACAAACAAAACAAACATCTCACCAGGTTCTTCAGCGGTCGGTTCGGTTTCCTCAGATGTGGAGATCTGTCCTGGTTCTGCTTGGTTGTCACTGACTTGTTCTGTTGGTGGATCCGGCTGCTGCTCTATCGAAACTGTTAGTGAAAGTGTTAGCTTCACTCTGATTAATAAAGATCTCAGGAGTAAAAAATTACTTACCAACTGTGTGATTTGTATTGTTTATTCCTGTCAATAAGACACAAACTATGAGTGACACATCCGGACCATATGTGGTTATATAATATCTGTGATAAATTTGCTCCAAATGTTAAAATCTAAGAGCTTTTTCTCTTTCTCAAGCTGAGTTGTCTTTAGAATCGGCTGCTGGAAATGAAGTGGCTTCAGATCCAGTTTAAACTGGTTTATGCTTCATGCTCTGTGTCACAATCCTTTGTGTCTAGGATAGTTTTTCAATCAGTCTGTTTGTATTAAAATATGAAGAAATGATGGTTTACTCTAAACCTTTGCAGGTTACTCTGAGTGAAATAATCTTATCAAGTTTTACTCACCATCTTCGTTCACATTAACAGGCTGATATCCATTGAGCTCTACTTTATCCTTTGATGTATTCTCTGTAAAATTGGAAAAAGTAAATTATGTTTGTTTTAATAAACAAAACCAAAAACATGCAAAGCAGAGACATAAAAACATGACAAAATTGTGCAAAAGTTGAATATTTTTGTTCATTCATCTCAAAGTGAAATGACTATGATGCTTCTTCAGTCACAGTGAAAGGATAATTATTTTGATAACATCTGCAGAACAAAGCTAAGTTTGTATTTACACCTTTTGATTAATAAGATTACACACTCAACTGAGGTTTCTGATGAAATTACTGTCAACTGATGAGAAAATAACATTTAGTATAGTTAACAAATTATTTAAAAGTTTGAAAATCTTAGAAAACCTGCTGAAAATTGAATTAAAATATTAATTTGTTTCAATAATTCAGTTAATCTCATTCTATAGATTTAATTTTACTAGAGTTTATTATTAAATACTTTGTGACCCCAGAAAAAAATCAGCTAAAAATAAGTAATAACTATGTATTAAAAATGAGTTTAATAAATACATGTATTCCTACTTAAAAGCATGTCTACATGTTTCACAGATTATTGTCAGGGCTACATCATATCTGAAAAGATGGCTCTGGATCACTAAACATCAACTCATTCGTTTCTCAATTCCTGAAAGTTTTTCCTTCCACTAAACATTCCATCGCTATGCTTGGATAAATTTCTATGAACAGCCAATTTCTTTAAAAACAAGCAAAAGGAGAAAAACAGTATCATAATGTCATTATGTCAAGTATTGACATAATAAGCTGTCAGTACTTGGTCAGGGCTCCTTTTGCTTTAATTACTGCATCATATCTTAAAAATTGCCTTTGAAAAACTAAACGTCAATCATTGTTAAACTCTCTAAAACGTATTTTAGTTTCTCAATTCCTGTCATTTCTGCTACTTTTGCACCTTTTCCAACCAGTTTTTCCTGCCACTCAACTTTCCATTACTGTGCTTGGACAGTAATGGTTTAGTGTTAACATCACCTGGTGTCCAGTCAACAGTCTTAACCATGACTGTGTCCTGCTGGATTCAGACTTACCTTTTCCACGTGAAACATTATCTTGATATGTTAGAGAAGAAGATAATAAATATCTTTATGATATGATGATGATAGTAGGACCAGTGGAGCTGTTCTCCATTTATTCTGCCTTTTACATTCTGGTATAAACCTCATGGGATTGCCCAGATATTTAACTATTCAGGAAGGAAATGACTTGAGATGATGCTAAAAATATTGAAGCAGTCAGGAAGTGAAAGCCTGAACACAAGTGAGTCTTCCAGATAAATTAGTTGTGGCTTAAGGAAAACAAGGTACATGTTGTGGAGTAGCCTTCACAGCACAGAACATTAAAATATTAAAAAGGTAAATAAAAGAAATTTGCCTGCTCTTTATTTATTACATTGAAATAATTTTGGTAATCCTAGCTGATATATAACAGGAATTATTTGGTCTGATTTATTGTCAGGCAGTGAGAAAAACATGGTTCTGCTTCTGTTTATAGACTAAATAAATATCTGGCTTTAACTGTACAAATCCAATAAAATACATTGAAGGTTGAAGCAGTGAAGTGACAAAATATTTAAAAAAAACAACATTTTTCCTTATTTACTCATTACTTCCAGCTGAAATTGTGCTAAACCATCAAGATTAGATAGATGTTAGAAAACGTTTAACTTACTCTTTGAAAAATACTTAAAAGGCCCTGTAATAAAGAGAAATACATTTATTAGATTTCACAATCAGTCATATGTGCATTATGCATCATTTAGAACAGATTTAATAACTTACTCATTGTCCTCACTCTGGGAACTGAAATTGTAATGGAAAACAGTCATTAGTGTTAAATATTTAATCTTTGCCATTTAGTTCAGGCTTAAAGACATTTTTATAAGCAACATAATTCCACTGTCATTTCTAGGTTCAATGTAAACAAACCAAAACCTGCTGGCTGATAGTTGAATAAAGTGAAACAGATAAACACAAACTCTTTTTACAACAGGAAGTTCATCAATGATGCCCACAGATCAGCAACACAACAACTTCTAGCGCTATCTATGATCTTTCAGCAGATTTTGCTGTTCGTAACGCTCCTGTGAATTAGCTTTTCAGGAAGTGTGTTTAATTATCTGTTGTGCAGTTTCACTGTTTAGTGTGAGGAAATGTCTTTATCAGTTGTGCTTTTTCTCTAGGAAAAAGAGAAACATATTTTTGATTCCTCTGTAAGCCTGGAACATGTAGAAATTAACAATAAAGTTGATGCTGACTTCTATTATGACAGATTTATCCCAGAACCTCCAAGAAACTTTCCCTCCTGATGACTGATTAACTAACAAACACTCTGCTGCCAAATATTTCTTTGTTTTTGTTCAAAGGGAGGAAGAAATGTAACATGATGAGACACTATATTAATACAGGACAGTAACTTGAATGTTTAATGCATTCTTACCTCTTTTGTACATCACAAAGGCAACAACCACAACCGCAATCAAGAGGATAAAAATCCCCACCAGAACAGCCACCACTGTTACAATATTAGACTCTGAAATAAAAAAGAATTAATTATCAAACTAAATCATTCATGGTTCACCAGAAACACAGACCATCACCTTCTTATCGTCAATGTGGTATAAAATGTAACTATGTGCCTGGAAAGGTCAGAGTTCATAACTTAACAATAAACAAAAACTGATTTAAAATGTCCTCTACCGAAGAGGTCAAAGGTCAGAACAGCTTCTGGAAAACCCTCTAAAGTGTTTGAATTAAGATTCAGTAACTTTAAAGACTCGTTGTCACTTATCACAAACTCTTGATGCCAGTTATGGTAAACTCAATGTTTACACTCAAACGTGAAAATGGCAGCAAACCGATATGCAATTATACAACCATACATCTTTGAATAGCAGAAGTGGAGCCTCCTGCACAACAAACAAGAATGCAGCAAGTGGTTTCCGGATGGTAAACATGATGGGGCTCAGTTTGGGTTTCTAGGTAACAGGCGGAACTCTGTTGGGGTTGCTGGGTAACAGGCGGAACTCTGTTGGGGTTGCTAGGTAACAGGCGGAACTTTGTTGGGGTTTCTAGGTAACAGGCGGAACTCTGTTGGGGTTGCTAGGTAACAGGCGGAACTCTGTTGGGGTTGCTAGGTAAAGGACAATGCCTGCTAATTGGTGATGTTACATTAGAAGGTTTTTGAAACGGCTAATTTTCCCATAATACAGCTGGGTGATTTTTATAAACACTTGGGCTGTTTTTAGAATCAGTTGAGACCCAAATTGAAGCACAAAAATGTGCAAAAGGTGAATTTTGCTCCCTTTAACAGAGTCAAGTTGGTTTGGATAAGTTTATTACCTTGATCACAGGGTTGTGGTGATATTAAAATTTATCAAGATATTGAATATTTTGACTCTACTTCTCATTTCAAATCTGCTGTTGGATTTATTCAGGTTATGTTGAAGTTGTTCTATGATTTGAATAATTTAAATCTGTTGGGGGAAAATACTTTTTCAAAGCACTGCATCGCAAAAACTCCCAATTAATCACAGTGAAGTTTGTGGACTGATGTCAAAAGGTGAATAAGAACATTTTGGCAAGAGAAAGGATGGACAGAAATATTTGTAGCTCACCTTTGCTAATAGGGTTAGAGAACTCGTCACTGGCCGAGTTGCTAACAGGGTTTCCCAGCACACAGAGGAAGGAGGGCTCCTCGTTTTTCTAAGATGCAAATGGAGAATAGTTCTTAACCACCTAAATAAATCACGGTTTCATCCTGAGTTCTTACAAGGTTCCTACGAAGAGGTTCGGCTCCATCTTAAAACATACCGTTGTTAAGCTCAGCTCCTTCTCGTTGGACAACTCTGTGTCTCCTGTTTTCCATTTATATGTGATGGATCCAAACTCAGAGGAGATGTTGGCGTTACAGGTGAGATTACAGACGGTCTTCTCAGTATTGCAGGCCGTGGACACTTTGGGTTTTGGGACCGGTTCTGACAGGAACACCAACAGATTCCAATCAATTGGATTCACATCAAACCCAATAAACCTGAGTCAAACCTGAAGAACTCACTGATAACTTTAAGTTCCATCGTGCCACCAACCACGCTGTTAATCTCAGGTGTGTATTTGCCGCTGTCCTCTAGAATCAGATTTATGATGGTGAAACTTCCAGTTGTTTTGTCCAAATTACATCGACCTGGAGGGAAAATACAAATAAAGACATCATGCATGAATGAATCTGAAGGAGTTTACAACACTTTATGGCTCAATCACAAGTGAACTTACCTTGAAAGGTTCTGTAGCAAGTAATTTCGGATCCGAACCACTCCAAGGCGAGGTCCGCTTGGTGCTTCCAGGTTACACTAGTGAGGGGACCAGACTTATGACCTGAATCCAGGACAACTGAGCCACCAACTTTTTTATACATCGGATCAGCTGTGAATGAAAAACAAAAAAATGTTTTACTTCTGAGTAGCTTTAAAATGTTGATCCCTTTCTATCATCCCTGCTTTCAAGATCTAATCTACTTTTGTTTTTTCTTTTCACTTATAAACTAAGCTAATCTGTAAATATTATCAATAACAAGCTGATAAATTAACACTCAATCTGCTACCATACAAAACCGTTTTTACTTCTTATTCTTTAAAAAGTTGCAGTCAACTATAAATCACTACATCAAATTCACTCAAATGAAGATATTACATCATATTTTGTCTAACAAGCTTTGAAAAAGCTCAATTTTTTATTTAGTTTGTAGATCAATTGCTGAAAAGGTTGAGTTGAACAGATTTACTGACTCAATCTTCAAATAAACATTCCAGTTTGAAATAGGTACAAAATAATCATATACTACTCATTAGAGCCTTGCCGGCTATGATGAGTTCATTCGGCATACGTATTGGTTTTTTAAGAACCTTCCTGAAATTTAAAAAGTGTTATTGTCCCCCTAACTTTATTCACACTATTTTTAACTTCACCAATTTGAACTGAAAACAGTCAAAATACTTTCTGAAAGTTTGTAAAACCAAACACATTTCATATCCAAAATGAAATAAACATACTGTAACTTACTAAAATTATACAAGAGGGAAATTATTGTTTGGAAATATTCTAACATATATTGTTTTACATTCATCTTTCTGTTCAGCGTTAGTTTTTTTTTTTTAATAAACTACAAAGTTTAACATATTTGAATTGTTAGGTTACTAATCACTACTTTTAACGTTTTTAACACAATCATAAATTATGGTTTGTAATGTTAATCAAACCATACATTAAAAGAATACTGTTCTAGTAATGCAAATAACAAAAACACACATTTAACAGTTTTTCAACATTATATTTAAGATCAGACTTCAGTTTGTTACCATATAAATTTAAGATGCTTAAATTTGCTAAAATTATATCCACAATACCTATTTAAATAAAGGTAAAATGGATGAACCACAACTGAGCTGCTGTCTCCCCCTGTTTCAACAACCCGGAAATACTCAAAACGTAAAAAAAACAAACAAACAAAAAAAAAAATAGTAAATTGTAGCATTTCGACGCCGATATTTCACGTTTTCCGTGATTTAAATTGAAGTAACTCTGTAAATCAGTCATATATTTCTGATAATTGCTTTTTTTGAACCCTTTAAAAAGCGTTTTTAGGTTATTAACAAAAATGCCATTAAATGTCGCGTATTTACACATTTACACGGCGCTGTGCTTAAGAAGTAGAAAAAGAACCAAATAAAACAAGATATTTAATGTTTTTACTCACCAAAGGCACATTCCGACATGAAACAGACGAGGAGGACAACGGAAAATACCCGGAAAACAAACATGATCGTAAAGCGAAAAATACCGAGACCAAAAACACAACTTCGACTAATAACACTGATAATGAGCGTCGGCAGCAGATGTGAACTGTTTAAGTTTAGAGAGAAATAATTAAGTTAAAAAGGAAAAATGACCGACTCGAACAGAACCGAGTCATTTATGAGCCTCGCCCAAAGAAAGAATGAAAGCGAAACTATGAAAAAGTATGGCGCAGTAGAAAAGGTGAAGGTGAACTTCGGCGATTTATTAAACAGATTTCTGGAGATGTTTAAGTAAAATAATAACAAATACAAATTAATCTCAGATTAGCAAATTAATATTTTAGAAAATACATTTTAAAAAATCTGACACATTCATCACACAGAGTGATATAACTCAGTGGTTTATTTTTGTTACGTTTGATGACAGACCATGAAAATCAGATTCGACATCTTTAAAAAAATTAAGATGAACAAAATCAAAAATTTTAAAACTTTTCTCTGCATTAAAGTCGAAATTAAAACCTCTTAAAATGTGCAATATGAACTTATCTGTACACCTTAACTTGGCTTCAGAACATCAAAAAAAAGAACCTGGACTGAAACAAACTTGTACTTATAAGAAAAACAATCCTTGTTATCCCAATTTTTAACCCATCCAATCTGTTTAATATAATTAAGTCACATGTTTCAGTGTCTGTAATATTTTCAACAAATGTTATTTTATTTTTTTCTAAAAATAAGTGACATAAATAAAATATTTGAGATGATTATAACATTTATGTAGTCATTAAAAAGATTCTGTACTCATAAGGCCTTTTTAAACATTCAATAGTTTTGTTTTCTAGCTTTTTGACCAAATGGCTTCCCGTACATTTAAATCAAACTTCCATAAATTCAGGACTAGATGTTGATTTTATCAAACTGAACCTCATTAGTTTATTCCTTAATGAACAATTGAGTTAAGGGTTAATAAAAAACTTGTCATCAAGCAGCGACACGATCACCAGCGAAGATGTTTACAACGTTTGTTTATTAGTAACCATGACAACGTAACATAACCAAGTAACCTCACTTCTCTTATCTAGAAGCAGCACAAATACGTCATATATCTTAAAGTCTAAAATGAAAAAAGAAAAATAACACAAATAAAATAATTACAAAAGAACACATTTAGGTAGAAGAAACTTTATAACAATACTGCAAGCAGGTCAGGTTTGACCCAAGTTCACAAAGACAATTATATACCGACCAAATGTTTGTAAACTTCTTTTAAAAAGCTCTAAAAATTGCCAGGGAAAATTATGTTTTCTGGCATTTAACAAATATAACTTATTATGGTGCTCTAAACTTTATCTTGAATTAACTTCAGAGATAAAAACAGTGTCTTTTTTTATTCAGTGCATGTATTAAACTTTTGTATTATATATGAACTTTCAGGATTATGTCTGGTGTTTATTATATCTTCATTTCCAAATAGCTCAGCAATTTGAAATTAGCATTAGAGAAGACAAAGCTTGTGTATGAATAAGAGGTCTCACTTTGACATAAATTGTAGGTTTGTGTCTGGTAGAATTCTGGTTAGAACTTGTTCTTCATTCAACTTACTTGTTGTTGTTAGAGTGAAATGAAATTTTATCCAAGTAAGAGTACTTCATAATACTATTACTAATTTAAAAATAAAAAGTGTGGCGCAGTAAAACTATTTTTAAGCTGTTTTTCCTCTTAAAGTTACACAAGTAAATACAATTAAGTAAAAAGAACTAGTTTCTGCCCAGCTCTGGTGAATAGATTCTCCAACCTGAGCTGTGGATCTCTGCAGCTCCTCCAGAGTTAAAATAGGTCTCTTGGTTTCTTCTCTGGTTAATATTGCCGCCGTCTGCCGTTTCATTTTAGGTGAACGAAATCTAATCACTTTAAACTTTTTCACAACTGTGTACCTATTAACCAACTGCTGTCATGTGAGGATTGCTGCTCAAAAGTGTAACTTGTGTCCCTGTGAAAGCACGACTCCGCCTCCAGACGATTCTTATAAAACTCCAACCAAACCATTTTGTTCATGTATCTTTCTCTCAAACATCGGTCAACAGTGTCCACATATTTTCTTTTTGCTGGTCTTGAAGTCATGTGTATGTGCTTGCCTACAAAGATGGCGCCGATCATTTCCACTTCAGCCTTGTGGGAACTTTGTACTCTAGATTTCTATGTTGACGGCATGTGAAAGCACCTTTCACGCTGCAGTAACTGTCTAGAGTGAGAAGGTTTTATACCCAAACATGGTGCTGTGTGACACAAACGCTAACCAAGCTGTACAGTTGTTACCCTGTTCAACCTGAAGAGGGCAGCACTGAGACTGTCTTAGGCCTAATATTACAGAATTAAACACAAAAATGTAACAATTTTCACAGAAACATAAAGACAATACCCTTGAGGACCAGTTTAGAGACTTTATGAGCAGAAAAAGTTGATTTGGGGTGTAACAAATAATTGATCTAAAATACTTTGCTTCCAAAATCCCAATAAAATGAATTTAGTTTGTTAAGAGGTGGCAAAATAAAAAGGTCAAGCGGTGCTTTGCTTGATTCAATACATCTGTGATGAATTTAGAGGTCTCTATGAAGCCGGTATTCCCGCAGCTCGCGGCTTAACTTCCTGTACTCCGGATGGTGCTGCACCCACTGTTCTTCTTCATCTTGGAGATAATGTTCTAGTGCAGAACTGAACTTCCGTACTGAACCTGAGCGCAGTCTGTCACCACACCACAAACAAAAGAGAAAGATATTGCAAGTAAGTTTTGTGTATTGTAAAGAGATGTTCACTGCAGTTTGATTTTCTCTTATTAAAAAGTTTTCTGGACATGTAAAAACAAAATTTATATTCCAAAACAAAAATCTCCATCAGCAGTTGTAGTTTCTGCATGATTCTCCACAACCTGCAGTTCCTCATTTGTAATCCAAGGTTTTCTTCCTCTACTTACTGCATGTACACTTGGCACAGAGGTTAAAGTTCAAGCTATCTTGGCAAAGCTTTTTATAGAAGATCTGGTAACTCACCCAGTACTTTCAATACTTTCCAAACTTATTCCTGCAACAGAGATGAAAATGTGAGTTCAACTGCGTTTCTTTTACGCGTTGATATCTGACTGAATTGATATTTGAAGTTATGTCCTTTCAAATGGATCTATTTCCATGTAAAATGTAAACAAAACAAGCCATTCCATCGTGTAAGAGTGGCGATAAACATCAGTTCTCCATTAATAGAACAATTTATCTCATCTCTCAGTTTTTTTCTCACTGTAGAAAAATAGTTTCAGCAACGACTTGACAATTTCATGGAAATTAGAGCTATAAAGGTCAACTCCAACGGCTGTACACCAACTATTAGAAGATTTAGCTAACGTGATTGATAAGTAGGAAGATGCTGTGGGAGCAAACAAAGCATTTGACACTACAAGTCATAAATTACTGTTGAGTAAACTGGAGAAATATGGTGTTATGTTGGTTGAGGCGGCTCTAGAGGACAACAAGGACGTCTGTCTGCTTTTGATTAAAGTGTAAAGAAATGAGGGATGAATCCAGACTTTAAATGATCTAATCTTACCACTTTCCGTCACGGCTTTCAGGCCGATAGCAGACGTCTCATCAATGGCTTCTTCAACATTCTGTGCTTGTTTTTGCTCTGTAAAAATGAAGAAAAAAGGAATGTTATGGCCACCGTGATTCTTTAATTACAGCAAAGGAAGATTATTATTATAAAGCTTATAAAATACAGCTGAGTTTGTGTTTACACTAATGTGATAATATTGCAAAGATGATATTATCTAAAATCATTAAATAATTATAATGATTCAGTATTAAAATTAGGAACAAATGTAACATGGTGAGACGTTAAAGTAACACAGGACAGCAACTGCTTCATGTTTTAGTGAACTCTTACCTTTCTTGTGTCTAATATAGCCAAAAATCGCAACCACAGCCAGGACCACAACCACAACTGGTACAGCCAGTGCTGCAGGATGAATTCCTGAAATTACAGCGTTAGTTATTGAAACTAAACCATTCACCAGTTCACCAGTTCACCAGTTCACCAGTTACAGACTGTAACACAGTCCAACACCAGAGCTGTTGGTACTAACATGCGTACTTAATCATGTGGCATTAAAGTCATAATGTGAACACCATCAGAACCAAAATTAAAAACAAAATGCAACTGTCAAACGAAAAAAAAAATAGTAGTATAGTATAAAAGTATTTGTTGTTAAATCATGAATAAACTGAGTAACAATGTTTTGGGGTTCAGTTTTAATATCCACAACTGATTACAACCAGACCTTTTAAAAAGGACACAGATAGAAATATTTGCAGCTCACCTTTAGGGCTAACGGGGTAAGTCACCTTATCACTGGACGAGTTGCTAAAGGGGTTTAGCAACGTGCAGACATAGGAGTACTCCATGTTATTCTAAGAAGCAAAAGGAGCATCATGGGTTCATCCCGAGTTCTGAAAATCGTTTCTACTCAGAGGCTCGGCTGCATCTTAAAACATACCTTTGTTAACATCAGCTTCATTTTATTGGACAGCAGCTTGCCTCCTGCTTCCCATCTATACATGACGGGTCCAAAATGAGAAGTGATGTTGGCTTTACAGGTGAGGTTACAGTGGCTCTTATCCTTGTTGCATTCTATGGACACTGTGGGTTTTGGGACCGGTACTGACAGAAACACCAACAGATTAGCATCAACTGGACTCAAATTAAAACCAACAAAACTCAGTCAAACCTGCTGAACTCACTGATAACCCAGAGCTCTATCTGATCAAGAATCTTGCCGTCAATCTCAGCGTTGTAGTTGCCAGTGTCCTCTACTGTCAGATGGTTGATGATCAAACTTCCAGTTGATTTGTCAAAACCACAGCGGCCTGGAGGCAGGATCCAAACACAGGCATCAGGCATGAATGAATCTGCAGGGTTTCAGGTTTTATGATGAGGCAATCACACGAGAACTTACCAATAAAACCTCTTAAACAAGTTGTACCAGCTCCAGACCACTCCATGATGTTGTTCATGTTGTGCTTCCAGGTTACGGCCAATATGGAATCAAAGGTCTGACCTGGATGCAGGACAACAAAGTCACCAACTTTTGCGTAGATCAGACGAGCTGTGAATGAAAAACAAAAACATTTTTATTACTTCCTGTGAACTCTTTCCTGTTTCTGAGCAGTTTTAATGTTTTGATCATATCTATTTTTCATTTTTTCTTTAGGTATCATCATAAAAACTCTTCTAGCCTGCAGATACTTATGATCTGCAGATGTAAATTCGATATCATGCAAGTCGACCCTTTTTTCTCCAAGGGGAAAGGAAAGGTAATTTTAGAGCATGGTCAATATTGTATGCATTCCTTTTTTAAAATTTAAGTAATTGCGATATTTGTGGTCTTTTTGAAACCTTAAAAAATATAAAGTGTATAAAGTTTCAAGTTTACAGGTTAATTACAAAAATGGCACTAAAAAGTGAGATAATCCCTGTAGCTATCAGGTTGTACAATGTCCAACTCTGATTGTCCGTCTAATTTCTCTCTGGACCAATTTATTTAGAAATTAATCCATGTGCATTCTTATAACATTTTGGATGGAGTAGCTGTCAGCATAAGTAGTAATAATAAAATATATTCTATTCTGTAATTATCTCCTTTCTATGTCTACCAAGCAGAAATGCAACCAAATAAAACAATAAAATCACTATTTACACTCACCACTGCCTCTGTCCTGCGTGAAGGAAAGAAGGAGCACAGCAGAGACAGTCCAGAAAGCAAACATGATCCTAACATGAAAAATACCGAGACCAAAAACACGTCGACTAATAATACTGGTGATGAGTGTCAGCAGCAGATGAGGCGTTTAAGCTGTGTGGAGAGAGAAATAATGAAGTTAGAAAGGCAAGGTGAAAAGCAAAGTGTGTAAATATGTGATGCTAACTTACAGATTTTTGGAGATGATTCAGAAAAATATTTCAAAAGGTGAAACATCAGACATATTCATCACGTAATTCAAGTGTTTAATTCTACTTGGCTTGACGATGATTGCTTACAAATTATTGAGCATCTCTGAAAATTTGAATATTAAACAAGTAGAAAAAATACAATAAAATAAATAAAAAGCTGTCCTTTTAGGTGTGCTGTTCTTTCCTCTTTCAATAAACAGCCCATTATTTGTCTAATTTTTCAACAAAATTGGCTAAGATTAATTTCTTCTTAAAATAAATGACAAATTAAATATTTGACATTGCTTTTGCATTCATTTGTTTTCATTTTTGGACACTGAAGAATGAAACGTCTATTAAAACCATTAGGTACAAATGATTAAAAGTGTATTTTTATAAGAAAACCTGCAAAACAAGCAAAGATACATTTAAGTTTTCCAGCTTTTTGTACATTTGCTCTTGTCTGAAAAACAAACCTCTCCTATTATTATAATCCTGCTGTGATATAATTTTATCACAGCAAACCTCCTGACTGTTGCTGAAAGGATTTCTTTCTACTGAACATTTATCCATGTGAGATTGAGTCCAAACAGAACCACCTACCTCTGTGTTTCAGGTCAGAGGTCAGCGAACCTGTAGTTTCATGCTTTCACTTCTATCTTTTGTTGTTTACTTGGTGCTATCAACTCCAACTGCTTATTGAACACGAAGATCAACTTCTACTGTCTAAAAAGCTAAAAAGCAGGAAAACAGTTTAAATAAAACGCACAGCCATCTGACGCATCCTTCAATCATACATAATAAAAAGATGAGTAAGTATTAATAAATTAAAAAAAAAACATTTCTTCAGGTGGAAGAATGAAAAGTAACGATGAACGACTAACCAGCTTCAAATAAATGACTCACGTTGCTCGTTATAACTTACAAATGTAGATAAAAGAAAACAAAAACACTTTTAAGTTTTCAAACAGTCTGAACAGATATATATATATATATATAAAAAAGAAGCAAAAAAGACAACATAGCCATACTAACTGTTTCTGGCACTGCGCTGCCCTCCTGTCAGTTATGTTGCTCTTGAAAGTTGGTGGTTGCCATAACAACCAGTAACCATGGAGCGAATCAGGATCAGTTCTGTGTTTTCTTCCCCAGCATTATATTAGACAGATTTAATTATCCACAGGGTTTCGTGTGTAATTTTGCAATAAGCAAGCACAATTATGAATTACAAAAGCAATACAACATTAACGAAGCATAATTACAAATTACAAAAGCAATACAACATTAACGAAGCGCATTAACGAAACGGAAGAGGTATGTCCCAGTGGTTTACCTAAGACATCGCTGATTGGACTATGGCTCGTTTTTACTTTTTAACCGGAAGTTATTCTGGCTTTAACGTGATTTTTAAAAACATGAATGTTCTCGGTGATCCAAACCTTACTACTGCTATTCGAGAGTATTTTGAGTCAGGACATACAGACCAAAAGTTTGGACACACCTTCTAATTCAATGGGTTTTCTTTATTTTCATGACTATTTAAAATAAGGCAAGAAATCCCACTTATTAACCTGACAGGGCACACCTATGAAGTGAAAACCATTTCAGGTGACGACCTCTTGAAGCTCATCAAGAAAATGCAGAGTGTGTGCAAAGCAGTAATCACAGCAAAAGGTTGCTACTTTGAAGAAACTAGAATATAAGGGCTATTTTCAGTTGTTTTACACTTTTTTGTTTAGTGCATATTTCCACATGTGTTGTTCATAGTTTTGATGCCTTCAAATCTACAATGTCAATAGTCATGAAAATAAAGGAAACTCATTGAATTAAAAGGTGTGTCCAAACTTTTGGTCTGTACTGTACATATGAGGTGATACTGGACATTCTCCGGACCAACCATGAAGTGTCAGTTACTATGTGTTCACTAAAGACTCATTTACGAAGCACACCAGAGTAACTTCTGGTTCAAAAGCGAGCTGTAGTCCAATCAGCGATTTCTTAGGTCTCCCACTGGGACATACCTCTTCCGTTTCGTTAATGTAGTGCTTTCGTTAATGTTGTAGTGCTTTTGTAATTTGTAATTGTGCTTTCCATGTTGCTGTAGTGGTTTGCACCTCAGGGCCACCGTAGTTAACAGAACACGCTGCACCAGCAGAGACTTTTCTTTTGAGTCACAGGTTCACCGTGAAGCCTGGCCTTGAATATTGTTGCGCTAGTCTGTCTTCTGTTTCCTCGGTGTTTGTAATATTTACATTATGCCTGTGTGTGTGTGTGTGTGTGTGTGTGTGTGTGTGTGTGTGTGTGTGTGTGTAGCTGTGCTTTGAAACCTGCAAGTCAATACTGGCTCAACTTCAGAATTAAAAAAATCCATAATTAGTCTTGAAATTAAATGATCATTAACCAGAACTATACCTATAATAGAGCAGAATAGAATATACTTTACTGATTCTCAAGGGGAAATGCATCATTTACCATGTTAACACTTGCAATGAGAATTTAAGGACTCTTGAGGCACCATTAAATTGATTATACCCTTCTTACATTTTGGTGTCCAAATGGTACATTTTACAAAACTTAAATTAAATATGTACATTTTTCTTTTACAGATAGAGTCTTTGTTTTTCTGCCTGTTTTATCCAAGAAAACCGACTTTTGTTGGAGAAAAAAACCACAGAATATGCAAAATAGTCCAAATAAATAAACTGAAAGGAAGAATATTTTTGATGTTTTAGCCTTGAAGTGATGCTGATTACTGCTCGGTTTGGCTGCAGCGCCCCTGGGGGATGCAGTCGGTACTGCATTCTTTGAGGAGTAAAGGTATTGTTGTTACTTAACAACCAACAGAAACTACTACTACTGTATTTTGTTTGTTGTGAGGTTACAAAGAAAACGCTCAAAAGATGCTTTGCTCGATTCAATACGTCTGTGATGAATTTAGACGTTTGTGAGAATTTGAAGCTCCAGGCTTTGTTTCTGAAGTTCCTGGTCGTCATGCAGCCATTGTTCTTCATCATCATGGAGATGAAGGCGTCCTTCTTGGGAGTTTGTCTTCCTCAATGCAGGTGAGGCCAATCTGTCACCACACCAGAAACAAAAGAGGGAAATTCAACTTATTGCAAATAAATTTCTATGTGTTGTAAAGAACAAACTGCTGTTTGGTTTTTCTCTTTGGTTTTCTGAACATGTAAAAACAAAATTTATATTCCAAAACAAAAGTCTCCATCAACAGTTGTAGTTTCTACATGATTCTCCACAACCTGCAGATCCTCATTTATAATCCAAGGTTTTCTTCCTCTACTTACTGCATGTACACTTGGCACAGAGGTTAAAGTTCAAGTTATCTTAGTAAAGATTTTTATAGAAGATCTGGTAACTCACCCAATACTTTCAATACTTTCCAAACTTATTCCTGCAACAGAGATGAAAATGTGAGTTCAACTACGTTTCTTTTACGCGTTGATATCTGACTGAATTGATATTTGAAGTTATGTCCTTTCAAATGGATCTATTTCCATGTAAAATGTAAACAAAACAAGCCATTCCACTGTGTAAGAGTGGCGATAAACATCAGTTCTCCATTAAGAGAACAATTTATCTCATCTCTCAGTTTTTTTCTCACTGTAGAAAAATAGTTTCAGCAACAACTTGACAATTTCATGGAAATTAGAGCTACAAAGGTCAACTCCAACGGCTGTACTCCAACTATTAGAAGATTTAGCTAACGTGATTGATAAATAGGAAGATGCTGTGGGAGCAAACAAAGCATTTGACACTACAAGACATAAATTACTGTTGAGTAAACTGGAGAAATATGGTGGTATGTTGGTTGAGGCGGCTCTAGAGGACAACAAGGACGTCTGTCTGCTTTCGATTAAAGTGCAAAGAAATGAGGGATGAATCCAGACTTTAAATGATCTAATCTTACCATTTCTCCTCACGGCTTTCAGGCTCGTAGCAGACATCTCATCATTGGCTTCTTCAACATTCTGTGCTTGTTTTTGCTCTGTAAAAGTAAAAAAGAAGGCATGTAATGACCACTATTTGAGTGGAACAAAGGTTATTATTATAAAGCCTGTAAAATACCGCTGAGTTTGTATTTACACTAAGGCAGCAAGCATAGGGAAACTTTGTGAAGGCGATGTTACTGCTAAATATGTCATTGACACAATCAGGTGCTGAATATGTCTAGTTCCATCTTTCCAGTCTGCACTTTCTTCTCTGCGTGACCTTTGGCATTTTTGGTAACCAACTGGTTAAAGATACCATCAGCATGAAAAAAACAAACCGACAATTACTGCACTCCAAACAGTCCTTAGCAACATAAATATTGTGCACATTGATATTGCGATGTTTGCGATATATATTGTGCAGGCATTAGTTTACACATTTTAATAAAGAGAAAATCTTCATAATGACACATTCAGCTGCGTTTTCTGATTAAATTACTGCCAACTGAAAAGGAAATGTTTGTTTTTCAACAAAATTCAAAGCTATACGTGAAAAGTAAACGTATGGACCCATCAAAACAGACAAACTTTTTACAGTAGGAAGGATAAGATTTCCTTGTTTTTGTCCAAAAATGGGAAGAAATGTAACATGATGAGACAATATAATAATTCTCACCTTTCCTGTGCTTAACATAGCCACCAGCCACAACCAGAACCAGGACTACAAGCACAACTGGTACCGCCACTGCTGCAGGATGAAACCCTGGAATTACAGAGTTAATTATTGGAACTAAATCAGTCAAAAAAAGGGTAAATAAACTCTTAGCAACAATGCGTTTAGGTTCAGTTTTAATATTTAATATCTGCAGCTCACCTTTATCAACAGGGGCAGCCACCTCATCGCTGGTCGAGGTGCTAACAGGGTTTTTCACCTTGCAGGTGTAAGCACGACTTAGATCTTTCTACAAAGCAAATGGAAAACAGCTCTAAAAAAGCCCGTCATGGTTTCACCGAGTTCTTAAAAGCATTTCTCCCCAGACAAATGGATCCGTCTTAAAACATACCTCTGTTAAGCTCAGCTGATTATCAGTGGACACCACCTTGTTTCCTGCTTCCCATTTATACGTGACGGGTCCAAACTGAGAACTGGTGTTGGCTTTACAGGTGAGGTCACAGAGGGTTCGCCTAACGTTGCATTTTAAGAACACCATCGGTTTTGGGACCGGTTCTGACAGAAACACCTACAGATTACCGTCCGCTGGATTCAGATTAAAACCAACAAAGGTCAGTTAAACCTGCTGAACTCACCAATGACCTTGAGTACCACTGGGTTAAGAGTCAAGGTGTTAATCTGAGGTGTGTAGCCGCCGGTGTCCTTGACTGTCAGGTTGTGGATGATCAGACTTCCTGTTGTTTTCTCCACATCACTGCGACCTGGAGGCAGAATCCAAATAAAGACATCACATCAATCACTCTTTACAGCTCAATCACAGGTTAATTTACCTTTATAACATTTGGAAGGAATAATGTCCTGTCCAAACCACTCCAAGACAGGGCTCATTTCATGCCCCCAGCTAATGGAAGTGATGTTATCAAAACTCCGACCTGGATGTAGGACAACCGAGTCACCGACTTTTGCGTAGACCACAATAGCTGTGGATGAAAAACCAGAACTTTTTTACTTCTTCCTGCAAACTTTTCCCTGTTTCTTTATCATATCTACTTTTAGGTTTTTATTTACACGAAAACCGAACCAAATAAAACAATATATTCCATATTTATACTCACCATAACTCTTCTGCACCATTAAATAAACAAGGAGAACCGCAAAGAAAGTCCGGAAAACAGACATGATCCTAAAATGAAAAGTACCAAAAACACAACTTTGAGTAATAACTCTGGTAATGAATGTCAGCAGAAATAAAACACATACTCGTACACTATGAAAACGTGAATCTGTGCAAATTAAAAAAACATTTTGGTAAATGGAAGAACCACGCAACAACCCAGGTTTGGATAAATAACTGGCAAACGCAGAAAAATAAACACAAAAATACCTTAAGTATCTCTGTTCACACAAAGCTAACAGGATAACACAACGCACTGCGCTCACTCATCAGTTAAATGGAACTGTTGTTTCTCTTGACAGTTGGTGGTTACCATAGTAACAAGCGACAGGAAGCTCCTCCCCTTTTCTGTAGCTATCTTCCAGTATTAAGCATTAGCACATATATTAGGCCAATATAATTATATACATGGTTTTGTGTATAATTTTGCCATGTTTTAACATTTTCAGTGTTTAATTTTACAACTGTTAACTGGAAGGATTGCTCTGTAGTTTGTTTAGGGTTATTTATTGTATTTTATTTGACGTATAGAGACTGATGTTAACCACCAACTTCTTTTTTTTCCCTCTCGTTTGATATTTTTACTTTTTTAATACAAAGTAATGTTTCAGGTACCACTTGTGTGATAGTTATTGAATGTTAAATGGTATTCTAGTAGAGAACATAGTTTGTTTTTCAACCTTTATTTAGCAAGGTAAAAATTTATTGACACCAAAGTTTCTTTTATAAGAGACAGAATACAAAAATCAGACTTTATATTGGTATTTAAGAGAAACAAGAAACACTCAATAATAAAATACAAAGCCAAACTTTTTAAAAAAAAGAAGTCATATTTGGAAAATAATCACAGATTAAATTAATCAATATTTTTCACTAATTTACTGAAATAAATTAACTTTATGATATTAAAGTCGACTGAGATGCGTTATTGTTTAGGCTCAGTTGCCTAGTGAATGATGGACTCCACGTGGTTGCCAGGAAAGAGGCCGGCGCTCCCGTTCATCACGCCGTCAAACCAGCCGTCGTCGCTCATTTTGATGACGTAGATGATCGCCCCCTGCTGGAAGGAGAGCTCATACTCTTTGCTACCACTGTAGCTGTAAATGGCCACCACTGAGGAAACAAAACAAGAATAAAGACAATTATACCAAACTGTAATGTCATTTAAGCTCCTACATTATATTGATAATTAGTTGTAGAGGTATGGAACCTCTTTCTGACACCAGATTACATAAATTCCTGTAGTTTAATGCCTCAAAAACAATTATGCTTGTGGTGTAAATTTGGTGGCACGGCTGATCTGCAGATACAATATATTAATTTTGAAATGTAATATTTCAACATTGCTTTTTTTGACTTGGAATTAGAAGCTGAAGGGACACATTTACCTGTAATTAGATCATTTTTGACCAATCAGAGAAAAGCTTCAATCAGATGAGGTATTTAAAAAGACAGGAATCTCTAAACCTCTAAACCAGAGATTTTCAACGTGGAGAGAAGAGGACAAAAATAAAGGAGAAATTAAATCCCATAATTTTTTTCAATCATTTTTTAAATGTTTATAGGATATCAATTCAAAAAGCATAAGAACTGTGGGAATAAAGTTAAATTTGATGTGATTAATGTGAAATATTACACATTTTCTTATAATGAATTGAGGGAATTTGATGAAAAATTGGTGGAAGTCATAATATATTACCCAAAAATAAATTTTTCCACCACAGAACTAAATGTATGAGGCAATATTTATGCCAAATGTCATGTAACAGTTAATGAATAGTGAATAAAAACATTCTAAAAGTTATTGTTTCTTTACATATTTTGTAATATTATCGGTGGGTTTGCAGAAGGTGATGCTCTTTGGGAGGCAATGGCATCAAAAGGTTTAGGAACCTCTGTACTAAACAACCTGAGTTATTTAAGGTGGATCTAAACACCTTAACAACACAAACCTTTGTCTAAATAATTCTGTGGAGCCCAGGGAGGGTCTTCGTCAAGATGGACCATGAAGTTCTCTTCATCTTCATCGTTTTCATAGTCCTCCACTGACGACGGAGGAGATGTGAGCTGCTTCAGATCCAACTCTTCAGCAGGTGAGTCAATGTGCGACACGTCTGAGAACAGAAGCAGATTTAAGGCGGCCGGCAGGTTGAGGGAGCGAGGTACTTCCTGGTTCAGTGAAACCCATTGTTACCCATTTAGGTGACGTACAGTGAAAATATGTTTCTTTTAAATAAGTTTGTATTTTAGGCCAATGAAGCTCTTTGAAAGAAATTGTTAAATATCTAAAAAGTCTGAAAAATAAAACTAAAGTTGCTAAAATTGTAAAACACTCACCAACTCCGACCATGGCACAAAGTCTTCCTGTAATTTAAATGCAAATGTTTAAGATTTTCTTTCCTTATTTTGATACAAACAAAAAAGTTGTAACTTTTAAACAAGCAGTTAATGTTAAATCATTTCCTAATATGAAGTTTGCATTTGCCAGTTTGGTAAACTTTAATAAACTTTATTCTTCTGTTAGCTATTATTGATATTTACACAATAAAGCTAATCTGAAATGAACAGTAAAAGCCAATGTTTACTTACAGTAACTAAATAAAGCATAAAAAAGTGAGAATATTGAACGTTTTTGTGGATTCTTACGTTTTTTCCATGCAGCAAGGAGCCCAGTCCCAACCAGAATCCCTGCTATAATCAGGAGCTTTACAGCCAAAGCAGCATATTTAAAATATTCTGCAAAAAAAAAAGGAAAATCAAATTAGCAAACCACACTGTTTACAGTAAAGTTTACACTGAGTTTCAGGACATTTTAGAACAAAGAAATAAAAATATTAACAATGTGCAAAGCATTAATAACTTTTTTTTTTACTGCAGATAGGTAGTTTAAAACAAACTTTTCTGAAACAAAATAGTATTTGGATCTACAATGTTCTTTACACGTATATGGAGCGAGGGAGAAACACTGTTGATGGTATGGATGTGTGTTTTAACTCACCCCCACTCACAGGGTTTGATACGTCTTCACTGAAGTTGCTGCTAATGGGGTTTCCCAACATACAGGAGAAGGAGATCTCCTTATTGTCCTAAGAAACAAATGAAAAACAGCTCAAAAGTGGTGAAGTTGTAACTTATATTCATTCTATAATCTTAAATGTGATTTATGTCGACAACTAGGTTACATCCTGACTTGAACATTTGGTTCATTTTGTGTTTGTACCGTTGTTAAGCTCAGCTCCTTGTCGTTGGACAACTCTTTGTCTCCTGTCTCCCATTTATATGTGACGGGTCCAAACTCAGAGGAGATGTTGGCGTCACAGGTGAGATTACAGACGGTCTTCTCGTTGTTGCAGTTTACGGATATTGTGGGTTTTGGAACCGGTTCTGACAGAAACACCAACAGATTACCATCAACTGCATTCAGGTGAAAACCAAACAAATTTGCTGAAACTCACTCATAACCCGTAGTTCCTTTTTGTCAAGAACTTTGTTGTTGATGTCAAATGTGTAGCTGCCGCTGTCATCTAGCGTCAGATTGTTGATGATCAAACTTCCACTTTCTAAGTCCAAGTCACAGCGACCTGGAGGCAGAATGCAGAAAAAGAGATTATGCAAAATGAATCTGCAGAGTTTTACAACATTTATGGCTCAATCACAGGTGAACTTGCCTTTAAAATCTCTGTAACAAGCAATGTTCCCGCCGAACCACTGCAGGGCGGGGTCCGTTTTGTGCTTCCACGTTACGCTACTGATGATATTAAAACTCTGACCTGGCGACAGGGCAACTGAGTCGCCTACTTTTTTGTAGATCAAATCAGCTGTGAATGAAAAGCAGGAAAATTTTACTTTAACATGTTAAACACTTTCTGTCACATCTTCTTTCCAGATCTATTTTACTTTTAGTTTATTTACTTCTGACTCAGAAGAAATAAAGCTTCATGTATGATTACAGTAAACGCCTCTAATTGTCAGGTCCTGTGTGGTTTTTTAGTTGTTCTGGGGTTTGATTAACTGGATCTAGTTTCATTATTATTCTGTGTTCCTTCAGGAAAATTTTAAACAGTCCTGATTGTGTTTTATTTCAGTTCAGTCCTGTCTTAGTTATTCTACTTAAACTTAATAAATGTATGAATATTTTGTCAAAATAGCTTTCAAAACACTGTTTCGGAAATTCAACTGATTTTTTTTCCCACAAAATAACTGCTACAGTTATTATAAATTATTAGCCATTCTAGGGAGTCTAAAAAGACACTTGTGGCAGGTTGCTGCAGGTTTTACGTTTAGCTAGAGGAGATTAAAGATGCTTACGGTGTTAAAAAAAAAATTCTCTTCAGTTGTTATGAAGCCAACTCAAACCTCGTATTGTTTTGCTAAAAAAAACAATCTTAAAATATATCTTTACGTTAAATATTAAAGATTACAACTTACATATTGATGTTGTACTCACCGATGGCAACTGTCGAAGGTACAGCTCGAAATATGTGAATAATCACAACTGAAACACACAGTAATACCATGGCTTTGCAAAAATCAATCAAGAATTTTTAAATTGTAAATGAAAAAGAACACGTTAGCACGTACGGAGGGTCAGAAGCAATAATGGCTGAGCGATGGTGAAAGGTTAAAAAAGAAATATCTACATCAGTGAATACTCTTGACAAGAAAGGAATCGGTGGTTTCCTGTTGATTACCAGTGAACCTGTTTCGTCATGAGATAGAGTTAACCTCACGATTCTAGCTTGTCCGGGTTTGTTTGGAGCGATCGTTGTTTGAAGAAAGAACTGAAGTAGCATCTTCTCGTTCTTCATTCAAGTATAAATATAACCCCATTAACAGACTGTTTCGAGTCAACGCTTACGCTTTGCTGAAAGGGGAGACAGTAAACCACTAAAAACGATGTTGTTGACAGAATTAAAGCTGCAGGTTGCATTTAATGAGTTTGTATTCAGGAGCTTTGCCTCATGTTTCACATACGTTTGGTAGTTGATTGAATCAAGATGTTGAGATTCATGACAGCTTGATGAACGACGTCTGCATAATCCTGGTTCATGGCCTTCTAGGTTGCCTCAGCTGGACCCGATAACACCAGGTGGAGGGTCCTTTGCAGCTCCTCGTTAGTATAGTGGTGAGTATCCCCGCCTGTCACGCGGGAGACCGGGGTTCAATTCCCCGACGGGGAGACTACTGCCTTTTTTATCTGCATCATACACCATATGCTCTACCATTTTATACAACACCTCTAAATACAAGTAAAAAAAACAGTGACTGCATTGGCCGGGAATCGAACCCGGGCCTCCCGCGCGGCAGCTGAGAATTGTTTAGCTAAACGGCCCTAAACCGTTTCCCATTCATTTCCAATGGTAGTCCTAAACCACTACGGACGCAATATATTTTTGACCACTATGCCGTGGTGGCGCTGTCCAATCTCATGTCCGGGAGTGACACGCCCCCCTCCTTGCTTGGATTCAGAAGAAGGCAACTTTCCGGCTTTTCGACTGAGATTTTTAGGAGAAATTACCGGCGTTACGTGGAGAAGGGGAAACATATCAAAGAAAAGCGATATCTTCACATCCATCCTTCTTCATTTTATTAGGTAAGTGATGCCGATGGATATAAAACATGTTAAATCAGCAAAAAACAGCAAAACATGGGGAACGAACAGCCATCCACTGCTTTCACTGCTTTTCAAACTGCAGCAAAATCTGTTGTGGTTCACCTGAGAGACACATACAGAAAGACATCAAAAATTGAAATACTACTAATATTACAAATTAAAAATCATGACTATTTAAAAAAATTATGTAATGTTTATGCTTGCTGCTACCATCTTGTGGAGAAAACAAAAGATTTAGGATATCAAATTCAGACCAAATCTCTTCTTTATTTATTTATTTATTTATTTATTTTTAGGGAAATTATTCACTAATTTTTCCGTTGATTGTTAAAGATCCTTTCACATATTTTTTTTAGGGATTGCTGTGCTTCTTTCAAGATTGAAGAATCCATCCCTGGTGAGCATTTAAACTGGGATGCCTGGAGAACAACCCCTTCCATCGTGTCTGCAGCTACTTCAGGATCCCTAACAAATACCTGTGCCTCAAGGTCATGCTACAATTCAAACATTGTTGTGAAGCTGGACTTGTTCCACTGTCTGCAGCGCTTTTCAAGGGAGTGCACATCAGAACATCACCCTCTTTTCAGCACTTTCTGTCAGCTCCTCTCTGCTGCTTTCTCTGTAGTAGATGAGGAGGATTTGAAGAAGCTGAAGGAGGCCTATGTGTCCTGTGGTATTGTGCCTCCCAATCCAACAAAACAACACATCCGGGAGCACTGCAGGACCAAAATACCACCGCCCACAGAGCTGCTGGACAGAGTGGAGAGAGTCATGAAGCATTTTCACCTGGCCAAGGATCCTAACGACGTCCCTCTGTTCAAGTTCTCTATGCTGAAGACGTGGCGTATTCAGCGAGTACATATTCTCAGAGGATGCTTGAGTGACCCTGAGCTGTCTGAGGGAATAATGTACAGACATGGTGGGACGCTTCAGCTCAACCATGTGCCAGGAGAAGGAGCAAAGGTCCCCATCTGGATTCCTGTGCGAGGTACGTCTCAGCAGGAGGGCTACCATTTCCATCAGGCTCAGTGGGTAACTGGAAATGTGGTCTCCACTGAGCTGTTCCAAGCGCAGGGCATGACAGGAGTTGTGCGATGGAACTACCAGAGACTGGTGGACCTGAAGCAGCCTGGAGTTGTCCTTCCTGCAGTATTTGATCCAGCTTTGATAGCTGAGTTAAATACATCGTCAAAAAGAATCACTGGCCAGGAAAAGTACCCTGCACTTCACATCTCAAACAGGGACACTGGAGAAAGATTTGGACTTGAGTACAAAGAACCAGGGTGTCGGCCAGTACCTCTTGACTGGGACAAGCACAAGTCTTTGAAAAGAGGAGAAGGACCTCATCCAAAGCTTCCTCTGCCATCACCCAACACTGAGGAAATAAAACCTCCATCTGTAACTGTTCCTCCGCCTGCTGAGGGATCAGCCTCCCAACCGGCCTCTAGTCCTTCCTCTTGTGAAATTTTCCAAATTTCTCCAAAAGGTGAGCAAACACAGTACAGTGCTATGTATATACATTTCTGCATTAAATTTTGGAATTTATACCTTAGACTGATAATTTTTACTTACTTCATTGTGTTTCAGAGACTTCACATCCTCTTCCTCTGAGGTCCTCACCAAGAAGTGCCCGCACTGGACCTGTAAAGACAGGTGGACGTGTCTTTGTGTTAGACCACACACGGTGGACCCCGCAAATGAAAGAGGCAATAGATGGCTTGCTTCAGAAACACCATGGGGAAAAAGACATCCTGAAAGTGGTAGATCAGGAGTATGCTCAGATTGTTCATCAGGCTGCCACGGATCCTAACAGCATGTTCCATCCAACTACTAAGCGACACATCTCTGGGTATGTGAAACATGTGGCAAAGCTCCTTAACACCAGTTCTGCAATGAATACAAGCCCTGAAAAACTACTGGACACACAGGAACTGTGGCACTCATTAACTGAGGGCCAGCCAGCTAGTGTTCGTGTGACCACCATCCAGCCCGATGTCTTCAACCCACCTGCTCCCGCTTCAGCAACACCAATTACAGCCGAATCCCTAGAAAAAATAGTGGAGGGAATTTTACAAAAGCAGAGTCAACAATCAGAGCAGCAGCAGCAGAAGAAGAAACAAACCAAAAGGTGTCTTTCTTGCGGACAGCCTAAGTCTCGTTATGAGACTTCTGGCTCCTCCGTTCACTTCTTCTTTCAGCAGGGGCCCGTTAGGTACTTTTACTGCTCTAAAAAGGTTTATGATACATACGCTGCAGATGGACTATCAAAGCCCAACATGACCTTTGAGGAGTTCTCCACCACCACTTTTTTCCAAAAGGAACTCCTGGAAACCAAGAAGCGGGTGGATGAGAGGGCTGAAAAGAAAAGAAAAAGAACAGAACCTCAGCCAACTGGCCGGGTTTGCAGGTTCTGCCACATGGACCTCAAACAAGGTCCCAACAGCCCACACATCCACTCTGGGTTCCCTGGTGTGGCAGGGAAATACATATATTGTCCTGCAAAGGTTCTGTCCATGTACAAGTCTCAGGGTATGGCTAAGGAGATGACTTGGAAGGAATTCTGCAAATCACCTTTTTATGAGGCAGAGCGACAAAGATGGGTGGCTGAAAAGAAAAAATAAATATTACATGGTTCTATTGAGATGTTTAGGTATTCTATTATTATTCTATATTCCATATATTTATATAGATAAAAAAAAATCTAAATATGCTGTAAATATGGCAAGATTTTATATTGTAAAAAGTTGAATATGTAAATATTTAAACTGTTGTTTGCCTCTGTTAATACAAAGTAAATATAAATATGTCAACAAATGTGCTTCTTTTTTTTTTTTTTACTAAATTACACATGATGTGAGATCAATTTACACTATGCATATAGAATATAATTTATTGACTGTCAATGTACATTTATACAAGATTTAAGATCAGTTCCAAAATAATGCATTGTTTTGGAACTGGTCTTCCAAAACAAGATCAGTTCCAGAAATGGAACCATATATTGGTAATAAACCAATATAAAAAAAGGAAACAAATAAATAAATAAATAACGAAACAATGTATAAATTTGTTTATACATTTTTCATAAGAGTTATGTGGTTTTTCCATGAGTGGGTGGAAGTAATGGTTTATAATTTTGCATGACTGGCATTGATTATTGATTATAAATATTTATTTTTTAGAATATAAACACTTAAAAATAGAAAAGATTGGGTAAAGTAACATAAGCTTCTGCCGGAACTGGGAATCGAACTCGGGTCTGCAGGCATGTCCTGTTTTGCATGGTGTCGGCGTATTACACCTATTCGCGGCTGGCCAATCAGGGCCAGCCGCGAATAGGAAATGAAGAAGGATGGATGTGAAGATATCGCTTTTCTTTGATATGTTTCCCCTTCTCCACGTAACGCCGGTAATTTCTCCTAAAAATCTCAGTCGAAAAGCCGGAAAGTTGCCTTCTTCTGAATCCAAGCAAGGAGGGGGGCGTGTCACTCCCGGACATGAGATTGGACAGCGCCACCACGGCATAGTGGTCAAAAATATATTGCGTCCGTAGTGGTTTAGGACTACCATTGGAAATGAATGGGAAACGGTATAGGGTTAGGGTTAAGGGTAACCCTTACCCTAACCCTAACCCTACCCTAACCTTAACCCTAAAGGAATAAATTACACAACTCAAAAATTAGATATTAAAGTTTATTTCAAACAAACAGATACTCATGCACTCTTGTACAAAACAAGTTTTCATCCACAACATACATTTAAAGGACTAGTAAAATCGCAACTAATTAGATTCCAAAGGATTTGTACCACAGAAAATGACTTTATGAATGCCGTGAAAATTCTTTTCCAATCATTAAGACAGAGAGGCTGTTCAAGAACATTCTTAAGAAAGTGTCTAAAAACTTTTAATAAAAAAGGACAGACAATAGAAAAACAAATCATTCCAATTATAACACAATACTCAACAATTAATAAAAAAATAAATTTCATTTTGAAAAATAATTATAGAAAACTAATTGAGCAAGATGGATTATTAGAAGACTTTAATATCATATCTGCATATAGGCGGAATAAAAATTTAAAAGATATTCTAGTAAGAGCAAGATTGAAACCACTACAACAAACTAAAACAAAATTGTTGGAAAAGATATTTAAAAATCTAAAGTTTGTTAAAAACCACACAAATGGAAAAATATTTAAAATTGATAAACAGTTTTTTCCGCAATCCATAAATTGTGTCTATATTATAATTTGTTCCAAATGTGGAAAACAATATGTAGGTGAAACAAAAAATACCCTAGCAACCCGAATTTGGCAGCATAAATACAATATAAAACATAAAAAACACACAGAAACACCATTGGTTGAACATTTTATAAATCATAATTGGCATTCACTTAAAATTTCAGGACTCCAAAGTAATCCATTATGGACTGACATTGACCGAAAAAAATGTGAAAGAAGATGGATATATTGGCTTAACACAAAAAGTCCTAATGGTTTAAATAGTAAATAATAAATTGACAAGAAAATAAAGACAATCTTAAATTAAAAATTTTACAAAACAAAAAAATTTTTTATTAGTTTTAATCTTTACTTTTTCTATTCTCAACCCTATTTTTTTACTCCTATTTTCTTTCGCACTTATCTTTTTCTTTTTCCTAACCTTAACTTCTTTTTCTCTAAACCTAACTTTTTAATTTTTCCCTAAACCTAACCTTTTTATTTTTCTCTAAACCTAACCTTTTTATTTTTCTCTAAACCTAATTTCTCTAAACCTAACCTTTTAATTTTTCCCTAAACCTAACCTTTTTATTTTTCCCTAAACCTAACCTATTTATTTTTCTCTAAACCTAACCTTTTTATTTTTCTCTAAACCCAATTTCTCTAAACCTAACCTTTTATTTTTATTTTTCTCTAAACCTAACCTTTTAATTTTTCTCTAAACCTAACTTTTTAATTTTTCCCTAAACCTAACCTTTTTATTTTTCCCTAAACCTAACCTTTTTATTTTTCTCTAAACCCAATTTCTCTAAACCTAACCTTTTATTTTTATTTTTCTCTAAACCTAACCTTTTAATTTTTCTCTAAACCTAACCTTTTTAGTCTCTTCTAAACCTAACATTTTCATTTTCTTATTTTTTTATATATATTTTTATAGTTATTTTTATGATTATTTTTTTATTTTTTTATTTATTTTTTACTTTTTATCTTATTTTATTAAATTGATTTAATTTATTACAATGCATATTATAATTTGAAACAACAATTAAACAATAATCAGGAACACTGGAAATAACACGAAGCCAAAACGTAGAAGGCGGAGCCTCAGGGAGGAGTCTATAAATAGGGGGGAGCTCTCCTTTCCCTCATTCAGAGTTGAGCCAGAGCAGTGGAAGGATCTCTGTATATTTACATCACAGTTTTGTGCCTAGCCTGAAGAAGACTGACACCAGTCGAAACGTCGCATTAGGCACGAATTTCATATTTCAGAGCTTTTATTAAAAAAAAGGATTTCATTTAATTTTCTTATTTTTTACAATTTTTTTATTTTTTTATTTTTTCATTTTATTTTTTGATAAAAAAATTAAAAAAAAAAAAAAATACAAAAAAACAATAACTACATAGAATATAAAAGTAATATATACACAAATTATACATAAGAAAAACATAGATATATATTATTTTTTAAGCAATAAAGCCGAAAGGGGAAAAGGAATGTGGCCAGAGGAGAACTGGCAAACTGTGAGGTATGGGAGGAGACGCAGGGAACGTCCCCCTACCTACACACGGGATGTGGGAGTGTGGAGAGGGAAGGACCGTGCAGTTCCTGCTCCTTTTAGGGAGCAGGCTCGTCCCTTCTTTCCTAACCCTAACCCTTACCCTAACCCTACCCTACCCTAACCCCGGTAACCCTAACCCTAACCCTTCCCGGCCTTGCATGGTGTCGGCGTATTACACCTATTCGCGGCTGGTCGCTTCATGTATGATTAGAGTAAACGCCTCTAATCGTCAGGTCCTGTGTGGTTTTTTAGTTGTTCTGGGGTTTGATTAACTGGATCTAGTTTCATTATTATTCTGTGTTCCTTCAGGAAAATTTTAAACAGTCCTGATTGTGTTTTATTTCAGTTCAGTCCTGTCTTAGTTATTCTACTTAAACTTAATAAATGTATGAATATTTTGTCAAAATAGCTTTCAAAACACTGTTTCGGAAATTCAACTGATTTTTTTTCCCACAAAATAACTGCTACAGTTATTATAAATTATTAGCCATTCTAGGGAGTCTAAAAAGACACTTGTGGCAGGTTGCTGCAGGTTTTACGTTTAGCTAGAGGAGATTAAAGATGCTTAAGGTGTTAAAAAAAAAATTCTCTTCAGTTGTTATGAAGCCAACTCAAACCTCGTATTGTTTTGCTAAAAAAAACCAATCTTAAAATATATCTTTACGTTAAATATTAAAGATTACAACTTACATATTGATGTTGTACTCACCGATAGCAACTGTCGAAGGCACAGCTCGAAATATGTGAATAATCACAACTGAAACACACGGTAATACCATGGCTTTGCAAAAATCAATCAAGAATTTTTAAATTGTAAATGAAAAAGAACACGTTAGCACGTACGGAGAGTCAGAAGCAATAATGGTTGAGCGATGGTGAAAGGTTAAAAAAGAAATATCTACATCAGTGAATACTCTTGACAAGAAAGGAATCGGTGGTTTCCTGTTGATTACCAGTGAACCTGTTCTGTCATGAGATAGAGTTAACCTCACGATTCTAGCTTGTCCGGGTTTGTTTGGAGCGATCGTTGTTTGAAGAAAGAACTGAAGTAGCATCTTCTCGTTCTTCATTCAAGTATAAATATAACCCCATTAACAGACTGTTTCGAGTCAACGCTTACGCTTTGCTAAAAGGGGAGACAGTAAACCACTAAAAACGATGTTGTTGACAGAATTAAAGCTGCAGGTTGCATTTAATGAGTTTGTATTCAGGAGCTTTGCCTCATGTTTCACATACGTTTGGTAGTTGATTGAATCAAGATGTTGAGATTCATGACAGCTTGATGAACGACGTCTGCATAATCCTGGTTCATGGCCTTCTAGGTTGCCTCAGCTGGACCCGATAACACCAGGTGGAGGGTCCTTTGCAGCTCCTCGTTAGTATAGTGGTGAGTATCCCCGCCTGTCACGCGGGAGACCGGGGTTCAATTCCCCGACGGGGAGACTACTGCCTTTTTTATCTGCATCATACACCATATGCTCTACCATTTTATACAACACCTCTAAATACAAGTAAAAAAAAAAGTGACTGCATTGGCCGGGAATCGAACCCGGGCCTCCCGCGTGGCAGGCGAGAATTCTACCACTGAACCACCAATGCTTACACATTCATCATCATGCCCTTGCACAGACACACACATTCTTGTTCTTCCACCAAACTGGTAACTTGCTATTGACTTCCATACATGTCAGTTACTGAATTCATGCCTACCCCTAAACAAGTTGCTCCACGGTGTTAGGACTGGGCTTTGGTCTCTATAAGGCCCATCAGTCTTCAGATGACTATATATTTTGTAACTAGTAACTCTAAAACACCCACTCAACCTCTAGGTTGCCTCAGCTGGACTCGAAAACCAAAGATGGCGGATCTCTTGCAGCTCCTCGTTAGTATAGTGGTGAGTATCCCCGCCTGTCACGCGGGAGACCGGGGTTCAATTCCCCGACGGGGAGACTAGTACCTTTTTTATCTGCATTGCATCATACACCATATGTGCTACCTTTTTATGTAACGCCGCTCATACAAGTAAAAAAAAAAGTTGTTGCATTGGCCGGGAATCGAACCCGGGCCTCCCGCGTGGCAGGCGAGAATTCTACCACTGAACCACCAATGCTTACATGAATGTTTCCCTTCTCTCTCACACACACAGTCTGAGCACAGCTGTGTCTACTATCTAGTAGCTTGTTACCGTCAGCGTGTGAATGTGTAAAGCACTTTGGGTCCTCTGGACTTGAAATGTGTAGGAATAGCTCGAGGAAGCTAAAAGGTGGCAGTACCGGATTTTCTACAATTTAAAAATAGCCGGAGTCCACCATGAGTCTCTTATGGTGAAATAAAAAGGAAGGCCACCATATTGAGTGAAAGCACAACCCTTGGAAGGTCTAACACTCACCTCGCCGGTCTTAAAAACAGTGGGACTCAAGGCCTGACATCATCTCCTCGTTAGTATAGTGGTGAGTATCCCCGCCTGTCACGCGGGAGACCGGGGTTCGATTCCCCGACGGGGAGTGTATATCCTTTTTTTTTTCCTCCATTATACATCTCATGCTGTTTTTTTCATGTTTTCACAGCTATAGGACTTTTCCCAGGGCTTGAAAGAAACAGTTTGGTGGCGGGGGAGGTTTGCGGTACAATAAGAGTTATTTAAAGCAGTGGGGGTGGCTAGTGGCTGAGAGGAGTAAAGTGACGGGCCAGGATGAGTGTCTGATCACACCCACCATACATCTCCCACAACCTGAAACTTTGGTGTGTGTGGAATGGCCAAGACTAAAAGGGGGCTGTGACAAACACACGACAGTTTGTCACGGTGGGAGACCAGGGTTTGATTCCGCAAAAGGAAGTACAAATAGTTTTACAAGATATAACATCAGTTCGGATAAGTAAAAGTTGTTGCATTGGCCGGGAAGGGTTAGGGTTAGGGTTACCGGGGTTAGGGTAGGGTAGGGTTAGGGTTAGGGTTAGGAAAGAAGGGACGAGCCTGCTCCCTAAAAGGAGCAGGAACTGCACGGTCCTTCCCTCTCCACACTCCCACATCCCGTGTGTAGGTAGGGGGACGTTCCCTGCGTCTCCTCCCATACCTCACAGTCTGCCAGTTCTCCTCTGGCCACATTCCTTTTCCCCTTTCGGCTTTATTGCTTAAAAAATAATATATATCTATGTTTTTCTTATGTATAATTTGTGTATATATTACTTTTATATTCTATGTAGTTATTGTTTTTTTGTATTTTTTTTTCTTTTTAAATTTTTTTATCAAAAAATAAAATGAAAAAATAAAAAAATAAAAAAATTAAATGAAATCCTTTTTTTTAATAAAAGCTCTGAAATATGAAATTCGTGCCTAGTGCGACGTTTCGACTGGTGTCAGTCTTCTTCAGGCTAGGCACAAAACTGTGATGTAAATATACAGAGATCCTTCCTCTGCTCTGGCTCAACTCTGAATGAGGGAAAGGAGAGCTCCCCCTATTTATAGACTCCTCCCTGAGGCTCCGCCTTCTACGTTTTGGCTTCGTGTTATTTCCAGTGTTCCTGATTATTGTTTAATTGTTGTTTCAAATTATAATATGCATTGTAATAAATTAAATCAATTTAATAAAATAAGATAAAAAGTAAAAAAATAAATAAAAAAATAATCATAAAAATAACTATAAAAATATTCTTAAAAAAATAAGAAAATGAAAATGTTAGGTTTAGAGAAGACTAAAAAGGTTAGGTTTAGAAGATACGGAGCCCCCCAGGGGACATGGGGAATTTTTTTTCTTTTGCGTTCCCTCGCAAAACTTTTGCGTTCCCTCGCAAAACTTTTGCGTTACCTCGCAAAACTGTACTGGTCAGTTATGCAGCATAATTGAACACTGTAAGCCTTTCTTACGTTGGGCGCCGTACTTTATGCTTTAATATAAGGTTATGTGAGGTTTTTCCGTGAATGTTAGAATCTTTTTGTGAAATATCTGAAGTTTTATATCTTTCTTTAGGATAGAAAGGCACCACAAACCTACGATATAAACAGAAACTTTCCGTAAGTCGGAAAGAAATAAAAAATACATCCTAATTTGGACTATTTCTGAGTTATTATCGCGGGTAATAAATCATCTGACAGTTTTGATTGTGTCTCTGTTGTGTTCGTAGTCTGAATGGTTTAAAGAGCTGCTTTCAGTGCCGCTCCATCTTAGCCTTAACAGACATAAACATGCAGTAAAAAATAAATTGATTTTCAATCAGTGTTTTGCACCAAACAGTTTTTACTGTTAACAAGTTTTTATTATTAAAAACACGACAAACTAATGATGGTAAAGGACCGCACTGGGTTAACTCGGGGAATCTCATCTGTCCGTGTATCAATCAGCTCCAAACCTTTTCTTTGTTCTGTCACAATTATCGATTTATTCCATTTTGATGATCAGGCTCCAAACTTTGCAAGGACTGACCGCCCTGCTCACCGCTTCCTCATACACACAAAGCCAGTATCCTTTCCATTCATACCTGGTGATGTCACTCCCACTTCGACACACCTAAGTGTCAAAGCCGCCTGCTCCTGTCATATCAATAATTACTTATTTCATTCATATGGCTCTTACAGAGCCTCAGTGAAAACTTGTTTATTATTATTAACTGTTTGGTGCAAAACACTGATTGAAAATCGATTTTTTTACTGTATGTTTATGTCTGTTAGGCTAAGATGGAGCGGCACTGAAAGCAGCCCTTTAAACCATTCAGACTAGAACACAACAGAGACACAATCAAAACTGTCAGATGATTTATTACCCGCGATAATAACTCAGAAATTGTCCAAATTAGGTTGTATTTTTTATTTCTTTCCTACTTACGGAACGTTTCTGTTTATAGGTTTGTGGCGCCTTTCTATCCTAAAGAAAGATATAAAACTTCAGATATTTCACAAAAAGATTCTAACATTCACGGAAAAACCTCACATAACCTTATATTAAAGCATAAAGTACGGCGCCCACCGTAAGAAAGGCTTGCAGTGTTCAATTATGCTGCGTAACTGACCAGTACAGTATTGCGAGGGAACGCAAAAGTATTGCGAGGTAACGCAAAAGGTTTTGCGAGGGAACGCAAAAGTATTGCGAGGTAACGCAAAAGTATTGCGAGGGAACGCAAAAGTTTTGCGAGGTAACGCAAAAGTATTGCGAGGTAACGCAAAGGTTTTGCGAGGGAACGCAAAAGTATTGCGAGGTAACGCAAAAGTATTGCGAGGGAACGCAATAGTTTTGCGAGGTAACGCAAAAGAAAAAAAATTCCCCATGTCCCCTAGAGGGCTCCGTAAGAAGAGACTAAAAAGGTTAGGTTTAGAGAAAAATTAAAAGGTTAGGTTTAGAGAAAAATAAAAATAAAAGGTTAGGTTTAGAGAAATTAGGTTTAGAGAAAAATAAAAAGGTTAGGTTTAGAGAAAAATAAAAAGGTTAGGTTTAGGGAAAAATTAAAAGGTTAGGTTTAAGGAAAAATTAAAAAGTTAGGTTTAGAGAAAAAGAAGTTAAGGTTAGGAAAAAGAAAAAGATAAGTGCGAAAGAAAATAGGAGTAAAAAAATAGGGTTGAGAATAGAAAAAGTAAAGATTAAAACTAATAAAAAATTTTTTTGTTTTGTAAAATTTTTAATTTAAGATTGTCTTTATTTTCTTGTCAATTTATTATTATTATTTACTATTTAAACCATTAGGACTTTTTGTGTTAAGCCAATATATCCATCTTCTTTCACATTTTTTTCGGTCAATGTCAGTCCATAATGGATTACTTTGGAGTCCTGAAATTTTAAGTGAATGCCAATTATGATTTATAAAATGTTCAACCAATGGTGTTTCTGTGTGTTTTTTATGTTTTATATTGTATTTATGCTGCCAAATTCGGGTTGCTAGGGTATTTTTTGTTTCACCTACATATTGTTTTCCACATTTGGAACAAATTATAATATAGACACAATTTATGGATTGCGGAAAAAACTGTTTATCAATTTTAAATATTTTTCCATTTGTGTGGTTTTTAACAAACTTTAGATTTTTAAATATCTTTTCCAACAATTTTGTTTTAGTTTGTTGTAGTGGTTTCAATCTTGCTCTTACTAGAATATCTTTTAAATTTTTATTCCGCCTATATGCAGATATGATATTAAAGTCTTCTAATAATCCATCTTGCTCAATTAGTTTTCTATAATTATTTTTCAAAATGAAATTTATTTTTTTATTAATTGTTGAGTATTGTGTTATAATTGGAATGATTTGTTTTTCTATTGTCTGTCCTTTTTTATTAAAAGTTTTTAGACACTTTCTTAAGAATGTTCTTGAATAGCCTCTCTGTCTTAATGATTGGAAAAGAATTTTCACGGCATTCATAAAGTCATTTTCTGTGGTACAAATCCTTTGGAATCTAATTAGTTGCGATTTTACTAGTCCTTTAAATGTATGTTGTGGATGAAAACTTGTTTTGTACAAGAGTGCATGAGTATCTGTTTGTTTGAAATAAACTTTAATATCTAATTTTTGAGTTGTTGTGTAATTTATTCCTTTAGGGTTAGGGTAGGGTTAGGGTTAGGGTAAGGGTAAGGGTTACCCTTAACCCTAACCCTAAACCGTTTCCCATTCATTTCCAATGGTAGTCCTAAACCACTACGGACGCAATATATTTTTGACCACTATGCCGTGGTGGCGCTGTCCAATCTCATGTCCGGGAGTGACACGCCCCCCTCCTTGCTTGGATTCAGAAGAAGGCAACTTTCCGGCTTTTCGACTGAGATTTTTAGGAGAAATTACCGGCGTTACGCGGAGAAGGGGAAACATATCAAAGAAAAGCGATATCTTCACATCCATCCTTCTTCATTTTATTAGGTAAGTGATGCCGATGGATATAAAACATGTTTTTCGTCATGATCGCGTCTTTTCGGCCGAATATATTACATGTAGCGGGAGCGTTACTTCGTACTACTACGGTGTCTGGCGTTATCTAGTTTTATAATTCGTCTTCTGATTTAATGTTATATTTGGTGTATTTGTCGGTGCCTGACACTGAAGCTGAATTAAAATCATTCTGATGTCTTAAATATTATGACACTGCCTAACAAACCGCAACTATTGTCATTGCTACTGTATGTACAGTATGTTGGACTATCGTATCATGTCAAACGTATGATGATGATAAAGTCAGCATTTTTACTAAATCATATATTCCATTTCAATCTGTCAATTTATTTTGTGAGATGATCAAACACGTCTCTTTCAAATCAGATTATACTCGTAAATGGAGATCTGATTACAGTAGAAGTAAATAAAAACATACTCCAGGCTGCTTCAGGTCCACCAGTCTCTGGTAGTTCCATCGCACAACTCCTGTCATGCCCTGCGCTTGGAACAGCTCAGTGGAGACCACATTTCCAGTTACCCACTGAGCCTGATGGAAATGGTAGCCCTCCTGCTGAGACGTACCTCGCACAGGAATCCAGATGGGGACCTTTGCTCCTTCTCCTGGCACATGGTTGAGCTGAAGCGTCCCACCATGTCTGTACATTATTCCCTCAGACAGCTCAGGGTCACTCAAGCATCCTCTGAGAATATGTACTCGCTGAATACGCCACGTCTTCAGCATAGAGAACTTGAACAGAGGGACGTCGTTAGGATCCTTGGCCAGGTGAAAATGCTTCATGACTCTCTCCACTCTGTCCAGCAGCTCTGTGGGCGGTGGTATTTTGGTCCTGCAGTGCTCCCGGATGTGTTGTTTTGTTGGATTGGGAGGCACAATACCACAGGACACATAGGCCTCCTTCAGCTTCTTCAAATCCTCCTCATCTACTACAGAGAAAGCAGCAGAGAGGAGCTGACAGAAAGTGCTGAAAAGAGGGTGATGTTCTGATGTGCACTCCCTTGAAAAGCGCTGCAGACAGTGGAACAAGTCCAGCTTCACAACAATGTTTGAATTGTAGCATGACCTTGAGGCACAGGTATTTGTTAGGGGTCCTGAAGTAGCTGCAGACACGATGGAAGGGGTTGTTCTCCAGGCATCCCAGGTACTGCTGCAGCTTCTGCATCCTGGTCCCATGAAGGCAGCTCTTCTTCAGTATGAAATCAGCATAGCCATCTTCTCTTCCATCCCAAATTTCTTTCCAAGTGCTCTTGGCCCGAGAGCCAAAACCAACCAGCTGGTCATCTTCAGAAGAGGCTGCTGTAATTTTGCTGGCTTCATAGTCCAGGGCATCTTTAATCTCTTTAAAACTGAGAGCATATTTAACAAAAGTTAACAGGTTGACTTTGCTAAGGCTCTCAGTTATACAGATCCCAGCTTCCTCCTCCTTCTGGAGGTTTCTGATGAGGTACAAAGTGTAACCTGCATCATTTTCCAAGAGCCATCGGAAACACTTCCCTTTGTACTTTCCAAATTGGAGGCTGTAATGTCCCAGGACCTCTGACACATCTGTGACATCCCATCCTCTTTCCCGGACCACAGTCAAAGCATTCTGCCGCACAACATCCTCTCTCTTAGGCTCAGACTTGTCCCACAGACTGGGATTATTTTTTATCTTCTTGGCCTCAGGAGAGGGATCCTGAAGAAGGAAGCCAAGAGGCCCCTTGCGGAAAACCACACTTCGTCTCCCTGGATAAAAAATGGTCTTCTTCATTTTGACCTGGTGTGGAGCAAAAAAGGATGAATCAGGTATTAAACAAAATACTTTAAAACCTTTGAAATACATTTTCTTTAAATGTTACGATTAATACATTAGAGCTAATCAATGTAGAACAGTACATTTTAATAAAATTCCATTTTTAAATAAAACATAAATAAAACAAGGTTTTGTTGTGGAAAAAAAATATTTTATCTAGAGTCTGGAAATGGCCTAATTAGAAATGTATTAAAACAAATACACCCAAAGTCAAGAGGGACATAAGATATAATTTTTTATCTATGTTTTTATTTACTTCTACTGTAATCAGATCTCCATTTACGAGTATAATCTGATTTGAAAGAGACGTGTTTGATCATCTCACAAAATAAATTGACAGATTGAAATGGAATATATGATTTAGTAAAAATGCTGACTTTATCATCATCATACGTTTGACATGATACGATAGTCCAACATACTGTACATACAGTAGCAATGACAATAGTTGCGGTTTGTTAGGCAGTGTCATAATATTTAAGACATCAGAATGATTTTAATTCAGCTTCAGTGTCAGGCACCGACAAATACACCAAATATAACATTAAATCAGAAGACGAATTATAAAACTAGATAACGCCAGACACCGTAGTAGTACGAAGTAACGCTCCCGCTACATGTAATATATTCGGCCGAAAAGACGCGATCATGACGAAAAACATGTTTTATATCCATCGGCATCACTTACCTAATAAAATGAAGAAGGATGGATGTGAAGATATCGCTTTTCTTTGATATGTTTCCCCTTCTCCACGTAACGCCGGTAATTTCTCCTAAAAATCTCAGTCGAAAAGCCGGAAAGTTGCCTTCTTCTGAATCCAAGCAAGGAGGGGGGCGTGTCACTCCCGGACATGAGATTGGACAGCGCCACCACGGCATAGTGGTCAAAAATATATTGCGTCCGTAGTGGTTTAGGACTACCATTGGAAATGAATGGGAAACGGTTTAGGGCCGTTTAGCTAAACAATTCCCGGCCAATGCAACTGGAGGCCCGGGTTCAATTCCCGGCCAATGCATCAAATTTTTTTTTTTTTACTTGTATGAGCAGCGTTACATAAAAAGGTAGCGCATATGGTGTATGATGCAGATGAAAAAAGGTAGTAGTCTCCCCGTCGGGGAATTGAACCCCGGTCTCCCGCGTGACAGGCGGGGATACTCACCACTATACTAACGAGGAACTGCAAGGGACCCTCCACCTGGTGTTATCAGGTCCAGCTGAGGCAACCTAGAGGTTGAGTGGAGGTTTTAGAGTTACTAGTTACCAAAATATACAGTCATCTGAAGACTGATGGGCCTTATAGAGACCAAAGCCCAGTCCTAACACTGTGGAACAACTTGTTTAGGGGTAGGCATGAATTCAGTAACTGACATGTATGGAAGTCAATAGCAAGTTATCAGTTTGGTGGAAGAACAAGAATGTGTGTGTCTGTGCAAGGGCATGATGATGGATGTGTAAGCATTGGTGGTTCAGTGGTAGAATTCTCGCCTGCCACCCGCGTGGCAGGCGAGAATTCTACCACTGAACCACCAATGCTTACATGAATAGTTTCCTGCTCTCTCACACACACAGTCTGAGCGCAGCTGTGTCTACTATCCAGTAGCTTGTTGCCGTCAGCGTGTGAATGTGTAAAGCACGTTGGGTCCTCTGGACTTGAAATGTGTAGGAATAGCTCGAGGAAGCTAAAAGGTGGCCGTACCGGATTTTCTACAATTTAAAAATAGCCGGAGTCCACCATGAGTCTCTTATGGTGAAATAAAAAGGAAGGCCACCATATTGAGTGAAAGCACAACCCTTGGAATGTCTAACACTCACTTCGCCGGTCTTAAAAACAGTGGGACTCAAGGCCTGACATCATCTCCTCGTTAGTATAGTGGTGAGTATCCCCGCCTGTCACGCGGGAGACCGGGGTTCGATTCCCCGACGGGGAGTGTATATCCTTTTTTTTTTTCCTCCATCATACATCTCATGCTGTTTTTTTCATGTTTTCACAGCTATAGGACTTTTCCCAGGGCTTGATAGAAACAGTTTGGTGGCGGGGGAGGTTTGCAGTACAATAAGAGTTATTTAAAGCAGTGGGGGTGGCTAGTGGCTGAGAGGAGTAAAGTAACGGGCCAGGATGAGTGTCTGGTCACACCCACCATACATCTCCCACAACCTGAAACTTTGGTCCGTGTGGAATGGCCAAGACTAAAAAGGGGCTGTGACAAACACACGACAGCTTGTCACGGTGGGAGACCAGGGTTTGATTCCGCAAAAGTACAAATAGTTTTACAAGATATAACATCAGTTCGGATAAGTAAAAGTTGTTGCATTGGCCGGGAATCGAACCCGGGCCTCCCGCGTGGCAGGCGAGAATTCTACCACTGAACCACCAATGCTTACATGCTAGGCTATCCCCACAACAGGCAGACAAACATGCAGACAGACACGTGGGAGCTGTAGTGGGTCGGAGGTTTTTCTATGGGGCGTGGTATGTATCAGATATCATCTCCTCGTTAGTATAGTGGTGAGTATCCCCGCCTGTCACGCGGGAGACCGGGGTTCGATTCCCCGACGGGGAGTGAAACTTAATTTTGTTTTGTTGTGGAAGGTTCTTTGCTTACTGTTTTATGCACAATGAATACCAGCAAGACAGACTTAAAATGTGGCAAGGACATTTGGTTCAAAATTATTGGTTCACAGGTTATAGTATAATTAAGCTTAACTCTCTTAACTTTTCCTGTTCATTCTCTATGGTAGTTCTTAACACTACGGATGTAATGCACTGTTTGACCACCAGGGGATTTTAGGAGCGCTGTTTCCACGTATTCTCTGTGATTACATATATATATATATATTTTTTTTTTTTTTTAACTGCCTAAAATCCTCTAGCTTTTAGGCTTTCGGTGAACTACGCTTATAGTCGGCTGCTCCCCGTGTGGCAGGCGAGACCACGGAACCACCAATGCCTAGATATTGGGCAATACCGCAACAGGCAGACATACATGCAGAAAGACACACAAACCATTCATCATCTCCTCGTTAGTATAGTGGTGAGTATCCCCGCCTGTCACGCGGGAGACCGGGGTTCGATTCCCCGACGGGGAGTGAAGTTCGTTTTTGTTTTTGTTTTTAGTTGTGGAAGGTTCTTTACTTATTGTTTTCGGCACAATGAATACCAGCAAGACAGACTTAAAATGTGGCAATAACAAAAATTATTTGTTCACAGGCACAGCATTAACGACTTGATGCTGCTTTGCAGCTGCTGTTGAGCATGACAAAGTAGCTTAATTAGTATCTTGAAAGTGCTTAGAGTTATTTCACAAGCACTGAATTTTTTAGCACGATTTTGAGAAAAAGGTAAAAAATTTGGGCATAAATAAAAAGTATGTCTTGCATTGGCCGGGAATCGAACCCGGGCCTCCCGCGTGGCAGGCGAGAATTCTACCACTGAACCACCAATGCTTACAGGTTGTGAAAGTCCTGTACGCAATGTGATACACCCAAGACTCCGTCTGTGACAGCTTTGTGGATGAGGAAAATAAAAAGGATACGCCCAACGTGGGGCTCGAACCCACGACCCTGAGATTAAGAGTCTCATGCTCTACCGACTGAGCTAGCCGGGCTGATGTCTAAACCGTTGATACGTCGTTTGAAAAACATCTTAGTGCATTATTGCATGTTTTTCAGTTGTCTTTTGACTGAATAGCTGCTGCATTGGGCCTGCAAGTATTTTGCATGTTTTTTGTCTAAATTAGGTGAATTTATTGCCACATAAGTTTTCCAGGTGACATAGTAGCATTTATACCTAAAGCGAAAAATTAACAGCCAATCCAGCTGGTCGGCGATCGCCAGTGATCAGCCCTCATGTGTGATCGGAATAGGAATCAGCAGCAAAAAACCTGATCGGAGCACGCTGACAGATATAATTGTATTTCTTTAAAAGACAATCAGTAGATGAAGCCCGTAGATAATTAAAATATTAACATTTTTAAATTATATCAAACTCCAAAATAAAACTAGGAAAAATGGTTAAAAACATGCCCCGTGTGAGGCTCGAACTCACGACCTTCAGATTATGAGACTGACGCGCTGCCTACTGCGCCAACGAGGCCTGAAGGAAACACATGATAGATCCCTTTTTGATGGCAGCAGCGCGTATAAAGTGGATCTATATAAAATTCATAGTTTAATATGACACAGAGACAGCCTGAATACACTTCACAATCGTTAACAAACACGCCCACAAAAACGAAACTTGGACCTATAAATTATTTTAATTTGATGTAGTTCACCTTTCTGTCCACCAGATGGCAGCAAGACACTGCTTGATGTAAAATCAAGGCCTTCTCGTATGTGAAACCCACAAATTGTGCAGCCACTCAACTGAAGCACTTTATTAATATGTCTATATCACCTAAACATTTGAAATTAAGTAAATGTTTCTTACCTTTGCACTTGTCCACGTTTTCTCATGTTTTTCCTTCAACTTCAGGCCTCACTTTCCGTCCCGTCTGCGAAGGCATGTCTGTTCAGTCATTTTGCCTACATGTAAAATATCATGGAGCACGTGACACAACGAAACATGCAAATTTAATGTTTATATATATGTATTTTTATTTTATATGTATATTTACACCTCTATATTATTAAACACAAAACATATCCGTATTTAATTTTAATTGTTTATACAAAATTAAGACAAAATTATAAAAATATCCAATAAATATTCAATTCTTTCTCAAGAAATGTTCACACAATCAGTGACGTGCGGTGAGGTTCATAGCTGGTGAGGCACTGACGTCATCAGAATCAGATTTGCAAATAGATGCATAGATTGACAGCAGTTTACAGGTTATGTTTCACTTCTGCATCCTTACACATACAAACTGTAGCTCACAAAACACACATTTCCTTAAAAAACAAAACAAAATAAATGTTATTACTGTCTTACCTTTACTTATAAATGAAGTCCATGCGTCGCTCCTTCTGCACAAAAACATCCGTCACTTTGCGATAGAAGTCCTCCTTATCCTCCTTCAGTTTTAAAAGTCTCTCTTCCACTTGAGAAAACTTTTTTAGTGTTGTAATGTAGTCATCCATGTCGAAAGTCGGGATAAGCGAGAGGAAAAAAATCACTATCTCTATTATAATCTATCGCTGCACTTGACTTGCTTCCCGAATCGTTTAGCCTAGCTCGCTGTCACTTACTCGGCAGTTGAGGAGTGAACAAGACGAACGTCTGGGATCTTGAGCGCCCCCTGCCATGAGGCAAGAGAACTGCCTGCCTCACCTCGAACCTGTTCTCTACCGTTTATAATCGCTCATTACACGAAACACGTTACACAAACACAGATGGTGACAAAAAGCACTGTACATTATATACATAAGCTAAATTATTGGAAATAAGTTCACATATTAAATTTGTTTAAACCATTTTATTGACGCCGTACAGCAACATGCTATCTCCGCTTAGCAGCCAGCGCAGAGCCAGGGGTTGCGCAATCCAAGGTGAGGCAGAGCTCGCTGCTGCCTCACCGGCATCGCTTCCAAGCATTTGAATGGGAAAATAAGAAAATTCAGCGATTTTGAACAAATAAAAATCGAAATTGGTGAAGCTACATGAAAAATAAATATTTTTTAGTACAAACCACAGGATGAATATAACAATTTAAATTACTTTATGATTATATATTTTCTTTCTTTCCATGATGGCTGGTGAGGCACTGCCTCACCTGCCTCCCCTGACCGCACGTCACTGTCACACATTATTGTCAATTAACAGACATTAACCAAGTTTTCCCCAGTAAAATATATCAGTTTAAATTTGTTCAACTTGGTTAAAAATTAGGACAATTGTAGGTTTATATATTTATGTTTTAGTATTTTACTTGACTTCCCCTTTGGGATCAAAAAAGTTTGCAAATTTCAATTTTATTTGAATTTTGGCTCATTGTTATGCTGCAAAATATAGTTCTTCAGTTTAATCTTTTGAAGATGTTGGTATTTTTAAGGCACTCTAATACATGGTGGATTCTATGATGGTGAGCTGACGGGTCCAAAACATGATACTTCCACCTACATATTTGCATTTTTTATGCAGTAATGGGAGAAATACATTCAGAAACCTGTAAAGAATTCGTTTTTTTCTTCTTTTTTCAAAATATGCATGCATTTTTATTTTTGTTATTTCAATTTGTGCAATTATTTTGTATGGAGAATCAGCTATAGAGAGCCAGAATTCAGTTTTTAACTCTGCAATGTAATTTTTGTATTTTTTTTCTTGTTAATTTTTATTTTCCTTGTAAAAGCACATTTTTGTTGCTCTGTTGCTGAAAATATGCTATTCAAATAAAATTTCTTTCATTATGAAATGCTTATTTCAAATTGAAACAATATAATTTAAAAACCTTTCAGAGTAGAACAGTTTCTAAGCTGACTGTGCATGGAAAAAAAACAACTGCTAGACACTAAAACTCTACCTCCTTAAGTAGTTTTTCCATCACATTTCTTTCCTCCAGTCAACTTTCTTTGGACACAGTCCATTTCTTTTATTATAAATGCATCACATTCAGATCATGATTTGAAAGCCATGTTTAATAATTTAATTACAACATGCAGAAACCATATAGAAAATACTTTACAGCTATGACAATAAAAAATGACATTTCAAGATGCTAAAAAAAAAAGCAAATTTCACAGACAACAGACGGCTCAGAGGGAAAGTTTGATGTTAGTACTTGGTTAGGAAATGTTTGATAAAGAACTTTGTTAGTTACATCCAACTCTTTACTTCTCCGGGTCGTCATCGCTTCAATTCAAACACCGTCCCCCGACAAAAGTGGGGGTAAAAACAAGAAATAGGGAGTCTTAACTGATGAGCAGAAACAAGCAAAAGGCCTCCATTTTATTCCTTCAAATGGCACAAGTTTCTTTAAAAAGAAGGTGAAAATAAACTCCTTCATATTACAAGCAGTTATCAACAGCTTTGGACCAGAAATACTGACTTGACTGGTTGAAAATGTACATTAAACCTTCACAGCTGGAGATGTTTCAACACTCCTATTAATTTAGTTGTGATTCAGTTAAAATAACAGTTTAACAACGCAGAGCAAAAGTGGTTCAGGAATGGTGGAGTAACCACACAGCAACAGCAACAAACTTCTCAAATTAAAGCTCAGCTATGGCATGAAATAGTTTCTCTTTACGGGCTGCTGTGTAGTTACAGTCCAGCTTTGGGAGAAAATTTAAAAACAGAAAAGTCACTGATGTTTTGAGTTTGTCATTCATCCTGCTGTCTACTTTCATGAAGCCAGTACTGCTTCCTTCTCAGAGGAGACTTAAATGAACAAGTTGACTTCATAGTGAAGACAGAAAAGTGAAGTCTTGACGTCTATAGCAAGAAAAACACAGATTTGATTATTTCTTTGTTGTAAAAGTGCTTGTTGGTATTAAATCCCCGTAAAGGCCTTAATACATGTAATATGACCACAAATCCTAGAGGAGTTGAAAAGAAGGCTTCATGGTTGCAGAGAGAGAAAGAAGACATTCAAACCATCAATTCTAGTCAAACATATCCCCAACTCCAACATCTCTGCCTGGTTTTCTAACCATAAAACCTCAATTGTATCCCCAACTCCAACATCTCTGCCTGGTTTTCTAACCATAAAACCTCAATTATATCCCCAACTCCAACATCTCTGCCTGGTTTTTTAACCATAAAACCTCAATTATATCCCCAACTCCAACATCTCTGCCTGGTTTTTTAACCATAAAACCTCAATTATATCCCCAACTCCAACATCTCTGCCTGGTTTTTTTAACCATAATACATTCCAAAAGGCTCTTTGATAATATGAGTCATGACAACATTTAATTTCCCTTTCTGATAAATAAAGCATTTTTAATTGGATTGAACTGAAATTAATTTTAAATGTTGCTGAATTTTGCTTACAAATGTGGCACAGTTTAAGACGGAAAAAAGATTTTTAGCTAACAAGCATTGGTACAACAAAGAGAAAAAATAAATGTCATGCTAAAAATTAACCAAATAATATACAAATTGAGTTCATTTCTTCTCTAGCCTCTGATTCAACTTGAAATGTCAAGATGCATAAGTCAATGCCACCTTTGTTGGTCTTTTCACAAGATAAATAAACAGAAAAACTAAAAGCTAAAAGTTTCAAGGCATCCGTTTAAAAACTAAAACCAGTGTTTCCCCTACATGGGCAGTTGCTACGTTTCTTTTGACCTCAGAAGGCTCAGAGTTTCAGCTGTCATTATCAATATTTAACATCTTCAAGTTTGCTGATTGTGAAAGATTACATAAAAATGCGGGGGAATCCTCGTAAACAGTCCCTTCCTTCATCTTCCCAGACATGTTCCTCCATTTCTCCGGAGCTTTTTTTTCGTCCTTTTCTCTCAGAACAACACATCTTCATTGGTAATGAGCGTCTCCACCACCAGTCTCTGGTATCGGATGTCATTGAGGGCCGTCATGGCGTCCAGTTCAGGCGCCCTCATCAGCGTCGGGCCGAAGACGATACCCAGGTTCTCACTGGACATGAGGTTCTCCTTCTCGTAATCCGTGACCCTGGATGAACAGCAGGGGGCGACATAAGATTTCTTCTTCTGCTAAGTTAAGATAAAGACATTATAATTGGTAAAGCTACAGTGCTGACCTCTTGAGGTGAGCCATGAGGTATCTGAGTGTCTCGATGTGGGCGGGGGGCAGCAGCTTCAAGGCCTCATGCAGAGACTCCAGTCGTTTTTCTGGGTCTGTAATTTCTACGCCACACAGTAGGAAAACTTTAACCATCAAATAACATCCTAAACTTAACACAAAATGTCAATTAAAGCAGGAACACCCACTTGCGGTCTCTATGAAGCGTGGGTAGGCGTCGTATGTGATGAGAGGAATCGGCAGTTCCCTGAAGTACAGCTTGAGGGCGCCGGTGATGATGTTTATGTCCTCATAAGCGTTTGATGAAATGTCTGCTTTCTCTCCGTCTGTGGAAAACGAAAAATCGATCAGCGACGGCCGACAAATCAAGAAACAAAAACAAGGTGGTGGTAAGGCTGGGCAACATGGCTTAAATGATTTTAAGATTTTTTTTTCTTGCTTTATTTCCAACAAAAAATTAGAAATGGCAGAAAATATTTTTTTAAAGTATTTTTCAGTTCAATCATCCCTTCTTTGAGTTTTACGGCAGAGAATTAGGGACAAGCTATGAGAATCTTTGCTTAAAACCCACAAGTTGTTCAGTATTCCTCATTTTAATTGTTTGTAACTTTTTGTGTTGGAGTTCTCATAAAGTTACTACTTCATTCTACAAATATTATGACTTTATTCTGATGATATTTTGACTTTATCCTCATATTATTACAGCTTTATTCTCATATTATTTCGACTCGATTATCACATGGCTTTATTCTTGCAATATTATGACATTATTCTTATAATAAATAATAATAATAGCCTGATCCCAATACTCTGTGGTAGAGGTGAATTCAAAGTCCAAATAAATAAAAGTTGTAAAACAAGATGGCCGCCCTGAGCTGACACTGAATTATAAAACCCCAAGGAGCGCATTCGTGAAAATATCCATATTTTCCAAAAGTTAAATCTTCAAACAACAAAACTTTGATTAAATAATTGATTAAATTGCTGTATTGCCCAGCCTTGGTTGTGGTGACAACCTGTGGACAGCAGGGGGCGACACTCACCTCTGTCAAAGGCCAGCTTGACGTCCTCAATCAGCTCACTGAAGCCAGATATTCTGTACAGACCCTCAGACTGAAGACCTGAACGATTGGACATTTCAGATTCAGGTTCATTTCTTTGATAAATAATTTAAAATATTATGTAATAATCCTAAAAATAAAAGCATAAATTGTAATTTAGGGGAGATAAATCACTAAAGCTCCAGACAGAGCTGTTACATCTCCTCATTTTCTGCTTATTCTATAATCAATGAGCGGCTGACGCACGCAGCAGCCTTGTGGGTGTTCTTCTCTCTACGTTACATAATCTCTGACTCACTCCGGCTTCCTTCATCTCACCTCGAGCTTCGATTTCCTGAATGCACATGTCGACCACCATGGGCCTCTTGGTGTTGTGGGCTTTGACCAGCGTGGTCAGGTCGCAGCTGTAGACCTTCTTGACGTGCCGCAGGTCCGGCTGGCAGTCGTTGGGGACGACTTTGGAGCACTGCTTGTGAACGTTCAGCCCGCAGTCTGACCGGAGGAACACACACATCGTCTTTTACTCATCCAAAGTCGTGATGTGACGAATTTAAAGTCTAAACTTTGCGTTTTAACCAAACTACAAAGGAAAAATGAACACTTGAATTTATGGCAGAATAAATATAGTTTTAACCAATTCATGAAATTCCAGAATCTGAGAGAATAAACGGAGGAGAGAAGGAAGGAAGGATGGATCAATGATGACTGGATGAAAACTTGGATAGAGGGATGAGTAAACAACTGGAGGAATGAAGGGGTGAATAGATGGATGGATGAAAAGCTGGATAAATGGACAAAAAGATGAAGGAATGGATGGATGGATGGATGGATGGATGGATGGATGGATGGATGGATGAAAAATGGACAGTCAGACGGATGGATGGATAAACGAACAGATGGTCAGATAAATTGATAGACTAAAGGATGGATGAATGAACAGATGGATGGATGGACGGATGGATGGATGGATGAATAGATAAATGGACGTTAGATGGACAGATGGACAAACAGATGGGTGGATAAATGGATGAAGAGTTGGATAGACGAATGGATGAACGGATGAACAGACAGATGAACAAACAAATGTCCATCTGGACGGAAGGTTGGATTAAAGAATGTCTGAAAAAATGAATGTATGGATCGATAAATGGACAACAGGAATGATTCCTGTCCCTCCAGTTTTCTCTTCTTTTCCCTCTCTCATCCCTTTCTCCGTGTCAACAGGAGTGAACTGCGACTTGCTGCATCATCTCTGATGTTTCCTATGATTGCAGCAGGACTGAAGCGTAGGAGCAGGACGGGCGCCCACACAGAGACACGTCGTTCTTCAGAACTGGACAGGCGTCACGTTACAAAACAGCAGATGAGTCAACGTCAGCATCTCTGGGTTAAACAGAGGGGCGGACAGCGTCAAACACCCACAACATATAGATTTAAATACCTGCACATTTGACTCCCTGAGCGATCAGACCCCACATGAAGTTGGCACAGTATTCACACCAGTGAGGACCTCTGAACGTGTGAACCTGCAGGGCAGAAAAAGTTCAAACAGCTGCTTTTACACATTTTAAATGACAGAAAACATAATTAAAAGGAGAAGATATGGACTGAAGTAACAAAAGGTTGTGTTGAGCAGCTCTGTGTTGATAAGAAAAGGTGAGAAAATCACTCAGAAAGGTCAAGTAACTGCTGAGTGCCAGCTGTAATCTTAAAAATAGACAGTCAGGAACGAACGAAAGACTGAGAGAGACATGATGGAGAGATTTAATCAGCTCATTTACTGAACCAACTGGTCCTTTATAATGACATGCTGATAACCTCACTGAGCAACAAGCTTGTTAATATTCAACTTTTGGTTCCTACAAGTCAGGAGTTCATGTTAAAACGAGTCAGTTTGACAAACTTTAAAGAACTTTATAATTAATCAATCAATGAATGGATGGATGGATGGATGGATGGATGGATGGATGGATGGATGGATGGATGGATGGATGGATGGATGGATGGATGGATGGATGGATGGATGGATGGATGGATGGATGGATGGATGGATGGATGGATGGATAAAATTTAGCGAATGTGAGAATAAAAACTTCTGGTTATGCCAATATTTTTCCATGCTCTTATTTTGTTTTCCTAACTTCTCCGGACCATAAAACCAGTCAAACCAGCTGCAGACGCCTCCAGACTGCAGGAACCTGGTCTAACCATCAGCTCTGTTGTCATGCCAACACAGAACCTCATGTTCCCCACCCGGTCAGATAAAGCCTCACCTTGAAGTTGTGGACCTTCTCATACTTGGGCACCATGTCGCTCTCCCTCAGCGTGGCGCGCCGCACCAGAGACGTGAGCTGCGAAAGGGCAAAAGATCTGATTGGTTGCCAGAAGGTGGAAGCAGGGGAGGAGAGTTTGGAGGGGGCCGCCGTCCGTTTCGCCGGGTCCGGACCGCTCCTGGAGGCGGCCAGGGAAGGAACTGAACCGACACTGGCATTCAGCCCGAGAGCAACTGAAAACAAAGATCCTTTCTGACTCGTTTTCTTCTTGTTTCGTCTGTTTTGCTGCTTTTTTCCTCTTTTAACAGCGTACGACTCTCTGCTCGGCATGGTTCACGATCTAAAGTGGATTTCTATTAAAGAAAATTAACAAAAAAAAAAATTTAAATAAAAAGTTCTGGAACAATTACACCCTCCAATTTCCGACTGACAACATTCTGACGAAAGCAACCCACAACAAAGATCAGCCAATCAGATTAGAGCATCTCCACTTCACAACAAAAGCTCTTCTGAATCAGTCCCATGGCTTAAAACTAACAAAAACACAAAAACGCTTAATTTCCTGGAAGGTGACAGTGAAATACTCCCAGCTGGGAATGATGCGACAGGATTCCTGAGTCTCCGGTGGATGAGCGCTTCTGCCCACATGGCTCTCACTGTGTTAGTGAGAGACAGGAGGAGGGATGGAGGGAGACGGAGGAGAGGCGGGGGGAGGAGGCTGCAGCAACGGACGAATTTAACAGGTCACAATGAGAGAGGAACGGGCCAATCACGCTCCAGCGGTTCCTGTTGTTTCGCCACTGGTTCTGCCACCTCGCCTGGTCCCGGGGGAGGAGAGAACGAGCCGAGGAACAAGCTGTTGTTTTATTCATTCCTTCACACTTTTTCTTTCCCTCCATTCTTTTGTCTTTAAGTTAGTTTAACATTTACAGATGAAAAAAACAAAACAAACTTGCTTTTACTGGTGTATTTTGTAATAAACAAACAATAACACTAAGGTCTGTTTGCACCCAACAAAGAGAAGAAGCTGAACTCCATAAAATGAAGACATCACTTACTTTTAATACCTAGATTAATGTTTGTTTTTTTTAATTCCCAGGTAGTTTTTGCTGGATTAATGAACCAATTATTGAAATAATTGTCAACTAATTCTGCAATCGATTCATCGTTACTGGCTCAAAAGAAGAAAATTTTGCTGAAACAACAACATATTCAACAGTAATTAGGTCAAATCTGTACAAAGCATATAAGTTTTGCATTTAAGATGGAAAAAAATAGCAGTTTGTCTGAACTCCTCAAATGGCAGTTTTAGTTCACTTGGTATTTATTCTGTAAAAAAAATCTTACCACGCACCTTTTGCTATCCAATTATTAATCTATTAATTATTTTTTTGAAGTATTTCTTTAACGGAAGAAGCATCCTTTGGTACAAGTCATTAAGCATCCACTAGAGGAATTATATGTTGTTGCATTTTGAGCAATAAAATATTTAATTTTGAATTTCTTATTTGTTTTAAGTGGGAATTTATTTGAGTGTCTTAATTTATTCTTCAACATAAACTGCATTTTTCTCCTGAAATTCACAAAAACAAATTAAAGCACAATTTTTATCGTTTTTTATATTATTTCGATGTTGCTAAAGTTGATATTAAATAACCATATTGTCCAAATATATTAGAGAAATACAAGGCTGTTTCTCCTAATTGTTGCTTCAGGTAAATATACATTTTCTGATATCTTAGGACCAACGTAGAGTAGAAAAACTTCACAGTTAAGCTTTAAATTGTGTATTTGGTTCTTTTAAAATTATTTTTGTTGTAAAATATATCATAATAAATAGATTTTAAACCTTAAAGACACAAAACAAGCAAGCAGACAGTCATTGTAAGGCGCTCTTGGATCATCTGGAAGCTTTAAAAACGCCACCAAACCCATCATAGAGAGTAATAAAACAATGATGGGAGCCAGTTCTGGTCTCAGTGTCACAGCTGCACTGCTTTGTCTGCAATTCCACCCAATTACAAAAGCACACACGTACACAGGACCAACCCCCCCCTCCACCGACGCACATGCACACCGAAGCACAGACAGTGATGTATGAGGTGCAGTGGAAGGTGGTCATGCACTGCAGGTCATGCAGGGCCTCAGGATCCACAAATGTCACTTTCACACCTTGCATAAGTATTTATACCCCTCAAACTCCAACACTTAGTCATATATTTCATTAAAAGATCCACGCGGAGGATGATTCTGGGGGGTTTAATGTGCAAACAATCATTAAGTCCACCTTATCAAATCACCTCCACCCCCGTGCAACTAAACTGAATCCACCTACAGAGAGAAAACGAATCATTTCGCAGCTGAATGGAAATGAATCCTGAACATTCTGGAGATTGGAACCTTCTGCATCCTGCTGCTGTTATGTAACTTTACTGCAGAGCCCTTGGCTGGAGGCCATCTCTCCTCTGCATCCATCCTCCTCCACCTCCCACTGCTGCATCTACACCAACCGCCTTCACCTCTGCTCTTATTTAAATTCACCTCTGGTTGTTTTAATTACTTCAGTCGTGACTGGGATTTCACAGCTTTCACAACTTGTAGTTTTATTACAAAGTGGCTACTTAGGATATTACGGGCTTGGAACTAAGGAATTTTATTTGGTGCATTGCCTGCAGAACAAACTCTTACAGCTTCCGATAATAAATTATTCATCCCTTTGTGTGTGTTAGTGAAACATCAGCTCTAATGATTTCTTATGTAAGTTGCATAAATTTAGACAAAAGTTCAAGTTTAATATCTTGAATGCAATTATCTTCCACTCTAAGTTAAGTAGCAGTAAGGCTTTGTTGTTTCTTGGGTGTTTGTGTTTGTTTAGCTAATTAGATAATCAAGAAATGATTAAAACTAGAATTATTATTTATATTTCAGCAGCAGCAGCTCCCAGATTAAAACTATTTATCCTGGAAACAATGATGGGTTTTTAATGTGAATGTCTGAAAATCTTAGGCATCATCGGAGACCCTACAACCTTTGACCTTTCACTGTAGACAGAAGGTTGGTCCTGATCACTCACCCTCTCTTCTGTGTTTCGGCCATCTTTGATAGGGACCGGTCCGCCGGGCGTCTCTGGGCTGTGTGGCAGGAGTTTCTTCAGAGTGGGCTCCTGGTTCAGAGTGGTGTAGCCCACGCGTTCGTAGATGGGGTTGATGGTCATCTTGGCGATGTACTCCGCTGCCTGAGAGAAGAAATAGAACCACAGTATTAATGTGGTTTAATTTGTTGGGTAAAACAGATTAAATCAGGGCTACTGCACAGCTTCCATGTAAAAATCTGACTTTTCCAGACAAAACTTTCCACAGTTTTCAGAAAAAAATATCAAAGAAGTCTGAAAAAACATATTTTGTTGTGTTTTTCCTAAAACAGTCTGGAAAAATATTTTCACAAGCACCTTTGTCTCGATGTAGAGCGTGATGAGGCCATCCGTCACCAGGTCATGGATAGACTCGAACCTTTTCTCGCCAACAAAGTGTTTCCCATCGTGGTAGAGACGGAAATTCCTCGTCTGGTTTCCAAACCTGGAAGAAAGAGGAAGCTGTGCTGACTTTGTTCTGAAAGTAAGATCAAAATGTTTCTAATTCTCTCAGTTCAAATGATTTTTTACCAGCTGGTGCCAAACACCGTTAAGCTGGACATGACTATTTCAACTCTTGTGAAATTTGTGATTTTTAACCTGAGCAGAGCAACAGGTGCTGTCTGACCAAAGGCCTGACAATTATGAGACATAAAATATTTTCCTTCAGGATTTTCTGATTTTAACAACTGTTGAATATTTTTCTTTCTTTAAGATGACAGATTTCGTGTGTGAATGTGTAACTGTGCCCAGCAAGTTACCGTTTCTGCAGGAAAAAACTGAAATGGGTCAATAGTGAAACCGCTGCGAGATAAAACAGCACCGGTATAAATCATTAACCCAAAACCCAACCTTTCTTTTTCTGCCACCCAGATTGGGACTCTGGTTTATGAAAGAGTATTTATGGAAGATAATTAGAACCACAGGGAGACAGAGCGGTTCAGGTGGAAGAATGACGCGTCTATGAATAGAGCAATTGACCCAAAAGCCAATCTGAATCGAGCCATGTGCCCATTTCAAAAGTGTGACGCCTACTCAGTGAAAACATGGTGGCTCAGTTAATAAAGCCTCATATTTATTATAAGCAGATGAAGCCTCCTTTAGAAGTGATGCACTGAATTTATCAGATAAAAACTATTCTGACTCAGTTTTTGAGATTGAGTTAAAAAGAACTCCATTCTGGTCCCAGTTCAGGAGTCGTCTAAACACCAAGTCACACATGGTTTCTTAGAAATACCTTAAAGCCAGAGTGTAGGTGCCCGGCTGCCTCTGGCTCTCCCTGATGAGGTAGCTGCCTTCAGCCTGACTCAGGAGCTGATCGGCCTCCTCTCTGGATATCATCCCATGGAACCTGGACCAGGAAGACAGTCGGATTTAGCAACTAAAGATCTAAGATCAATGGTCATCATATTCAATCACAAAACTGTAACTTACTCCCTTCCATAGTACTTAGGCCGGTTTTCCACCTGAACAGGGAGAAAATACAGCTTAAATGACGACAATAAAAGTTCAGAACTTGAAAGTATTTTTCACCAAACAGCCACTGTGTTCGTGACTATGTGGGCGAACAGAATATTGCATGAGTCAGATATAAAAGCTGAACACTTTGTTGCTGCCAACAAATCTGCTGCTGAGCCAATAAATCAACACAAACAGCAGTGAATGTTAATTTAGACACGGTGTTGATTTTAAAACAATAATAAATCTTATGGATTTCCATAAAAGATGGGATTCTTTTGTATATATTTACAGTGTGAATGCATTGTGCTCAAGCTGTCAAAGTAAACCGTGACACATTGTGTGTGAGATGGTGAAACATTTCAGCTGGAATGGAGGAAATCCAGCTGGTTTATGAGCAAAGCAGAGGTTCACTAGCCGCCTCATGTCAGCTGTGCACGTGTTCCCAGGACACGAGCCAAGCCAGCCCTAATAACCATTACTAACACCCAATTGACACCATCAGCAGCACTTAGTAAAGAGAAGGGATTTAATTCACGCCCAGACCTTTCAGCTTTTTTGTCCCCTGAGAGAAGTGATGAAACAAAGTGATGAAATGTGACATTTTTTTGTGTTTTTGTGTTTAAACAGGGAACGGCAGGAAGTGAAAGAAAAAAGTTATACTCTCCAAAATGTTAAATCTCGCCAATACTTCAACGTGGTGAGTCTTAGGCCACACATTTTTAAATATTATAGCCCAGGGCTGTGTAGAAACATCATCTACTAATCCATATTGTCAACCAGCAGAGCTGCCTGAATTGGATCATATAGCAGGTTCATCATCCACTTATAGATTGGAAGGGTTAACAATGTCAGGAAACAACAATCTGAAGCAGTGGTGTGCATTCAGAGTAGTGTTAAAAACTACTTAATCAGAAGAGAGGCAAGATACTGAGAAAGGCTGGACAGAGTCCAAGACCAAACTAATAAAAAACCAACATTGATGTTATCGTATGCAAGACACAGAGACAAAACCAAGACTTTAAATGACCAAGACCAAACCCAGGAGAGACAAACTTCAAGAACATTGTTGTCGTGACGCGAGAGGCAGAGTGTGACTAGACCAAAACTTTGAAAGAGGTAAGATCAAATCCTAGACCAAGACCAAATTAATTAAGACCACAGACAAGACCATTGATGTTATTGGACACAAGAGACAAAGACCAAGATTTTGAAAGAGGAGAGACCAAGACAAAGACCAGTCTTGAGACAGAGACACGACCAACAGTTTGTAGGAGACAAGACCAACATTGGTCTCATGACTAAGACTTTGGAGGGGGAAAGATCAAGACCACTCTTGAGATAAAGTCTGAGATACGTACCAGACTTTGACCTTGAAGCAGGCAAGACGGAGACAAAGTTCAAGATTACATTATTAAGATCCCACCTTCAAGAACAGTGACATTAATTAATGCAAGGGACAGAGACAAGAAGTGTCCGGCGGATGTCTGCTTTGAGTCCTCCTCAATTGGTCCATCGCTCCTCGCTCATTTTTTTATTAATACAGCATTTATTGAAATGGAAAAAAGTCAGAGGAGATCAAAGAACAATTGATCGTTGGTAGAATGATTGGTTTATCACTCATTAAGAAACTTTTCTTTATTAAATCACCCTAATAATTAACTCTCCATTTTGACTAATGAAGTGAAATCAACTCAAATCATCATGTTTCATCATTGGTCATCACAGACCTCTTAGATGTTACAAAGCTTCTTGGTGTCACAGAACATTAATAAATATGAGTCACAGATAAGGGACAGTTATTTAGTCACATATGGTGACACCTAAACAGTCTCTGCTGATTGGAGCAGACGAGGGTAAGGAGAGGTGGGGTGTCCTCAATCCAGTCTACCCGCCTGCTATAATTGGGTCATGGACTGGGTCGCAAAGCCAAAAGCTGCTCATTTAGTACCTACACAAACACCACGACAAGCCCAACCTCAGAGGACAGCTATCAACAAATTCAACAGACGGTCAATCCCAACAGTAATCCCTTTGGGTTCTCCCAAACCACAGACATCTGGTGTCTCGTTCTAGTTTGGACAGATGTGCAGCGGTGTATCAATTAGTGCAAGGTCAGCAAGAATCTTGACCTTTACATTTTGCAGAGGAAGACAATTAGTTGTGTATGAATATAGAGGTGTTCTGTGATTTCTCGTGTGGCTCAGGGTGAGACCAGCCTGACCTTTAGAAACACAGGGAGACTTAACACCGCCTCCCCTGCTGCCATGAACTGTCCTGTTCTCTGGGTTGTGTTTGACTTTTACATTATTCTAAATCGGATTACTTCTTGTCAAAGTCTTTCTCAGGTTTGCCATATCTCCCATAAGACCTGTGCCAAACAGCGAATGGGATTTCTTATATATTTTGTTCAAAAATTGCACATCTTGTCAATGATTCTGCAAATAGATTCTTCCAACTCAACTGTAGATCTCTGCAGCTCTTCAGGAGTTAAAATGAACCTTTTGTCTGCTTTTCTGATTACATCGGTGGTCTAAAAATCTAATAAATTAATAAATATTTCATTATTAGAATTGTGGATTTAAAGATTGCAGCTAATGGTGACATATAAAAAGGTACATCTTCTGGTAAACGCAGTGATGATGCCAGAAGGCGTGATCTCACCTCTGATGTGCAAGTGATCCTGCGAGGGTGTGGCGCCTCCTGCTGGAGCTGGTACACTACAGCAGAAAACAGACTTCAGATGGTTTGCCAAACATCAACAGAGAAGGCATCACTTTGTGGTTATCTCAAAGTAATAAAGATATAAGATAAAAATGTAAAATCAGAAACAAAATCACACATATTGCATAAAAAGTGCCTATATTGATACTTACAGTAAGATTTCCAGACTGGTGGTCTGTACTCATCGTGATCTGAAGACAAAGGAAAAATAATACTCTTATTGCCCTTTGCTACGCTGCCATCTAGTGGACAAAGTTTGAATTTTTATATAATCCCTGAACTAGGTAAGGTCAGATTAGATTGAACTTTTCATCTCCTGCCAGCTGTTGTGTGGATTGAGGGTCACAGTAGCTGAAAACGCAGAGTTTTCATCCAACAAAACAATAATAAATAAAAGCATCGGCTAAGCTTAAGATTTCAGGAAAAAGTATCAGGATTTTATCCAAACCACAGAGTCTTTGGGCTTAACTGCAGGAGTTATTTTGTTAGAAAAAAGGCTTGAATAAGAAGAAAAATGCACAGAATAGGTGCATCAAAAATGGAAATTCATAACACTTCAGGAGTCTTTGCGATATTAATATTGCACACACTGATATTGAGATGACAATGTATTTGCCCTGTACAAAATGACCCTTCTGAAGCATATAACCGCATTTTGTGCAAATGTTATCATCTTTATGGCCACATAATGAAACTCTGGCAGATAATGTTGCCATATCTCTAGTTCCTTGATCATAATAAGTGTAAACGATTAACAGATGCCTGGATTTGCTCTCATTAGAAACAATGCTTGCAACAGCCAAACATTAAATTAAATTGTTTCCCCAACAAACTCCAAGTCCTGCAATAAAAATAAACATGCACCCTCTGCTCAGCACCTTGCAGATTGTTCCGTCTTTGCTGCATGTGTAAAACTAACAGTGGGACTTCCTGTCTTGGTGTACTCTGTGCTCATTCCTCAAGCCTTATCTGTCGAGCACTCGTCCTCTTTGGTATCCTGTCTTCAAAATAACTCCCAATCCTCCCGGAGCAAGCGAGCGTCTCGCCCTCCCTTCTCAGAGCAATACAGCCGCTCGATTAGACAAACCCGCCAACGCAGACATAACATGGACTCTGTGTCCAGAATCCACTGCAGTTACCGTGACGTTTTGAGCAAATACACGAGGAAAGGTGTGGCGCGTTGAAGATTACTTTACTACAGACTGTTTAATACAAATGGAAGTGTAAATATTCAACATTAAGCTCAATTTTGCACAAACCAGTGGCAATCCAAAACATTATTATTTATGGAATAAAACAGGAAATAAATATATTAAAATAAAATAAATAATTGTAGGTAAAATACCTCTGGAATGAATCCATTAAATTTTTAATTAAATCTGGAAATAACTGGTAAAAATAGGCATTTATTGCCTTTTAAATCCATATAAAAAAAAGTTTAAACAAACTAACAATTGTAACAACTGACCAAACAATCATTTTACCGATGATTGTAGTAAACTGTATGGAAAACAATCATCATTTATTAAATATATGTGCTAGAAATGTATTTGTAAACATTATGTACAAAACTATTTAGATTTAGCTTGATGCATAATTAAATAGTGGACAGAAACTATTTGATAACAAATAGGATTGTATGTTATGTATTTATAGCTTTTAATATTTTTCACATTTAATATGTTTATTGAATGATTTCCAATTTTATTTCAATGATCACATTTAAATATTTTTGCATGTTTTATTGCACTGTGGCACTTTTACCCTCAATCCTGGTGTATCGACATGCAATAAAGTGCAAAACTAATAGATTTAATTGGCAGATAACTGGTAATGTTAATACGCGGTAGTGCATTTGTACCTACTAGATGTAGATATTATTTAATATCCACAGTTTTACTTGTCCAGCTTTATAAAACATTAACCTTAAGTGAAAGAAATAACAGATCTTACCATCTTTTCCTAAATACACACATAGAAAAATGAACACACTCCAACTACATCACCTGATGTGTGATGCTGCTTACCAAAGACATTTAAGGCCATCCTGATCACCAGATGTGATGAACAATTGACCAGTAGTTCCCAATACCGTCCAAACACGGACCGTGGTAACTCAGATCCTGGCAGAGAGGAGACACAACCACAAGAAAGAGGAGAACCTGAACATCACTGGCTGCGATCCAGCTTAATAACAGTGTAAGGAGCTCAGCAGCAGTAAAACAATAAGTGGTCAGATGTGGCAGGGGAGAGCTAACGTTAGCTGATTCACGCAGCGCTTCCTCAGATGGCAGGAAGCAGGGAGACCAAAACGGAGCAAAATGTGTCCCGCTTCTCTTTAAGGAAAAAAACCCAGCAAGGCTGCGCTAAGAGAAATGATCGATCTTCACAGCCGTTCAGGGGAAAAGCCGCGGTAAGAGAAAGATACTCACACTTACATCCCATTCTACATTATAGTCGCCATCTTGCCAGGTCACGTGAGCAGTCTCGTCTTCTCTTGGGGGGTAACTATGGCAACAGACCGTCACTCCCGCCTTAGCGTTTGTTGGACCCGGATATCCTAGATTATTAGCAGTGTTTTGTCTTTAGAATGACAAATAAAACCGGATTAATAAAAAAAAAACACTAAATTTTACAAAAACAGAAGCTTTCTATGGTTCTTGAAAGACACTGGACGCGTCAGGCGATATGGCCGGTTAGCTCAGTTGGTTAGAGCGTGGTGCTAATAACGCCAAGGTCGCGGGTTCGATCCCCGTACGGGCCACATTTTCTTTTTCTCTTCAATGCTACAAAATTCACTCAAATATAAGTAAAACATTCAGACACAATATTACGGCTCATTTTTTATGGACCTAATATTGTGGCAACATTGTCATTAAAGATAAAACGGAAATTGAAACCCCTATGATGATACTCTCATGTTTTTAACGTTTTTGTCTGTTTTTTTTTCTGCTTTTCTTTACATATTTAAAATGTTTTATTTTTCAATGTCAAAGCTACTTTCAGTGTCAAAGTAAAGCTGTTATTGTTTTAACTCCAAACTTAATTCCCCCAAAATGGATCTATGTGCAGCCATTTTGATCTCTTGTTTCCAAACCAAGTTTATTTTCTTGATAACAAAACATTTTGGAAAATGCTACTAATTAATACTTATACAAGTTTTATGTATATTTTGTATATTCTTCTGAAAACTTCATATTACACATTTGGATTTACATTTGGGGCAGTTAGCTTTGAAATAAAAAACTTATGACACTTGATCAAACCAAAATAACATTTCCCAACATGTTTGAAATCAATTTTAACACTTAAAAACAAAAAGAAAAGAAAAGGCATTTGAAAAGTTTTATATAAAGCAATTTTGCCATTTCTGATAAGTAAAAAATATTGCACACACATATTTATTCCCTCTTAAAATGTCTATAATCACACACAGCAGGCATATCACATGCTAATCATGATAAAATATGTCCTGTTTAGACCGCAGACGTTTAATTATACTGCTGAAGTTAGAGTAAACACAACCGTAAAGCAAATAAAACAGTGCACAGCTGGAAAAAATGTCCCATTAAATGTAAAGCAAGCCAAATAAATAGTTTAATCCAAGAACTTAATTGTTTTAAAAGACAATTAAAGCAATAACAGCCAGTTCAGAGACTTCTTTCTTCAGTGTTCAACATATTAATCTTACTTACCTCACTTATATGTTGAGTATTTGTATCCAGCTGTATCCAGGTGTTGTTTCACGAGTTCAGAGGTTATTGTTCTTGTCTGTCTGTCCATCCTCGTCCTGTTGGGTCATATTTGCGGTTCTAGCAGGGCACGAATAAACACATGGACACATTTATTTATTTGTTTGTTCTAGGCCACACAGAAACACGACCTACTGACCTGACCTGACCAGACATGATCTGACCTGGCATGACATGGCAGCGGCGCCACCACCAGGAGGTTTCCATGTGTGTTCTTTTTTTTTTCCTCATAAGAAAATGAATGTAATTTATAAAAAAAATCCAAAAGTAGGTCAAGTTGTGATTCATTTAAAGTGGAAGTATGCAGATTTGTAGCAACAAAACAATGTAACTGTTATTTTATGAGTTTTTAAATGTTGTTGTTGATGATGATGTTACTCAGTCCTGCAGTTTTGCATCCAGTTTTTACAGACTAAAACTGTAGTGGTGTCCAAAATGCGGTCCAGGGGCCATTTGTGACCCTCTGAAGGATTTTGGGCGGATCCTGGACCTCAATTGTGGTCAGCAAGCATAGTTGGTTAATACAGATAGACACGTTTTCATTTTTAGGGAAGTGTTTTTAAATAGATATCTTTAAAAATATATATTAATATTAAAAGTTCAAAAAATAGATTTGCATTTATTACAATTTTTGTATTTACCTTGATTTTGGAGAAACTCGTTTATTGACCTAATCTTACTTAAAAGCAAATCTTGCAGTCCGAATAGGAAAACAATCAACACAAAAAATTTAAAACTGTGAGCTTGTCATGCTAATGCAACCGTTAAATTCCGAGATTAATCTCCAAATCTCTTTTTTTCTAGCAAATTTCTGACTTTTCAGTCTGAGAAATTTCCCATTTTTTGGTGGAGATTTTCTCCTTGTTTTCTAATTATAACGTCCCTTTTACACCGTCAAAGTTTGCATATAAAATTAACATAAAATAAATCATGGTACTTTGCAGCTGTATTGTCACAAAATGCGGAAAGGTGAAACACATTTGCAGGAGAAATGTGCAGCGGAAGCAACCAGGAGGTGTCGCTGTTGCGCTGGCTCTGGTTGCGCTCTCTCCGCGCCCGATACGCCGGGTTGCACCACCTCCACCACCACCACCAGCTCCACCAGCGTCAGCGCTGGAGGCGGTGTGCAGCTCTTTATTGTTCTGCTGGAAAGCTTGATCCGCGGCCGGCCGCATTTGTTTCGATGGCCGCCGCTCAGAAGCCCCGTCCCAGCTGAGAGGGAGCGGTCCATCTGCGAGGACGACACCGAGGTACCGAGCGGTGGATCGGGATTTCTCCGACAAAAAAGCGGCTCCTTTCTGGTGGGCAGTGTGTGGATCCTGGAGGAGGAAGACGGGGTAAGGAGGAAGGCATCCCGGATCAGAGCGTGGCTCCATACAAAACGCTGGGATTTTTTTTTCTTTTACAAATTTGAGAGTTTTCTCTCTTTTTTGTGCTTTAAATGTGTTTTTTGCTTCATAGTAGTTTAAGGACGCTCCTGTTGCAGAGCAGCCTGGTTATTTTCCTAATCTGCAGAGCTTTAGGGGTCCAACTGAGCCTGTGTGACTGTAAGCTTAATATCAGCCAACCATACCTTTCTATTGGCTGTCTTCTGATTATCTGCAGTTCTAATTTGGCGTTTTAGCCCATCAATATGTCCTACTAACATAAAAATAGGACACCCTATAAGAACCTCTGTTTTCTGACACATTTGGACTTATTTACAATACTTAAATGTTCAATATAAGCAATAAAAACTAAATTAAGAGTCTGAAAGAGGTTGAAATCGTCTATTTATCTATAGAAGCCGCTACAGGAGACCTTTCCTGCCAACAGTCATCATCACTATCTACAATAACTCTTTGAAGAATTTGAATAAGCATGAGTTACAGCAACATTTATTTTCCCTTTGGTATCAATAAAGTATTTTTGTTTTGATTATTCAAAACAGATGCTAAAAACAACCGCCCAAACAAATTCACCCTGAAAGCAGACCGCAAGATGCTAAAGAAAGGAAACTCTTTGGAAATGTTTGGCATAGTGCTTCTGTGATGCACAGCGATGGAAGTGTCATATTTTCTTTGAATAGTAGACATCAACATATTAACATTTGTTAATTTAAAAACTAGTTTGGTTGTATCTTAAAAAGCTGTTTTTTTATTGGCTGCTTTTTTTATCACTTTTGTTTTTTTTTTGTTTTTTTTGTTTTTCTGTTTTTTCCACAGTTGGGTAGTAGTTAGTTACATTATTTGAGTACATTTTTGAAAATATGAATATTTTTACTGCGCTGTACTTTTTACTTTTACTTCAGTAATTTTATCATAAGTAATTTCTACTATTATTTGAGTAAAATTTCTGGATTTTCTACCCACTGAATGAAAAACAAACATGTTTTAACCAAAAATTAACCTGCAGTTTTTGTTAAAGTTTAATCAATTTTTATTGAAAGAAACTGATTAAGAAAAATCCTAATCATTTTGTTCTTAAAATACCCAAATTTCCACTTAACTTTACATTTTGGTCCATCTGATGATGTAATTTTTAAATATGAAATGATTGATAATTTGATCAGTTACTTTTACCAAATACTTTTTTTACTCTTTAGTAATTTCTTGGCTACTTCTTCCTTTTACTTTAGTAAAAATATGCTAAAGTCGTGCTATTCTTGTGTAAATGTTTTGACTACTCTACCCTGCTCTGGTATTTTATCTGTTTTCCTGCAGTCAAACATCATGCATGCTAATCTGCAGCACACAAACACAGGTTGCCTTACTGTAACCCACTGACATGGTCGCACTGGCCTAACGGATTACTCTGCTAACCTACATTCTGCCTACTGTACTCAACTTCTTCACGTGTCTCTCTCTGGGCCGGATCTGTTTTATTTCAGCCTGATAAAGCGAGCTTTCGCTCACTGATCTCAGACGATCGTACGCCCCCTCCCCCCGTCTTTGCACCCTCCTGAGTGGGGTCACAGCTCAGGGTCACCAAAGAGGCAGCACTGACTTTTTTCTTTTTGCACGTGGTTGGTGGAGCATGTGGCTGTAACATGGCCTGCTCAATTGCTTTACATCCCCTCTGTATGTTTTCAAATCAATATGTCGCAGTGTGGTTGGTGCTTGTGTCTCAGAGCAGCTAAATTGCCCTTTCGCTGAACGGGGGAGGGTGTCACCTTGATAAAACGTCGTGTCGGGTGTAGCGTTGTGGCCTTGAGCTCGTCGCCGGCGGCTCGTTTAAACAACGGAGTCATGCAAAACAGTCAGCAATAAAACCTCTGCTGGGTTCTCTGCTGTGAGACAGAGACACACCCCATGATGTTTCATTTTCAGATCCAAAATGCACCAATAAATGTAGAAATATAACAAAATCTGACTGGAAATGGCTTCAAACACACTTAACAAAAATATACTTGGTCAAATTCTGCTGTTAAGAAACCAAAATATATCAGATGTTTGCATTTTAAGCTTCTTAAAGGGTGCGTGTGGTTCTGCGGAGACATTCTGAGTCGTCAGTAGCAGGGTTGTAATAGTTTTCTTTATGGTTTAGTTTTATTTCGTTGTGACTTTTTGTTTGTCTAATTCTGTTAGTTTTTAAAGTGTGTTTTCTATTTTTTCTGTTAGTTTTTATTTAAATATTGTTTTAATTTTTTTCATACTTTGCTTAATTTTTAGGCGCAGAATTCAATAAGTAATGATTTGAAATTAAGGATACATAGATTGGGTAATAAATATTAAACAGAAGATGCCATTTTCAAAAAATATATTTAATTATTGTTGAAGTGGAGTGCCATAATTTTCTGTCAGCTGACGTAAACTGCTTGTGTGGGTAAAAATAAATATATTTTACATCAGTTTGAAACTGATTGATTCATAAATATGGAAACAAAAAATATTGTCTTTAATTTTAGCATCTTTTAGTTAATTTTATAAATGTTTTTTGGCTAAATAAACTCATTTCAATACGGCCAAAAACGCCTCATCTGAGCACAAAACCATTTTTGCTAGCTATAGCTACATTCAGTTTATTCAATATTCCATTCTTTAAATCAATCATAATCCCAAAAATGTTTTTTTTTTATTTATTTTTTTGGTGGAAGGGAGAGGTTAGGATTTTTAAAGTGCAGATTTAATAAAACATAAAGATTAATCCACACTAATCTGGCTCAGGTCCTTCATTTTGTTTAAATCGAGATTAGTTTGTTAGTTAAATGTTATAAAAACCTTAAACACACATATAAAAAGAAGCAGCTCAATCAATGCTACCCTTTTTCGAATAATCCAAAAAATAAAATATTTACACCCAGCATTAAACTTGTTATAATATTTACCAATTTGACTTCCTCTTGTGTGAATTTGGTGCCAGTTGATTCTCTTTCCCTTATTTCCCACAGTTGTGCTGCATCAGTGATTGCAACATCTGTGTAAATAAAATTCCACATTTAAAAACATTCCTTTGAGCTGCATGCATTAAAGTTAATTTTGGTATTTTAGTTGCCAATGATTAACATTAATCAAAAAAAAAGAGGACTGGTTCAGATTATGGGAAATACCACAAATCCACACTAAGTGGTTGTCACATCCCCTTTATGTTGTTTCATGTGTGACGGCAGCTTCTCTTTTTCAATATACATTCACATTTTTCATTTTTAAGCCTCTATCAGTAACATCAGTGCCAAAAAATAGTCTGTGAATGTTTTTATTACTTTCTTAAATTTTACGTCCTAAAGACTCGAGTTAAAGAGGCAGAGACAAAGTTCTGGTGTAAAATATGTGAATTAATCCAATTAAAAACAGCTCAAAACTGAGAATTTGCTTAGAGAGTGACTCAAGAAAGCTACTGACTGCAAAAATACAAACTCTTACCAAGTGTTTTTGTTCTACTTTCTAGTGCAAATATCTTAATACACTTGAAATAAGACAAGCTAACTTAAAAGTAACTTTACAGCAAGATATAGAGGCTTGTTGTAAGTAAAAAAATACTAGAAATTTTTCCACATTATAAGTGAAATAATCTTCCAGTGGAACTTGTACTTTTTTACAAATCAATATTAAGGAATTATTTACTTTAAAAAAGCCTCTATATCTTGCTGAAAAGTTACTTTTAAGTTAGTTTGTCTTATGTCAAGATTACTAAGATATTTGCACTAGAAACTACTTGGTAAAACTTTGTATTTTTGCAGCGCTGTAAGAATCTTGAGGAAATTCCACCAAATAAATGTATGACGTATGAACAAAATGTAATGTGTAGAACCGGATTAGTAAGCCCTGTTTGACGTAAAATGTGCGTCGTGGCTCATCTGATTCCCAGGCTCCTGCGCCCAGTCGCCATCTCTTGGGAAACGCTGGGCGAACCCCAGTTGAAAGGCGTCCCTGGAGGCCTTGGTGAGTTAAAGCCGCGCTGCCTGACGCTCCCACAGTGGCTTCCTTTGTGCCTGCTGTGTGAGCGGCTCACTCTGTATTCCACCCTTGCACAACCAGCCTCCCTGCTGAAGATAGAGGGTGATGAGGAAACCTCCCAATTTTTTCCCTCTCTGGGTTTAATTGCTGGTGACACTGATCCCAGAGTCTTAAATCAGAAATGTTTTATGGGTTCATTTGTGATGGAGGTACACTCCTTCAGATCAAGTCGGATTTTTCCATTTTCTAGGGATTATCGACACCTGCTTGTTAGTAATAAAGTGAATTAGGGCTGTAAACTAGCAGGCTGGAACACGGCTACCCACCGATACTGGACTGCTGATAAGCTTTCACTTTAACGCAGTGGGGGAAGCAGCGCACAAAGACGAGCCAATGTTCCCACAGGTGTAATCAGTAACTTGAATGTCAGCTCCCTTTATAGTCGGGTCACTTCCTTGGTTCGGCTCCAGTTTCCAGTTCCAGCTTTTTGTCATGGAGGTGAGCAGAGGTAACGACACCCGCAGGGATTAAGGGAGGCTTCATTTAGAATCTTTTTACACCTGCATTACCTTAATAAAGAGCAAACAGGTGACTGATAGAGAATCAGCTATAAATATAACAAAATTAACAGTGAATAAGACGCATTATAGAGTTATCACCGATACCCTGTCTATTCAGTCTAATCTAAAAACACAAAATACTTTTGGTCTAGTTTCTGGTGCAAATATTTTAGTACACTTGAAATAAGACAAAACTAACTTGCAAGTAACTTTTTAGTAATATATAGAGGCTTGTTTTAAGTAAATAATTATTTAATCGGCAGATTATTTCACTTACAGTAAGACATTTTTCCCATGTTATAAGTTAATTTAACTGCTAATGGAACTAATCAATATTAAGGAATTACTTACTTAAAACAAGCCTCTATATCTTGCTGAAAAGTTACTTTTAAGTTAGTTTTATTTCAAATTTACAAAGATATTTGCACTAGAAACTACTTGCTAAGATTGAGTGTTTTTGCTGTGTGTGCTTTATTGTTTGTATTTTACATTATATTTAGAGTTCCTAATTGCATTTTCTGAACCATTTGTTGCAGTTTATTTGTACATGGAACTACATTGTGCATGTTGGTCCAAAATAATCAACCTATTGTTTTCATCAGTTTCAATTTCTTATAATTACTTTTACTTTGGCTGTTCTACTCCTAAAACTGAATGAATTAAAGTTGTTTTTACATGTTTGACCACGCTTAATTAAAATTCCTATTAAAAAATACTTTGTGACCCCAAAGGAAATTAAAGTTTGCTGTAACTCATTAATTGAAAGTTTTCAAAAAGTTATTGTCAATGGTAAAGGGTGTTGGCAGGAAAAATGTCTTGTTGCGGTCTAAATATGTGTGCTGTACTGGTGCAGAGTTATTAAATAAATTCATAATTCAGTACATTTCTGTCAATGTTTAAAAAAGGAGACGTTTTAAGTCAATATATTAGTGTTCAGATATCGGTATTAGAAGTTAAAAAAGTTAGCTATTTTGTTTTTTGGTCACATTTAAGTATTTCAGATCCTCAAACAAAGGTTAATATGAGGATATTATTTTGATTAAATGATTAAAGGTGCTAAAAATAAGCAATAAAGAGAGAAAAAGGTGATTTTTACCCTGTGACGTATGTTTTAAATCATCAGATCTCATGCATATGCAAAAAAATAAAAAAATAAAATAACGGAGAGAAAATACAGACTTGAAAACGAGGTTAAATTCCTGGTGCCTGACATAGATTACTGCTGCTGCTAGCCAACTCTTCCTGATCCACTTTGTTTTCTCATCCTTTGATCTGGTCTGGCTGCAGCTTTCATACAATAAAAACCCTTTGAAATTATTGAGGTCCTTTTAAATTGGCTCCAAAGTGGATTTTTATGTTGTCGATTAAAAAATATATATTATTGTTATTAGAGTTTGCAGATTATTTTTCTGTGTAAAAAATACAACTTTTCTCCTTATTCCTTGTTTTAAGTGGCTGTCGCTGCATCATCCTGTTGACAATGTGAATTACATTGAACACTTTGAAGTCGGCCGCCCAAACTGTCTCCTTGTAAATATTTAAAACTCTGTATATAGTTAAAGCCTGTCTGTATAAAAAGATAGTGAAGTCATCAGTTTAAAAGACAACACAGTCTGGAACAAATACCTAAATGTTTAGAGACACGTTCTGTGGTCTGAAGCAAGGAAAACATGTTTAACTGTCAATATATTTGGAGAATATGAGAACTGTGAAGTATGGGGTGGCAGCATCATCCTGTGGGGTATTTTTGCTGCAGCAGGAAGGAAAATATTGAAATACTGAAGCCAGAAAATTGAAGTTCGGACACTAATGGGTTTTGGAAATGGTAAAATGACTCTCAGTATCCAGTCAAACTGGTTACAAAGTGGCTTCAGGACAACAAAACCGATGTTTTTTGGGTTATCATAACAAAACTCTGATTTCATTCTTGTGGAAAATTTGTGGACAGAACTAAAAATGTGTTTGTGAGCAAATCTGACTCAGTTCCACCAGTTCTGTCTGGAAAAAAATTCAGGTGAGAAGCTCAAGGAAGTAGATCCAAAATGTTTGACCCAAGTGATACTTTATTTGACTTCAGACGTTAATAGTATATTAATATATTCTCAAATTTTTCTGATATTTATGTAGTAGAAATAATTTTAGGAATTTTAACTGACCCAAAACAGGAAATGTTTAGTGTGATTTAATGTCTTAAATTAAGGAATAATTTTTTACATGCAAATATTTGATATAATCTGTATTTAGCTGCTAAACTTTGCCTCAAAAGAGAATAAAAATGTATCGTGTCCTCAGATTGTTGGTGCAGGATGGTTGATTGGTTTAAAGATTTAAGAGGTTACTGAACCGAGGCCACCTTCCTCTCCTGGATCTCTTGTTGAGGCAGTGCAGAAGTGAGCAACCCTCCTGTCTGTCTTCTAAGACATTCCTCCACCCTGATGTCACCGACTGCCTCAGAGAGAGGATATTTATTGCCTGCGGTTGAGGTTTATCAAGTGTGGGATGGAGGCAGGGGAAAGGCAGACAGAAACCCTCTGGACTGGACCGTATATCTCCAGTCTGGAGGCCTGAATTCAAGTCTGGGCTGGCCTTGAATGGAGGTCTGTGTTTAGATCCCACCTGCTGGAATGTTTGAATGTCTGGAAAGGTGTGAGACATGTCTGTCTGCTTTTGCTGTGTTGAGGTTTGTGGCTAATTTCTTCAGTGCTCAGTGAAATATGTTGTGGTTTAACTATTGTGCAAAGCCGGCTTAAACCCCACTAATAACCAATTAGTGATTTAGGTATTCAATCAATTAATCGACTTACTATTAATTGTTGATTAATGTTTATTAGACTAAAATTAATTCCATTAAATTTACTAAAAACGTCCACTTGGAAATGTTGTAGTTTGGCCTCCATCCAACAGAGGGCGACGCTGGTCATCCTTGGGCGGAACCAATGGATTTAAAAACAAAGATGGCGGCCCAGTATACTGGAACCTGAACAAGAAACTGATCCAAATGGAGTTTGGGATGTAAAATGCACTTTATGAGGCTCTGTTTAAAAAAACAAAGAAGACGTCTGGCTATACCAGACCTTGAAAGAGAAAGCGGTCCAAATTTAGTCCGGTTTGGGATGTAAAATGCACCTTATGTGGTTCTGTTTAAAAACAAGATGGCGGCGGGGCACAGCAGAACGGGAGGAGAAACAGTCCAAACAGGAGTCCGGTTTGGGATATAAAATACTCTTTATATGGTTTTGTTTTGAAATATAAACACTTGACAAACTCTCAAAGGTATCTACTTAATAGCGGTCATCCAGCTCAGCTGAATGGCGGAGTAAAGTCGTCGACTGCTAAACCAAAAATAACGGTTTTGCTACGAAGGCTAAGCTAATATGACAGAAAAGCTATTGTAAAAATTGTGATGTTTAGGTGTAGCAATTTGAGAAAACTAAAATTTCCTGTGTATTCAGTCAGTAACACAATCCATATAAAAACGTTCAAATATAACGATGAGCTTGAAAAAATGTAATCGGTAATTTTATGGAAAGAAGTCGGCCATCTTGATGCAATACAAATCTCGGATTTTTAATAAATCAACTATTTGCATCTGAGCAATGTTTCTGTCCTCTTTCTCTCCATCAGACGTGAACATCGGTTCCTGCTGCCTTTTGAAAGCCCATCACCATGTCTGAGCTGACCGAGAGGCCCTCCACAGCCGGACAGCGGCTGGGCGCCCCGGAAAGCTTCGGAGTGTCCACCCTGGAGCCCGGCATGCGTCCTCCGGTCCAGCCCCCGGGACGGCAGGTTTCCATACGGGTTCAGATGCTCGATGACACGCAGGAGGTCTTCCAGATATCCGTGAGTGATACTTTTTTTATGGAATACCTTGCTTTACATCTTAATCACTTAATTACTGTTTTATATGATGGAGCAACACAAAATGGTTGAAAATTAAAAATATCTTTACTTTTATTAATATGAAAAGTGTGATGTTTATGCTGGACTCTGAATGATACCCCTAAATAAAACCCAGCACACTACATTGAGGAGTAAATACTTTACTTGAATAACTTTTTGGAAATTATGTACCTTTAGGAGTATTTTTGTGACACTGTATGTTTTACTTCCACTTTTTAGATTTTAGTTGCCAAGATTTTTGAAACCATGCATGACATTTGCTCAGTTCCATGTTATGGATTTCTTTTATTTGGTTTGTGACAAAAAATCTTCAAAAAATGCTTGAAATTTTGATGTTTTGACATTTCTGCCAGTTTTTCTGCCTGTTTCAGGCAGATTCTATGACTATGATTTTACAGATTTAGATCCTGATCTGCCACTCCTTTTTGTCTTTTGAATCTTTTCTCTTTTATTTATCTGTTGAGACATTCATGTCTACACCTGAGGTGCACATGTTTCCCTTTATTTCCTGCTAAACTTGTTGTTTAAAGGCGACTCGCTGTGAATGCCTTGCTCACCTTTGAGGCCAGACTAAGATCCCCACTTCCTGGAGATACACAGGAAATTGGAGCAAAGCCCACTTCCTGTTTAAACACACCACACCTACAGACCCTGACTCAGTCAGCTCTCTGTCTACCACCAGCAGGAATTTGATTGAGCTCACCCAGTTACTCCAAACATGCTCCAGCAGCTTTTCTTCGTACAATCTGTCTGCCTTTATGTCTGAGTCACCTCTAAAACTGTGTCATGTTTGCATTTTGCAGCGTTTGCATGTGTTTTGAATCTAGCTGGAGCATGTAAATTGTCCTTGCACAACAGTTCTGCTCATGTCTGCAATTGATCCCACGCTACAGTGTGTCAGTGTCGTTTCCTTGAATTTCTGGTTTAACGTCTTGCAGTGAGCCGGTATTGAGTGTGTTCTGCTCCAGGGCTTGCATGCCTTTTGGAAAATCCAGCTGCTGTATTATCAGCACAAATCTGAGGGGATATTTTGTTCTTATTTGTGATGTTAATTAGGAGAGAATCCGCTGGCTTGTTGAGCTGCTGGCCTGGGAAGCCATAATTGGCTTTTAGCGAAAATGCCAAGAATGTGATGCGGCTGCTGCGTGAGGACGTGTCTGTGGATGAGAGGACAGTTAGGCAGGAATTTGGTCTGGATCTTTTTTTGAATGCAGTTTTAAATCCTAAATATATGCCTTTGCTTGTTAGGTTAAAACAAGAAGCTTGTGGTGGTTTGCAGAGCAGCGAGGAATCTTGATCATTCTCCAGTCCCCAACTTAATCCACTCATACTTTTTGATAAATTAAAACCAGAACACACAAGCTTAGAAGATGGATCAGTGGCTGTTTTGAAGAGAGTTTCAGATTTTTATAAAACCCTGACCCTATGGAATCATTTTAATGCCTCTAGAGCATTTAATAGTTTTAATTTTTTGTACTTTTTTACACATTTTATCCTGGTTTCTTAGGTGAACAGTACAGTGGATCTGGCTGCTGCACAGTGTCACAGCAAATTTTCACTTTTAACACCTTATAAACATTACAAAATGGCTAACTGTAAGTCTTTTTCACTTGGTAAAGTTCTAAGATTGTTGTCTGCTTTAGACAATAAATAATGCTAAGCTAATGACTAAATGCTAGTCATTAGCTTAAGTGAATTTTTCAGTCTGACAGAACACATTAACTAATAATTTAGCACTCTTATGACCTAAAGCAAACATCCAGTAGCATTTCACGCTATAATCAAATTAACACTCTAAATGAACTATTCCTGCATTAGTGGACTGATATCTGTGACGTTGCTGCTTTCCAAGTTCCTGTTGCAGCGACGACTTTTGAAATTTGATGTCTTGACTCTGAAAAGCTGCTCAGGAATGAAGAAGCTGTTACTCTAAAAGCAACTTAAATAGCCAGATTACAGCTAAATATGATCAAATACTAAGAAAATTCATGCAAACTACTTGTTTTTTGCATTTAGGAAACAAAATAGGTATTTGGTAATCCTAACTGACCTAAAAAGTTTAGTGATGTGAATTTAAATACCTGGTTTAAGCTTGGTGGTTGTTTCTCTGCAGTAGAACCAGAAATGGCTTTAACCGAAGGAAACCACAGGAAGCCTCAGCTCAAAGTGATCCAACCTAATAAATGACAGCTGTTTTTGGTACTTAATGAGTTTGGTGAAATAAAGTCTCCATTGTGTTTTCATCTTGTTTCACCTAATCTGTCTTTTCCTGCTGTAACGCCTTGCAGTGTGTTTGCACAGTAGGTGAATTCTCATGTGTGAATCAGGAGATAAGCCTCCAGCGTTGGCATTCACCGGACATTTTTCTCCTTGGAGTTTTACCTCATTAACCAGCCGGTTATCTCTGGACCTCAGCAGGGCGCCGCACAGCAGCAGCAATCCATTTTAAACCACTTTTGCTTTCATTACCATTAGTCAGTGTGAGTCTGCGATCTGAAGGCGTGAATGCATCATCATGGGTTCAGAAAGAATGATGGCGGATTTGTTTGATATTCTGTTGTTTACATTCACCTCTACATCACTGAAAACCGTTCAAAGATCTGCTCTCATCGTTGTTCTGGATTCATTTGTTTATTCAAATGTTTCCTGTCCCGCTTTGTTCTCTGACCTTCCTTTATCTCTTCCTCATGGCATTCTTTGTTCTCTTCTTTTTTCTCCCATTGTGATTATTTTGTCCTGTTACTTTCCTTCTTTCTCTCCATTGCAGTCCATATTTCTGTCCTTATTTCCTTCCTTTCATTCCGTTTGTTCCTTCCTCCTTTTCTTCCTTTCATTTCTTTTTCTTACTTTTTTCCCTCCTTTTCATTTTTCTTTATTTTCTCCTGATTGTTCCTTCCTTTTTGTCTCATTTTTTAATTTCTTCCTGCATCTCCTTTTTACTTTCCTTTCCTCCTTCCTGGTGTCCTCTGTTCCTTCCTTTTCATTCATTACTACTTTCCTTCCTTCATTTCTTTTCATTTTCATTTCTTCATTTTTGGTATTCTTTCCTTCTTTACTTTTGACCATTCCCTCTTTCCTTCTTTGTCTTTTCATTCATTCTTTCCTGTTTTCTCTCTTGTTTATAACTTTATTTTCTTCATTCGTGTCCGTCCATCGTTTATTTCCTTCCTTGTTCCCTTTCCTTTATTAATTCCCTTCATCTCTCCATTTCCTTGTATGCTATCCTTCCCATCTTCCTTTCCTTTTCTCCACTCTTCCTTTGTTTCGTTCATTGTATCCTTCCTTTCTGTCTTCTCCTTTTTTCTTGCCTTTTCTTGTCTTTGCAGTTTCCATATGTAAATTCTGCCCGTCATATAAATATTTTCAATAAATTAACATTTCCTTAGTATATTCATTTCTTAAAATTATCTCTGGAATATTTCCACTGCTGCTTGTTCGTATTAAACCTGATTTCTTTAATGAATATTGAATAATTGAAGGTGCAGTTAAACATTTTAGCTCCATATTAAGACATCAGCACATACAGATGCAGCCTGTAGCTCCATTATTAATGAAAAATGAAGGCAGCAATCTCTCCCACCTGCTAAATAATTAAATCCAGATAGGAGGTTCTCTTTGTGCTCACATCCACCTCAGTGAGATTGTTTCCATTATAAACACTGACCGTGTTGTTCTTCATGCTGCCATTAATGGAAACTGAATGCAGGAGTTAGCAGCTCAGATGATGGGTTATATACTGTGACTGCTAACAGGCTGAAGCAGGGCGGGTAATTAAGAATCAGTTTTAGCCACTTGCTCTGCGTTGCATTCGGTTTTGTGCAATGCAGCATGAATGAAAACCATTCAGACTATATTTGTCTCCAGTAAGACTGTAACTGTGCTGTTTTACCCTTTCTTTGGTTATTTACTTGCATACTGCACTTTTATTTGTATTTTTTGTGTTTTAATCAAGCATCTCCGTTAAAAATCAACAGATTGTGCGTTCGTTTTCCTCCTTGGACTTATGCTGACTAAGATCAGATCCTCCTGATTCCCTGGAGATCAGTTGAGCTGCTTTAAGCCCCCGTTCACCTCCCCTCACTAGGAAATCCCATTTACCCACATGACGCCTTGCAGACTTCAAACCAGCACATATGGAGCCACGTTACCTCTCTACACCACCTAGCCTTTTGTTTTATTCATGATTTTAGTTTTTTTTTACTCTTTTCATCTCTACTTTTTTCCTATTTTGTTCTCCATGTTGACTTGACCCTAATCCCTGTAAGACCATCCAATATCTGCTCTCCGTGATTGACTTTCTCAGTGGATGTCAGAGGCTTTAAAGGCACACCATCTGACAGCAGGAGTGAGATGAAGAGGAGTGGCTTTAGAGGTGATAGAGGTGTGTGTGTGTTGGGGGAGGACTATAAGGATTAAGATGACAGATCTGCTCCACGGACATCATTTGATAACCTAGCGACACTCTGGGGTTATGATAAATAACAGACAAGTCCCCTGACATGTTTCACCGCAGCAAGGCGCACACAAACACACACGCCGCTGACATTTGAAATTGATGGGCCTTTGTGCTGCCTGCTGTCTGGGGACTGAATGTAGAGGCTAAAAATGAAGGGAGCAGGGAGCTACAACGCTACTTTATGGTCCTAATGGACAGAGGTAGCAGTAAACATTAATCGTTTTTATTGTAATCGGTCTCAATGCTGAAATCTTTGTTTTATTGCAAAGGAGACTAAAGTGCCCGCATAGTTAGGCTCCTTGTAAAGGTTCTCCCCGTTGTTTTGGTCCTAAAAATTAGGGCTGAAACGATTAATAGTGGTGAATCATTTATTGAAATAATTGCTAAAAATTTAGTAATTGAATACAGACTCAAAAAAGTCAATTTAAGGGCTAATAAAGTCAAAACTGTACAAAAATATCCTGTTTTGTTAGCACATTTTGCTATCCAATCATTAATTGGTTAATCAAAAAAAATTAGCAGTAAAACGGTATTTATGTTAATTTGAGCAGGACTTGACATAAATACAGTTTTTAGAAGTGAAAACAAATATGAATTTACAAGATAATTTCTCAGTATTATTATAAACTCACAGTGATGAGAAGAAACTGTCCCCAGATATTGGAGTGGACAGTATAAAGATGCTAAAAGTCAAAAAAACGAAAAAGTTTTAAACTGTTCATATTATTTTTCTTAGAACATAAATGCCTATTATGTCTTAAGTGCTAAACATTATAAATGATCAATATTCAAAATAATAAGTGCAAAATGAAAAATCTAATTTGGCATTATAGCATTATTAGCTACTAGCTTGGGTTGGCAGCTAAAACATAGCAATGTAATTTAGTATGTTCTCAGTTTGTTTATTACAACAAAGCTTCATTAATCAAACTTTTTAAAATGTTAGTTTTAACATTTACATGAACTTAATGACAGCTATATTAGCTTGCTAACTACAAAGATGAGTAGCTAAAGCATTGGAGAAAACTGGCTTGGTTTCCTGGTATTGTAGTTTGTATGAAACCAAATGCAGTTTTTATTTTCATTTATTCTGAACGACTGCATCATTATGTACTGTTTGGTTTTGGGTTTCACTGGAATGGGTGGGTTTCTTTTACCCAACCATTCCTGTGGGTAAAAAAAAAAACGCATTCCCGTCATCTTTTTTCAAATTGTTTTAATGTTTATGGAAACGAGCTATATTGCATTTTATGTCTTTGCTAAATCCAAACCTTAAAGACCCTCTAGGTCTGGTCGTAACAAGTAATTTCTGGTGCAGTCAGTTTGTTTTTTACAAGATGACTTCATTAATCAGGCTTTTTAAAAACACTTTTTAAAGTGCCAATAGTCTAACATTAACATGGTAACTCTGAATTAATGATGGCTACGTTAGCTTGCTAGCTGCAAACTCTAGCAGCTTGTATTATAGTTTGTTTTTATTGTTGGGTGACAGAAGTGATGTAAAAGCACAGGCAGTTTCTATTTTCATTTATTCTGAGCGACTGCGTCATTATGTAACGGTTGGTATTGGGTTTCTCATTCCTGTGGGTAAAAACAGCTTTCCCTTCATCTTTTTTAAAATTGTTTTTGTGTTTCAAGGAATAAGTTGCATTGCATTTCGTATCTCTGCTAAATCCAGACTTTAAACATCTTCTTGGTCTGTCTTTGTTGAATTTCTGAGATCAAAGGGATGCAGATAATGCTTCCCTCTAGGTTGGGAAAAGAAATGATAGCAGATTACTGCTGGAGAGTGAAAAATTGTCCCCGATGGACAGAGATGATTGCTGAGATTGTTTGTAAATGGGAGCAGTAACCAAATGAATAGGGGCCCAGTGAAGGACAGAAAGGAGACGTGGTGCTGAGCTCTTTGTGGTGGAAAAAGAGACACACATCCGACTCCCACAGAAGCCAGTGAATGAGCAAACACTGGCTGCTCTGCTTGGCTGCAATCCTTTTTTTCTGCACTGCAGTGAATTCTGGCCTCGCTGAAGAAGTTCATCAGCAATCACTGTACCCTCCTCACACAAAACCACCAAACCAATTTTGTCGTTATTGTGGATTACAAATGTTGTTTTAGTGCAACTTTCTGCAGCCAGAGAGGTGGACTTGTGGTGAAGTTTTCACTGTGAGCATCAGGCGAACTGGGACGAAGCCAAACTCATTTGTGAAATTCTGGCTGAGGTTGTCGTCTTCTCTAAATGTCTCCTGACAGACAGAGCTTTGTCTCATTAGTCACTGCTGCTGTAAATCTTCATTTTGATGACGGAGGGGGGCGTTCGGGCTCCGTCAGGGTTTTCCCCTCCTCCAGAAAATTAAAACAAAACAAAAGGAATGCTGAGTATAAATCTTGCAGCAATTGTGAATTGTTTCCACGTGGATGACATCAAAATTAATTGGAAACTTCAAACGCTTTCTAAATACTATAAAGACTCCATAATGACGCCAGTGTTCAAGTAAGGACTTTTTAAAGTTAAAGAGCTGCACAAGATCAAAAAGGCTGAAAATGATTCAGTTTTATCTGCATTTGAGGATCTTTCCACCTCCGCCAATTATATCACAGATTATACAGAACGTGAATGCATGACTTGAAATATAATATCCAATCAGTGCAATTTGGATCGGATTGCATGCACTAACTACAATTGCAATCATTATGGCATATTGCTCCGTTTTCAGTCAGGAGGTGTTTGTTCTTCCCTTTGCTTGCTGCCTCCTGGTTTTCCAGAAGACTTTGTGTTATTGTGCAGCCCTGCTGAGTCGATCCTCTGAGAAACTGGCGTTGGAATGCAGCTCTGACTGGGATGTTTAGGAGAAAAAAGTAAATTCGGCTTTCATCCATCTCTGTCTTCTCTGGGGTTTTCTCTCTGATTAAAACTTTTTTTGACATTCTCATTCCAATCTGCAGCATGAAACTGGAAAGGAATTCCTTCAATTTAGAGCTGAAACGACTAATTGTCATGAATTGATTATTGAAATAATCATCAGCTAAATTAGTAATTGATTAACTGGAGTGCATAGAGTAAAATATAAACTCCTCAGAGCAGCAATTAAGACAAAAGTGTAAAAATATACATACATTTTGAATTTATGATTAAAAAACAATTTGTCTGTAAATATGTTCTACTCAAAACTCAGATAGCAGTTTTAGCTTCTCCTGGTTCAAATACCGTAAAAATAAAAAATATATTAATCTTCTTTTGCTGTCCAATTATTTAATTAATTAATCAAAAAATGATCAGATCAGCCCTACTGTTATTATGTCAAATCAAGCAGAAGGGTCTGAGCGTTTCACATGTTGATGTTTTTATATTTTTAGCTTTAGATGTAATATTTTAGGCAATACAATGTTTATTTTGTTATTTAAAAAAGCAATTGTTGGCATATTTTAATGTATTGCTAATACTGTATAAAAATGGCTGAAGTTCTTCAATGTAAAATCTGCACTATGTGCTATTTTTTAATCAGATTAATAGTCATAAAAATTGATACAGTAATCGATTACTAAAATAATCATTAGTACAGCTTTACTTCACTTACAGAACTTCATTTAATTAGAAAATCTGACATTTCTACATCCTAACGTTTCCTCTGCTAATCAGCTGCAGCTGCAAAACCAGAACCTCCTGATGTGACTCAGATTTGCAGATCTTTGTAACTTTTTGCTTCATTTATTTATTGTTTTAATTGTGCTCACAATCTCTTTATTATAGTAAAAAAAAAAAAAAAGCAAGCAGACATTCGAGATCAAGCTTTAAAAACGGCTGCAGGTTGTTATTTTCATCCCAGAAGGAAATCCAGAGGCCGTTTCTGCTCCAGATTTTTCCATAAGGCGTAGTTCAGACACACCCACCATCACACTACACAAGATGCTAATTACTTTTTTATGCTTTGGAGCTGTGCATGTATTCCCCTCTGCTGCTCAGTTTAATAGTCTACCACGGGTGTGCTGCAGACCGTTGCATCCACACACACAGACACACATTTCCTTTTGTTTCAGCAGCCCCCCATCAGCAGGTTTGTGAACTTAATTTCCAAGAAGTGGCAGGTATTTGCCAACATGCTGCTTTTTTTCTCTTAGATGTGTTTGTGCGACTCTCTTTGTTGAGTTAAGCTGTTTAGCATAATCCAAACATGTGAGGATGTGATTGGTGGAGAAATAAAAAGGGGGAAACTGTCTCCCCGCTGTCCTGTTGTTCTTTTATGGGAAACTGTACAGTTTACACCAAGCTGTAGTCTTAGTAAGCAGCTTTTTTATACAGGTATTTCTCACACACACCTTTTCACTCCAAATATTAACTTTGTTGTTTTTAAACCACTTTGAAACTAATTTTGTGGTTTGGTTAGGGTCGTTATGGTTAAACACTTTAACTTCAGTTTCATTTGGCTTTGGAAAACTGTAATCTCATTTTTTTCTCTCTCATCTGCCGAACACGGTGTTTATTTCCTCCAAACTTGACCTACTTCATAACTTTACACCACCTTCTAAATGTTTAAAAGTCATTCATATCTCATCTGGCTGTTACCGGACGATTTATCCACCATGTTTGTTTTGAAACGGTTGCACAGACAGAACCAGGAAGTAAACATCTGAAAAATAAAAACCTGTGAATGATTTTTTGATGGGAATACGGGTGTTGATGATGGGTTATTATTCTGTTACACCAACCAGTGGCAGGAAGGAGAACCATGTGTCCTCCTTCCTTCTTTCCTTCCTACATGCATGTTGCTTTCCTCTTTCATGTCCTTCATTGCTTGTGTCCTTTATTCTACATGTCCTCCTTCCTACCTTTCTTATTTGCTACCTCCAGTCTTAGTTCCCTTCACAGTGTCCTACTTCCCTTCTTTCCTTAAATGTCTTTCAATCAGGGTTAATTCCTTCCTTCCTCTTTTGTTTGTTCGTTCTATTCTGTCTTTCCTTCCATATGGGTTTTTTTCATTTCTTCTTTCCTTGCTTTCTTCTGGGCTTTGTTCCTTCCTTCCTTTTATCTGTGTTTGCCTTCCTTTTCTCATTTATTTCCTTCCTTTCTTTTTACTTCCTCCTTTCTTTACTTCCCAACTTCCTTTGTTCATCTCATCTAGCCTACCGTCTTACTTTTTCTCTTTCCTTTCTTCCATCTGGGTTTACTCCCTTCCTACCTTCCTTCTGTCCCTCCTTCCTTTCTTACATTTATCTGGGCTTCTTTCTGTCCTTCCTTCCTTCTAGTCTTTCCTTTTTTAGTTTCTTCCCTCCTTCCATTTTGGCATCATTCTTTTCTTCCTTCCCTCTCTTCTTCCATTCTGTCCTTCTTTCCATTCTTATTTTTTTCCTTCCTCCTACATTTAAATTCTCTGCGCTGTATGAATGTCTTACATAAATAGATATTAATATTATAGATTATTAATATTAATATGGTCAACCGTCACGTTTTGGGTTTAAATCTGAGGCTGGAGCCCACTGAACTCTGGGAAGTTGAGTCTGGGATAATCTGACCTCTTGAACCCTGCTAGTTTTCTTCTTCTGCATGTTTGTAACCTGAGCTGAGCTTCCTGTGTTGATGCTTCAGGTCTGCTGACGCAGTTCAGCAGCAGGACGCAGCATGTTCTGTGGTATGAAGTGACCATGAAGGGAACAAAACACATCACCAGCCTGAGGTTCTCATGACCTCTGCTCATTCCTCCTCACATTTCCTCCTCTTTTTGTTCCAGTTGTTCAAACTGGATGACATTACAGACTAAAGGAAACTTAGGTGCTTTTCTAAATATTTCCTCCTGTGAAAGAAACAATGGATGAAGAATATTTGGAAACTCTCTATAAGCAGGATTCTCCATCCAACAAGCTGAATCTCATTGGCCTGCAGAGTGAGAACTGCCAACTGTCTGAGTTTAACAGCCAATCAGATGGTTCTTTATATTGTTATTGTTGCACCAGTGATTGTTGTAATGATGTTGCTCTATAATGTGGAGTCCTGCTGCTTTCCACAAACCGAGGGAAACTTTTTGTAGGAAACTTTTCCAGGATTCCCACAAAACCTGTAAAAGTTCGGAATCTGATTTATTTCCTGATGTGGATAAAGATGGGAAAATTGAATGTTTTGGTTGTTTTACTTCATTCTGTGTCCATCCATCTATCGTTTCATCCCATCCATCTTTTATCCATCCATCTTTCTATCCATTCGTCCATTGATTTTGTTTCTGGTCCTGTCTGTCCGTACATGTCATATTTAATTATTTCCCACAATAGAAATATAGTAACCATTTATTTTCATACTGCTGTATGTATTTTTATAAAACTGTAAAGTGATATCCTTTAGGAGCAGAGATGAGATCAAAGGCAGAAACTAAAGTAAGTTGCAGTAAGTGAATGTTGTGTTAGCTGCTGGACCCAGAGGGGCCTCATGTGGGGAGGATAGTAGAAAAACAGTAAGTGATTCACTCTGACATACCTCTCTCCAGCTTGGCGAGGCGCTGACTGGATCACATGAGAAGTTCTGGGTTAAAGGGAGAGGAAGTGTATCTGTCAGTGTTGTAGCTGGCAGCTGATTCTGCAGAGAGTCGGCCACGCTGACAGCTTCCTGGCATGTTCCTTTCAGGCCGTGAATGAAGCCCCGAACAGAATGACTCAGGAGGAAGTGAAGGGGGCACACAAACAAACTCTCATTAATCCAACTTACTAAGCAGTTTGTGTCCATTATGGACTCTGATATAGTCCACTGTTTGATTTGCTGTGAGAATTAGCAAGTTGAGTCATATTATGGCAGGTAAACGGAGAGAAACTGACGTTTGCAGCTATTTTGAGCCGAGTTATTTGTTATGCAGAAGGACAGCTGGTCATTAAGGCTCTTGTCTCGACTTTATAATTATCTGAGAAGAGGCGAGTTCGGCCCAGAAACCCAGCTCTGGGAGCTGGACACGGCCCCCACATGTCAGCTGTTTTGTCCACACTCTGCTTCTGTGTCTGCAGGCACGTTGGCCTCTACCTGGAATATTTTACCGCAAACAAATCCAAGAAGAAGAAAAAAACACTTTATCTGAGTCTTGCACAGTAAAAATGTGATTAGGAGTATATGTGTGTGCCTGTGAGTTTTTGTCTGGGTAAGAAGGCCTCATTGATAGAAGCTGCTGAAAGAAGTGATTGTGATTCAAAGTGAAAGGACCTCAGTCTGTGCTCAGCAGGGACCAATCTGCTCTCCGTCTGCTGAACGGATTCAACAAACAGATAAAATCCGTTATATTTGTCAACCTTAAAACAACCCACACTAAAAATTTATAGCAGTTAATTTCTGCTTTGTTTTAACCTCTTGAGATCCCTATTTTTCTGATAAAGCTGCCAAGAGAGGGTCATGAGAAAAGGCTGAATAGTTGCCTGTTGAACTTATTCTTCATTTATTGTCATATAAATGGATCTAAGTCCTATTTTTCTTTTTTATAGCTTTGACCTTTCTGATACCAGTTTTTGCCCAGTTTCGTTTTAACAATTATAATATGAAATTATATAAAAACAACACAAAAACTTCATTTTATTGCCTTCCCGCTCGGATTTCGGAGCTCATTATTTGTTTGTATTATTAGCAGAGGGTTGCATTGCATCAGCTGTTAGTATGGCTAGCAACAGGAACCTAATTAAGAGCGTTTTAAATGTGAAGACTTTAATTTCTTCATTGAAGAGATTAACAGAGATGCTGCCAAGCAAAATGAAATAAAATATACAGATTGTGGTCAAGATTCCTACAATTCAGTCACGATTGTCTTTTTGCATGTTCTTTGAAGCCAAAGACTGTACATACAATAGAAAACAAAAGGTCAAACCTTTCCAAATCAAGCAGATATTTCAGTTTCATGTAGCAGAAAGAGAGGGTTTTGTTTTTTTCAAGGCCCACTTCTCTCTTTCAGTTCCCACATGTGAAACTGCAGGGTGAACTGGTGAAAGCATGCAGCGCGATGGTAAACAAAACAATTTGTTTTGTCAGCAAATGCCGGAATTTGGTGTTGCTAAATATGCCCAAAACTTGGGTTTTCATGAAGCGGGCTAAATGCTGGCTCGCGCTAGCCACATCTGAAGAGTTTAAACTTTACTTTCACCGCTCTGTTGGCCAAGTTTGGTCCAGTTCCTGCCAACTACTGTCTGTTGTTTGCAGCAGAGCTGTTTGGGATTCTGCTTTCCTCACTTCTCAGCACTTCAGCTCTCACCTTTTATGTTATTCTCTTTTTATTTCCCCCTCACACACTGTTCAGATTAGGTCCAGTTTTTTCTTATGACTACCAGCTCGCTGTGTGGACAGAAAACTTAACGACAAACAGGTTTGCTGCAGCCTTTCAGATGAGCCGCTGCCAGCCGAAGGAAGAAAATTGAATGTGCTGACATTTTCTGGCAGCTGGAAGGAGATAAAATCCATCAGGTTCATGAAACCTGTGTTGGTATAACTGGATTTGAGTTTTCTGGCCTATGTTTCCACATGCATTCCAGCGTGTAATATTACTTGAATGTGGTAATAGGTCTATTTCTTGATTTCTGTCTTTAGTTACTGAAGAAAGGTTAGCTGTAAGTGGAGGAAATAGCTTAAACTCAAAGCTAAAGGGTCTCTGAACATCAAGCTCTCACCTTTTGCAGATGATGCAGTTCTCTTACTGTGGGTTACGGTTATCTACCTGCGTAAACTCAGTGACGGTGATAAATTGGAGATTGAGAAGATGAGAAATTGAGCTAATGCTATTCCAATGATAATCTGACTTTTTATTAATGCTGGAGCTCAGTGGTTTTTTCCTAAATTAGATCAAAATCTAAACTAATTCCAGCACTCAACTCATTTATTACCTCATTTATCATGGAAAATGAACTTAAAATCAACAAATCGCGTCATTTTGTTTGTGCTTGTGCATAACAGAGTTCATTGAAAACTTTCCAGAAAAATGGTGAAAAACATTGGTTTTAAGTGATGCCAACTCCCACCTGCAGGTGGCAGTACATTTTACTGCTACACTTATTTACTAGTAATAGAAAGTCACATTTATTATCACACCTAAGCGAATCAACCAATCAGCACCAAGGACAATGAATGGCATTTTGGGATTGGCTGCTTTGCAATGCCAGCCAATGCTATTTCAGTTTCCCAAGCTGCATTTTCTTTGGAATATTTTATATGTGCTCTATGGAAAAATCTGCAAACGGGCAAATTTCTCTCTTCAACCTGATATTCTAACAGCAGAAAACAATAACCAGAACTCAGTGTTGAGATCTCTCTTTACATCTATGTTTCCAAACTCTGCGTTTTCATTCTCACGCTTGTCAGTGGGATCCAAGTCTGGCCTTGTGTTTCTACCAGAGCTGTGTGCTTTTTGGGTCGGACTCCTGCTCCTCCTCCCAGCCCAACTTGGTTCTGCACGGCAGAAAACCTGGAGCTTTTGTTGTTGAAGTTAGGACGTCTTGCTGTAGAAGATTGGTTTGCTAATGAAGGCCGTCTGAAGAGGAAATAGTTCAAAGTAAAGGAGACAGAAGCAGAGAGAAATCAATACAGTAAAGTGGACCAATGTGTTTATAGACGTAGGTAGAAAGGAGAAGAGCAGTGAAGGATTATTTTTGACTGCTTTCTTGCCATGTAAGCCGTCCTCCTCTCTTCTGTTTTCCTACTTCCTCCCTTTTTGTCCCGTCTTAACTGCCTTAAGGCGAAGATTACCACCACCCAGACCTAAATCCCGTCCTAACGGCAGCATCTGTCAGTCGGATAATAAAGACGTTCTCGGAGAGTTTCACAGAATCCTGATGTTTCCTTGATATCAGCCTGCAGCTAGAGCCAGTAAATGTGTGTGTTGTGCTTGGTGAATAGCTGGATGAAGGGTGTGTGGGTGTTTCCCTGCGACAGACTGAACACACACTCACGTCGACATGCTGAGGCCAGATGGTGACAGACTAGTCTCACGGCACACCCAGAGCTGCTCTGATGCACCATGGCTGTGGTCAGACTTGTCACAATTAACAATTACATAATTAGAGTTGTTTGGAATAATCCTGTCCATATATACTTACTGAACTTCAGCGTTGTTGTTTTTTGACATTTATCATCTACTTCTGGTGAAATAAAGACATTTAATCCAGTTTAACTGGCATTAAATTGGCATTAAATCTGGTTTTTGATCAATAATATTTCTATTGGCTAATCGTAAGAATAACAAAGTGCACCAATCCCTCCTGAAGCAAAACATGATGGTACCACCTAATTCTGTTGCAATAAACAATCAATTAATTGCATGATTAATTTTTAAAAACTTGTTTTTTGTCAGGATGCGCTCTTGACTGTTGGATTAGGAATGACCCGTCCATCCATCCATCCCAACTCTGATTCAGTTTCTGTTGCCATCTTTTCTCTTTTTCTGGTTTAATCCAACATGGTTTCCCCTCTCCTGTTCTTCTCTTGCAGCAACGCGTGCCTGGCAAAGTGCTTTTTGACCTGGTCTGTGTCCACCTCAACCTGACTGAAGGCGACTATTTTGGGCTGGAGTACACGGATCACCGGAAAATGACGGTAGGATGAGTTTCGTTGGAAGGATTCAGTTGTAATCTTTATAAATTTGCATTGATGTGGATTTAAACCCCAGCTTTCAGCTGCAGTCTGGTTCCTGAAGTTTCTAGCAGCAGCTGTTTGTAATGATCTGCAGAATGGATGTGTCTGTAGTTTGCAGTTGAAACTCCATTAGAGCACAAACATGTAGTGAAAAGAAGAAGCTTTCTGGCTCCTATGAAAGCTGAACTGTTCTTTAAGGATCGAATAACATGAAGTCAAATAAATAATACAAATCTAAACCTCCACCTCCACTCTACAATGTTTTTACTACATTTTAAAAGCTATTACTATCATTTTTAGCTCTCAGATTCTATTTGAATATAATAAACTTCTTTAATGACCTCCATTTTCAGGAGTAATGATGTGTTCAGCTCCAACGTTTGTGCTTTTGCATTTAACTCTTTCAGCCTGAATGGTGCTAACTCCTCTATGCATTTTCAGATTAATGCAAATTATCACAATGTAATTTCCCTAATATGAAGCAAAGTTTAAATCAGATCAGGTCTGACTCTGAATTTACCTTTTGGCCTCATAAGTTGTGATTTAATATGTTGGACTTTGTGGCACCGACTCGATTTGTAGACACAGATTGATTAATTTTAACTCAATGGTTTCAGTTTATAATGCAGCTTAGTTTTTTAAAGGGCCAGAGTTTAGAAATGAGTGACATCTAGTGGTTAAGTTGGGGAATAGAGTTCTTTGTCCTTTCTTGTGTCCGCCCTCATTTTGTTCATTTTTCCTTCTTTTTGTCTTCATTCTGTTCTTCCATTTTTGTTTTCTTTTAGTTGTTCTCCCTCTCTCATTTCCTTTTCTCCTTCCTTGTGTTCATCCAGCTTTCTTTTCTGCTTTCTTCCTTCCTCCTTCATTCCATTTGTTCTCCTTTCATTTCTTTCTTCCTTCCTTCCCTGCTTCTTTTTTCTCCCTTCCTTCTTTTTTATCTCCTTTCTTTCCTTCCTTAACTCCGTCCTTTCTTAGTTCATTACTTTGATTCTTTCTTTCTTTCTTTTCCTTCTTTGTTTCTTTTTTCTTTCTTTCTCACTTCTTTCCTTCTTTCCTTCCTGCCATAAGTCCATTTGTTCTCCCATCCTTATTTTCTTCTTTCTTTCCTTCTTTTTTTCCTTCCTTATGGTCAAGTTGGACATCATCATGTCTAACAACAATATAAGTCTTCAGATTTTGAAAAATATGAATTTTCCAAACTCAAGTTGTTCATTAGATCAGATATTTCTCAACAATCCAATATGGCGGCTGCAGATCTGAACCTCAATGAAAACAGTAGAACCAGTTAGTGAAGGAGCTGCTGCAGTAATGAGTGAACACAATGTTCAGCGATGTTGTGTTGTGATGCTAACAGTTGTTAGCCTGCTCACGGTTAGCGTAGCAGCACTACGTGATGTAATGGAGTGTTTTCTGCTCTCAGGTGTGGCTGGACCTCCTGAAGCCGGCGCTGAAGCAGATCAGACGTAAGAATCTCTGTCGTTTTTCTCTCTGTCGATCTTTCTTCCCACGTCTCCACTTCCTCTCTAGCCCATAATTTCTCTCCTCCAGGACCTAAAAACACCATCCTTCGCTTTGTGGTGAAGTTCTTCCCTCCTGACCACACGCAGCTCATGGAGGAGCTGACTCGGTAGGTTTTTCACAGAAACCACACCTATACTCCTCTAACCATGTTTTCAGCCTTCCGTGTAGCTTTTTCTGGATGTTTCTAATGATACCTTGTCAAATATTCTGATATTTTTAGCTGACACTTTAAGGCTAACTGTGGGATCTGGGAACCAGGCTCCTTGTAAAACTTTTATTTTGCTTCATAGCAGCTAAAAAAGAAACTCCTGTTTTACTTTTAGTCTGATAATCCGGTCCAAGCCGGCCCAGATGTTTGTCCAAGCTCTCGACACCAACCTCTGACCTCCAGCATTTTCCCATGATGCAGCAGCTCCCAGAATATTTCTGTCACTTTGGGGATTTCTTTCTTAACCCAGAGAACAAACCAGTTGTTGTAGGTTTTAGTTTTTCTGCTCCTGGTTTTTTCTCTTTGCCTGTTTACTCACAGGGAACAGGAAGTGAGCTGGCAGCTGTTTGCTGTTTATGTACTCCCTTCCTTCTTTCATTCCTACTTTTCTTCCTTCCTAAAACTCTGATGTTTTAGTTTGAAATGTGACAAAATGTTTAACATAAACCCAGATTATCGCTGCTGAAATGGTCTAACATATTCAGCGATCATTTTTTGCGTTGTCATATTTACTAAACATGAACAAATGTGCAGATTTGGACTGAAATGTGAGTTTTATGAGCAGTTCTTGTTAAATCAACTCTGGTTTAAGGCTGTTTTGTTGCTGTATCATGACTTGTTCCTGATCTAATCTGACCATCTGATCATTTCCTGACGTAAGGATGTTTTTTGTCCTGCTGTTCTCCAGGTATCTGTTCGCCCTGCAGATCAAACGTGACCTGGCCTGCGGTCGTCTGATCTGCAACGACACCAGCGCCGCCCTCATGGTTTCCCACATCATTCAGTGTGAGTAAAACGCAGGTTTCACTTCCTTATCCAGCTGCCATTTTAACACAATATAGAAAATAAAGTAATTTTCATTTATATCATGCAGAGGCAATCAGCTGCTCTCTGTTAGAAATATCTCAATAATTTGCTAAAGTCTCTTTCTGCTCTGAGAATATTCAGGAAGATTTTTAGGATTCCTGCGTTTTTACTGGAAGTTCTTTATGCCAGAAAATGGCTCTGGTCTGATTCTAGCAATTTTGATCCAAAAAGGCTTCCGTCTCGGAATGCCTGACTATAAATCAAACACAATTCAAAGGATTTTTCCAGGAGTTTTGTAATCTTTGCAGATTTAGGAGAACAAATCAATCTGGAAAAGAAAATATTACCGACAAGAATGTCTTTACACGTCATTTCCTGTACAACTGATGCATCCAGTCAGCCCTCTGTCAAACCATTCATCCCTCCATATTGTCCATCCATCCACCTTTAATCTCTCCCCAGCCATCCAACCACACATTCATTAGTTCATCCATCCAACATCAATCCAACCATCTAATTATCTGTTCATTAGTTCCTCTATTCATCCGTCCAATCATCCATTCATTCATCCAACCAGTCGTCCAGCCATTCGTCTAAACCGCCATCTGTCCAACCTTCTGAATGAAAACAGACAGGATGTACTCCTATATTTGTACAAATTTACTTATTTTAGCAGTTTTCTTCATAATTTTCAAACTATTTGATTTTACTTGGGGTTTTTTCTGGCAGTTTTTTCTCCTTTCTAGTCCAAATAATCTCAGTTTTTCCTTCCCTCCGTCCCACCAGCCGAGATCGGGGACTTTGACGAGACGCAGAGCTGGCAGCACCTGCTGCACAACAAGTACCTTCCTGACCAGGACGCCATCAGAGACAAGATCGTCGACTGCCACCGCCAACATGTGTGAGTCCCTTCAGCTTCCACAGACCTTCACTGCTGGCTAACACGCAATCTTAACATTTGTAAACCAGGCGCACTTCCCCTCCCCCAGCACAGATAAAGACAGAAAAACAAACCACTGGCTTTTCCTCACTCCAATCCCTCAGCTCCTTCTTAGCCGACGCAGGAAGGAAGTGGCTAATTCAGGCGCTCATACAGGAAACAGGAAGCGATTTTCAGATTTTGCGAGGAAACAAAGCTCTTTTTGTGGCAGGTTTCTTTCCGGCCTGCAGCAGGCGCCTCCATCTGATCCTGTTGTTTTAGGACTTGTGCAGTGGGTTTGTGCTTGGATTTAAAGCTGCAGCTTTTGGACTTCATTTAAACTGAGTGAGGTTTTTCTTCCTCAGAGGGCAGACTCCAGCGGAGTCGGACTACCAGCTGCTGGAAATCGCTCGGCGGCTGGAGATGTACGGCGTCCGGCTGTACCCTGCCAAGGACAGAGAGGGGTCGAAGCTCAGCCTGACAGTGGCGCACACCGGGGTTTTGGTTTTCCAGGTAGGATCTTCCTCCAACTTCTGGTCCACACACACCAGAAGGCAACGGCTCAGTTTGTAAGGGAAGTTCTACAGAATCCTGCTAGACATCCAAATGTGGTTCAGGTTCACAGATGCAGAGACGCACCTGAAAGCTGTTGGACATGAAGGACTGCAGTCTAATAATCTGTCCTTCCTTGTGTCCCTCACTACTTATGTCATTCCTTTCTTCCTTGTCCTTAATTCCACTCTTATATCTTATATCCTCACTTGCATCCTACTTCCTATATTTAATCCTTTTTGTCTCCTACCTTCCTCCATGTATACTCCCTTGCATCCTTCTCCTCCTCCCTTCCTTGTGCCTTTCTTTCCACTCTTGTATCATTTCTCTGTTCTTATTTGCATCCTACTTCGTATCTTGTATCTTACCTCTTTATCTTTTATTCTGACTTTTTTGTGTTGTACTTTTCTTCCTTGTGTTCTCCATTGTATCCTTTTTTGATACTTCTCTCTCCTTCCTTTCTTGTGTCCTCCCTTATCTTTTTATCTCCTACCCTTTTCCTTTGTATCCTTCCTGTCTTGTGTCAAATCTTATATTATTCCTTCTTCCCTCCTGCAATCCTTCCTCTTTGTCTCCTTCATTTCTTCCTTGCACTCTTCTTTCCACCCTTGTGTCCTTCCTTGCATCTTGTCTTACATTAATAAATCCTGCTCATTGTACAACAGAATCCATAAATTCCTGAGAAAATTGTGTTTTAAATTTTAAACTAAACAAAAAGACCTTTAAGTTTGCAGGAACTTTAGGAACGTTAATTATATAATTATTAATTATTATAATATATATAATAGTTTGTTCTTTTTGCAGTAAAACTGGCTGCATTCAGTTGGTTTTCTGTTTCTCGTTCAGGGTTACACAAAAATCAACGCTTTCAACTGGTCCAAGATTCGCAAGCTGAGCTTCAAGCGTAAAAGGTTCCTCATCAAACTGAGAGCCGACCCCTCTGTAAGTCTAAGATCAAAGTTTTTATTGTTGAAATCTTGAAAAGATGAAACTTTTCAACTGTTTTCTCCAGTTAAAACCACTATATAGTTTTATGAAGATAGACGGTCACTTTCCTTCTACACGGGTAAAAATATGTTGAAGTAGTGCTACTCTTGAATACATTTTCTGGGTACTCTCCCCACCTCTTCATTTAAGGAAAATGTTCAGTTTGATTAGTTTTTGCAAAAAGAAACCTGAGAATAAGGGTGCGTTTGTTTTCCACTCCTCTGAGTCCATACTTTGCACAACTCTTGGTGTCGTCCAGCAGAACTCCCACCACGACACGCTGGAGTTCGCCATGGCCAGCAGGGACTGCTGCAAGGTGTTCTGGAAGATCTGCGTCGAATACCACGCCTTCTTCAGGCTCTTCGAGGAGCCCAAACCCAAACCCAAGCCCATCCTCTTCACCAGGGGTTCCTCATTCCGGTTCAGGTGAGCCAGGACCCAGAAACTGCTTTTTCTTCTGTCTTTTTTGCTTAAACTTACATTTATATTCACTTTTCTTCCAGCGGGAGAACGCAGAAGCAAATCATCGACCACCTGAAAGACTCTGAGCTGAAGAAAGTCCCGTTTGAGAGGTGAAGAAGTGTCCTGGTTCTGCTCCAGTTTCTCAAACAGACCTTTGTGTGGCTGTAATCAGATTTGCCTGGTGGGTTAGCTGATTAGTGGCGCATGCTTTGACCTGGTGTCGCCTCCCGTTTTCACAGGAAACACAGCAAGGTTCTGTCCAGCAGCAGCATGTCGCCGCACTCGTCTTCCTTCAGATCCCAAGTGCCAAAAGAGGTAAAACACCTTCCTGCCTTACCTACCGCCATAATTAATACATTAATCACATGATGAATTAAAATGAGCTCCACATTAACAAAATCAAAACAAATTGAGATAAAGTATGCTATGATTGATACCAAATTTGTTTGGCTTTGTAAGTGTGCGGGGAACCGGTTGACCTTTAATGACCTATAAATGTAAAACAATGGCGGCACAAACAAAAATATTGCATTTGACACCAATTTTGTTTAATTTCAAGAAGGTGGGAGGGCAAATTCACTCAGTCTGAAATCAGACGGTATTCTAGTTGATTTTCCAGACTGGGAAGTCGGAATTTCCCAGAATGTAGCATTGGCTAACACTTTTACTTTTTACAAAAGTCCTAACTGGCAGTATTGCCTGTTTGAGCCTGATGATTAATATATCTTTAAGATCAAGTTTGTCATCAGAGACTTCACAATAGATTTGATTTATCTCGTCTTCCATTTCCAGTGTTGAATTTGCGATATTTTATGCTATTAAGAATTAACTCAAAACAACAATATTATCGTTTATGTCACTTGTTTTTCTTGGTATATTTTGCAGAGTGCCACATCTATTCTGTTAGCAGACCGGCCCGACTCGGCCAAAGCCAACGGCACCGAGGAACCTCCGACCAACGGCTTCCCCGACAGCGCCCTCAACTCGGACCCGAGCCGACAGAACCACAACGGAGCGGGCCAGCACCTCCTGAACCCAGGTCCAACCTGCAGGGCAAACAAAGGCAGCAGCTCCTCTATTCCTTACATAGACTGCAGCGACATAGACAGCGAATGCGACGTGGGGAAGAGCGGCAGGGCCCCCAGGGGCCACAGCAGCGCAAACGACAGCAATGAGGATGAGGGCAGAGATGGGGGTCTGTTCGGGGTGGTGAACGGGTTCTACCACACCAACCACCAGGGGCTGATGCAGCAGGGGGTGATGGGAAACAGAAATGCAGAGGAGGTTCTGTCCAATGGCGGCTCCTTCCACAGCCGCCTGCCGCTCCACAGCACGCTGCTGGACGAGATCTTCCAGGGCCGAGACAAGCGCGGCGCCGGCGTCGCTCGCCCGCTGGGGACCGGGACTCGCAGCCAGTGCTCCAGCCCGGTCATCAGCAGCTTCCACCCGCGTACCAATTCGCTCAGCGCCGAAATGACAAACGGGCACGGTCAGCCGCGCGTCGGGTCGCGGTGGGACGACGGCGGCCATTATTTTAGCAAACGGCCCGGCGCCGTCCCCGTTGAGGCTCCCGACATCCCGCCGTCGTCCCACTACGGCAGCTACTCCCCAATCCTCTCAAGCCGCACGCCGCCACATTCGTCCAAACCATATAACCTCAACATCATGCGGAATCGTTCCGACACCGACCCGTTCATCCTCAGCCAGATTACTTCCACCCCGATACGCCGAGTGGAAACCCCGTGCTCCGCCCCGACGGCGCGGAAAGCCGGGATAGCTAACGGTAATCTTGCGGTTCCGGGTCAAGCGCGGTCGAACGCGGCGGCCCAGCGGCTGTTTGGCCAAAAACCAAACAACAACAACAACACGCTGAGTCAGCCGGTCCAAATGATCGACGGGTCCACCAGCAGCGGCACCGACACCAGCGACACAGAATCCGACACCGGCAGCAGCGCGTACAGCCAGCCGCTGCTCTACGGTAACCCCGCGGCGGTTAGCGCCACCGACGGGAAGCTAAAGTTTGGGAGTCTGCGGGCCGACGAGGAGCGGGAGCAGCGGTACCGGTTCGGTGAGGAAGACGTGGCTGGTCAGGTTTTTAGCTGCTGAGCAGGAAAATACAACCAGACTTTGATTTAATCTACAGTTTAACTTATTTACCTTTTAAATATCTGGATGAGAATCTGGGACGCCTCATTAAATTTTGTGTTCTCTGGAAAATAAAGAGATTTAAATAGTTATGTTTTACTCACTAAAGATATAAACTAAAATGTAAAAGTAATATTCTACATTTTGTGAGCTTATTGTGTTTAAAAAAACTATTTATTACTTTTTTTTTAGGTAATGGTAATACTTCTCTTGAAAAACATTCCTATTTGACATAAGTTTCTTCAAATGTGATTTTCTTTAATCACTAAATTGCAGAAAAAGATTTAATTTAATCATATTTTCAAATGTTCTTATTTATGAAAATGGTTAGACTAACATTTCAGGGTTTTTTTTTTTAATTAACTGAAATCTATCATGAAAAATAAATCAGACGAAAAATTTTTCTCCATAAGTGATACTAGTTTGTCTGTGTGAGATATTTTTTATCCATTTTATTTACTTATTCCTCACTAGAAATTATAAATTTGTAATTTGACTTTTTCAGGAGTTAAATTAAATTTGACGTCTAAGTATTTTTAGAAAACACACGTTTCCATGGGGTGTCCTCATTTTTTCACACAACTCTGAAGGTAGAGGAAAAACATTTTAGTAAACTTTTTACAACTCTTTATAAAAAAAGTTTGCATAACAGATTTTGATCAAGTTTAACCGTATTTTTGTAATTGTACAATGGACGATTTTTAACAGAAATCTGTCGTTTTCTACTTTCATATAGATTTTTTTTCTACGCCCATCTGTTTTATTGTTTCCGTCTGAACCAGCTTTTGATGCTGGTTTATCTTGTTGTGACGACAGTCTTGTAAATAGTTAAAATTTCCACGTGAATAACCTTTTTTAAGGGGAAATCCTTCCTGTACAATGTGCCATAACTTAAAAACTTTGTATTTAGAAGTAAATCTTAAAGCTCACATTTGGAGCTTCTAGTTAAGACTAGTTCTGCAAGACTTCCAGCTGTTTCTTTTAGCATTGATTATATTTATATTAGTGTAGCAGGATTGTTAGGTTTGTTGATATTTAGCTGATAAATTAGAGCGATTTCTTGACTTATTGAGGAGAAACTGATTGATTTAGAGGTGTTGATTTGACATGAATCTCTTTCTGTGTCCATGTTTGTGGCGTGAAATAAAACCTTAGAGTTTGACTTTGTATTGTGCAATAGCAGTTTTCCTTAGAGGTTTTTATTGGGGCATTAGAGGGAAAGTTGTGAGCAGCTCAGTTTATTTAAAGAAATGGTTGATCTTAATTATAGCCCTGTTTAATTGTATATGTTTTCCCAGAGGATGGGTTGTATTTTAGTGTTTAAAGTGGCAGAAGAAGTCCTTTTGAGCACTTTTTGTTAATTATTTCAGATTACTTTAACTCTAATATGGATGTTTGCTCAGGAGATCTGTTAAAGGTGTTTTTCCACCTGTTGCGCAGCATTTATTAGATTTTATTAGAGAAAAGTCAATAAAAAAACGAAAAAGCTGCAATAATGAGTTTGCTTAAGTGTGCACATCCATAAACTAATACAGTTTGACATCCTAAAAGTTGCATAAAACAATTAGTGTAAGGATTTGCACACTTATATTTTACTCTAACAGATTTTTTTCCTGTTAATCTGTGCTGGATGCTTGTTGCATTAAAGGAGGGAAGTAGTTTTCATGTTTTTTAACTTTACAGTAGCACTGGTGTGAAGACTTTAGAGAACTTATTTTATATGTATCCTCGACTGAGATCGATTAGCTTTGAATTGAAAACAGTCAGATTTAGTGATATATTTTTCTGTTTTTCCTTCACATCTCTTTGTTTTCCTCACTGTAACTCAAAAGCACCACCCATAGCTGCCTGCTTGTGCTTGGCTCGGCCCCTGGCATGAACTCCACACTCGGCAATTAAATCTGAATGTTTCCTTTCACTCAGTTCAGCTGCTCTTTCCTCACCTCTTAAACTGCAGTTTATAGGAGGCTCCTCATCTCCATCTGTCATTTGTTGCCCGTTCGGCTGCCTGTTCTCCACTTTTATTTTTGCTCTCACTGGAACAAGCAAATTCAGCTCAAGCCAGTATTTCACACCAATTTGAGGTTATTTTTTGCTTCATATTGTTCACGAATGTACTGCTTCAAATCTGATTGGGTTAAATGTGGAAGATGTTTGACTTTTTTTCCTGCTTTCTTCTGAAAAAAACAACTTTCTGCTTTGAAATGCACTGTTTTTTTTCTTTCTGTTTCTATGAATGCATGTTAACCAGGCTGGAAAAGTGTCACTTTACTGCTTTTTGCTCACTTTGTGTGTGTGTGTGTGTGTGTTGAGGGGTTCACAATGGTTCAAAATGTTTGAGATGCAGGTGATGCAGTCAAACATAAAACCAAGCACATGCTCTTTATGTTTTGTTTCTTAATTTTTGGAGTTGTGCCTTTCAATTGCTCTCCCCTCCTGAGTAAATCACCTGCACCTCGTTTATTTCAAACATTTAGGAATCCGTTGTGTTTTGGATTTGTGCGACTTAGCTCCAGTTTTTTTGTAAACAGAGTGGGAGGGTGAAGACAGACAGACCAGTGAAGTTCATAATAATGCAATTATGCAAGTGTACAGAAGATATATTTGAGAAACGAGGCGTTTATGTTGTCAGATGCAGAAGTCTGCGTGTTGTCAGAGCTTGAAAACATGTATAAACACAGGAACACTGGAGCCGAGTCCCACACTGTGCCGTCCTTACACTCTGCCTGTTTCATATTTGCATTTGCTACCACTCAATTCCACTGATGCTTCTTCTTTGTCATTTTAATGAAACTGAATGTACAGTGTACAGTAACTGTCATGGCACATTAGGGTTATTTTAGGTTGAAAGAAATCTTGGAGCTACGGGATGTGTTTTTCTGCTAGCTTTTTTCTTAATAAATTAGCTTTTGCCTCATCTAAATTTGATAAATCTAGAAAAAGTATCGCTTGTTTTTTAATACTAACCACTTCCACTGGCTCTCTGGATTTTTTTAACTACCTAAAAGGCCTTTTAAATGTCCTTACATTGTAACAGGCTTCTATGATTTTGTATTCATGCTGTAATTTGTATGTTTATGGACTTAATCCGAACCAAATTTGTTAGTTTTACCACTTTAATACTAAAATTATTCTTTATTCTTGTTATTATTACATAGTTGTCCTGATATTTGGTGAAAAAAGGGAATAGATTGATCTATTCAGCATTAGATATGGGATACCAGCTAATGCTAACAGCTAGTTAGCTTAGCTTAACTCATTTAGCTTAGCTTAAGAGAGATCATAAATATCAAAGTATCAGTTTACAAAGAATTAAAGTTAAATAAACAAACAGTACAATGTTTTTTTTAATGGAAGTGGGAGTATTTTGGTTATTTTTGCAACTTGTTTTAATTTTTTAACTTCACCTTAGACTAAAAATGGAGTTTTAGAATTAAATCTGCATGTTTTTCTGCTGTTAGCTGCCGACTTTTGAAAAGACTTCAGCTAGCCTTGCCGTGTTGCTGCTAATTAAAACATTAGCGACTGCTCCTGTTTGCATGTTAATTTTCTACTTTTAAAGCTGACTAAATCACCAAAAATAAAAAAAAACTGCCTAAATCTGAATAATAATAATAATTTTCTGATAAATATGTACAGTTTCACTCGTGTTCTATCACTTTTGCAACGCTGTTCCTTCACATCTATCGCCAAACTCTTGCTGGATGTTTTATTTGTTGCTTCTATGACTTTTCCTCCTTTCTTTCTTTCATTCGTCTCACTTTTTAATCTGTTTGTGGTGCACTAGTGTTAATAAAAAAAAACATTGTTTAACATAAAAAGGGACTCCAGAGTTCTGTTTGAACTGTGACCCCTCCCCCTGTGTTGCATTGTGGTAGATGTAGTCTTCCTGTTAGCATGTGTGTGTTTTGGAGTTTTTTTCTCATAGCACCGCTGCATAGATCTGCACTCACTGGTTGCGATGGTTTTACCCATGATGCAGTTTGATGTATAGCAGTGGAAACTTTGCAGAACTGGGCAAGTATACAGTTGAATTTAGAATCATGTAGTTTAGTAGTAGTAGCAATAGTATTAGTACTAGTATTTGTAGCTGGTTTCTACAGTTTAATGGGAGATGTTTGTGTAATGCTAGTATTTAATTGCGACATGCATATTTCAGATTCCCCACTAAGACTCAATTTGCGGTTCCAGAACCTCGCTATGCCCTGACCTACTTCCATTTCCTACACATTGCATGACTGAACATCAGTACGTTTCTCTTGGAAGTTGAGATTAATGCTAAAAATGGTTAATTTTCTCTCATGTTTTGGTTTTGTTTTAGTAGATGTAATTTATTCGGGGTTCCTACGCAGTCTGGAACTGGATTTTAGTATTTCCCAGTTTGGATAATTGTGGAAAAAGAAAATAAGTTTGCAGAAAAATATTTGGATTTCCAGACTTTGTTTTTTTTACTTTTTATTCTCCCTTGTTTCCTTCCTTCCTATCTTTGGTTTCTACCACTCATCTCTTCCCTTCTTTTATTCCATTATTTCTTCTTCTTGTGTCCTTTTCATTATTTTTTTGAATCCTTAGTTCCTTTCCTAAATTGTCTTTTTTTCCTCGTCTCCTTCCTCAGTTTCTTCCTTCGCTCCCTCCAACCTAAGTTTCCTACGTCCTTAACTTTTAAATTTTTTCTTTTCTTTTTTCCTCCCTTTCATTTATTTGTAATAACTTAATAGCAAATGTTAAAATTTTATATTTTTAAATTAATGTAAAAGACAGAAAACTCTGTAAAATTGAGTTTAAAATGTGTAGGAACCCACATTAAAGAAATGCTTTCAATTAGAAAATCGTTTTAAAAATTTATGCTTTTATCTAGTATCTAGAAAACCAAAAGCTTCACAACCCAGTTCATCAAATTCAAAATAAAACTGAACTTTAATTTAATTTTCACACAATCTGATTAACCGTTTGCCTTGTTGTCCTCTCTTTCTCCTCCCCATTTGTGTTTTCCATTCCCAACGTTCAGACGGCTCCGATTCCAAGGAATCTCCGCAGGAAAGTCCCCAACTGGTTCCGAACGGCGGCGGCCCCGGCGAGGATCAGGAGAGGGGCGTCGCCAGCATGGCGGATGTGTGTCAGATTCCAGGGGGTCATCCGCTGTCGCCGCTCACCAGCCCGCTGCTCATCGAGGCCGGATACGTCCGCCATGATGACGAAGAGGAGGCGAGGAGGAAGGTGTGCTTAGAAGTGGAAAAACAAAGAATTTGATTGGATGAATCAAAAAAAGAAGAAAATTAGCAAAATACCTGCAAATATACTACGTTTTATAATTTGGCTACAATAGGACAACAAAAAGCAGAGAATAAGGTTGAAATAAATAAACACACACCCCACAGCATGATACTGCCACCACCATGCTGAATGTTTTTATTTTAAATTTAAAGGTTTTCATAGTCATGGGAAGAAGACACAAATAATTTCAGTTTTTTATTTGTAGAACATTTTAAAAAAGATTCAGTTTTCTTCCTACTGTAAAGATCTATGTAGATTTGGTGATGATCTGTGTGCCTGTATATCTGTGTAGATGTAGATGTGCTAGATGTGCTGTGTGTGCTTGTGTCCAGAAGTTTCCCACAGACAAAGCGTACTTCATGGCCAAAGAGCTGCTGACCACGGAGCGGACGTTCCTCAAGGACCTGCAGGTGATCACTGAGGTGAGAACTGCTTCCTGCTTTCAGCCAACATGTCGTCGCTTTATGGATGAATTCCTCAGAAACAGTTCGGCCAAATATTTCTGACAGTCTGATAAATCTGGAATCTGATTGGAGGATTTTCCACATCTGTTAAAGTGGAAAAGAAAGAGAAGTGGAATGTTGTTAGATATAACTAAATGTTCTCTCTCCATCATTTCTTTCCTTCTTTCCTTTCTTCTAACATTTTTCTCCCCTTGTCATCATGTTCTCTTCCTCCTGTCCTTCCTTCCATCTGCCATATTTTCTTTCTTCTTTGTATTTCTTCTTGTGTTCTTTCTGTTTCCTGCATTTCTTTTGCTGCCTCTTTTTTCTGTTTACTGTTTTACTTTCTCTTTTTGTTGTTTGCTTTCTTTGTTTCTTTTGTTCTTTTTTATTTTATTTCTTTCCATTTTTCTCTTTTTTTCTTTTCTTCTTTTTTCTTTTTTCTGACCTTTAACCTTTAACCCGTCTTTGCAGCAGCAGTTTGGTTTCTCTGCAGGTTTTAAACTTTATTTTCAGATTGTTCTCTCTCTCTTTTCCTTCTTTCTGTTTCTCCTTATAAAATAAAACGTCTGCATCATAAATCTCCCAGTAGAGGGCAGCGCAGCGTGGGTTGGATGGTTTAACTCTTCTGTGTTTTAAATAAAATAACTTCAGGTTCAGACACCTGCTCTGAAGTCCATCATGACCTCTGACCTTTCCTGTGGAGAAAATCTCTCTCTGCTGACATTTTTTCTTCTATTTTTCCAGTTTGACTTCAGTTTTCTGTTGGAAGTGGAAGGAAGGCGAACTGGACGACCTCTTGACCTCTCTCTGTCGTCCTGCTCCCTCCCTCCCTTTCCTCCTTCCTTCCTTCCTTCTTTCTTTCCTAGCTTTGCTATTTTTGTTCCTTAGCTCTTTCCTCATCTCCTTCCTCCTTGTGTTTCTTGTGTCCTCCTTCCTTCGTTAGTGTTTTTAAATACAAATCAAATACTGAGAATTCTGGGAATCTGGAAAAGTCTGGAATATTTTCAGTTAATGTGTCAAAAGTCTCCTCTTCATATTTTACCATTTCATGCTAATTTAGCCAGTTTCCTCTCTCTGCTGTGTGCCTTCTTCTGTTCCCAGTTCTTCCAGAAAGCTGCAGGGAAAGATGAAGCCTTTCCAGACGCCATTAAGAACCTGATCTCTTCCCACTACGATCCCGTTTACAGGTTTCACCAGGGATTCCTCAAAGAGACGGAGCAGCGGCTGGCTCAGTGGTGAGCTCTCTTCTTCTACTGTTCTCTTCCTACAGAGGGATATAAACTTTATTTTGGTTTAGAGCCTTTAGGAAGTCCTCATTTCCTTAAATTCCTGCTTTCTTGTGTCTGGAAGTCTGTAAGGTGAAGTTTTCCACCTCTGTGTGTGAAATTTATCTCATCCTGCCCTCTAGCGGAGATTACATGCAACTGCACATGAATCAATAGTAAATGCTCTTTCTCCTGCAGGGAGGGTCGGTCCAATGCTCACATCAAAGGAGATTATCAACGAATTGGAGACGTTTTACTGAAGAACGTTCAGGGATTGAGGGTGAGAGTTCGTCTGGATTTCCTCCCAGGTTGTGGCGATTGCAGATCTAATCGCTTCCTTTTGTTCCTGCAGCAGCTGACGGTTCATCTGCAGAAGCATCCGGAGTGCCTGGTGGAGCTGGAGCGAGCTTGTAGGTACGGCAGCGGAATAAAATTAAGGCCTTAAATTAACTTACCAAAAATAAATAATCTCAGGACTAATCTCATTAGATTTAATCTCATATATTCCACATCTTATTTTTTTGTGAGACTTTTCTGTCAGTCAAAAGTTTGAGTCGCCTGCACACATCTTCATTCGTTGAGGCAAACTAGCTGCTAGCTAGCTAGCCAGCGTTTTTACATCATTATTTTTAATATTTATTGGATTTTGTTTAACAACAAAACAAAATATACAAACATAACTGCAATGATCATTTCCAGATGATGTATCTTAAATATTCCTCCCTAACTAACTTAGAAGTATAAGAAATTCTCAGTTGGAAGAGTTTTTGTGAAACATTTATGAATGTAAAATTTGGCAGGCAGTATGTTAATATTTATCAAATTTTCTATTTCTGATTTAATTTCCATATTTGATCCCTTGAACAGGATTTGATTTTTCAGTTTCTGTTTGCAGGCATTGAATGTAACATTGATTTTAGACTCACTTTTCATGTGTGTCTTGTAAAATAAACATGTTTCCACCGCTGAGGAGCGGCCATATTGAAACACAAATCCACTTTACAAATCCTAACTAGGGTAGTTGGAGTTCCTAGTGGAAAATCTGCGTTCCAGTTGATTCTCTTCAAATGGGAAGATGGAATTTCCCAGTTCAGAGTTCAACTGGAACGCAGCATAAGAGTAGCTCTGAAGCTATGAGGTTTTGTGGACTTTAAACTTACTGGTCTGGCACCAGTCTGACCTTTTTAAATGGTTTGTGCAAATTTCACATTTAGCATGTTTTTGTTCTTCCATTTTGGTTTGTATTGCTTCTAATAAGTTGGTGATAAGTTAGTATCTTTTTGTGTCTGGAACCCTCCTGATTTTTGAGTCTGCTGTTACCTAGCAACCCCAGCAGAGCCCAGTGTCGTTGCCTAGCGACCCCAGAGTAGCTCAGGGCTTACCAAGCGTTAAGTCTCAGTCTGTGTCCAGGTCGAGTCGTAAGGTGGAGGCCGTGTGCAGGGACTTTGAGCAGCAGAGGGTTTGCTACCTGCCGCTCTACATCTTCCTGCTGCGGCCGCTGCACCGCCTGCTGCACTACAAGCTGATCCTGGAGAGGCTCTGCAAGCACTACCCGCCCACCCACAACGACTTCAGGGACAGCAGAGGTGAGTGGCCTCGCCTCGTTTCGTCTCCTCCGCCCGCCTTTTCCCCGCCGTCGCCCCTCTAAAACCCGGCTGCCCCCGTTCCTCCAGCCGCCCTGGCAGAGATCTCAGAGACGGCGCTGCAGCTTCAGGGCATCATGATGAAGATGGAGAACTTCCAGAAGCTGCTGGAGCTGAGGAAGGATCTGACCGGCGTGGAGAACCTCGTCACGCCTGGCAGGGTGCGTCTTCCTCCGCGCTGTCGCCTCCTCAGGTCTGCCGGACTCCAGCTGATGGGTCGTGTTTGTGTTTGTGGCCTGCAGGAGTTCATCAGGCTGGGCTGCCTCAGCAAGCTGTCAGGGAAAGGTCTGCAGCAGAGGATGTTCTTCCTGGTACCAATCACAGCTTCACTCCGTTTACTCTGCTGCTCCAGAAAACTAAACACAGGGATATTTATGCACCTCAGTCCCAAAACCGAATCGCTCTTCTTCCCCTCTTTTTTCCTTCCTTTCCTTCTCCCTCCAGTTTCTTCATTCCTCCCTCATTAAATTTTTCTTTTCTACTTTTCAACATCTGTTTGTGGTGTTTCCTTTGTTTTTTTCCTCCTTCTCTTTTTCTTCCTTTTGTTTTACCTCATATCCATCTTTGTCCTTCTCATCTATCCTTGCCTCCTTCTGTAGTTCCTCATTCCTACCTTGTTTCCTCCCTCCTTTTCCATTCTTATGTCCTTTTTCCTTTCCTTCTCTCCATCTTTCTTTCTCTTTTTTCCTTCTTTCCTTGTTTTCTCTTTCATTCCTTTCATCCTTCTTGTGTCTTTAATTCCAATCTCATTTTATTCTTTCTGTCATTCTTTTTGTCTCCTTCCTCTCTTCCTTGTTTTCTTCCTTTCCTTCTGCCTGCTCTCTGTAGATGCCTCTTTCATACATTCAAAGTTCAGTTTTGCATAAAATTTGTTTGAAATGTAATTAAATGTCAGATAAATCTTGTATCTTACACGACGGCGTGTAGGAATGGTGTGCTTCTGATTTTATAACCGCTTCCCGTTTCCTCCAGTTCAGTGATTGTTTGATGTACACCAGTCGAGGAACGACTTCGTCCAACCAGTTTAAGATCCACGGCCAGCTGTCGCTGTACGGCATGACGGTGTGTGATCAAAAATAAGATCAAAATAGCAATTATTGATCAGATTCAAATATATTCTGTGTATCTTTTAAATGCGTTTCTGCTTCTGTTTTTCAGATCAGAGAAAGTGAGGAGGAGTGGGGGGTCCCTCATTCGTTTACGCTCTTTGGACAGCGGCAGTCTGTGGTGGTGGCAGCCAGGTGAGGAAAACGACACAACTCAGCTGTTTTTATTCCTCTAGAGGCTTAAAAATAAACACTTTCTTTTTTTATATATCATATCTTGTTTTATCTTCTGAAAAAGAAAAACAAATTATGGAAAATATTTTTATAAAGTGGCTTTTATTTCAGTCATTCAGTCGTTGAAATGATCCTTTCAGATCTGATGCTTATGAGTTGAAATTTGAAATTATAACTTAACAAGATGCTCAACATTCATCATTTTATTTTTCATGTTGACGTTTTCTTAAAATTCCGACTTCATTCTGGTCATCTTGGCGCTTTATTCTCGCATTATCTCTCGTTTTACTCAAACTGTGACTTTATTCTTGGAGTAAAAAATAAAAAAAAATCACAGACTGAATTCAAAGTCCACTTAAACAGAAGCTGCAAAAAATAAGCTGTCAAACACACTGTAAAAACCCAAATCTTACCAAGTACTTTTGGTTGAGTATCTAGTGAAAATATCTTAATCAGTCTAAATAAGACAAAACAAACTAAAGGAGCTTTTATAACTTAATAATTTCTTAAAATTGGGAAAGAACTAGTTTCTCCATTGGCAGATTCTTTCACTAATAAAAAGACATTTTTACCTTTTTATAAGTTAAATAATCTGCCAATGGAACTAGTACTATTAAAAATCAATATTAAGTAATTAATTACTTAAATCGAGCTCCTAATTTTATTGAAAATGTAGTTGTAAGTTAGTATTGTCTTATTTCAAGTGTATTAAGATATTTGCACTAGAAACTCGACCAAAAGTACTTGGTAAGATATTTGTTTTTGCAGTGCAAAATGGCGGCCAATCTGAACTGTGAAAATCCAAGGAGTTCATTGATGAAAAAAATAAAGAAGCCATATTTGTTTGTTCCTGCAGTTGTGCTGCAGAGATGGAGCGCTGGGTGGAGGACATCAGGATGGCCATCGACCTGGCAGAACAGAGCAGCAGCCCAAACGTGGAGCTGCTGTCCACCAGTCCACCCGACACCAGTAAGATGCTCCCAGTAGACCAGCAGTCAAACTGGTCCCAACACCCGTCCAGACGGCGTGTCTTTGTCCTTCAGAGCCTTTGGAGGACGCTGGAGCTGAGCTGGAGTCGGAAGAGGAGCTCTGTGGCTCGCGCTCGTCCCTCGAGCGTCAGAGTCACCGTGGCAACACCACCGTTCACGTCTGCTGGCATCGCAACACCAGCGTGTCCATGGTGGACTTCAGCGTCGCCGTGGAGGTGCTGCTCTGCTCTCCGCACTCATCTGTGCTTCATTCTGTGTGGTTTCCTGCTCAGCTTGTCTTCTCTTTATCCACCTGTCCTCTTCCACTCCATCTGTGCCTTCATTTGTTATCTGCTCACGCTGGCATCGGTAGGGCTGGTCAGTGAGTTCATGAGGCCCCGCAGTCTCACCTTGTGGTTTGCAGCCATTCTGTTACTGACATCTGGTGGCGCAGAGAGGTACTGCAGCAGCCGGGAAAGCACTTCTCTGTTTAGAAAGTTGTTCTACAAGTCAAATTGGTGAGAGTTTTGTGAAAGTAAAGAGTAGATGGTAGTAGAGGCGAGCAGATTTCCCTTTTTACTCAATTTGTCCAATTTTCTAATCAAAATTGTAAGCAGGGGTGTTTTAATGAGCTTTGGGCTTCCTGTGCTTGTGTTTGCAGAACCAGCTCTCAGGTAACCTGCTGAGGAAGTTCAAGAACAGCAACGGCTGGCAGAAACTCTGGGTGGTCTTCACTAACTTCAGCCTCTTTTTCTACAAGTCGCACCAGGTAAGACGTGCAAACGCGTAACGAAGAGTCCCTCTGGCATTTCTTTAACAGTTTCTGGCCTTCCTGCAGGATGAGTACCCTCTGGCCAGCCTCCCTCTCCTGGGCTACTCCGTCACCGTCCCGGCCGAGTCCGAGAACATCCACAAAGATTACGTCTTCAAGCTTCACTTTAAATCCCACGTGTACTACTTCAGATCAGAGAGCGAGTACACCTTTGAACGGTGGGTGTTCGCTCAACAAAGAGCAGCGATTTAATCTAGTTTTACTCAGGGTGAGTGTTTTATTTAAACCACAGAAGACAATTAAGAAGTTATAACATCCAGGGTTCCTACAAAAGGTGGAAATGTTGGGAGGAGATCTGAAATGTTTTCCAAATTTGGAAAAATTCCAGGATCCTTCTTAAGTTCATAAGTAAAACCAACATGAATACCAGAATTAATTTTATTTGGGACAATAATTGACCAAGAAATTTGAATTTGGAATTTAAAATAAAAAATCAGCGAGAGCCTTTGAGAAAGTGGAAAATATGAACTGATTTCTTTCACAAACTAAACTTCTGTTGGTTTCCAGGTGGATGGAGGTGATCCGCAGCGCCACCTGCTCCGCCAGCCGCCCCCTGCTGAGCTCCAGGAAGGATCTTTACTGATGACTCTGTCATCTCCACCTCAGCCTTATACAAAACCACAGACTTCTCTTCCAGCCTTTTAAAAATCACACTTTTTTACACACCAACACACTCAGAGGTCCTCAAAGTTCCTTTCACGCCATTTATTTTCAATGTTCTTACTTTTTCTGTGCCAAACTGGAAAATATTGGTAGTATTGTCCTTATTTTCACTTTTTTAACTCGACATATTTAGAGCTCCATAAAGCAGATTTGTGGATTAATCATGATGCCAGATTAGGACACAGAAACCATGTTTTTCTTTTTGTAATTCCTCTTTGTACAGTATTTTGATAACACTGTGAAAATAGTTTTTTTCTTCTTCGTTTTGTCTTCACTGAAAAGAAACACTTCAGACCTGCTTCCAAAGCCGACAGAGATTTTCTATCTTTATCGCTTTCTTCCCAGTATTTTTCCAGCTTTCTGGAATAGTTTTGAAAAGTTTGTGTTCATATGAAAAATAAACAAAGCAAATTACAGATTATTTCGTATTTTACTTGTAGAGATTGCAGGTTTTAATCCTTCATGACGGTGTTCCCCAGGGCATTGTGTTGGGGATCCTGCAGAATCATTTTTTCCATCGGCTTGGGAGCCAAAATATCCAGTTGAAAATACTCAAAGATCACAAAACTTTTTAGTATTTTTCTTTTCAATTAGAATTACAAAAACTGTTGTATTTTTTTTAAATTTTACCTCCTGAATAAACAACAACCTAAACACAATATTTTAATGAAATAAGCAAATGAGATTTCAGTAGATTTGAAACAAAAAAGCAGCAAAACATCCTAAAATATTCCAGTTGATTCCTTTGTTTTTTTTAGCAACATTAACAGGATTTTTCTCACTTTTACTTTATTTTGCCACCTTTATCAAGTCAGCATTTCATTAGAAGCCACTGGATGTTTTTAGTCCCTTTTACTAATAAATTAAATGGAATTAAAAACCAGAACCTGGGTGAAAACTTTGTGTTGCACCTCATTTTAAGAGTTGACTCCTGTTTCAGTCTTGTCATGTCTCTTCACACTGGTTTGTGCTTCTTTGTCTGTGGATTATCTCTGTAATCCAGACAAGAAAACCTGTTGCTCTACTTTTATTTGTGCAAAAAAAAAAGAAGCTTTTATTGTGTATGAGAAGAGACGAACACTTACTGAAGAATTCAAAAGCACCACAAGCAGCGACTTGTTCAGCAGAGGAAGCAACATTAATCTTTTATATTCCTGTAACATAAAATACCTCATATAATGAGGTTGTAGATCCACAAAACACACTGGACCAGAGAAACTACCCAAAAAGATCCAGTGTTTCAGGACACAGCGGCCCAGTCAAATCACGCTGAACACCAGAATAAGCAATAAAAAACTCAAATAGTTAAAGTACAGAGGAAGCTTTTTTAATATCTGCTGTACAATCCCCCTCTACTGTGCTGCTTTACATTTAATTAAAGAATACAAAATAAGACTCATCTTTTATTATAGCTTAACATTTTCATTTTTAAATATTGCTAACAGCTGATTGTCTCCCAGAAAGTTGTTCATTAAAAGACAAAGTATAAAAAGCAGACATGAATTTTCGGATAAAAGCGTAAAACTTTGAGTGTATTTTAATAAGTGAATTTTCTAATCTGGTTTTAAATCATTAAGAACAGAAAACTTGATCAGTTATTGATTCGTTACTCATTTGCTAGAACTCTTGATCCTTTCTATGGATTTAAAAGCAGCCTACTCATCCGCATCACTATTTCCGGTCTTCCCTCAGCGTGAATTTTAGCCCGTGGTCTCCGTTGGAGTCGTAGTTGTCGTAGGTGGGCAGTGATGGCCAGTCCGGCTGGTAGGTGGTGGTGCTGTACACAAACGCCTCCATGATGCTTCCAGGTGACAGCTTCTCCTCCTTGTCCGCCATCTTGATTTCCAGCTCCACTACAGTCCGCTGGTACATGGTGGGAACCTTCTCGAACCAGTCCAGGTATTGCAGCATCTTTTCGTCCACTTTGTAGATTTCCCCATTAACTCTCTTACCTTGTCCAGGAAGGTTAAGGAGGAAAGGGATGTTATACTTGGTAGCGATCACCAGTGGATGCTTCTGGACGGTGACGGCGGTACAGAGGAACTCGGCCTTTCCATTACTGCTGTCTGTCATGTAGGGGTAATTGGGTTGGCCCCTCTTTAGGGAGCCGTAAACAAAAACACGATGCATGAAGACTGAAGGCACCTGGGAAATAAAGAAGGATTATTGATATAGTTCTGGTTTGTTCACCTGCATTGAATCAATATTATTTACATATCTCGAAAAAAGTACAACTTAAAGCTGCAGTATGTAAATTTTATAAACTATAGTTTTTACATATTTGTAAAAATTGTCGCCATGTTCTGAAAGTTTGAGACGGAAATTGCACGAAAAGATTGATCTGAAGAAATTAACCCAACCAGAAACAACCAATCAGAGCCAGGAGGAGGGGCTTACTGCTGTCAATCGATGTACTAAATGTGCTAATGGTGGAGGAAAAAATTTAGATTAACAAGAAAACAGCTCATCTGCGAACAAACTGCAGCTTTCAAAAACACAAAATTCATCCATGCACTTTGAATTTAGGGACTTGAAATTCAGCCAAATTCTTTAAACATTTATTTGATTCTACATTATGTATTTAGGTAATTTTGTCCCTTGTGGCCCTCCATACAAAAACACAACATAAACATCTACATTTAAAATATATGAACAAGGACGTAAACTCTGATATATTTGGAAGCATTAAAAAAAACAAAATTCAAAGGCTGAACTGAACGCAGGTTAGACTGAGTTGGTAAAGGAATAACACTTTAGGAGCCAACTAACACGGAACCGAGGTCGGCACTGGATGATCCAACATTTCCTCCATGCAGTTACAACCGAGCATTTCTAATTTTGCTGTTATTACAGCGGATCTTTAATTATGCATTTATTAACGTCTCAAATCGTAAAATAAGAGCAGCAGCGACAGAAGATAAGGGAGAAACCAGCGATCTGCAGCTGTCTGACCGGTTTAATGAGCCATAAAGCTGACGTCAGGGTTCAAATCCCATTTTATCAGCTTTTATTGACTAATAAATAGTCTGGACTATTTATTGACTATCCCGGGATGACTATCCCGGCCTCCGTAGTTTTTGCTGAGCCCCCAACAACTGAAAATCCCAGTAAACGTGAAACAGACGCAGTGGTCTTCTTACCTTCCAGGACTCAAGTCAAGAGTAACCCCAGGATATTGGTTCACGCATGCGCACACGTGACGCCCGTCACACGTCTTTCTCAGTAGAAGAAAATGGATTCTGGGTAATCTCACAGCAAAATCACACCCAGAAACATAATCACTCTGGTTTATTATTTGCTTTAAAGTTAATTTAACTTGATTTAACGCAGTTCGACTTGACCTCAGCTGAGAGTGAAGGCGTTGTACTGACACCTGCTGGAATAAGAAGGTACTGCAGGAGCGAAGAAAGAACCTGTTTAGAAATTTGACCAAAAACATATTTTAATAAGACTTTTGCCACCGATCCACTCATGGGAATAGTAGTAAAATTATTTTTCTATTTTTATAGATACAGTTTGTATAGATCAGTACACTGATTCTTGCATCTGTCGAAAATGGTTTAATAAAAGAAGATTTAAAAAAGATACTGAACTGCAGCACTAATGCAGCCTGTTGATCATTTAATATTAAACAATTTTGTTGATTTGCACTTAGCAGGTATGCTTTCTAAATATTGACAGATTACAGCTGGTTTCTTGACTTTCTGCACTTTACTGAGAAAAATATTGCCTATTTTGTGTTAGTAATTTTCAGGGGAATCGAGTTATGAGCATCACTCGACTGAAGCCCACTTTCTGTCTTCCCTCAGCATGAATTTTAGCCCGTGGTCTCCGTTGGAGTCGTAGTTGTCGTAGGTGGGCAGTGATGGCCAGTCCGGCTGGTAGGTGGTGGTGCTGTACACAAACGCCTCCATGATGCTTCCAGGCGACAGCTTCTCCTTCTTGTCCGCCATCTTGATTTCCAGCTCCACTACAGTCCGCTGGTACATGGTGGGGATATTTTCAAAACTGTCCAAGAATTCAAGCATCTTTCCGTCCACTTGGTAGATTTCTCCATGGACTCTGTTGCCTTGGCCTGGGAGGTTAAGGAGGAAGGGGATGTTGTAATTGGTAGTGATCACCAGTGGATACTTCTGGACGGTGACGGCGGTACCGAGGAACTCGGCCTTTCCATTACTGCTGTCTGTCATGTAGGGGTAATTGGGTTGGCCCCTCTTTAGGGAGCCATAAACAAAGACGCGATGCATGAAGACTGAAAGCACCTGGGAAATGAAAAAAATGAGGGAAATTGGTTTGCTTCTGTTTTTCTTTAAGCAACTCAACTGAACAAATCTGTTTTAAAAGGCCAAATTTATAACAAATAGTTGAAAATCTAGAGAAAACACTAAAAAAGACAGAAGTTTTCCACTCAAACACAAATGTATTTAGGGAAAATTAAAAACAATATCAAATGGTAAAAAGGCTTTAATCAGTGGATTGCTCTTAACGAAAAGCAGTGATGAATTATTAACAGTACAACTTTAAGAGCGTCCTGCAGAAACACTGATAAATCTTGTTCTTAGTGTTACATAACCAACGGTGTGAAAAGCCTTCAATAAAAACTGCTGTACAGAGCGGTTTGCTGTCGAAAGTGTCAATAAAAATATTTATTAGTCCTTATTTAAGCTCTATAAAGACTGAAACCTTGATAAGGTGTTTTTTTATGATTTAGATATTCCTTTAGCGGCTCATTAGACTTAATAATTAACATGGCTGCACCACCTCTCCATTAGTCCATACAACCTAAAGAAAACTTGGTCACAGCAGACAAATAAATAATTTTTTCTTTTGATTTGGTGCTTGTGCGCCCCCTTTTTGATTCTGCCCTGAGCATCTGCCTATGTGGTCAAACTTCCACAAATAGATTCTACAAAATAATTTATGTAATATTTTAAACAACAATTTTTTAAAAAGTTTTCAACAAAATCTGCCATTACTAGACTAATTGTGTCCATCTTGTAGCTTTAAAAATCAAACATCATCTAAAAATGATCCTCATATGAACATGAGAGCTGCTCTAGGTGAACATTTCTATTGTTGGTGTGGTTTTGCAGCGTGCAGATCTTTAACTATACATTATGCAACGTCTCAAATAGAAACATCGGAGCAGAAGCGGCTTTCTGGCCGGAGTAATAAACCACAAACTGCTCTATAATGACGTCATCACGGCCTACGTAGTGTACTAAATTCAATCATTTTTATTAGAGGAATATACCTGCAGACGTAAAACTGGTTCAGTGGTCTTACCTTGCAGAACGGGAAGAACCGGTTTGAGTTTGGGTCATGTGGAGCAACCCCAGGTTATGTCCTTCACGCATGCGCACAAGCGACTCCGATATAGAAAACTGTAACTTCAGCTCTGACGTAATTTTACACATTAAAGAACATCGTTTCCCCGACGGTTACATGAGATAATATAAATTATACTATACATTATATTATAAAAATTCATAATAAGTATAACGACTGTTTGAAAATGATTTAATTCAGATTTATCATAATAATCGATAGTAGAGCTGGTAGGGTTTTGTTTTGTTTTCTCTTTGTTTGCTAAATCTCATGTTGTTTATGCATTTATTTTTTTTGGCTAACCACTAGTGAATAGATTTATCTTGAATTTAAAGTTTTATTTTTACAATCAATGGTTTAAGCGACTAAAATAAATCTTGATCTTAATCTTGAAAAATATGCAGATATATCCTCATATTTCTATTTTCATCTGCTCAAAAATGCATCCACACTCATTTTAATCAGGTTCAAAACCGAGGACTAACTTTGAAAATCAGTTTTACTAAATATTATTTGGACATTTGTGATTTCAGTTCATATAACACAGAAATTTTTTTTAATTTTACCAAACAATCAAAACAGAAAAAAAAAATCTGTAAATATTCTTTGCTTCTGATAAATTAGAAATCTTCATTATTGATTTCTGATGTAGAAAACAGTCACAATATGATGGGAAAAAATCATTTGCTACAGTGAAAAGACAAATAACATAATTTCTTTAATAGGCCACACATTTCCCCAACACATATGAATACCAGACGTTCCCAGATGGAGGCTTGTAAATAAAAACACGGAAACAAAGCAGTTAGCCTTCTGCAATTTACACAGCTGGCTCCATTAAAATCCACTTAGCAGCACTGAGATATGGCAGCTTTAATACGCTTACAGCAGAATTATGGCAGAGGTTTTAAATCAGGAGTTCTTCCAGATCTGGAGTCAAATTTATTCATTATTGTCCTTTCTCTAACTCCTGAAGGACAAATAAAGGTCACGCCTGGTGCAGAAGATGGATGAAACCCCCAAACAACAGCTTTTTCATTTTAAATGTGCTCCTCTCAGAGTTCATTGTTGAAATGAGCTGATCCAAGAGACTAAAGTGCATTTGCGTGTTTTATTTTCCAATTCAAGATGGCTGATAGTAAATCTGCCAGGAACGCGGCCTGCTGACTCAGCGTGCAAATCCACTGAGATCTAATAAACTTTCAGCTTCTGCATTATGAGAGATCTTCACCAGCTCTGGTGATGCAATAAAGAGAAATTGATCATTTTTTAAAGCTAAGCTGCATCTTTATCTCTTTTAGCCACTAAGAGTTCACTTTGGCAAAGTGGATAATATGAAAATTTAATATTTGGAGCTGATAGAGCATATAAGCAGAAAAGTAAAGCGTTCAAACTGCCACTTCTGATTTCACATCACTTTAAAACTTAATTTCCCTGATATTTTTTCCAGCTTTCCACCTTCTTTTCCTCTGTATCTTGCAGCTAAAAGTGCTAACTTCCCCATCCTACTCTTTCTAAACTGCCTCGCTATTCCTCCATTGATAGTAAAACGGCAAAATAGTATCAAGGAAATTACAGGAAACAGTTTTTAAAAACATTATTTAATGTTTATTTATTTATTTTTCCTCCTTAACAAACCAAATTATTATTTGAGAGTATTTTTTTTTTATCTTTGAAATTATTATAATTTGTTTTACCTGAGCAAATCTTATCCTAAGCAAAAGATTAGAAATGGACAGCTAACTACTACTAGAAAATCCGACATAAAACACAAAAATAAAACATAATAAAACATAACATGAAATAAAAGTGATACATTAATTAAATAAAATACATAAAAAACTATAATAAGCTATAATTTCCTAATTTTTTAATTGTAAATTAAAATCAAAATGTAATTTGAATGCAATATTTAATATTTAAAAAATATTACAAGGAAAATTGTAGGCAACTGAAGTAATAAAGGAATCATTTGGCATCAGCGTCCGTCGCACGCTCTCGGAAGATGACGTCATCACGTCCGCAGCCTAGCAGCAGAATCGACGGCGTAAACAAAGAGCCGCTACGAGCTAAGTGGACGATGTTTCTTCGGTGAAATAGTGGCTGTTTCTATACACTTTTCCAGCAACTTATCGACGGAGCTCGGCTTCTCGTCGCAGGATTTTAAGACTCCCTCGTCCGTTGAGTTCCAGAAAAATTAGCCTACCGTTACTGCTAGCTGCGTTAGCTCTAGGTAGCCTTGGATAACGGGATTTTTGTAGTCCTGGGAATCGTTTTCAATCGAGTCGGTGTCGTTTATTAAAGCTGTTTCATTATTTTCACTCATGTCGAGTAAGTAGAGGGCTGCTAACGCTGCTGGCATGATGAGTTAGCTCGCAATGATGTAGCAACTCGTGACTGACAGGATCGTTCATCTGGATAGCTAGATAGCCCCCCTTGGATCGATGACCACCTAACCAGCTGCTGCGATCTGGAGGCGGACTGACATGTTTAGTTTGATGGCGAACTGTTGCAGCTGGCTGAAACGTTGGCAGGAACCTGCCAGGTGAGTTGAAGTCTTTTCTTTTTCTTTTAAAAAGACCAGAATGATAAATAACAGAGCTGGAGGTCCAATCAGTGCAGCGCATTCACAGATTGCATCATGTAGCGGAAGATTCCTGCAGTCTAAACCATTTCTAATGCTCTTTATAGATATTTTATTAGATAAAATTAAATGATAGATCACTCATCATTAATACTCCGTTAGGGGAAAACCATATTTGCTTTATTTTAATATCACCTCACGCTTCAGGATCACACAAACCTATGATAATAATGGAGTTTTTACATTTATCTCTTATTTTTGGTGTAGAACAAATGCAAATAATCCTAAAAATTAAGCTTTTTATGCAGTAGAGATGGATAATTATTATAAATATAATTATAGGAATAAGTTATCCTGTGATAATAACTATAAACTGTAGCTGATGAAGTTTGCAGACTTAAAAAACTTGCTGGTAAATTTAGCTGTTTAATCCAGATATGATTGAAAACAATCCAGATTTGTCTTGTTTGTTTAGAGGTAATAAATTTTTTTAATCTTCTTCTTATTGTAATTTAAGTAGTAATAAATGCAGCAAGATATTATGATTAAACTTTTTATTTGCTTATCGCCAATCTGTCCACACATTTTTATCAGTCTAACACAAATGGCAAAAAAAAAAAATTCACAAATATAATAAATTGGGGCAAAGGATGTGTAAGCGTTTATGTTTTCCTATTTATTTACATTCGAGATCAAAGTCAGAAATCTGTAAAAAACATTTTGATCAACTTGTGCATATGCTGATAATTCAACAACATATAACCATTTATTTATGTATTAATACACAATAAGGGCAGCATAAAAGTTTTTACAAAATTAAAAAACATTAGGAAAAAAATTGTTTGCACGCTCATCATAAAAAATTTGCAGCTAAGAGATGTTTGTTTGTTTGAAAGAATTAATACATAGATTCAAAAATAAAGAATAAAAACTGGTATAACATGCAATACAACAAAATCAATATGTTTCTTTTTAATAAATTGATTTAAAATCAATTATAAGCTAACAAAACCCTTTTTCTAATGATTTTATTACAAGAACTAGTTGAGAAGTTGATGCTAAGGCATAAATCTATCATATCTTTCGTTTTCTGCATCATACTTGTTATTATTGTCACATATTTCACCAGACAGCAGCCAGTAATCAACAGCACTTTACTCACGTGATGACTGAAACATCTGATCCTTAAGACTTAGTCAGAAATCCCAGACTAATCCCGCAGCCAGGTCGCTTCAGTGGGTCTCCTTCATGGTGCTGTTGCTGGTGTCCAGCGGCGACGACTGTAGCGTTATGGGTTAGCGGATGGCGCCTCAGCTCCTGGACCGATGAAGGCCAGCTGGCTGCAGAGGACGGTCACATGGATTGTGCGTTTGATGTCTTTTAGGCGCAGATGTCAAAGTTAAGTGTGCGGAGAGACATGGAGGCGGGTTGTTGGTCGCTACGGCGATGTTCTGACTGTTTGCTTAGAGATTTGTTTTGGTTTGTGATGGAAAACCTGGAAGGTTACTGTTGCTTTAAGAAGCTGCTGCATTTCTCAACTTCCTGTGTGAATTGTTTGAGTAGCAAGTAATGCCTCATTTCTGAGACTAATGCATTGAATACAAATAAATCAGAATAGATTAATATACTTACATTTAGTTGAAAACACAGTTTAGTATTTCTCATTTTCATTTCATTTTTGTTGCTATAGTGATAGCACTGCTGCTCTTGTTTCATTTACAGTATAATATTCTCCTTTTTTAGATACCTCAAAGCTTGAATGCAAAATGTCTAAAAATATTTTATATTATTTCTTCACTGAGCTAAAAGAAAATATCAGTTTTAAATATCTTCTTAGCTGAAAATGTTTAATATTATTTCTTTAATCAGCTAATAATACGTTCTCTCTTTTTGTAAGTCCTTACTTATCCGTAAAGTTTGACAGCAAAATGGAAAAAAAAATGGAATATTATCGCTTTAGTTTGTTAAAAAAAAAATCCTTTTCAATTTCCTGCTTAGCTGCAAAGTTTGACAGAAAAATAGCTAAAAATAAATAATATTATCTTTTTAATTAGCTAAAAAATTCTCCTTTTATGAATATCTGCTTAGCTGACATCAAAATAGCTAAAAATATTTCATATTATCTCTTTAATCAGCTTAAACCGTCGGAGCGGTGATGCAGCCTCATCGTGGTCACCAGTGTTATGGCTGCTGCTGACGCTCTCTAGCTTATCAGATGCATCATAATACCAGGTGGTTCTGCAGGCTGCCTCTGTTCAGCAGTAGCAGTGATGACTTTATGTTCCTCACAGAAAGGTGACCCTGGTGATGGTGGGTCTGGATAACGCGGGGAAGACGGCGGCGGTGCGAGGAATCCAGGGAGGTTGGTTTCCTCAGCCGTGAGTTTTAAGCCGTGAATGAAGCTGCAGGACAGATTTTGCGTCATTTGGGTTTCCCTGCAGAGAATCCGCAGGACGTGGCTCCGACTGTGGGCTTCTCCAAGGTGGACCTGAAGCAGGGGAAGTTCGAGGTGACCATCTTCGACCTGGGAGGCGGGAAGCGGATCCGCGACATCTGGAAGAACTACTACTCGGAGTCCCACGGCGTGGTGTTCGTGGTGGACTCCAGCGACGTGCAGCGCATCCAGGAGACGAAGGAGACCATGGCGCAGGTCCTGCAGCACCCGCGCATCGCTGGAAAACCCGTCCTGGTGTAAGTCCAGATCAAAAATTCTGAATTTAGTTTTCCCTTCAGCTCAGTGATTTCTGGACTTCCTCTCCGCTCTCAGACTTGCTAACAAACAAGACCTGGAGGGGGCGCTGGCGGAGGCCGACATCATCGAGAACCTGTCGCTGGAGAAACTCGTTAACGAGAACAAGTGTCTCTGTCAGATCGTGAGTGTTTCAGTCTAACGGGAGTTTACTGAAGTAAAAGTAAAAAGTACAGTGTAGTAAAAATACTAATAAAAGGAAATTTAAAAAGTTACTAGTTACATTTACTTAGTTTTGTTTACTTGAGTAACTTTTTTGAGTTGAGGAGTATTTTTACTATGCTGTACTTTCTACTCTTACTTGAGTAAAAGTTTTGGATTTTCTACCCACTGAATGAAAAACAAACATGTTTCAACCAAAAATTGACCAGACACCTGCAGTTTCTGTTAAAGTTTCATAAATTTCTTATTGATCTGGAAAATTCTTCTTTTGCCTGATTTTGTAATTATTTTACTTAGAAATTATTGTCATTTTAAAATACCAAAAGTTCTACTTAACTTTATATTTTGGTCCATCCGATTGTGTAATTTTTAAATGTTAAATGATAATTTGATCAGTTAGTAGTTTTTTGTTTTTTTTCCAAATACCCTTTTTACTCCTACATAAGTACTTTCTTGGCTACTTTTACTTAAGTAAAATATATTGAAGTAATGTAACTCTTACTTCAGTATATTTTAATACATTACTGTAGATTAGCTTAACTAACCCAGGCTAACTGTTAGGTTTTCTGAATTGAAAGTTTTAAACCTGGTTTTAAAACCATGCATCGACTCCAGGAACCGTGCTCCGCCATCTTAGGATGTGGAAAGAAGGTGGACAAGTCCATCAAGAAGGGCCTGACTTGGCTCCTCAGCAACATCGCCAAAGACTACGAGGCGATTGCTGAGCGCGTGCAGAAGGACACGGCGGAGCAGCGCGCGCTGGAGGAGCAGGACAAGAAGGAGAGAGCGGAGAGGGTGAGGCGGATACGAGAGGAGAGGTGAGGACACAACGAAGGACAAGAGGACGACTCCGAAAACCAGAAACTAAGACGTTCATTCTGTCCACAGGGAACGACTGGAGCGCGAGGAAGCAGAGCGGGAAGGACGGCCCGTCCAGGAGGACGAGGCTGACGACGGGAACATGCAGAGCCCCTTCCAACCCATTGGAGACTTAATCTCCAAGGTTCACGATCGCCACTTAACACCGCCACCGCTTCAACAAGCAAAAAAATTAAATATTTCCTTCTCCAGAGAGAAGAGACGGAGACGCAGGAGCAGCTAGAGTTAGGAGACAGGAGTAACGGTCCAAAGGAGAAAGAGGAAGAGGAGGATGAGGAGGACAACGCTGGAGAGCCAAACAACACGAGACAAACAGCAGAAAACACGACGCCTAGTGAGTTCCTGTTCTCTCTAACGAGATAATTAGACGATTAATCGGACGAGGAGGAGGGTCACAATAACATATTTATCTGACGATAAATCGTCCCAGTAATTATTGTTAGAAACGATAATATGACATAATAATGCAAGAACGCATTCTCAAAAATCAGTGAACTTTAAATTCTAATCAACATTTAACACTTTAATTGGAAGATATTTTAAATATCCAAAATAAACAAACAAAACAAGTAAAATTAAAAAATGCAGCTTCGTAAAAATCCTCCTAAGAGTAACTGAAGCCATGTGTCAGCAGTCAACACCAGCCTGTCGGTCCCAGCAGGCGAGCAGAGCAAGAAGAAGACGAGCAAACTGCACCTGAAGAGGAAGCACCGGGTCGACCCGCTGAGGGCCGACGACGGCCCCACAGAGAGCCCAACGCCGCCGCCGCCACCCGGTCAGTCTGATGGTCAACACTGGAAGCCTACAACCTCACTTCCTATCTACTTTACTTATGTCTATCTTTCCTTCCTTCCTTCTTATCCATATTTTCTTCCTCGTTGTTTTCAATCTGTTTCCTGTAACGTCTCTGACTTGTAGATCAGTTGTTTCAGTGATGGAGGACCAGCGCCGCCGCTGTCTCTCTCTCTCTCTCTCTGTGTTTTTTTCCCCTCATCACTTTGTTTTATTCGTCTCCTTCCTCCAGTGGGATGGGCCACGCCCAAAGTCTCTCGGCTGCCCAAACTCGAGCCGATCGGGGACTTGGGACATTCTGGTAAAGCCGCCTGTGATGTCATCATCACCTCATGTCGTCATCGCACTAACTCCTTCCTGGTTCCAGCTAACCTCACATGTGTTCATGTTTAAGTCTTGCGGCCAGTTTTTCTTAATTCAACCTTTATAAGGGAAAACCCAACGTTTGTTTCTCCATTTTTGGAAAAACTCTGATCTATCCGCCTTAAAATGCGACACTCCGGTTCTTTCCCCTCCCGCATCTCACCAGGCATGCGCTTCACTGTTGTCGGTTGCACTAACTCATTTTCTCTCCACATCATCACCACCCCATCGCCGTGCCTCCTGCGGCTCCTCGACGGATGTAGTTTAGTAACCCAGTCAAACCTTTTCTCCTGCCTTTCGCAGAGTTTTACAAGAAACCGCTCCCGCCGCTCGCCAACAGGCCGCGACCTAACGGTGACTCTCAAGATGTCATCTCTTAAAGCTCCTTCACTGACCGACTCACTGACTGAGGTCAGCTTTTGACCAATCACAGCTCTTTTCTGTGCTTTCTGTCCCAAGCGAGCGCGGTGTAGACCACCAAAACCACACCAATGGGACAACCGTGGGAGCCAGCGGATTGAGCTGAACAGAGGAGGAAAATGAAGCAGAGTTTCTTGCGGAACTGTGCACCAAAACAATAGATTTTTCTATTATTGATCAGTATTGAAAGTTGGGAGTCAGTGCATCCAACTAAAACACTTTAAACCAAGAAGCAATGTAAATAAAACCTCATCTAACCTTAGCACAATAAGAAAGGACGTTCAAGTTGCTCAGTTGTTTCTTTGTTGTTACAATGCAGTTGTAAATACTCTTTATTTCCTCTAGAATGGTGAAGTTGTCAAGTTTATAAAAAATCTTATAACTGCGGCACCATTTCAGGAGAAATAAACTGAATTGGTCAACAAATGTTGCAGCGTTACAACCAAGAAATAATCGATCATATACAGATTTCCCTACTTTTTGCGCTAAGTTTTCTATGTGTTTGTTTTGAAGAAATATATTTGTATACTGATTGCCATTAAAAATGAACTGTCATTTATTTTTGCACTTTGAGATTCGTAGTGTAAGCTTGATGTAATCATGATGAACATGAACGAGATGGTAGAGATGTCTTTGCTTTTCATAGCTTTTTACATATTTATATCAGCTGATTAAACTCCAGAAAAACACTAAAATTTTCATTGCTGTTACAAGAAAAAAAAGCAAATTCTCAAAATCTTTTTAGATACGTTTTTATACCACTTTATTTCCAGTTAGAAAATATGAAAAAAGCTACAGGGCTTCATACTTTTTCATGCATTCTGCTGTTTACACTGTGCTTGTGTTTTTAAAGTGATATTTCCTCCCATGTTTACCAATGAAATGGCTCTGATTTCATTTTATTTTATTTCTGTCTTATAAGAGTCAGCAGGAGGAAGGAAGTGAAGAAACAAACATCACTTTAAAAACACAATATGGATTTTGGATCTGTAGTGCAGTGATGATCCAAATGTTTGAAAAAAAAAAGATTCTTTTTCTATCCTGAAATTTTATAAGAGCACTATTAAAGATGTTTTAAATATTTAAAGAACCGATTAGAATCATTTGTTCATGCTGTTGCCAGATTAGAAGTGTGGTTCCTGTGAATGTGGAGTGTTTGTTTGTTTTATTTTTGGAACCTATTAGCATTCAGATCGCTTTCTGAGCGTCACGACTCGGTTGTTGTTCAGTACTTTCTGCTGATGAATCTAGCACTGTTGGGATGGATTTGGTTGTCAGATTTAGTCATTTTAAAACTGAAGGTAGATAAGGAGACAAAACATAACCTAAAACTGTTCTTGGGTTTTAAAAATTATGTATAAAACATATAATGGGATTTTTATTGTCATACCAGTGCATATTTACACGGTTATGTTACTAAATTCCTAATCAAGTCCCAGTTTAAGAAGCCTAATCAATAAATAAGAGTAACTAAATATATATATTATTATGTATGTATGTGAATAAGTAGGAGCTAAAAGATGAGATGAAGCTGAAATTAGCTTTGTTAAATACTAATGTAAAAGCAAGAGATACCATATATTAATATTGCACCTTGGTGATAAAGTGTCAATAAGTGCTGCTTTTATTTATTTATTTATTTCATATATGTTAAACGCCACCAAACTAGCTCAAAAGAGGAAAAAAGTCAGATTTTTTCAGTGTCCCCAATCCGTTTCCATTGTTTTCATGTTAGCCATAGAAAGTAGGCCTTTTCATTCTGACACAAACTGCGCATGCTCAGAGTGTGACGCATTCATTTTAACAGCGTCCTGCGTCATTGCTCACGTGCTCGATGTTTTTATCAATGAAGAATTAACCCCGACACGAAGCGGAAGTTTTTACTTTTTTGTAGTTACTTTAAATATAAATAACCACGACGTGGTTGCTTGCGGGACTGTTGGTTCGAAACCCACAGCTTTACATTTATAACATTTATATTAATGTTGTTAATGTTAGCTAAAAAGAAGTGGCTAGCCTTTCCTCTCTGCTTTTTTTGTGAGTGGTGCTTGCTCTTCACAACATTAAAATGTATTTTGAGTCAAATTATGAAGAAGACGAAGAACAGCGAGACTTATTGGTGAATCTGGGCTATGGAGGACAGAGTTATCTGTGGCACATTGACGGCAGGAACTAAAAAGTTTACCAGCGGAAGAACCGCCATGTTGGATTCACTTCCGAGGTGAGTGAAGCAAGAGTTTTATTGGTGTTTCCTACAGTCTGTCACCTTTCACAACACTTGTTAATGGGTAACTAAATTTAATAAATATTGTTTTCTGTTCAGTAATATTATTTTTGTAATGTTAGTATTAATGCCTTGTGGTGTCCTCTGTCTGTCTTCTCTTGATGTTGTGTGGTGACGTTACAGGAAAAAGATTCTACATGCAAAAGTTTTTATACATACATTAGACTTATTTTTCAGGCTTAATGACTTTTGACCCTTGACCTGACTATTTTCCCAAATCTTCCAGAAAGTTCTGTGTGGTCAGACACTAAAGCCTAACATTATGAAGCCGAAGTTTGCTTTAGTTTTGTAAAATGGTAAAGAGTGATTCTACCTAATTTTTCCACCACATTGACCATCGTTAATCTGCTCTAGTTTAAAAACTACAATACTTGGAGTCTTCACACCCAGACTAGATTATTCTACACTCACAGAAACATTCAAATAAGTGTAGAATAATGTAGTTTTAAGTTTTTGAGCTGGGCTAGCTGTGGTGCAGATGGAAAAATGCTTATATGGATTAAACACCTGCACTGAAAATATGTCACTTTAACCACTTTAAATTGCCTCCATCCCAGCCATTCTCTGCAACGTTGAATTTTAGGTCAAACTCATGCTGAACTAACACTATATTTCTATAATTTAGTGGTTATATTTCATCATTTTTAGTCATATTTGCTAAAAAAAAGTTACCTTTCTCATCCAAGAACATCTACAACATATTAATTACTAAGTTTACATTGTACTTTTAAGTATTATTTACTCAGTACTGTTGAAATAAATGTTTTCAGATGTTTATTTTTTAAATGTCATCCACTATATAATGCAGTGCGTCACTTAGAATCAACTGAAACATAGTCAGTCCATTGCCTTCCACTTGATTCTCATCTCCCTTTACTGCTCCGTCTGGGATTTCTCCCATTGAACTCAGTTCTTTTGGTTCAATTGAACAATGACGATTTTCTGCACCATTCTAGAACTGTAGTTTGGCGCAGGAAGTGAACAAACTCATTCAGTCGGTGTTGGCCACATTTCTAAATATTTAATTAGTGAAGGCAGTACCTGCAGAAGAGTGAATGCAGCTGGACAGGGCAACCCCCAAAGAACAAATATCCTGAGAAATTTCAGAGAAACTGGCCGCCTGACATCATCAGACTGATGATCACAGCTCCCACCCACCTATGATGCCATTTTCCTGCTCATATTTACAGCCCCACTGTTATAACTAGCATCACATTAAAAATGTTACCGAACAAATTTTTTTTTCCTTTAAAAGATTTCTAAAGCATGATCATCATGAGATGCACCTTCAAAGATGAAAGGTTTAATACCAGAGCTTAATAGCTCTGAAACAACTGATTGTGTTTTTGTTTCACTGGAGAATTAGGATAATATATCTTGAATGCTGCACTTGAGCAAAGAAATAACTAATTTACATGCTGAGAGGGTGAATGACGATGGAAAGTGAGGTTGAATTAAATGATCCGAGGCCAGAGTCAATTATATTGCTTTGTAAAATTCATTAGCTTGGGTTTCTGAAAGTGTTGGACACACTCAGTGACTAAGAATGCTGATTGCCTGTAAGTCTTTGAATGGTTGAGCATACAATGACTTAATGATGCTGTCTATGTAGGACATGGACCTCAGTTGGGTTGGAAGAGAGTTGCACCTGCTTTGTTTCAACGGGAATCAGTCGAGGTGGTTTGGACATCTTTAAGAAATTTTGGACATTTTGGAAGAGATGGGTTCCTGAGATCCTGCCTGGAGGAAGCCTCAGGGGAGAACAAACGCATACAGAGGGCTTTTATTTCCACACTGAGGCCCTGCAGGGAGAGTTAGCACTGCTGCAAAAAATATTGCACCCTCATGGATCTAAATCTAAACAAATCTGGCTTGTTATGGAAGAACTAATAATCCCCTAAACCTACCAACTGGTTTTCACTCATTTTTGCTAAACAATTAGTCTTTTCTGCCACTATGGAGGAATTGCAGAACAGCTTGAATTCATATTGGAGAGTTTTTGAAACATCTTTTGACCATCTTCATTAAAGTAATGCGACTTCCTCTTATTTGGAGTTAATTGCAGATTCAGCCAAACCAGTTCCTTTGATTTTGTTTCTTTTGTGTCATTTAGAGGCAGACTTGCTGCATAAACCAACTAATTGAGTTTAAAGTCACAAACTGATGGATATTGGCTTTCAGAATTGAATTCATATTGTTTTATTTTATTAATCACAACAGGTTGTCAAAGTCCTGAAGCATCCCAGACCATCTTTCTACCACCACCATGTTTAACAGAAGGTATGTTTTTTCTGAAATGCTGATTTTCCTCCAGTGTTGCCAACATGTCTTTTTACAGTTTTTTTTAGCTTTAATATGCTCATAAAATGGGCTTGTTCCAGTTTTGAAGTTGAAAAATAAAAGGAAAACAATTAGCACACAGTAGAGAGAGGGAAACGTAGAAGAATGATGGCATTAACATTGAAGTCTCCAGGAGGCCACATGTAGATCTTTGCACTGCTTTATGTTTGTGAGGAAGAAACTTGGAGACCTAATGAACCGGCACCACACCCAGAGATTTAAAAGAACCTTCTGTTTAAACCAATCTGCTTATATTTTCCCACAGTGGTGAATATCCAGACAGAAAGCCTTTATTCAAAAGTAAAAAGTGAAATGCTGCAATTGTACTATATCATAGAATGCTCCTGTTTTAGACGTTGTCCACACATAGCTGCATATCTGGGAAAATGAATACCTTTTTTTTGGACAATTTATCCACACAAAAACTGAAAGTTTAAAAATATTGTTTATAAAAACTCAGACTTGTGTTGTCTTGAGAAAATGGAGATTTAAGATCCAGCACATTACAGTCGGCGACCAATAATGCGCCAACACATCCACATACTTGCTTTGACTTGATTCCCAAACAACATTGTCTTGTGTTTTATTAACTTTATATTCTAATTATGTTTACCATTGTATCTGTCCACACAAATGTACTTCCTGGCAGCATGTTTAATTCCTAACAGGAAGTTATGGTTGTTTTGAAGCAATCTGATTGGCTGTCATAGGTTTTAGCTTCGCGCTACACTGCCCCCTATGGGTTTGGCATGTTTAAAGCAATGTTTGTGTGGTTTCATGTGTATGACAGTATTATTTTTTTTAAACAACGTGGCAGACACATTTATTTTTACAAAGACCGGCTACATGTGGACAAAACCTTAGTCTTCACCTTAGTCATGCTAACTCTACACTTTGCTAAAGGAAGAACTAATAATATAATTTACAGTTAATTTCTTCATTTGGCTCTGACACTGAGGAAAAAAAAATGTTGTAATGTTAAATATTGTAGCTAAGCAGAATACTGGACTTGTGCTGTAATTGATTAGTTTGTCAGCAAAATAGTTTTAATTGAAAGAGTAAATAAAAACATATTTTTCTTTCAATAGAAATCATCTCGCTGTTAACACGTCTCGTCTTGTCGATGTTCTGGATGCTGACTTCGCCACAGCTGTTCGCCGCCTGGATCTAAGGAGAAAAGTAAGCGTGCTGCTTCAGTTTTTTTTAACTACTTCCACAAAGGAGCTACAGATCTGCTTGACAAATTCCCATAAGTTAAGTCTTTTATAACATCAAAAACTAGATCAATTAGATAGATTTATTTATGTAATACCAATAATAATTTGTAAGCTTTCTAGCACCAAAACTTAAATTGGTGAAATCACATTCTCAATTTATTATGAGAATTTTTCTTTCCAAATTAAAAAAAATATAATTTTTGGCCAAAGTTTGGTAGAAATGAGTTGAATTTACTCAGTTACATTTACTTAAGTTTATTTTAAAAATAACTTTTAGGAGTATTTTTACTATGCTGTACTTTGATTTTATTATGAAGTATTTCTACTCTTACTTTAGTAAGATTTCTGGATTTTCTACCCACTGAATGAAAAATAAACATGTTTTAACCATAAATTCACCAGACACAGACACACACTTGCAGTTTTTGTTAAAGTTTTATAAGTTTTTTTAATTGATTTCGCCTGATTTTACTATTTTTTGTTACTTATATGAATTATTGTCATTTTTATCATTAAAATGCCAACATTTCCACTTGACTTTATATTTTGGTCCATCTGATGATGTAATTTTTGAATATTAAATGATAAGTTGATCAGTTACTCAGCACTTGAGTAGATTTTTTACCAAATACTTTTTTACTCGAATAACTTCTGGTACAGCTAGCTCTGTTTTTGACCAAGTGGAGGTTCTTGATAATAACTTGTACGTTTTTATCTTCTCTTCATTTCTTTTTCTAATCATTTTGGGCCAAGTCGTCCAACATGAACAATGAAATGAGTTTTGCAGAAAACTTCACTGAGGCAGAACTTAATTAAATCATGTAAATGTCATATTAGTAATACATGAGATGTTCACAGTGGGGCATGTTTTCGCTGCGTGAAACACTCTGCAGACTATTCCTGTTCAGAGTTGACATCAGTTTTTTAAAAGAAAGCACCATTTCACCAGCGCTCCTAAATATTTATGTGTGTAAACCGCTGAGATATCTTTCATGCTGAGCAAAAATCTCCAGAACCATTTCATCTGTTTACCCCCAAATAAAACTGCAGGCGCTGCTGGAAACATAAAACGCATCACTTCCTGTGCTTTGTGGCAGAGCTTTCATCCCTGGGACTGACCTATAGCAGCGAGCGCTGAGCTGTTTTAAAATGCCAAACGTAAAAGCTTTCATGAGTGGGGAATACGCTGAATCGCTCTTGTGTTAAATCACTTGGCGGCAGCAGCAGAAGTGCCATGAGCTGAGATGAAATCTTTGCCACCAGGACTTTCTCAGAAAGTGTTGCAGGCTGTGACTTTAGGTTGGTACAATCCTCCAGAGGCTACGCTCTTTGGTCAAACATCGGGTGATATTGCTGCTGGCGCTCACTTCAAAGCTCCTTGACTTCTTGGACATGTTTTATCACTTTAATTTAAAAAAAAATGCACCAACCAGCTGGATTATGTTGTTTATTTCTAACATCTGTCCAGCTGAGTCTTCAAACCAATAATTTAATAAGGTCCAAGAACACAGGTGTGAGGGAAACTTTTAAACTGGTTTAAGGCAGAGTTTGTAAGTGAAAAGTTGAAATCTATTTGTACAATCTATTTGTCTTTTCACAACCACGTTTACTTTTATTTAAATTGGATGTTAAATAAAACCATAAACAATAAATTTTCTTCCTTCTTTCTTCCCTTTTGTTTTTCCTTCCTTTATTTTCTATTTTTATTGTTTCTAGTGTCCTTCCTTCCTCATAATTATTTCATTTACATTCCTTCCTTTGTTTTTTCTTCTCTCACTCCTACATTCTTTCTTTTCTTGTGCTATTCTTTCTTTCGTTCATTTTATCCTTTCTTCCTCACACTTATCCTCATTTCTTTTATCATCTTTCCTCGTTTTCTTGGTTTCCTCCTTTCTTGTCTTTTCCATTTTTATTTCCTTTCTATCTTGTTTCTTTTCTTTTCTTCCTTCCCCTCATCCTTCTTTCTTTACATCCTCCTTTCCTTCCCTCTCTTTTCTTCCTTCCTTGTTGTTTCTCCAGAATCCATTTATATTTTCTACCATAAAATCCTGATTAAACTTATTTTTTTAAATTTAAAATGTAAATTAATCACTGAGGAATTCTTGGAAATTGAGTTTAGATGCTTTTTGAATTGAGACACAAACACAGAGGAATCCTGCAACATTTTACTTGTAGATGACAAACTTTGTGGTTTTCCTCTTTATTTCTCTGCAGTTTAATCGTATTTCTGACCTGTTGGGTTTCTAGCAGCAACTTCCTGCCTTTTCTCTGCAGTTAAAACTCTTCCAGGCAACCTGGCAGCAGATGAAACCTACACTGTTGCTCTCATGTGCCATCCCGCCTACACAAGACCTCTGCTGCATGTTGGCAGACTCTTTCTTTTCTTTTTTTTCCTGTTCTGAATGTTCATTTGAACTCAGCGCTGAGCCTTCAGGTGCTGCTTTAGACCTCGATGTCATTCAGGTGTGACGCAACCTGCAGTACAGCAGCACATTCACCCAACGGCTGCAGCAAAACGTAGTTCAGTTTTCCAACTTTTTGTATTTTCTTCCACCGTTTTATTAAAGATTTGGCTTTTATTCCATTTAAGCACAAGACACAACCACTTCCTTACTCTGATGTGTTGGAACGAGGGAGAAAACATGCTGATTTGACTCCAGATTTATAATCGTTGGTGCCCAGCAGCGACTGGTACTCAAATTCACCTCATCACACCTTGAATAAACCCGACTGCAGCTCAGATCTATAAAACAGCTTATGGAATAAGCAGAAAGACATTCAGTGTCTCTGTCAAGGACGTGTGGGCAGCTGGATGCAGCAACAGCCTGCAGCCGTTAGTTACAAGGTGCTGAAAGTTTTCCATACTGTATCCCATAGTATAATCCAGTGTCATGCTGTCTTTGGGAAAGCATACTTAATTTAAAGTGCATATTTAATTTAACATTTTTAACACTGACAGAGTAGCACGAAGTAGAGCATCATTGTGAAGTGAATGGAAAATTAAATATGGCTTTCAAATTTATGTATATTTTAAGAATTTACAGTGTTTGTGAAAAGCGAAAATGCGTGAGACCGCCTCTAAAACCACTAATAACCTACTATTTTAATAGCTCAAATACAATATATATATTAATCTGCATTAATACACACAATTGAAACCTTTCTAGTGCTCTTCAGCGTACATTTAAAGTAAGACAAAACTAAATTGCATGCAATTTTTCAGCTTGTTTTAATATTGATTATAAAATACTTATTGCATTAGCAGATCATTTCACTTATAATATGAGAAATTATCTTGTTAAAAGTGAAATAATGGAATTATTGATTTAAAACAAGTTCCTATACCTTGCAGCAAAGTTACTTCTAATTTAGTTTGTCTCATTTCAAGTTTACTAAGATATTTTATTAGAAACCAGAATGAAGATTTTATGTATCTGCAGTGAATTTATTTATAAAACTAAAATGTATTAAGATAGAATCCTCTTAATAAAATCCTGGACCAAAATATGAGAAGTTCAAGGCATGAAAATACTTTTTCAAGGGGCTGCATGTGTTTTATCATGAACAATCAGCTGTAAAAGTGCCTGCAGTGTGCCGCATGTTGATAGAGCAGATTCTCTAATGAAAGCTTGAGGGTTAAATAAGAAGAAATTAATGAAGGAGTCGAGATCTGGCTTGCTGCCTGTGCATCTGTCTTTAAAATGGATAGAAAGGTAATTGCTTAAATGCTGCAGGGGATCCAGACTGTTGGAAGCTCCTGCATCGTTATCCTGCAGCGCCTTTAGCTGCCTGCAGAGGGCAATGCAGCCCCAGTAATCTGATTTCTGGGACTATCTGGACACCAAAAGGAGACTTGCCAGTCATCTGCACTAAATGGCATCTTTCAGTTTATTTCTAAGGTCAGACTGACGCCTTTTGACAATAAAAGGAAGAAAGTGTTGCTCAGCTGAAGCTCAATCCACGTTGCTCTGCAAAGAATAGAAAGCCGGCTTCAGCTAAAGCACCAAATCTTTATCTGATTGTGAAGCTCATGTTGTGTTTCTTTAAATAAATAAAAATGAGTCATGTGGTGAGTTGATGTTTACCAAGCTCTTGGAGAGGCAGGAACAGTTGAAGATGTAACAAACAAACAAATTCAGCTCAGACGCAAGCTCTCTATTAGTTTGAATATCATTTTAATCCATCTTGCAGTCAAATTGGGAAGTAATTATCAAGAAAATGCAGTTTGTTGTTCATGAAATGTCATGAAAAACTTTTTAAGGGCTAAAAGGTGACTTTTCCCGATTTTGTATTGATAAATCAATGCAAATGTAAGATATGTGACCTAACAATGGTAAATTAGCTGGTAAAAGGTCTATAATAATTATTTGAGCTTAACCATCCCTAAATCATTACTATAAAAATGCAAACGTTTCCCACTTTAACCCCAGATTAACAAAAAAAAATCTTTTTACAGAAAAGACTAGCGTTACCGAGTCTCCTCCTCATAATGATTTTTATTCATGTTATTATTTACCTGCCAGTTGATTTTTTTTTGTTGTCCTACTATCAGAAACATAAACATGTGGTTTCACCACCTTAAAATCTTTATTTCACTTTTCTGAGCAGAATGGTTAAAAAATAAAAAAAGAGAGGGTAAAAATAGTTTTGGTAGAATGTCAAAGGTGTTTCCTGGTGTAATATTCTACTTATCTTAGTCTTAAATTAAGAATTTGTCAGATCGTAATTGTAAAATGAGTCTGAAATTTAATGTGACATCAAAGTTTAGCATGAGTTTATTACCACCTCAAAGCTTTATGTTTAAAGAAGTTTATGGGTGACCTGTTGTGAGCCAGAATATTATATAACTGATTCAGTTTCTTCATTTAGGCTTTGACTTTGAGGTGATTAACTCCTGACACCAATCTTGATCTGGGTCTAGTATATTTTTATCCGACTTTAATGAGGGCACTCAGTCCCTGATTGCCCTTCTTCAGACTGTCACTGCTACATTTTTCAGGAAACTCATATTTCTACATACTGGCTGAAGAGATAATATATAAGTTAGCTTTTTATTGCTGTATTTAATGCATATTCTGGTGTGAAATCTTGTGTTTTAAGCCATTATATTTATTTTTAGCACTTGATGCATCACTTTAAGGTCGCCTTATTGACCTTAAAGTGAGGAGATCTTTTATTATAAATAGTTTTAATTTGCAGAACCTGTCATGTTTGAAGGTCTTCTCAGAAATATTATGGCTTTTTATTGTCTTAACCAACTCCTCCTAACCCTCTCCACTTATCCCCACCTTCAGTGTTTCTTGGCTCCGCCCACTTTTGGGGGAGTACACAAAAACTAATTCTGGACAAGTCTGATATGGCTATCCATTTAAAAAATTAGCTAAATCTAATGTTTGTATGGCTGGAATGTTTATCATGATGGAAGTGTTTCATACGAATCGGTTTTTGTTTTAAGTATACATAAATAAATGAGGATAAAGTCATAATATTACAAGAATACAGTCATAACATTACCAGGAAGTTGTAATATTAGGAGAATAAAGTAGTAATTTTAGGAGAACTCAAACATGAAAAGTAGCAAAAATGTTTGGGGTCATAACAATTATGTTTGTGCGGACCCCCAACAACTGAAATAAAGCCAAATACATGAGGGGGAACTCGAAACTGCTGCTGTGCAAGTTTCTCAACAGGTTGCTAGGCAACCACAAGTTACTCAGCAATTTGTTGCTAGGTAACCAGAGAGTGAGTGACTTAATTAATTCCACCAATCTTTCTTAGCTAGCCTTGACAGCTAAGACAGGTTGAGCGGCTAAAGCATTTCCTCAGCATACATTTCCCAGAATGCTGCTTGGTTCTGGATCAGAGTTCAGAGAAATTGTCAAAATTTTAACACATTTTTTATTGATATTGGCCCCAAAGGTCCTCAAAGGTTAAAACAAATGTATTTTTTTTAAACAATTCAAGTTATTTTGTTATTGTAAGTTGTGAAAGATGAATATTTGACACATTTGTCTGGTCTGAGACTGAGTGAAGCTCCATCTTCTGTTGCAAAATCTCTTGTAAAGCGACATTTCTCAATTAGTAGCCTGACAACACAATCAAATTTCGCTTCCCATTCTTCTCAAGGGGAGGGCTAATTTTGTGAGCTGGCACTAGCTGGAGCGTTGCATAATGTAGCAGCTAGAAAGCTTCGCGCTGGCTCATCAGATTCAGGCTTGATTCCACAAAAGCAATTTGCATGTGTTGGCGGAGACGAATTCAGTTAATGTAAATGAAGACTGTGTCCTACAACATAGTTGAACTGAAGCCCTCACTTTCCACTGTCCTTATCTGCAAAGACACTGCATTAATGAATGACCAACACTGTCATTACAACCTGTTAATAGTAATTGAGAACAATAAACTAATGCATCAAACACACTGTGCCGTCAGTCGGTTCATTTTTCTCCTTGCCTTTCTCTGGTAGTACAGTAGCACACCTGATAAGCAGACAATGCGGAGGCTTGATTGAGGTCAGAGAGATAAAAAAGAGGTTAACAAATGGCAGGAGGAGATGCAGAGAGGCAGCGAAGGATGGGAAAAGGCTACAGGAGATGGGAGGAAGAATAAGAAAAACAGATAACGGATAATGAGGTGTTCATGGGGAGGAGAGATAGAGAAAAGGGCAAAAAAGGTGCAAATAATTGGTGAGTGTAGTTTAAGGAAGAGACAAGAGATAAAGGTGGAAAAGGAGCAGAGGAGGGCTGTGCTATCTCTGGCCTGGCTGGGGAGCCGGAGTCACAACGGGGGGAGTAACAGGGTTGTGGGAAAGCTCGACATGGGTGAAGCCACCGGCCTTTGACAGGACGGAAAGGTGTGAGGGGAGCGGCGAGGAACACGAAAGCCAGCAATGAGGCAACGCGGGGAAATCGGGGTTTGAATGACAGATTGGGAAGAAGAAATTGTCTTTAGTTACGGAAAAAAAATGCAGATCTGCGTCAGCTCAAAGTCTCAAATGACAGGTGATTGACGAGTGCTCTTCTGGGAAGGAACGCTAGAAATCTGCTTTTCACCTGACTGGATATACACGGCGCTCGACAGACTGGTGTTGATTTTATCTTGGGGGGTTTTGTCTAATAAACTGCACCTAGACAAATTAATGAAGGTGATTAATCACCTTCATTTTAAGTTGAAAGCTCTAAGAATTGATGAAGGAAGATTTTCTGGACGCTGTGGAAGAAAATAAAACATAATTTGTGACGTAACACACCAAGACGATTTAAGGAAAAGGTGATGGAGAGGACAAAAAATAATTCACTGAGAAATTACAGTAAAAGCTTTGCAAAAGTATTCACACTTAGGCCTGTCACAATAACAAATCTTGCTGGACGATAAATTATCCCAATAATTATTGCGATAAACGATAATATTCTTGTTTTGAAACCATTTTCAAGTAATGTATTGATAAAGGCATAATAATTAATATTATATAATAATAATTAACTTTAATTTTGCAAAGAACACTTAACACTGGAAATGGAAGATAATTTGAATATCCAAAATAAAACGCTATACTGTATCTACTACACCACACTATACTACAATATGTTGTACTATACTACACCATACTGCACTGTACTATACTATGCTATATAATGCTATGCTATACCAAATCATACCATACTATGGCATATACTATGCCTTACCTGTGCCATAGTATATTATACTATACGGTGCTGTGCCATAATATACCAGGCTTTTCCTTACTATATTTTAACACACAGCCAAAACTGTAAATAAAATGTATTATTATGTCTCTGTAAACAGAATTTACCTTAAAAGTATTAATCATGAGAATGGAAATTATTCAACTCATTTTAATTTGCGATAAATAGATGAATTGGTTATTGCGACAGGCTTTCCAGTTTTGTCCTTATTCTGATTTTCCATAACAGATAAACACTAAGTAGTGGTTGTTTTTAAAGTGGACGAAAATGACGCACTTATTTTCAAATGAAATCTGAAAAGTGTGGCATGCATTTGTATTAATCTCCCCTGATTTAATACTTTCTAGAACCATTTGACCCCAGATAAATACATCCATGAGTTAAATTGTATTTCTTTGCTTGCAGATCAAATGCAAGTTAAGAAACATTTCCCACCTGAATGAGAATCAAAATGTAGTTTTTTATTTTTTTTAATTTTAGGTAAGTTTTTAAAAAAAAAACTTGTTTCACAAGCTTGCATTTGTCAAGGACCCCTGGCTGTCATGGAAACCACTGTGCAAAATTATTAACAATGGAGATGGGACTCTCTGTTGTCTTTCTATATCTAATAAAGCCACTCAACAGGTTGTCTGTGTAGCAGCGGTGTAATTAAAGCAGCTATAAAGGGGCTTCAGTATGCAGCAGACTCACCCTTGAGACGCACAAGACTTAATATATGAAGTTCTAGGGTAAGATTCAAGGATGTTTAATATTACTCTATAAATATTGCCAATAAATTGTGGGTGTGTTTGCTCTGAGTTGTTCCAGTTAGAGCTGCTGTAAAGAGAAAATTAACCTTAATATGCACTTTATATTCCAAGGCTTTTTGTCTGAGAATATAATAAAACTTTGGGTTGCAACTAATGATTATTATAATTAATAATTCTGATGATGAATTGATTAATCAGATAAAAAAATCTTCACATTCTGCAGATTTTTTTAATTTAACCACTTCAGTCATTTTTTAAAATCTAATATAAGAAAATAAACATTTTCTTCCGATAACACTTCATTCCTTTAGTGTACTCTTGATTATTTATAAGCTAAAATACTTCTAAAATCAACCAATGAAAAGCTGAAACCTTTTTCCTTAAATTGGGGGTTGCAGCAAAACCAAACACAGTTCAAAGTCGTACTTTGATAGTCCAAAAGAAGATCGTGCTTCTAATGTTCGGCTCTGACTGATATGACAAAAGTTGGGTTATAATCACTCGCTAGCAGGCGTTGGAGGTTAAAAATAGCTCAAAGAAACGTTGAGTTGTCAGCTGCCTTCAACGCTCTGATGTCAGTCCTGCTCTGGCTCAGCGGTGTCATTCATTGTTGGTCTGAAGCGCTTTTGAAGGAGATGATGTGAAAACTAAGCCTACGACTAATATTCAACCTTGATCCTGGAAGTTTGCAGTTGCAGGAGGAACACAGTTAAAGAACAGTTTTTGAATTACTCATCAAGATTATTTAACCGTCCATTTTATTTGTCTAATTCAGGCTCTGTTGAAGCCACCGTCTCCATCTTTCCCTTTCTCTGTTATAAGTTATTGGTTCTTCATTTAATGTTGACCACTGTCTCAGATCTCTTAATGTGGTCAGATCACATTCAGCTGGTCAGAACAAAAAATAAATGTAATTATATATTAGCTGGTGCACTTCAAACAAACTTTCTCTCTTTCTTGAACTTCAAAGTATTTCGGCACAGTCTAACAGAAAGTGCATATGCTTGTTATTTGGTTATATTGTGTGCTGAATCACTAAAGTAAACAAAAATGTATCTATCAAATATGCAAATTTTAGATTGAATCAAGCAGTTATGTCCTGTGTTTCACTCTAACACAAGGCTCTATATTATTACCATACTATATCATATTAGGTTGGAATAGTATGGTATGATATGTGATATTAATATTCTATACTCTACTATGGCTCACTATACAGAATCATACTTTAAAATACTATACTATTTAGGGAGGACTTTTTAAATTAATAATTCAAATTAGAATAAAGTAGCTAAGAGTCAGAGCTATTAACAAATTCTACAGTTTGTAATGAGATGAGGTGTTTTATGGCCAGATGGTGTTGGTGTTGATTTACTGAGACAAAAACATTAATAAAACTTGAAAATGTGTTTCTGTTAAAGCAGTTTAATAAAGAAACTGCATCCTTGGCTTTCATGGCAATAAATCTGCTGCTGATTATACTTTTGCCTCCCTTTGCATAACAAGTAGCTAACATTTAAAGGAGTGGGTCAGATGTTACTAATTGTTGCTGTAAGTCAGTGTTAATAGAAGATCTTCTATTAATCCAATAGAGAAGCTTTTCACAAAACATGAAAATGTCTAAATAATTATGTTGTATTTCATGTCAAGTGATGGGAGTACCAAGGTGTTTTTTTTTTTATTTGCAACTGGTTTGTGAATCATTCTGGGATAGTTTTATCATCTCCTTTAGCAGTTTTTTCCAGTGTAATTGATACAAACTTGTTTATTCTCCTTTCGGTTTTAAATTACCTCCTGCACAAAACAGAAAGCAACATTTTTTTCCTGTGATCTTAGAGTCTTGACATTCTTGTTTATTTTTCTCATTTCTCAGTTGGATGTTATGCTTTGCATTTTTTCACAGGCAGAGTGTAATCTAATTTATGCGGTTATTTTGCAGCTTGCTGTATCACAGAACCTTGTTATCTGTTGTTGATATAAAAGTGTCAATTTCACACTTGTAGCTGTAATTGGGATTTTTTTTATGTGAAATCCGAAGTGTCTCAAAATTGATAACGTTTCTTTTTAGTCACTTCATTTTTAACTGAAGTTTGGAGGCTCTGGTAATGAACAAGATGTTTGATAAGTTGCCTTAAAGTGGGAGTATTATGTCAAATTAACTTTTTGGAGTTTATGTGGAACATACTTGAAGACTTGCTTTGATTACACCACATTTAATATTTATGGGATGAACTGATAAAGTGTATACTCACCTCAATTTGAGACTAAAACTCTTATTGCACTCAAATTACAAAAAATAAAACTTCAGATTTGACTTAGATTTGTGCTATCAAGACTTGAGGCTTAACTTGAACTCGTAGTCTGAGACTCTAGTCTTAGTAATAAATTGAAGAAGTTGCAGTTGCAGCGCATGTTTTACTGTGAAAGGACTAGCTTGAGTGTTGTTGGTAGATTATTATGGGATGTTAAAACCTCAAAACAATCTCTTCATGTTAGCTATCGCTTCATCGTAATGTGTTAAATGACTGTAGATCAGTTTGGAAACAAAACAACCACCGAGATTGTCTCGCTGCTAAGCTAGCTGTAGCATTAAAAGGACACTTCCTGTTGAATGCATCAAAATAAAAGCTCATTCAGGAGTTTAACACTCATTATGTGTTGATTTATTAACTAAATTTGGGCATCAATAGACAAAATGTAGATTAAACATTTTTTCCCAATATTATTGAAACTTCTCCGGCTCACAATGATAAAATTTAGTGCAATATATAATGAAGTTGACAATATGAAAACAGGGATAAATAGGTGTTAACTTTGTCATTACGAAGCCTAAAAATCAAAAACTTTAGCGCTTACAAGTTTTAATCTGTTTCTAATATTTTTAGTAGCACATAAATGCCCATTTATATTTCTAATAGTGGTAAATATTACACTTGATCCATTTCTAAATAACATAAATCAGTCTTTCATGTTGAATTAAATGTAAACTGAAAGATAATTATTAAAAGTTAATGAAATAATTTCTGACATCATAACCTACAGCGATGTAAGGTTAGATGTTGTGCGAAAATGTTTATTTCTGTCATTGAAGACTTGGACTTGAGTAAAACAACTAGTTAACGTTCCTGCCTCCTTTGACCTGAAACCATTGATGGAAAGTCTCTAAATGAACATTCACTCCTAGGATATACAGCTTCAAATTTCTTCTAGTTTTTTATATTTTTCCTCTGAGTCAGGCCCTTTCCGATAAAAGGTCATCAGGTTTTTGACGGCCTCTTGTCAAGTGGAGGAGAAAAAAGATATAAAAAGAAAAATCTCCAGCAGATGAAACAGTTTTTTTGCTTTTAAGAAAGAAATTGAATCCAGCAAAGACCTGACACAGGATCATCCCTCAGTTGATCATCTACTGTTTGCCAAGTTTCACTTAGTATCTCTCTGGAAATCAGTGTCTTTTATCTAAAATACAATTTTCAGTCTGTCAGACTGTGTTATATTTGCCATTTTACACTGATTAAACTAAAGAAAGGGGAACAAATTGTTTTTGTGACAGCCTGTTGGTAAAAAGTGCCCAATTTAACTTTTAATTTAATATCGATTTGCTAACTTGTCTGTTATGTGTCAGCTCAACTCTTATTCATTCTTCAGTCCAGGAGGCGCTGCAAGCCTGGATGAAATGTAAGTTAGCCTTGGATTTTTGAGTTTACATGCTCTCAACATGAACATATTGATTTCTGGGCTGTGAAGGATTTATCCGAGTCATTCTTTTCAAGTCTGGAATGGTTATTCAACAACACATCGTCAGTGCAGTTTAAAAATGACAGTTGGTTTCATAAGTTTTTGTCTTTTTTGTGGTTATTCACTCAATAACATTTATACACAAAGGCTCAGACATACATACAACAAGTATTTTTGCTTTAGATTCTTGTGCAAATATCTTAGTTTTGTCTTGTTTCAAGTGTATTAACTTACAAATAGCTGTTCACCAAGATATAGATGGTTGTTTTAAGTAAATAATTCCTTAATATTGATGTAAAAGTACTAGTTTCGTTCACCTATAACATTGGTAAAATGAATTGTTATAAGATAAATAATCTGCCAGTGGAACAAGTACTTTTTCATCAATATTAAGGAATTATTTACTTAAAACAAACTTCTATTTCTAGTTGACAAGACAGTTATATTTTGGTTTAGTTTTTGCAGTGTGTAACATTTAGTTAAGCATCACTCAACCAGTCTTTTTTTGTCGCTACCTATTATCTTTTTGCAGAAATCCTGCTAGATATTTGATAAATTATTAGAATACGTTGGTTTACAGCACAGCAACATCCTGTTGGTTTCACTTTTACACTGTAAAACATTTGAAAGTGGTTTAAGTTGAAAATGAAAGTCCACCTGCTGCCTTAAAAATGCAATTTAGGTCAAAAAGAAAATTGTTTTGGTTTTAACTCGGAAATTAAAGTTCATATAGTTGATTTAACAGAGACAAGTTGTATAAATGTTGTTTTTTAAGTTCATTAATCTTGAATTTTAACTTAATATAACCAGATAATTTCACAATATGCAAGAAAAAAAACTGCCCTCACCTAGTTAAAGATTTCTCTATTATCTTACTCACAATATCAAGTTAAAATAACCACTTATTTTACTTTAGAATAATTACAATTTTTGATCCAAATTACATGAACAAAATTTCTGATCAGATAATGAATTTTATGGAATATTTCTTATTTCTTCCCATTTTTATTTTTTGTGCGCCACAGTTAAATGGTTGTCTTGAATTGCTTTTTTCAGTAAAACTCTCCCCTGTTCAAATCACACATGTAAAAGTTGATTTTATTATGTCTGGCTTTGTGTCCCACCAATCACTACTGACCGTGGGGTGATCAGCACCTGACATTTCCACTAAACACACCGGCTGCAAGGTCTAGAAAGCAGTCGGGGTCATGTTACAGCAAATGAAACAGTCAATATCTGGTATTACACCCTCTGCCACGTCCAATAACACAAAGCCTCAAATAATTCAGCGGCTTGTTATTAAAAAAAAAAAGAAGTAGGCAGCTTTGGTGTGTTAGACACCAAATGTCAGTGGATATTGTGCTCACAGGGATCCATACCTTCCTGTTGAGCATTTAAGCCAAGCAGAGGAACGAAGGATTTTTTATCCCTCAAACTTCTTCTGCCTCAAACGTCAGAGTATTTTTCTGGATTTTATGTGATGGACCAGCACAAAGTAGTGAATAATGGTGAAAGGAAAGCCAAACTTTGACAAACAAAATCTCAGCTTTTGCTGCAATTATAGCTGCAGGTCCGAAGGCTGTTGGGAGATAAATTGTCCTAGAAATGATGGCAATAAACAATAATATTTTTGTTTTGGGTCTACTTTCAAGATATATGGGTTTCTCCTAGAGTGTTATAAGCCTGGCGGGCCGCCAGGCTTTACTTGTTCCCCACCAGGTTAAGAATTGTTTATTTATTCAAGTCTTTTTAAAATGTTTGCATTTTTTAAGACTTTTTAGTTGGTGTTCAGGTATTAATCTTTCAATTCTTAAGTAACACATAATTATCAAGTGATATTTTCCAATTTCCTGTCAACTTAAAAAAATTTTTAACTCAAAAACACGACGGATGAATGACTGCCCTATCAACTTTACAAAATCAGTACAGCCAGATGCTTTTCCCAGATGGCAACATTCCCCCTCTGAACAGATACCTGCGTCCTAAAATCAGTATTTCAGAGCTAATTGTTGGTTTTTCTTAATGCCTCACCAGTAAGGGGATAGATTGCTGCATGGAAATAGGCTGTTGGGAAGACTGATGGCCACCATAACGCCAAACGCGTCATTATGAGACGGCCGTGAATCATAAACAAATGGCATTACAGTCAAAAGGTGCTTCAAGAGTGAAGGAGAAGATGAGTGTCCTGTCTGGCTACATTAAATGAAGCAGTTAGCGTCTTCCACTGATGATAAATCTTATGTGCACTGGATCAACATGTGCTTATAAACACCAATAGTCTGTCATTGGGTCCCTTTCCTTAAAATTTACCTGCGAAGGAGTAAAATAACAGCGCTTTTCTCTCATCGTCGCCTTCTGTCATTGTAGCTGCAGTGAAAAAGCGGTGGAGCGTCTCGGTCATTCGTCCGTGATCTATGTTGATGACGCCGACTTTCCCGCACCCAACTCCATCTGGAGTGACCTTAGTCATAACCCGGTCTTACACCGCTAGCTCCAGTAGATCCCATCATTCATCATGACGCATCCTTTAAATTGGCCTTCTGACAATGACTTCCACGTCACAAATTAGTAGCCCAACAGCTACATACATACGGAAATAAACAAATAGCTGTAATTATCTGCAGGCAGGGTGGCACTATTAATCACAATAATGGGTCGAGCCAAGGTGGCGGAACCGTTAAAGGAAGCGTCCCATTATCTGGAGGTTTGGGACGCAGTGTCAGCCCACATGTTTAGTCACACTCTGTCAAATGAACACCAACAATAGAGAAGAAGAGTCTACAATCGAAGTTGTGAGAATTTTAATTAATATGAATCACTTTTCTCCTCCATGGGCTGCCACCTTATCGTGGTGGAGGGGTTTGAGTGTCCCAATGATCCTAGGAGCTATGCTGTCTGGGGCTTCATGCCCCTGGTAGGGTCACCCAAGGCAGACAGGTCCTAGGTGAGGGACCAGACAAAGAGCAGCCCAAAGACCCCAATGATGAAGGAAAACTTTGGACTTGGTGTTCCCTCGCCCGGACGCGGGTCACCGGGGCCCCACTCTGGAGCCAGGCCTGGAGGGGGGGCACGATGGCGAGCGTCTGGTGGCCGGGCTTTTACCCATGGAGCCCGGCCGGGCTCAGCCCGAAGAGGAAACATGGGCCCCCCCTCCCATGGGCCCACCACCCGTGGGAGGGGCCAAAGGGGTCGGGTGCAGTGTGGGATGGGTGGCAGCAGAGGGAGGGGACCCTGGCGGTCCGATCCTCGGTTGCAGAAACTGGCTCTTGGGACGTGGAATGTCACCTCTCTGGTGGGGAAGGAGCCGGAGCTAGTGCGTGAGGTCGAGAGGTTCCGGCTAGAAATAGTCGGTCTCACCTCGACGCACGGCTCTGGTTCTGGAACCAGTCTCCTTGAGAGGGGCTGGACATACTTCCACTCTGGAGTTGCCCAAGGTGAGAGGCGTCGGGCAGGAGTGGGCATACTTGTTGCTCCCCATCTCGGCGCCTGTACGTTGGGGTTTACCCCGGTGAACGAGAGGGTAGCATCCCTCCGCCTACGGGTGGGGGGACGGGTTCTGACTGTCGTTTGTGCTTACGGGCCGAACGACAGTTCAGATTACCCACCCTTTTTGGAGTCCTTAGAGGGGGTACTGGAGAGTGCTCCTCCTGGGGACTCCCTTGTTCTGCTGGGGGACTTCAACGCTCACGTGGGCAATGACAGTGAGACCTGGAGGGGCGTGGTTGGGAGGAACGGCCCGCCCGACCTGAACTCGAGCGGTGTTCTGTTGCTGGACTTCTGTGCTCGCCATGGATTGTCCATAACGAACACCATGTTCAAGCATAAGGGTGTCCATATGTGCACTTGGCACCAGGACACCCTAGGCCGCAGTTCGATGATCGACTTTGTCATCGTTTCATCGGATCTGCGGCCGTATGTCTTGGACACTCGGGTGAAGAGAGGTGCGGAGCTGTCCACTGACCACTACCTGGTGGTGAGTTGGCTCCGGTGGTGGGGGCGAAAGCCGGTCAGACCTGGCAGGCCCAAACGTGTTGTGAGGGTCTGCTGGGAACGTCTGGCGGAATCCCCTGTGAGACGGAGCTTTAACTCCCATCTCCGGCAAAACTTCGAACACGTCCCGGGGGAGGTGGGGGACATGGAGTCTGAGTGGACCGTGTTCCGTGCCTCCATTGTCGAGGCGGCCGATCGGAGCTGTGGCCGCAAGGTTGTCGGTGCCTGTCGCGGCGGCAACCCTCGAACCCGCTGGTGGACACCTTCGGTGAGGGATGCCGTCAGGCTGAAGAAGGAGTCCTATCGGGCCTTTTTGGCCTGTGGGACTCCGGAAGCAGCTGATGGGTACCGGCGGGCGAAGCGGCATGCGGCTCGGGCGGTTGCTGAGGCAAAAACCCGGGCGTGGGAGGAGTTTGGAGAGGCCATGGAGAAAGACTTCCGTACGGCTTCGAGGCGGTTCTGGTCCACCATCCGGCGTCTCAGGGGGGGGAAGCGGTGCAGCACCAACACTGTTTATAGTGGGGATGGTGTGCTGCTGACCTCTACTCGGGACGTTGTGGGCCGGTGGGCAGAGTACTTCGAAGACCTCCTCAATCCCACCAACATGCCTTCCACTGAGGAAGCGGAGCCTGGGGACTCTGGGTTGGGCTCTCCAATCTCTGGGGACGAGGTCGCCGAGGTGGTTAAAAAGCTCCTCGGTGGCAGGGCCCCGGGGGTGGATGAGATCCGCCCGGAGTTTCTTAAGGCTCTGGATGTTGTAGGGTTGTGTTGGTTGACGCGACTCTGCAATGTCGCATGGACATCGGGGGCAGTTCCCCTGGATTGGCAGACTGGGGTGGTGGTCCCCCTGTTCAAAAAGGGGGACCGGAGGGTGTGCTCCAATTATAGAGGGGTCACACTCTTAAGCCTCCCTGGCAAGGTCTATTCAGGGGTCCTGGAGAGGAGGGTCCGTCGGATAGTCGAACCTCGGATTCAGGAAGAGCAGTGTGGTTTTCGTCCTGGTCGTGGAACGCTGGACCAGCTCTACACCCTCGGCAGGGTCCTGGAGGGTGCATGGGAGTTCGCCCAACCAGTCTACATGTGTTTTGTGGACCTGGAGAAGGCGTTCGACCGTGTCCCTCGGGGAGCCCTGTGGGGGGTTCTCCGGGAGTATGGGGTACCGGGCCCTTTGATACGGGCTGTCAGGTCCCTGTATGACCGGTGTCAGAGTCTGGTCCGCATTGCCGGCAGTAAGTCGGGCTCGTTTCCGGTGAGAGTTGGACTCCGCCAGGGCTGCCCTTTGTCACCGATTCTGTTCATCACTTTCATGGACAGAATTTCTAGGCGCAGCCAAGGTGTTGAGGGGATCCGATTTGGTGGCCTTAGGATCTCATCTCTGCTTTTTGCAGACGATGTGGTCCTTTTGGCTTCATCAGATCGTGATCTGCAGCTCTCGCTGGAGCGGTTCGCAGCCGAGTGTGACGCGGCCGGGATGAGGATCAGTGCCTCCAAATCCGAGGCCATGGTCTTGAGCCGGAAAAGGGTAGAGTGCCTTCTCCGGGTCAGGGGGGGTGTCCTGCCCCAAGTGGAGGAGTTTAAGTATCTCGGGATCTTGTTCACGAATGGGGGAAGAAGGGAGCGGGAGATCGACAGGCGGATTGGCGCAGCGTCTGCTGTCAAGCGGGCGCTGTACCGGTCCGTCGTGGTGAAGAGAGAGCTGAGCCAAAAAGCGAAGCTCTCGATTTACCGGTCGATCTACGTTCCCACCCTCATCTATGGTCATGAGCTTTGGGTCATGACCGAAAGAACGAGATCGCGGATACAAGCGGCCGAAATGGGTTTTCTCCGTAGGGTGGCTGGGCTCTCCCTTAGAGATAGGGTGAGAAGCTCAGTCATCCGGGAGGGACTCAGAGTAGAGCCGCTGCTCCTTCACATCGAGAGGAGCCAGTTGAGGTGGCTCGGGCATCTGGTCAGGATGCCTCCTAGACGCCTCCCTGGTGAGGTGTTCCGGGCACGTCCCACCGGGAGGAGGCCCCGGGGAAGACCCAGGACACGCTGGAGGGACTATGTCTCTCGGCTGGCCTGGGAACGCCTCGGGATTCCCCCGGAGGAGCTAGAAGAAGTGGCTGGGGAGAGGGAAGTCTGGGCCTCCCTTCTGAAGCTGCTACCCCCGCGACCCGACCTCGGATAAGCGGAAGAAGATGGATGGATGGATGGATGGATGGATGAATCACTTTTGAATTTGTAAGTCCAAAAATGCAGCACTTGTTCAGCAACGTTTAGATTAGACTCACTGACCAATAAGGCGTGTCATTTATGATTTATTGTTATAAATGTCTTTTGATTTGTCTTTGTTACAATAAATTCCAATGAATGATGTTTAAAATTTTCCAAAACCGCCAGTGTTGTCCAATCAACAAGTTGAATTGTTGATTTCAGCTACTAGTGCTTTACATAATAAAAATATAAAAATACAAAGTCATAGAATACACCACACAGTCAACAATTGAGAAAACCATTAAATATTAAATTTTCCAAGGTGATTTAGTTTTTCTACAGCAATATTTGTGTTTGTTTGGCTAATATTGCTGTGCCATGCAATCATAACCATAGTTACCTGAAAAAAATAAGAAACAAGCAGTTTTTATTGTCACTTTTATCGTTATCACGATACTATTGTGATAAAACTTTACGTCCGTATTCAAATCTTCTTAAAACAGAGAAAGTAATTGTCTTTCTTTAAGCTGTTTTCATTGTCATTTCAAACGTTGAGTGAATTTAACTGGAAAACAAACTTTTATTAAACCTGACAAACTGTAGCAAACATTTTCAAAGCAGGAGTGACGCCCATTTGTTAAGCTAAGACGTAATTTCTTTCTTGGGACCTTCCATAATGGTGATTTAGTAACAAATGCTGGTTTTAACAGTTTTTCCAGTTATTATATTGGATTTCCACAGCAGAATGACAATAAAAGTACCAGTAATATTTCTTTAGATTTCTTTTTCTGGTATTTATGTTAGAAACTGTATGGTTTTTTTTACATAATTTGTCAACATCCTTTACATATTCAAGAACTTTCACACATAATGTTTTTGCATTTAGTGTATAATATGTAGTGGAGGCTTTAAAGCTGAAATGGAAACTATTTGCTTCCCATTCCTGACAGGAGGAGTAATTACACACCAGCTAGCTTGTTTGTGAATAATCTTACTTGCTTTTTAGCTTCTCTTATCAAACTGGAAACTGTTTTTAATTACTGGAGATTTTATCGTGTACGCTGATAACACACTCCTGCATCAAGGCTATGGATTTTCTTTAAGACTGTGACTGAGTGTTTGGATGTAAGAGTAAAAGATCTGGGATAAATCTTGACCAATTAAGTTTGTGCGCTCCTTTTTTCTTTTTCTTGCAGAGAGTCAGCTGGAATTGAAACTACAGAATAATAAGATTCCAGTAGTGTTGAAATTGTATTGAAATAATCGTCAAATTATTCAGTAATTGAATAACTGGCTTATACAAACTCAAAAAATGCCAACTGCCTAAAGAATAACACATTCAAATCAGCAATTAAGAGAAAACTGGACAAAAATATATATATTTAGCACTTAATATATAAATAAAATGAAAAAAAGATATTATGCCCGGAACTCAAGTAGTTTTAGCTGCAATTAGTGCAAATTATGCAAAAAACAAAATATCGTATTAAGCAACTTCTGCTATCCAAATATTAATGCAAAAATTAATAATATAAACAATGTTACTGAATTTTAGACAAAATGTTTAATTTCTTGTTTCAAAATGTTTATTTGCATCTTTTAATGTGTTTAAAATATTGTATAAAAAAGGCTCAAGGTTTCCCAGAAAACGTGCTAAGCCTGGTGGTTGAGTGTCATCCATCCAGCAGCCCGTCGTGTTTTTGAGTGTAAAAATGCTTAAAGTTGACAGAAAATTAGAAAATATCACTTCATAATTATGTTATTGAAAAGATTGGAATATTAATACATCCTGAACACCAACTATAAAGTCTTAAAAATGCTAACATTTTAAAAAGATTTGAAAAAATAGGCACTGCTAAGTTTGGTGCGGGCACAAGTAAAGCCTGGTGGCCCGCCAGGCTTATAATACACTGGGGGAAACCCTGAGGCTTAGGAATCAGTAAAATGTCGTAGTTCTTTTTAACCAACTAATTATTTGAATAATTAGTAAAATAATCACGTACTAAAATGATAGTTAGTTGGTAACTGTGTTGTGTTTAGGACTAAAAACTGAAGCATGTGTCTTAGATGATCTGATAAGTCTGAACCTAAATATTAGTAAAAACTTTAAAACAGCAGAGTATATTTAACTGTAATTTATCTGAGGCAAAAAAGAAAAATCTGATGTGCACATTAGTCTGACCATGACTGCCTTTTAAAATATGCAACACTGTTATCACAAGACCGATCTCCAGCCCGACTGAGTCCTAATTTCCCTCAATGCAAGCTGAACATGTCCTTTCTTTGTGACCCTTCCTGTCTAATAGATGCCCGTTATTGTCAGACGTAATATCCAGAGAAAAGCTCATGCTGAATTGGAGAGGGCGTTACAAAGCTAAATGTGGTGCGGAGGCGCTCCTTACACTTTCTAACTGATGATGTGTGAAAGTGCCTCTTAAATTGAACTTTCTGTTCGTGAACAACTCCTTTCAATGTCATCTTTTCAACCTTTTCTGTTTTAACATTTTCTCAGTATTTTCAAATACCAACCAAGGCTCCATCTCCTCCGCTGACCTAATATAGCCCACTCCTGTGAATGGTGCTGCACCTAATGACTCAAAGAGTATAATGATGGCTCATTTCAAACAGTTCAGCTCTCACTCTGCAGCCTGGATGGTTTTCACATCTGTTGAACATGCAATAAATAGTCGATAAAAAATAAACCCTTAATGTCAGATTGTTGCAGCTTCGTTTGATTTAAGTTCTTTACATCTTTAAATACGGTTACTGTTTTAATTTTGCCACATTATGCTTAATATGAAGCCACCACTATATATATTTTTAATGCAAAATTATAAAATAACTTTAGTATCGCTATCAATCATCTTTTACGACACAGGAAGTATTTCTGTGTCTTTTTAACCACATTTCTTCCCTGGATGAAGTTAGCATTAACTATTTGTACTCAGTTTCCAGTAGAAATTAGTCTGAGCTCCACTTATCACCCATCGACCTGCCACAGTAATCAATAAATCAATTGATGTCATGATCATTTAAAACAAACTCAATAATTTTCATTTGTTTTTCTCTCTTTCTACCAAATGTTTGGTGCTTTTGTCTCAACTTACTCTTTTCTTGAAGGACAGTTTTGTTTACAGAGACTCTGTAATTAATTTTATTTGTTGTTTCTGTTGTTTTGTTTATTTATCCTGGATATTTAAAATGTCTTTCTTTTCCAGTGTTTTAATTTAAAGCTTACTGATCTTTGAGGATGTGTTCTGCCATTATTATGCGTCAAAGAAAAGACAAAATTGATAAATAAAAATATTACAAAAAAACAACCTAAAATCAGCTACAAAATGGAAATAAAATATTTAAATACACAAATTAAACAAACTGTTTTGGTCAGACAGAACATTAAACGCTAAATGTCTTTACGTCATGAAGTTAGCACATCATGATAAAATGTATTTTCCTGGGCAAGATTGTTTTATTAATATTATTGTGAATGATATGATATTATCGTTTATCGCTCTAACTACTGGAACAATTTATTGTCCAGCAAAATTAGCTTTTAACAGACCTAATTATAAAATCTTACCAAATAAATCGAAATGTCTTGGTACGCTTGAAATATGACAAAACTAACTTATAATACATGTAACTTTTGAGCAAGATATAGACGCTTATTTAGAGTCAATTATTCCTTAATATTGATAAAAAGTACTGGTTCAACTTGCAGGTTATTTCACTCATTACAAGACATTTTTCCGATGTTATAAGTGAATTTATTGACCAGTGGAACTAGTAGTTGACTGCTATATTTCCAAAAAATATGTGAATGTTGCGCATTTACCTTTCCACATCCTCTCTAGCAATTCTGTTGACTTTTTAGCTCAACCTGATCTGAAAGATAATTTTCCTTTCTTAGTTTTAGCTGCCTAAAGATTAGAAGAAACACATCCTCCTGTTTGTTTCTGGCACCTAAACATTCAAAGGTTCAGTTTGAAAGGATTTCATTTCATTCCCTTTTCTATCGTCCACTTGGATAGGTTGAAGTATAGGTTCAGATTTTCACCGCCATTGACGCTTTATGGGTCCAACAAAGGGCGCGGCGCCAGCTGAAAGTGAGGCTCCGCGTTTGTCCAATGATGAGTTGAGAGGCAAGCATGACACTCTGGTTAAATTAAATGTGAGAGAGTGACAACACATTCAGAGGTGGTCATTTTGAAAGCGATCACTGTAATCACACACTTGCTGTAATTGGCAATCCGATGCAACAGCAATTTCAATCAAAGCAGAGGGCTGGAGCTCTGGCTATTTGTTTATCAGACATGTGAAGAGAGAGTTGTGTGTGCTTATTTTCTAAAGGACAGGGCTGACTGTAAGTGGTGTTTAAAACCAATTTTAGCTGCATTTCCCTCCTCAGACTTGTAATTTTGAAATTAACCACAGCCTGGCATATATGTATGTTTGCTTCTTCTTCTTCTTCTTCTTCTTCCTACAACCATGGATGCATTAGTTTGAAAGATGGCAGCCTTTTGTACGTTAATGTTTGTTATAATTATCAGAGAGCAATTTTGAATAAAAATAAAGTTGTTTTCTGAAAGCTGGAGAGAGGGAAATAAAAAGACAGCATGGAACTTAAAAGGACTTCAAGCAGAACACCCTGAAAAAGTCCAAAATTCTGGTTGAAAGTTTGAATCTGCTCTTCATAGGCATTGATTTCTGATTTTCTGTATTGCAGAAGCTCAGTATTAGCAGCTTTATCCATTTTGAAACCAGTTTTAAAAAAAGGTCATTTTCCTGTAGGAACATAACATGCAACGTGGACAATCTCTTTCTTTTTACTGACACAATGCAAAACCAAACTAAACCTGTTCTGCAACACCAAAACTCAATAAAAGTTAAATATCTGTCACTGCAACTAAATCAAGGGTCTGGAGGACCACTTGTTGCTGTATCCAATCCTTTTTTAATCCATGAGGTAAAGAGAGCAATGAATAGTTGATGTTAAAGAGAAGTTTGTTTCTATCCAGGGAGTTGGACAAGGCCACCATACTTGAGAAGGAAGTGATTCCACAAGGACAGATTTAAATTTCAGAATAAATGTTTGGTACACTTTGCTCAATGACACCTAAGCTATAAGTTCCCCAACTCCACCGCTCCAAAAAGATGTTGCTTGAGCTGTTAGAGAAGAAAAATCCCCTTTAATCGAACTCTGGTTGGTTTTTCTAGGTTTGGTCCGTTGTGGAGGTGTGAATGCATAATCGAACTCTGATGGGAACCAAAGAAGACTCTGGCCTGCCTAACAAACCTCGGTCTAGGAGACCAAGTCAAAAGCAGGAAGTAAACTACAGCTCAAGGCATTCTGGGTAAATACAACCAAAACAAACGCATGAGACTAGCGCTAGAGGGAGAAATGGCAACCGCAGTTGTAGAGATCTCACAGCCACTAAAATCTGATGCCACTCCATTTTTGTTTACATTTTGTGAAGGAAATTGCGTTCAGTGTCTTCTTCAGAGGTTTTTATGTCGTTTCCTTCAGTGTTTCTTGGTTTAGCGCCCCCACAGTTGAGGAGGGAAACAGATTTAACAGATAGTTGTGTGAAAACACATTTAGTCTTTTGGCGAGAAGAATAGTCAAATATCTGGGCAACCCTTTATTAACGGATCAGGGATATTTACTCCAATATCTGTTGGGTTTAAACATATAATCACCTGGCAATGGACAGACCTAAATTATTGACTGGATATGAAATCCTGACAGTAGTTGCTGCATTTGCCACATTTAAGCTTCATTGTGCCTCTTCCAGACGTCACCATAAAACATTATTTTGCAAATCTAACCCACCCACCGAGTGGCAGCTCTTTGCTGCGTCACTAATCACTTCAGGCACCAGTATTCTCCTCAACGCCAAAATAACAAAACCTGATTTCTGCGTGATGCTTCTCTCAAAGGACTTGCGCTCGACTTTAACAAGAGTGCAACATGGCTTTAGAAACAAAAAGTAATTTCTCAGCCGTTCAGCAAGCCTAATTTGTAAGCAGAGCTCAGGGAAATCTGCATGTTAGCGCTGAGGCAGGAGCTGCTTCATTGCTCATTCTGCGTCTGCAAGGGATACATCCAGGCAAAGCACTTGATGTAATCTTGATGAGGCAACTGTATAAAATATTTGTAAAACACAGAATATGCAGACAAGACTACGGTGTACTGCATCTGTTCTGCTACTTATGCATCACATTTTAAAAACGGAGACAGCAGATACATGGAAAGAAATGCTCTTAAGCCCTTTTCAGCTCTTCAACAGCCAAAAACTTATATTTAAACAATCCTTATTGGTAATAAACTAGATTAAGACGTCAGAAACACTTGCATGTTACAGATAATTATAAGGTTAATACAGATATTTAGATTTATTGTGCTGTTCTGTCATGATAAGTTTAAAACTTAAGGTACTGCATGATGATGAAACCAAAATAAAACAAAAACAATGATGCTGCCAGAACATTTTCAGTGAGAAATTATGATTTTTCTTTCAAATTAGAGACTTACAGTGTTACTCTTTTCATTTCTTCTACAAATCAATAATGATAAACAATATTTTTTTGGGACAAACAAAAACAAAAACCCTTAGCCACTAGTTGCAGAAGAGACCAGATTAAAATCTCATTATCTAAGAAAGATTTTGTGCAAAAACTTTTAATTTAACATGTTTTGTTTTGTCAAGGAATTATAACAGGTCACCTTTTAACATTTAAATTAAGAAAAAAATTTTTTTTTAATCCAATTAATCATCAGAAACATTAATACTAAAATACTAATAAGTTACAGCACTTTTTTAAAGATACTTGATTTAAATAACTAAATAAACCAAAACATTTATAGTTTTATATCTCAGTGAGATTAAATTGAGATTTTTTTCTCCTCCAGCATAAAATTGCACAAGGTTTCCAGTGCAGCTAATATAAAATAATAAAGTCGGCTCCAACTCCCAGGATCCCGGTTTATGCGGCGGAACAAGCTGCACTTTTGTTCCTGCGTCCACGCCTGAGCGGATCAGAACTGCTGCTCCTGCAAACACAACACCAGGCAGGTGGGCTTAATGTTTTAGCTGATTGGCGTTTTACAACAGGCGACACAATTTCGCACGTCTCCATCAGGGCTGTGTGTGTTCCTATAAGTGAGAACATTGCTATTGATTCGTCTTTTTCATCCCGGCTGAATAAAACTAAACCTCTTAAGGGACTGAGTTTCAGTTTAACATCAGAAGAGAATAAAGGAACAAGTTCTGCTCGTATTCGTCTCGCTCACCGAGAAAATCCTCCGTTTTCCTGCGATACAGGTTCTTCTACCTTCTGAGGCATTAATCATAATTTAATCACCAAGGTTTCAGTAGATTTTCTCCATCCTGGAGAACCTGAGAGAAGGTTGAAACCTGTGTTTGGTGCTTGGAAACACAGAAATCTGTGAGGTGAATATATATTTATAAGGTCCAGGTACAGACTGTGACGGCTAGAAGAAACAGAAATGGTGGAGAATAAAGCTGATTCAGGCCTTGAACAAGCAGCTACAGTGTATTAATAAATTAGATTACAAGACGTATCGACTGAACTCGCTTTCAATAAATGTTCTTGCCTTTTTCCATCGCTGATGGAAAGTGTTAAATTACACCATAATAAATTAGTAGAAAACTTTTTCCACTTGATAATTGGATTTTTAGCTTTTGAAGGTTTAATTTTTGGAAAATTGTAACTTTTTTTTTTTCACCTGCCAACTTTTGGTTTCCAAAATTCAGGGCCGCCATTTTGTTTGACAAGTTTTCAGAGTTTCTGTTTATTTCGTCTTTGAATTTAGGTCAATTATCAGAGCAAGGCTACCATTTTATTTCTTTTTTTGACCATTGGAATAAATTCATAATATTCCAAGAATACAATCGTAATGTTAGCAGAATCAAGTAATATTTTTATAAGACTTCTAACTCAAAACGTGTCCAACAATAAAAAAAAATTATATTAATTTTTCCTCATTAAAATGATTTTTCTCTTAATTTTAGTAAATTATTTTGGTAAAATTGGTAAAATATTCTTCTAATATAGAAATTCTTGTAGCCTGCATTTACTAAACAAAACATTTCCACCTTGGAAACGTTTTTCAGTTTTGACATAAAAATTAAATAAAACCTTTTTGACTGAATTCCCAATAAATCATTGATTTGCAGAAGTTTTCCCACCTCTGGAACGTTTCTGTGTATTTTTATTCCCAGATTACACTCCACCCGTGTCTTTTATTGCTAATTCTCCTGATCTTTGTCTGAATTTAATTTAAAAAGGCAATAAAAACACTCCTACTAAATCACTTGAGCAGAAATTAATGGTGTGGTTTTACAGTTTTGATGTTTCCGTACTAATGAGCAGAAACTAATAATCTCATAAAACAAGCGTTTTATTGGTATTTTATGGGCGTACCAGATTCTCTCTCCTCGACTCCTAGCTGATTTTACAAATATATCTGCATTTTTTTGTTGAGTTTTGTAAATTTATCCACTGTTTTTACACACAATTTCACCAGATTTTTAAATATTTTAAATATTTAATCATTGTTTTTCAAGTGTTTGGATATTCTGCTGCAATAATTAAGATGATAATTGCATATCTTTCCACTTTTTTCTCTGCTTTAAGCTGCTATTTTCTTTAGAAACTTTTAAACATTTATATTTCTGATTAGAAAACAGTATAAACATTTCTAAAAATACAAAGAAAACTCACCTAGTCATGCAAACACGTCTATAAATCCAAAATATTTGTGGAAAATTCACTTATTTGAGAATCTTTGTAGAAAATCTGAAGTGTTTTTATTTTCTTTTTCTTTTATTTAATGTGTCCTGATTTGATTTTAAAAAGCTGTTTGGTTTTTGAAATATTTCTTTTATTTTCTACTTATTTAACACTTCTGCAGCGTAAACCGTTCTCATTTTCTCTGCAGGATCTTTCCACAGTTGTCTTTATTCATTTTTGTATTTCAAACCTTGATATTGTAGAAAATTGCAGCGAGTTGTTAACACCTGAGTGGAGGGCTTGTCATGAAATAAAGAAACGTGCTGCGACTCGCTGCAGAAAGATGAAGCAAAGGGAGAAGTGGGAGATGTTTACTGTGAGAAGGAAAACAGTTCAGATGGGATTAAGCAGATTAGCAGGCGATGTGGAGGATGCACAAGCTTCCTATGCAGCCTTCAAAGTCTGCAATTTGCTTTCACCGTTTTAAGGTCTTTTTCTCTCCCCAGTTTCTAAATGTGCCATTCCTTCACCCTTCTATCTATCCTATATTCCTTCCTTTCCTTGTGTCCTTTCTTTCTCATCTGAATTTCTTAATTCTTTCCTTATTGACTTCATTTTGTCCTCCTTTCTTGTCATTTATCTTCTGTTCTATCTCCCCGCCTCCTTTTTCATTTTAAATGCTTTTCTTTTTTTGTGTCCTAACTACTTCCTTCTCTGTCTTCTCTTCCTTTCCTTGTGTCCTTTCTATCTTCACTTTATTTCCTTTATCCTTCCTTGTTTACTTTTTGTCCCCCTCCTTTCTTGTAATTTATCCATCCTTCCTTGTGTCCTATCATCTTGCCTCGCCTCCTTTCTATCCTTTTCTATGCCTTTCCTTCCTCCCTGCACTGTTTCCTTTCGTCCTTCCTTCCTCCTCTCCTTCCTTCTTTCCTCACTCCCTCCACCCTTTCCTTCCTTCCATACTTTTTCCTTTGTGTCCTAACTTCTTCCTTCTGTATGTTCTTCCTTCTTGTGTCCTATCTCCTTCCCTACCTTCTGTTCTGTCATTTCGTTTTATCCCTGTTTTTCCTTCCTTCCTTCTATACATCCTCACTGCTTCCTTTTCTGTCTTTTCTTCCTTTCTTTGTATTCTTTTCCTCTCATCTTTATTTCCTTTCTTGCTTTTCCCGTTCCTTTCTTTCTAATCTTTTTCATTATTCTTTCCTATATCCATTCTTCTTTCATTCCTTTCTTGCTTCCTTATTCACTACATTTGTTCCCCTCCTTCTTTGTTTCTTGCCTTCCTACCTCACCTCCTTTCTTTTTATCAAAAATCATAGTTAATTACTGGCTTCAAATCTTAAATTAATGACTCTTATCCCTTTAATGTTCTTATATCCAGTTCTTATTGGAGCTGCACAGTTTGCTATAGTTTGGCTTTAATCAATGCAGTTGAGCTACCGGTGAATATCAGACTGTCTGACCAGAGAAGCTTCATTTCTAGTTAATGTGCCAGAGTCTTGCATTCAGCCAGCTGGCGCTCCAAAGTTCTCCAAAACTTCCTGGGCCAACTGGACTTTGTTGCCATTGCGACACAAAGGAGCCAAAACATCCTAGAGCCAACAGAACATGAGTAAAATATGAACCGACAATTATCCTGGAGTACAATCTGCTAGAGAGAGACGACTGTGTGAGTGAGCTTGCAAGGTCCAGATGTTGTTTTGGATCGTTATTCTGTTTCTGTCTGAGCTGAAGACGCTTTTTGGTGACTGTAAAAATAATCTCAGCGCCCTCGCCGGGACGCAGACGATCCAAATTGTACGTGACTAAAGCCTCGTTTGGCTTGGGAGCGAGAGCGCAGCGCCCCCAGGATGTGTTAAGTATTAGCAGGGAGCTGCAGGGCATGCTGGGACATTTTCAACACTGTGGGTGAGGCGTGAATGTGTTTCACAACAAGAGCGTGTAATCGCTTGGGATGCGTGTCCATGCGAGGCTAACAGGTAGCCTGGCGCCCAATTAACTCTGGACGTAAAGTCCATTTCTCCCTCCTTTGTCTCCCTGAGGACGACAATCACTCCGAACGTGCATGGAATGAACAACATGGAGAAACTATTGTTTTTGCAATAATATATATATTTGTTCATTTTTATAACAGAAAAAAGTTTATTATGTTGCTTCCTATCTATATTTTTTACAATATTTGATTAACAAGATAAAAATTTATTTAAACTTCTAACCTCAAATTAAAGCTGTAGTTCCTAACTTTTACAGAAAGAAATGTTTTTTGACATATTTGTTAAAATTATCAGTATAACATAAGACAGATAATCTGAGCTCTTCTGTGCTCTCAATGCTAACTGCAGAAATACACCACTCAGTCAGAAACAGCCAATCAGAGCCAGGAGGAGGGTCTTAGCGTTGTCAATCACTCTCGTGCCCTTTCTGTCTGCTGTCACAGCTGGTACACCACAACATAGCCTGTCTTAAATGCTAATAATAGGTAGCACAGCCACCGATGATGGCAAATAAATGGTTTTCCAATAACAATAAGTTGTTTCTCTGCCATTAGCACATTTAGCAACAAGTACATGAGGTTGATTGACAACGCTAAGACCCTCCTCCTGGCTCTGATTGGTTGTTTTTGGTCAGAAGTGGTGCATTTCTTCAGACTGCAATAATTTCCAGCAGTAAATTGTGTTTCTCTCATGTTATTAAACTTAGACAGCCCTTAAAAATTGTTAAAAAGTGCTATCAAGTTGAAACTTAAGGAAATTGTTGAGTGTTTATATTTCAAAACAGAACCGCATTAAATGCATTTTGCATCCCAAACTTACATATTTCCATTTGGACTGTTTTTTTTTCGTGTTCTGGCATGGCACCGCCATCTTTATTTCTATACTAGCTGGATCCACTTAAGGATGTTCAGCAGTGCCCTCTGCTGGGTGGAGTTCAAACTACAACACTAAAAGAAAGATTAAACAAAGTAAATTAAAAATAGGCTTTTTAAAGTTTTCCATATGGTTGTAGGTTTTTACAGTAAAATATTCAAAAATTGCTCTAAAATAAAATAAAATTTTTAATCATAAATGCATTTCCAAGAAATAAAAAGCAACTAAATCTCATTATAAATATGTCTTTTATTATGAATGGAAACAAAATAAGAAATCAGAAAATGTATTTTCTTTAATAAAGTAAAGATAATATTTTTATTATATTAGCTTCGTTTTCTTGATGCTGAAGTATTTCTGCATGTTTGTCCCATGCTTTTAACCTTTATCTGCTCTAAATCCCGGCTTTGCAGGTCCTGTTACCTGTTTCCTCTCCTTTCAGGTTTCCTCTCTGAATGCTTTCAGGCTATTCCCAGTAATTAACCTCTGGATATTTGGACCGTTTTCTTCTGATCTCTTGCATACAAACTCCTCTGTATTCTCCTTTTTTTTTCTGCTGCTGATCTTGCGTGTGATAGGCCGATATTTCCTTGTAGTAGCAGAGGTGAAGAGGTAAAAAGCCCTGAAAGAGGTCCTCCAGGGCCACTTCCTACTGTCACAGCACGCACAACAAAGCAAGCTGCCCTGAAATGACCTGCCATTTCCTGCAGAGGAAAACAGCCTAATGGCCGTCTCTTTCACTTTTATGCCACCATTAGATTGACAACATGTTGCTACCATTTAATGTTGTGGAGACATTCATGTTCTCCTCTTGGGCTGAGAGATTTTAGTCACGGACAAGCTTTACACAAACCAGATAATTGCTAAAAGTGATGCTGAAACACGTGAAAAGGACTGTTATTCTTAATAATTTATTGATTTTCTTTTCTTTTCCCCTATTATTCATGACCTATTTTAACTTCTCAGTGCACAATATAGAATAAAGAAAGGAAAAACATCCTATTCTTTCCTATTCTTCAACCCCTTTCATATTTTACTGAAATATCTAAAGTTTTTATGATCAGAGCCTTATTTTTACTCATCAGGTCCATTTCTTCTTCCCCTGCTGGGATTCAGTATTGTTCAGACTCTTCTCATTTCCTTTCAACTTTACCACCTTTTACCTGACAAAAGCCAAATACTAGACTGACGGACTAAAATCAGCTTTGAAGAGAAAGAATTACAAAGGATGGGAAATAAATGAGTTATGGGATTCTTTTGCAATAATACAATGACATTACCCTTTTCAAATTATGTTATCAAAGAAACCTATTTTCTTTCATAACCTAACTTTGTTTTAATGAAACAAAGTTGCATTTTTTTTGTCTTAATAAAAGGCAAATAGTTTTCTAACTTTATGGATCATTGTTTTTCCAGTTTATTTTTTCTAGAAAATCTTTTAGTCTATTCCCAGTAACAAAAATGAGAACTTTCTTCAAGAAAATCTTTTTTAGTAAAAGCTTAAAGGGAATACATTCAGCAAAAGTCACATTTTGCACTTTTTTGTACTTTTATTTTGGTCTCTACTGCTATTAAAACAGTCTAAGTGCTTAAAACACAAAAACAACCACCCAGCCGGTTTTTGGCAATAAGTTAATATTTTTTATGTTTAGGAAGTGAGGCGTTTCAAAAACTTTCTAAATGTGTAACAACACAAATCTCCAGGTTACCCAGCAACCCAAGCAGAGTTCCGCCCGTTACCTAGCAACCAAACATGCAGAATTCCAGCATGTTTGGTCAGCTGGTTTTACCACTGTAAGTTGCTGGATGTTTATTTTTTTAGCCCCACTTAGTATGAAATTATAATTAAAAGAAAAATACCTAAAATTTCCATTAAAGAATTAAATTTGCCAATGAAATTCTTATGCTAAAAATGACAAAAAGAACTGGCTAGAGGTTTTCTAGCAATTCAGGAATGCCTGAATTGCAGTTCAGGCATTCCTGAACTGCAATTTGAACGAGCAAATCCATGAAATGGTTTTTCAGCAGGATTTTAGTTGGCGGTCTTTGTAAATAGTTTGTTTGTTTTATTACATCATGTCATTCACTTGAATGTTTCTTTACGATCATAGTCCTCCACGGTAACATCACACACTCGATAGCCGTCTCCACTCAACAGAACGTCCTGCTGCAAGAATGCAATGCGGAGCTGTTCTTCCAGGCCTTAATGTCCCCAGATACCGCTCACATGGAGTCTAATTGCATCTGCAGAAAGCCTTGCCTCACCTCACAACCCATAGGAAACACAGTCAAACCATAGCAGATGCTCCATGACACCCCAGATGTTCTGTTGAAATCCTGCAAGCAGAAAAATCACCTACTAGATATTTGCCTGGTGGTCATAATGTTATGGCTGATACTCTCTTAGTGTATTTAACAAGCTGTTTACTGAAGCTCAATCTGAATTGTGATCTGTATGACATGCAAACAATTTTCCCCTTCCAGTGTAATCAGGTTGATGTAATTAATTTTCCGTCTTGTGCTAACGTACACAGCAGGCTGCAGCTGTGAAGCTACAAAGGTATAATTTCACTCATCAGCCAAATTGGCCAACAGAATCACGCTGTCACATCTAATCGACAACAAAAGCTGCTTTTAAATGAAAAAGAGACAGCGTTAAACATCGAATGCAACAAAGCAAAAGGGGCCAACGCCAGATCGGTGCTGCCAGATTCTGACCAATCTCCTGTGGTCTCTAAAAAGAGTTTGATGTTAAATGATTGTTTTGTTTCTGTTGTACAGGGATGAGCAAACCTACTGTGAGACCGCCAACGGTGCTGGAAAGCATGTAAAGCATGTGAAGTTCGAAAACATGCAACAAAACCACAAGAAGACAACGTCCATCCAACCCAACAGATAAAAACAAACCCGGTGAGAGCAGAACAATACAACAAGCATGAAAAAATAACTTCCACTAAACATTAAATCAGAGGAGAGACCAAGTGCAAAAAGAAAGCACAAAAAATAGAAGATAAAACACAAAACGAGCAAAAACCAGCTATGAAAATACAGAAAATAATTTTCCACCAGAACCAAAAATAAGCCACATATCAGGCAGAAGAAGGCATTAAGAAAATAAAAATAATTCAACACAGAGACGCACTAACAAAAATGAGTCAATAAAACAACATAAAAGTCAATTAAAGCACAAATAAATAACATTAAATATAAATAACACTTCATGTGAGCATCACTTTTCTTCTCATCTCCCTCAATATCCGCTTGATATAACTTTATTAAAAGAATGAATGTGTGTAATTAGCTTTCTGTCACATATGATACACGTCTGTTTATAATATTTGAAATAAAATGTACCAGCAACAACGACAAACATTTATTTAGTTTGGGGTAACTGGTTAATTTTCAGTAAGTGAAATTAAATATTTGCTGCATTTAAACCTACTAGAATAATTAGTTGAATAAAAAACAGCTGATTTTATAAACTTTTATAAAGCTTTTTTAAATCAACATGGTAAAAAATACAGTTTATAATAGTCTCCATTTGTTGTAAACTCTGAGATAGTTAAAATAACAATTAAGCTTTTTGTTACTAAATTTTTCTTTAATATTTAATACATTTTTACTGCAGTGTTTCTTCACTTTATCCTATAACATCTGTAAGAAATTTTATCTTTATTTTGCCTTTCATTTTTCTTTTTTTGACGAAAGTTTAAAAAATCTGAATTTGCTTATTTTTGTACACTGTTTTTAATCGCCTGAAGGATTCATACCTCAATATTGTAACCGTTTTAGTCTTTTTAGTCCCTCCACAATTTTGTGATTACAAAAATGTTGTAATAAATTACAATAATTCATGATATAAACTAAAATATTGTTGTAGTTTTAACAATAATGTTGTTAAAACTAAGACTTGACTTAGTTTTAGAAACTTGTACTTCCTTTTTAACAGTCTTTGCACGTTTTGTTTTGAACACCTGAGTATTCCTCAATGACGCTCAGTCGTACTCTGAACTTTGACCTCGATTATTACACACAACCTTTCCTACACTGTAAAAAAAGTCAGTAAATTTACGGTAAAAAACTGTAAAAAACCAACAGTTTTTGACCGTCGTATCCAAAAACATTGCATTACCGTAGAAATTACATGGAACTACCGTAAGTCGAAACTGCAAAGAAAGTCAGTAAATTTACGGTAAGAAATGGTAAAAGACCAACAGTGTTTGACCGTCGTACCCAAAAACATTGCATTACCGTAGAAATTACATGGAACTACCGTAAGTCGAAACTGCAAAGAAAGGCAGTAAATTTATGGTAAGAAATGGTAAAAGACCAACAGTTTTTGACCGTCGTATCCAAAAACATTGCATTACCGTAGAAATTACATGGAACTACCGTAAGTCAATACACATATATATCATGAATTTTTGACAGTCATGAGCAATAAAAAAAAGGATTGTAAAAATAATAGAAATGGTAAAATCCATAGAAAAATTGTATTCTTTACCAGTAATTAATAATCAATGGTACTAATTTCCCAAATTACAAAGTTTGTTGAAGTTAATCAGCAAAATGTTGCATAGAACTACATTACAATAATTGATTTCTACAAATACATCTTAAAATATATTACTCTCTTCTATTGACTTGTAGTGCAGGGGTTCTCAAAATGTTCTGCTTATAAATCTATATATTGTATTTAGTAAATAGTTATAGGGTGACTCAATCATAAGCATTTTAAAACAATGCAACACAGTTGCTTAGCAAAATAATTGCTTTCATTATTTAATCATTTATTGGGAAATATTAATATATTTATTCATAGTTATTCATTCAAGCTTTCTCTTTTTACTCATAAGGTTCTCCATACCCAGTGGCGCAACTGCACATTATTCAGGTGGATGCTGCGCCCCTATGCGTTGCATACACTGCATACCCACTTTTTGCGCCACTGTCCATATCTTTCAGGGGTCACATCACAATGATTTTCATCTTTCGACTCCCTACCTCGGGAATCCTGTTCTAGTCAACATTTCTAAGATAAATAGAAGCTCTAGTGACCGTTCATTGAACGTGGTCTGATAGGACCAGTAAATGGTAATGAGGGAGGGTGAAGACATGCATCTTGGGTGGTGAGACCTAAACTCGAACCTGTGACTACAGCGTCAAGAACCTTCTCTGTTGTGTGTTACTCCTGAGCCACCGCAAGGGTACTGCATGTTTAGGCTAACAGAGAATCGTTTCTGAGTGACGTCACCCGTACAAGATCGCTCCTCCCCACTCATCTTCATGTGTCCCCATGACATGTTTTATAAACAGAGTAAGGACCATACGCAGTGTTTTGTTCATTCGCCGATTAAATAAAAAGAAAGAGTTGAAATCAAGGTCACAGAGTTATTTACAAACCATAAAATGTTACAAAGTTTTAGTTGTGTCTCAGATCAATCAGTAGCAGAAGTGAGCAGAGAGTGGAAGGCCAATTTTCCGAGCCACAATGCCAGTCAAACTCTTTCACACCTACTCAAGACTGATGCGATTTGATGACCGTGAATCAAGACCAGCAAGACGTATGACAGACAAACTTGCAGCCATAAGAGAGGTATGGGACAAGTGGGTGGAGCGGTTGCCCTACCTCTACAATCCAGAGCCTGATGTAACAGTGGATGAGCAACTGGTTCCATTTAGAGGTAATCTGTTTTCATATTTGTAATAAAAGTGATTTTCACTATTGATTTCTTTGACTGTTTTCTGTGACACTGATACTAATCACTGATGCTAATGTCTTTTGTCCAAAGGTTGTTGTCCTTTCCGGCAGTATATGCCCAGCAAGCCAGCAAAATATGGGATCAAGTCATGGGTGGCTTCTGAATCAAGCTATGCTTGGAAAATGCAAGTCTATACTGGGAAGTCAACCAGTGGATGCCCAGAGAAGAACCAGGGGTTGCGAGTTGTGCTTGATGTGACAGAGGGACTGAGGGGTCACAATGTGACATGTGACAATTTCTTCAACTCTTATGAACTCGGACAGCAGCTCCTGAAGAGGAAGATCACCATGGTTGGTACAGTTCAAAAGAACAAGCCTGAGCTCCCACCTGCACTGCTTGGGTCAAAGGAGAGAGAGGTCTTCTCCTCAAAGTTTGCCTTCACACCCACCACCACTCTAGTTTCCTACCTCCCAAAGAAAAACAAGAATGTAGTTCTTCTGAGCACACTGCACAAAGACGGCGACATTAGTGACCGTGAGGACAGGAAGCCAATCATCATCCTGGAATAAAACCGAAACAAAGGAGGTGTGGACAACCTAGATAAGGTGATTGGAGCATATAGCTGCAGAAGAATGACTGCCCGCTGGCCCCTGGTCATCTTCCACAACATCATTGATGTGTCCTCCTACAATGCCTTTGTGATTTGGATAGAGATCAACCCAACCTGGATGTCTCATAAGCACAACAAGAAGAGGGTGTTCCTGGAGCAGCTAGGAAAGGCACTTGTAACTCCACTCATTGAAAGAAGGAAGCATGTCCCCCACACAGAAGCCTCAGCAGCAGTTGTGAAAGCTATTCAGAGTGCAGCAGCTCCTGATCAACCTGAGGATCCATCTACCACAGCCACTTCCTCAGCTAAGCCAAGTAAGAGGAAGAGATGTCAGTTCTGCCCTCAGACTGTAAAACACATACTGTGTGCTGCAGGTGTAAGAAATATATCTGCAAAGGCTGTGCACTTGCATACTGCCCTACATGTGCCAATTAGTTGAATGGGTTATGTTATTTTTCATATTTTTGTATTGTACATCCTCTTGTTCACTGGAGAAAAGTAAAAGAAAATTAGTCACTGTGATGAATAAAAATGCATTCGAAACTCATTTTGCACATTTTTTTTCTTAAGCTATAGAAATTCAAGTGGAGAGGGAAAAGTCAAGTATTCACACATTTTGTGGTGAGTGACAATATACAAGATAGAATTTGGTGTTTAAAATTCAATTAAGCTGCTTATATTGGGGGTTTATTGAAGACGGGTCATTTTGACCCGGAGGATAAAGGGTGTATACAGAAAATGAGGACAACAGGACAACAACGTGTCTGTGTTGAATTCTCAACTTCCAAAATAGCATCAGTTCATTGTGTAAGTCTTAACATGCATAAGTCTTAAAGTTGTCATAATGTGAATCATATATTAATTAATTTATATTCTATTATTTTCTAAATCTGTCCTGAATTGGTAAATTGCTCCCAAGTGAGTCCTGAGTTTCTCTAACAGGTCAGTGTATGAACCATTAGCTCAACCAACGATCAACCAGTTTTCTGAAACAGATTGGAGGTGCATCTTGTGAACCATCAGTTGGCAACATTATGCTCTATATAGTCAGAACACAACACAATGTTACATGTCTGAGAACTGATGAACAAGTATCTGGGCAGAGTGAACAGCCAGAGAGAAGAAGAGGAGTGAGGCTGAGGAGGAAATAGTTGGGAGGAAAGCAGAAGAAGAGTCAGAAGAGGCTGAGGACATCTGCCAGTTTCCATCAGTCCAACATCAGGACATGGCTGAGACCCACAACATGATGCTGATGGAGGTCCTCCCACCCTACTGTTCATTCCTTAACCCCACTGAGGAAAAAAGATTCCTCAGTGGAGTTAAGGAACAAAGTGACTATGGAAATTAAAATGTAATGTAATTTCTACAGCACTGTACAGTTTTCCTTGAGGAGATTGTCCTGTGGCTCCTTTTCTACTTTTTTTGTTCTCTGCATTTCTGTCTTTTTCTTTCTGAATCACCATGGCATGGTCCATGAATAAATTATAGCAAAAGCGTAAATCAGTGTTTCTCAATCCTGGTCTTCAGCGTCACCCTGTCCTGCAGGTTTAGGTATTTCCCTTCTGCCACACACCTGAATTGTATCTCTGGATGATTAACAAGCTTCTGCAGTACTTGATTGTCATCCAATCATTTGAATCAGCTGTTCTGGAGTAGAGGCACATCTAAAACATGCAGAGCAGGGGGGCGTTGAGGACCAGGGTTGAGAAACACTGGCGTAAATGATCCTTTTGTAGTCTCTTCTCATGACTAATCGATTTGACTGTCTTATCTGTACATAGAGAGACTATAACTTATTATTTTGAGTCACTGATATGTTAACAGACAGGATTTTAAGAGCTGAACTAAGGATTTTGAAAGCAAACAAATGCTATTTTTCCTGTTTCTACAAATTGTTTTGAGAAATGCGCTTACTGTTTTGTAAATGCCAACAATGACTCGAGAAATGCACCAAAAGTGACTGAGAGAAAACTAACCTAGCATAAATTGTCTCAGCTGTATCAATTTGTTTGCCTGTATGAAAAGTGTTCACATTTACAGCTTTGTTTCTGCTAGCTTGCAGGAAATGTAACTTACATAAATGGTTGAAGACAACCTATTGGCCTTCATGAGGACTCAGATAAATGGTGAGTATCTATTTCATAAATTGCCTAAAACAGTTATATTTGTTTTTAGTTTGTGTATTTTGTCTGGTTGCAGACCAGAGGATCACACCTGTTGACAACAAACAAAGGTTTAACTACTGAATTTTCAGTCAGAAATGATCACACCACCTGGTTGAAGTACCTGTGTCCATATGCAAGTCAACAAAGGTTGAAACAAACATTTAAGCGAATAAGATGTTCATGTAGTGCATCTTTCTAACTTTTTCTTTTTGTTTTCCAGCAGAGAGGAAACACCCGATTGACAACATGCGAGTCTCAATTTCAACCTGTGACTGGGAAGACTACAACCATCCTGAGCAACGTCTGATCTCAGCGACTTGTGACTCTCAACCCAGAACAAGAATCCTTTTATCACCATTTTGTCTTCTACAATATGTTATCTCTTATGTGGACACATACTGTTTGTTTTGTTTTTGTTTTCCAGATCTCAGTAATACCGTGAGGAAACTGGACATAAAATAGAATCAGTTCTTTTTTTAACTGACTTTTTAAATAGAAATTGTTTCTTTAAGTGGATTACTCGTAATCTGTATTTTTGTTTAATTAGAAATTATTTTCTTTATAACTTTCTGTATAGAAATGCTGACAAGTTACACTTCCTTGGTTGTTGTACTATAATTTGTATGGTAAAATTCTGGTAGGAACAGAGACCAGTAATTTACCATAAGTTTTTTTTGGGGGGGAGGGTTTACATAAAATGTCAATATATCATACAGTCTGGATGTGTTTTTCACTCATGTAGATATTATGCCTCAGTCAGCATGACCGTATTTACTACGGCAAAACCACATTTTATTTTTTTTTAAAATATTTTAGGAAGTACGGTATTTTACCGTATTTTAAAAATACGGTAGAATCCTGCATTTACAACATACGGTAAAAAAACTGGCAGCTGTGGTTGCCAGAATTTTACCGTATATTAAAAATACTGGTAAAATCCTGCATTACAACATACGGTAAAAAACTGGCAGCTGTGGTTGCCAGGATTTTACCGTATATTAAAATACGGTTATAAAATCCTGCATTTACAACATACGGTTGAAAAACTGGCAGCTGTGGTTGCCAGAATTTTACCGTATATTAAAAATACGGTATAAAATCCTGCATTTACAACATACGGTGTGAAAAACTGGCAGCTGTGGTTGCCAGGATTTTACCGTATATTAAAAATACGGTAAAATCCTGGCATTACAAAATACGGTAAAAAACTGGCAGCTGTGGTTGCCAGAATTTTACCGTATTTTAAAAATACGGTAAAATCCTGCATTTAGCAAATACGGTAAAAAACTGGCAGCTGTGGTTGCCAGAATTTTACCGTATTTCAAAAATACGGTGAAATCCTGCATTTAGCAATACGGTAAAAAACTGGCAGCTGTGGTTGCCAGAATTTTACCGTATTTTAGAAGTACGGTAAAAAACTGGCAGCTTTGGTTGCCAGAATTTTACCGTATTTTAGAAATACGGTAAAAAAATGGCAGTTTTGGTTGCCAGACTTTTACGTATAAAGACGGTAAACTTCTGGCAACTCAGCTGCCAGTTTTTTTACCGTTAAAATGAGGCCGTTTTTTTTTTACAGTGTACCCTGAAAACTATAAATCACAAATCAGCCCAAAACTCCTAGAGGACAACACAGGAGTAAGTTCTGCTTTCTCATTTTAGTGCCTAAATTCATACTTGTCAAAGCAATCGGTACAAACTGCAAACCCAAATCATACAAGGCAAAATGTTCGGTTGTGTTAGAGATATTTCATGATTATTAGTTTTACCACCTGGTGTGTGTCAGAAATGGAAACATAACCTCAGAAAAGAATGGGAGTCGCCTCCTATTATTGCTCCTTTGGCGCTCTGCTCTTGCTCTAAAGCAATGATCCATCACAGCGGTGATTCATGAGCGCGTGACATGTAATGTTTTATATCGCTGCAATCAAACTTTTATAAATGTCACCCAAAACAAGGAGAGCAGGACCAGCAGGCGGGGGCGCAGCTATAAATAGATGTAGAGCTCCGTTTGGGTGCATCCATGCAGATTATTAATCAGCTGTTCCAGGTAGAGCTGGGAGTAAAATGAAATGTCACTCGATCATGTTAAACGCTGTAATGGAGAGGTCAGTAGCTCTGTTTTTACTGTAATGTGATTACAAAATGAAGAGAGAGCAGTTCCCACGTAATGGGTGTGAAAAGGAGGAGAAGGTGTTAGGTGGGATAGGACGTTTGTCCGGACCGAGTACTGAGGTCATTGTAGACTGAAGAAAAAAATAACATAGCCGCATGGAGGTGTAATTTTCCATGGAACAAAGCAGAGATTTACAGATTAATTTATCTTATTTATGTTTTCTCCAATGTCAAAAAGTCAAAAATTTGAGAGAGAAGAAATGGAAAAGCTTTATTTGAAGGGAAGACTGACATTACACCTAACATGATCTGCATTTTCTTTAAAAATTCTTAATACATTTATTGGGTTTTTAGAAATATACATTCAACACTTACAGTATAAAATAAAATAAAAAACAGCACAAAAAAATAAATAAATAAAGGGAAAAAGTACAAATGCCTAAGGGTAAAATAAAGTTTGAATAATCCAACTCTAATACCCAGAATTAGAGTCTCTTGTTAATATGTTTTTATTAGGTGCTGTTCTTTTATTTTCAGCTTGGTTATTTTCTAAAAATTGCCACAAACTCATCCTAAATTTTCTGATCTTATTTCCAAAGTGAGGCAGGAAGCCATTTATTGGTCTGTCCAATGTTTAACTCTTATTATTCAGTAAATAATGACACTTTCAATGCAATTTTTGCTTTTAAAGCTATGAAATGTTGGATCCATTTTCTCAAATATTAGTGGATGTCTGTATATGTTTGAAACTTGAATCTCTATCTATTTTTTGACACTGTGTATTAAAGAAAAACCCAGCATAAAATCAAACTTGAACAGCTAATTTTACTCGTTGTATATAGAGTGGAAAAAGATCAGATTTAATCTTAAAAACCCAAACTGGGACATTAAATATGGATGAAAACTTCTCCCCAAACCTGCATATTTTCATTTCACCATCATCGTTTCTAAATGCTTCCGTTAAATCACCCGTGGATGTCATGAAGATGCTCTTGTGTTCCGGGAAAAAACAACAGTAGAGTTTTATAATGCATGTTGCTGCAGTCATTTATAATTAGTGTGTCATCTGTTCCCTATTCTGGTGAATATGGGGAATTATAAATCTCATTTTACTAGAAAGTGTCTGCAGCCTGAGAATGATACAAGCCCCTCCTAATAATGTTTGGTTAGATCTCTCACTTCCAGATGCCTTTAGGCTATAAATAAACTGAATGAACATATTTGTAGTGAGTTTCTGGTCAGCAATTGAACATTTTTTTGACGACATAATGTCACCGAAAACTAAATGTAAGCCACTGCGTGCTTTTTAAAGTTTACAACAAAGAACAAAGGTCTAGTAAAAGTAACTCAGCAGAATGGTGAAATTCTTACCTAATAGTTGCGCGATGAGATTAATAACAAGAGGATCAAAAGTCAGTGCGGACTGAAAGAAATGACAGAAAGGCTGCTTTCTGTTTGATGTGGAGGCCTGGAGGGTCTAAGACAAAACAATGTTGCATCCGATTTTCAAAAACAACATAATAACCAAAAACATTCTGAAAAACATGAAAACAACAGAGATAAGCAGAGAAAAACTCACAGCAGATCTGAACCACAATCAATTTTTAAAGTTTTTAAGCAAAATACAGTATTTGTCACAAACCTTAACAAGAAAAAAGCTAAGAGAAAAGCTCAACAAATGACACTGTTGGCGTTAACTTCTGCAGAAAGTCTGGATGTTGGCGTCAGGAGTGATGGGACACAAACTGCTTTCATAATTCCATCATCATAATTTTCACCCACTGCTTATATCCAGATTTATTGTAACTTTCTTCTTCTGGTGCAGAATTATGACACGTCTCACGTTGGTGACGGGCGGAATTCTGCTTGGGGTCGCTAGGTAACGGGCGGAATTCTGCTTGGGATTGCTAGGTAACGGGCAGAATTCTGCTTGGGGTTGCTAGGTAACGGGCGGAATTCTGCTTGGGATTGCTAGGGTAACAGGCAGCGTCTGCAGATTTTTGTCGTTACATTAAAAAAAAAAGTCGGATAAACGACCCGTTCAGACTGCAAACGCTTTCAAAACAATAGTTTGGTATCCAAATTAGTACCATGTATGGAAGAGGCACAGCTCAGATTTTCTGGGGGGTTCAAAAGTTCAGGATTGAATCGTTCAGACTGCTGTGAAAAAGTAGGAAATTGGTTGCATAAGGGCAAAAAGTTTTTATTAGTCATATTTGTCTGCTGTGTAAATGCAGTCTATTTCATTCTCCTGGTGAGAGCTACAGAGGCATTCATAAAGAAAATTGCAGCAGATCATGAGTCTCTTAAGAAAAATGATTAAATTACTAGAATAATGTCTTATGACAGTAGGTCAAAATAATATGTGATTAAAGTTATATTACGAGAATAAAATCATACGAAATACGGGAAAAATCATGATATGAGAATCAAGCCGTATTGCCACCAGGATAAAGTCGTATAAAAATATGAGAAAAACAATAAAGTAAAAATAATACGATAATAAACTCACCTCCCCTCCAGACCCCATTAGGTACAGAAAATGGATGAATGGATAAACTCACCTAAAACAAATAGTCATAATATTAATAGAATAAAGTAGTAATTTTATGGTAACTCCTACACAAAAAATTATAAAATAATTAAATGAGGAATGTTGAGCATCTTGTGAAGTTATACTTTTGATATTAGTTTTACAAATAGTTTTTAAAATCTTTAGACTTGTTAGCATCAAATTATTATCAATAATAATAATAATAAGAAAGAAAGAATCACAGATCTTGATAACTCCTAATGCTTTGATTCATTAAAATATCTTTTGATAGTCTTTTCATAACTTTATTCTGGCAATATTGTGTCTTTATTTTTAGATTATGATTATAATGTTATACAATTTTAACTTTATTCTCACATTTTAAAAGAAAATCTCAATCTTATTACACTTTTGCTGTTCTATTCCTGTATTTTCTGCAGGACAATCCCAATTCAAAATCACAAGGTTTTTTCCATTTACATTTATATTACTACATTTGTGCAAACCATTACTCAGCAGAAATCAGAGGGACCTCTAAGTGAAGGCTGATGAGCTTCCTTGAAATAAACGAATTAATAAAGAAAATCAACCTTCTGCTGAAGAAGAAATTAATCCACTTTTATGCTGTTAAAAACACGAGGCCAAATGTTAATGTCTGAGTGTGAAAACTGTGTGTTGCTCGTGTTTCCTGCACCACAAATGAAACACTCGTCTCATTTTCCTAATGTGGAATCAGTGGAAGGAAGCCAAAGCTTGACTCCTTTCATTTATTTATTTAATTCTAAATAAATTCTCGCCTCTGTGAGCAGTGTGGTCTCACCCCACACTAACTAATATCTCTTTAATAATTCAGAGACCTGTGCCAGAGGAAACCGGCTGAAAAATTAATGAACAACACAAGTTTCTATATCCAAGTAATTAGCTTGAGTCCTATAAAGTCTCTGGGGTGGTTGACTGTGGAAACCTCTTCTAGGTGAGAAACTCAGGTTTAATTCGCCGAATGATTCACGCTGAAAACATCATGTTTATCTGTTCTGTATTTCTCTGGCTAAACATAAATAAGTTGTTTATCTCTCTAAAAAAAAAAAAGCTATCGTTTGAATTTGCTGCCTTCAGCCTGGGAACGGTTTCATCTAATATCTTAGTTTATTTTTGGACTTTGCTGTGGTATTTATGAAAAGTGTGGAGAATTTTAGGAGAATTTAATAGTTTGTTTTTCCAGAGATATTTTTTACATCTCATAACCGACAATATGATGAACTTCATAAGGAAGTGAATAATCCTTAATTTATAAACAGTTAAATTTTAACGCATTGTTTTCGTCCAACATTTCCAATGTTTGTCTATCAGACAGACAGACAAAAATAATAAACTAAAGTTAAAACATGTCTATGTTTCCTATTTTATCCCCAGAGATCTGTATATTTTTTCCACAGTGTGACAGTTTTTTATTTCTTTAGTTTTTTATTGTGGCCTTTTCTGTGTGACCCAGCCTGGCAGTCAAGCAGAGGTCACATTGAGATAGTTACCTGACAGGCCCGCGGACTCCCCACTGGGCCGCACAGTTTGCAGCCAACCTTGAAACGGCTCCAAATGTCAGCCAGCAGAAAAATACTGAAACTGGGGCTTTACTACTGCAGATGATTAAAAGTTACTCTGGAAATCCTCAGACCTATAAAGAAGGATGATTAACTCTTTTGAACATCAGTTGTTTTTGATAAGCTGTCTTTTTTGCTGAGTCGTATAAAAAAAAAAAAAAAGAAACCCTATTGCTTCTGGGAACGTCAGTCATTGTACCAATACTGATCCTCCTCCTCCTCCTCCTCTTCCTCCTAAGCGGATCTGGGGATGTTTTGACGTTCTGCCAGCCTCGGTCAGCGATAAGCTTGACCCGGTCAATTCACAGCAAGACCCTTCATAACACTGTCTTTTCTTTAGAGAATAAGACAACAGTCTCTGTCCTTAGTGGATATCGTCACACCAATGCATCTGAATAACACGTTTTGCTTCTTTAAAGCAAATTCTTGAAATAAAATATTTAAAAACTTGTTAAATTTTTTAGGAGCTTTCACTGACAGAAATTAAGCCTCAGAAAAACATTTGACACTTGCGGCATAACGACTCCCTACTCCGACTTCTCCAATTTTCTCCCCATTCAGTTCATATCAGCATTTCTATTTTCACACTTTGAAACATAAACATCCAAATGTGTCACAAATCGATAGCTTTCTTCAGGGCTTTGTATTTACCAGCCACAGATAAAAAAAAATAGGACCTCAAATTGTTCCAGTTTTCTGTAATTTCTCCTGTTTTCAGCAATTATAGTTCATGTTCCTGCAGGCTTTTTCCAGTTTACTCAGTTCAAAGCAGAAAAACACAAAGGTTTTCTGCGCTCAGCAGCCAGTCGTCAAAGAAAGTGACACTAATAATGGACTTGTTATGAGACGTCTGTCGATGTTGCATTCTGCTCAATGAAATAAGTTCTTTACGAGGAGAATCGTCTTCTTTAAATGCTGTCAGGATTGTTAAATTACTGCAGTTTTCACCACTCTGCTCGTAGGACTTGAGGAGGGATGTTATGATGTTGCAGCAACGAGTATTTGACAGAAGCAATATAAAATGCCATAATTTGAACAAGCCTAACAAAGAGGCAATATTTAGGAATAAAAATCCAATAAATCAAAATTTCTGAATGCTTTATACTCATTGAAATGTTTAAATAACTAAAGTTAAAGCAATTTTTCTCAGATTGCTCTGCAATATTAATGCCACAACTAAGAGTTTCCATTACAAATGTGTGTAAAACTTTAATATTCTAATGTCAAAAAAATAAAGTTTTTGCAACATTGGTGTTTCCATTAAGTGAGAAACTCAATTAAAATCACAAGTGAACAAGTTTTGTTCATTATAAAAACATGCAGCGCCTTCATCCTCCTACCACTTCCTGTTGTCTTTCTTTGACGTTTCTGCCAGTAGTAACATCCTGTTGTTGATCACAAGACAAAAAGTGTTTCCATTCCAGTTTTGCAAATAAACTTCAACCACCTAGCACAAGACTTTATCAAAAATGTGCTGTTTTTTTAAATTGCTTTTTTCATTAAGCAAATTAATTTTTGTTATTCCAATTTGTGCAATTATATGATCAAAGGAAATGCAAACATTTTTATTTCTCCAGAAAGCCATAACCAAGGGAGAGTCTCAAAATATACATTTAAATGCTCATGGAAAGTTTTTTTAAAGCCTTTCTAAAATTTAGACTTTAATGCAAACCAGATACACCTGATGCTCAAATCACCTTCTGTGTGAATGCACCCTTACTGCGTTGCTACTGAAATGTTTAATACAAATAAGCTTGACTTGACACCCAAAAGCTCTGCTACAGTCAAAACATTTCTGCAAAAGAGTTTAAAATTCCTCAGTATTTGCTGGTTATTGCAAACACTTTTTCGCTGCACTGTATCATATTTTATGATGCTGAATGCAAACTATTCAGACGCACGTCCCTTTCTTTCTTGATAAATGAATGTTTATGTCATTGTTTGCCTTCTCTTAGACATGTTCATCTTCACATAGGCAACAGCTGGGCTCATGTCTCTGCAGGTTTTTCTGTAACCATAGAAACAGTTTGTTCTTACTCTGACTCGTTTTGAGATGAAACAATTAGCGTTGTATGAGAAAAGGGTAATATAAAGATGTATTCATAAGTGTCTGATGGCTTTCTCTTTGTCCGTTTCTTAGTGCACAGTATGTGGGAGTACATATGCATGTTACATTTAACATCAGAATTAATTTTGAATCTAGGAAGAAAATTTGAATAAGATGTTTTTCCTGAAATGTTTTCCCTGGCAGATCGACCAATGCCATTTAGTTCGATAAGCCACCCTGTGGATGATAGCTTCTACGTCTGCTCTTGCCTGCACCCGTCACTGGTTTTAAAAGTGAAGACAAGCAGAGAGAAAAGCGTTTTTTTTAAATAATAAAAAAAAGACGTTTGCAGGTGAGAGGACATCCTGTCAGTGTGATGAAAGATGACGTTGGGTGTATTACATTCTCTTCCCCAGGATTTCCATTTGAAATGGTGCGCAAAGCTCAACCTCCCGATATAACCGAGGTTCCTGCATGTTTAATGAAACGATTCCAGACTCAACAAGTCCAGAGTCTTTTATCAGTAATTTTAGGATATATAATACTTAATGTTTACTATAAATTCATCGCAGGTATTCAGAAAGTAGATATGATTCAAACACAATACCTGGAAACAACTGGATGGCAGGAAGGAAACGAGACAAGGATGGAAAGACAGACAATAATAAAGAGACAAGCATGGAAAGACAGAGACAGTGACAGGAAGACAAAGAGACCAATACAGGAAGGCAAGGAGCTCAGGATAGAAAGATGAGGAGAGAAAGGGAGAAAGACAAAGACAAGTTGAGGAAGACAATTACAATTACAAACATATTGTAAACATGGTTTGGAGAAGAAAGTTTGGGTGAAGTACGTAAAGACTTTCAGAAAAAGTTTTGGAAAGCACTGGGTCAGATTCGTAAAAAGTTATTTTTAAGTCCTGAGAAAATCCTGAATCAATATATTTGTTTCCATCTCTGATAGCTATGTCTTTTCTCAAAGCTGAATATATTTTTCCTTTAAGCTACATTAGTAAAACACATCTGGTTCATACAAATTTTTGATAAAAACCCTCAAAATCTGGTTGTAAATAGAGAATTTCAGTTCAACAACACGGTAAACTTTATGAATGTGACAGTATACAACCAACTCACTGGGAGTTATGCAAAGAGCTCTTTCTGTACCGAAGACAACTGTCAAAACGTCCGCAGAGAGACACTGAGACAGAGCATGACAAACACGACTTGCAAGTAAGTCGGTAAGATTACACTGTTTGCTAAACTCTCCACGGGGAAAATGTTAAGCAGATCCAATGGATGAAGTAATTCAATTTGAACCCCTGAATAATAGCATCATTTGCCAAGGAATTAGCGTCCGCCACTATCAATCAGCACGCTGAAAGCCTAAGACATGCTGCGCCCACCAAGGACACGGGGCTTTCTGTGAAATTTAACTCATTTATCAGGTTACTTCTCTGGAATCAAAGGAGAAAACTGCAAGTATTTATGTAGTTTTTCCTTTAATGAATCCATTCTGTAAGCAGCTTTATGGGTTTGGTATTTGACAAAGTATTCAGCCTTGAGTCTCTAAGATGTGGTTTTTCATACCTGGGTTTGGTTAAGGTAAAATAACTGGAGGGATGCCTTCAATTACAAATGCATACAAACTAATTTATTTTAGTGGGCATAATTTTTTAAATCAGTGATTTTCTTGTAAAGTATTTGGTGTTTCACTTCAACATAATGTTTCATAGATGGAAAAAATCAGATTATACAACTTTAACTTGGTTTTAAGCTATTTCAACCTAAATATAAAAACAAAACCCTTAAATCCCAACTGTTTAATTCCCAAATTAAACTGCAAAGAAGCAGGAATAAGTTATTATTTGGATATATGGTTGTAAAAAAACCAAACAAAACTACTAATTACATATGAATTATTAAAATTTTTTGTAATTTTTCAAAATATTTACTCGTATTACCAGGCTTCAAACTAAGGCTGTTGTAAATGATTATTTTAGTAATCCAGTATTCTATCGATTAATCTTATGATTAATCAAGTAATTGAATAAAACATTTGATAAAATGTTGGTAAATTATACCATAACAGCTGTATTGATATTGGATATCAACATCGGTCCAATTTTTCATATTTGTGCATCATAACAATGACTTTTCTTCAGTTTAGAAAATTAACCTGTAACAATAATAGCAATAATATTAACCTGGGCAAAAATTCTACAAAAATTGGAAATTATATTCAACTTAATAATAAAGCAGCATGCTCACAAATGTGCTTATAAAATATGTATAAACCAGTTTTTAGTTTGGATTTTTTTCCTTTGATGTATTTATTTCAAGCAGGTTTAAAAAACAGGATAGAGGAAACGTGCATGCATAACCTGAAACAAAATCATTTGGTTTACCACTACTTCTCTGAAAACGGGTAGGAAGAAGTGAACACTTATATAATAATATTCATCTTCAGTCAATTTAATAGATTATCGCTCACTTTTCCCAGCCACTTAAAGCTTTTTTGTTCATGTCAGCAACAGGATTTGGATGTTATGCTGCTAGCAATTAGCGAACAACAACGGGCAGAAGTGAGAGCGTTGCGCAACATAAATAATCACCCGGCAGGAACACGGTGCGCTAAAAAGGAAAACGTAATACAATGAAGCTTCAAGGCAGATAATTTACCACAAGGAATTTTTAATAATCGAGGAACTTGAATCTTTGGAGGAATCGTTACTGGATTAATTGAATCAATGGGGTTAAAGTTCACATCTGTCACTGGGGTGTTAATGGCATCATAGATGTGAGTTTTTCACAGAGAAAAGCACCAATTGTTTGCATTTAGCTCCTAAAAACCTAAAAACATTGGCACATTTTAAGAAATTAATATATCAAAAATATAAACAGGGTTTCCTCTGGGAAATTTGCTCACTTCTGTGCTTTACTGTTAAAAATGTCAAAAGCTGACATGAAATTTGAAAACATTTCTAGTTATTGGAAGACATTATTGGCAATACCTAAACAAATAATAGTCTTACAAAAAGGCAAACACACAAAAAATACAATTAATTATATCTATTTAGTAATCAGCCTTTGAATTTTAAAATAAGCTAATGCTGGTTACATTTAGGTTTATTGAATTACAATGTAATCACTTTCATTACCAGGCATAAATAAGGATTAGATGCCAATATCTGGGCTTTTCTTCAATATTTTCTAATGTATTTTTGCAGCCAGAAGAGAAATTATTAGTTTGTTTTTACCTCAGATTGTTCAGTTAAATGGTAGAAGAAATACCAAATATTCTTCTGAATGCTTTTTGTCAGCTACAGGATAGTTCTGTTACTTTCATATTATAAATACTTGCATTGGACATAAATGCAAATTATAGTAAAAATGTAATTTGGTGAGTGGAACTTTGTCGGTAGAAGAAAAAACGAGTGGAAGTGTAATAAAGTGTGGTCAAGTTGCTGCGTGGGAATGAATTTTAAGTTTTAATATGCATAATTGGTGGAGCTGCTGAAGTACTGAAGGCGGTTCTGTTCGCTAACATCTTTTTTAAATTCAGAGCGATATGAAAGCTGATTTCCTGCAGCTATAAAATAGTGTAAATATGCTGTGGGAAGAATATAAGCAACTCTGTTGTAAATAATAGACATATGATTTCTTTAATGTGAAAGCAGATCCTCTGCAGTCTGATTTTAAAAAAAAGTTGAAATGATTAATCTTTCCATTTGAGCAGCAAAGAAAACAAATCTTTTTCCAGTTAATGGATGCCGGAGTCTAAACAATAACAGCACAAACTCAAACTAATGAACTGAGTGGATGTCAGGAGTCTCTGGCAAGGAGACGGAAAAGAAACGAGAGTCATTTAGTAAATGTGTTCGATGGGGAATAAGTGAAGCTACGTATGTGGATGAAAAGCTGAGCCCCACAGAGACGCTGCTGCATTCAGGAAACCGACTCTGCCTTCTCGTCGCAGTTAAGGCCTATTACTGAGTGAAGCCAATTTTCCACAACAGCTTTGACATTGAGAACCCAGCGTGAACTCCGATACAATCCAGAGACCCAGAAACAGAGAGGTGCAACTTTAAACGCCACGGACGGCAAAGTGTCTGTGTGGCCCCTGGCAGCGACTCTGCTCCACTAGAGCAAGAGAGACGAAACGGCTCGGTTTGCTGCACAGACCCACAAAGGGTTAAAACACATGTAGAGACTGAGGAACCAATCATCTCTAATAATCTGCACCAAACAGACCTGTCAAGATTTGTACCAGAAGTTATCTATAAATTATAATATTGTTTAATATTCAAATAATATAATGGTAAGGCCATCATAATAATGCAAGAACAAATTCTTAAAGATCAGTAAATTTTAATTTCTAATGAACATTTAAAGCTGGAATTGAGAGATATTTTAAATATCCAAAATAAAAAAACAGAAACAATAAATAAAATGAATTTCTGTAAACAAAACTCTTTCAGAAGATTGAAGACTTTAATCATCCAGTTTTTGATGGAAAAAGAGAAACAATAAATCATGCGAATGGAAATTGTTTGTTTTAATTAATCATATTTATTGCGAACCATACACGAAGTTATAAAGTTTATATGTCTGTAAATCCTAAACTAAATGTTTGGTAGCATTCATATTAAGGCAGCAACTAATGGTTATTTTAGTTATTGATTCATTTTTTTATTATTATAATGATTAATTGATTAATTGTATAAAAAAAGAGGCACACTGCCTTTGCTGTACATTATTACATATATGTTAAAAATGCAGATAAATTAATTCCTTTTTTGAAAAAGAAGAAGATAACTTATTTTGTTCCCTAAAATGCAACATTTCTTCAGTGTACACTTGATCATTTAGCAGAGGAAGCTCAGGATTTTCTGCTTTACTCAACATCAATAAGTTAACCAGTAAGGCTGACTGGTTGGTTACTTTTGGATTAACCAATTAATAAATGGACAGAAAAAGTTGCCAAATAGATTATTTTTTAAATATTATTTAGAACATTTGAACAGGTGGAGCTGAATTTATGCCAATTGACGAGTTTTGGGCAGAACATATTTACAAACTAAGGTTTTTTTTTTTCTTAAATGGAAAATTTATACATTTTTTTGGACAGTTTTGGCTTAATTACTGCTCCTAGTATGTCATTCTTTCTGCAAATGACATTTATTTACTCCAGTAATGATTAATTAATTGCTAAATTATTTAACAATTATTTCAATTTTCAATTCATCACAATTATTCTGATTAATCCTTTTCATAAAGAGTAGAAAAATCTATAAAGCGTGTCACCAGTGTTGCACATGTTAATTAAACATCTTTTCCACGAAAAATGACTGAATACATAAGTTTGGTTCTTTCTTTGGTTTGTTTTCTTCTGCTTTTTCTTCGTTTTTAGCTGAAATTTGACAATCCTAAACATAGAAATGCTTAGAATTGTGAAATGTGTCCATTTGAATCTCCACTGTGGTGATAAACGTTTCTTGATCCACTCTAGTAATGGGTAAACATTTTCAGAAAGGACAGTTTTGCTTTTATGTTTCATTAACCAGCCTCGAGGAATTGAGGCACCTTGGCTAATTGTTACTAATGACATGCAAACAAAAAGAGGAAAAATCACACTGTAAAAAATTATCTGGTTTCCAACAGAGCAGAAACTGTTGGCTTTTTCTGTCTGATAGTAATTAGCTTTTGAAGAGAAAAGCAGCTGATCTGCAAGATCTTTTTGGTTGCAGAGACGTCCGACAGGTCAGGAAACCAACCGTTCTCGATTTAAATTGAAAATATCAGAAACAGAGAGATTAACTGTCAGATCTGTCAACCTCAAGATCATCCAGAAGAAGAGACAAGATTTTCTTTGCCCCATGTCTCACTCCATCAACACCAACTCAATCTAAGATTGATGCCTCGTTTTCTTTCCTTTTGAGGTTTTCTTTCACTCCTAGCTCTCTTTGGCTGCAGAAAATGAAAAGAGATCCTTGTTTGAGGTCAGACAACACATATATAATCCTCCAGGGTTTTTTAAGCATCCCAAATGGGTTCCACTCTTTTAATTTAATTTTAAAAATAGTCGATATGAACCATATTATGCTCCAGTAATCCTTTGAACTCGACGCTGTTCCAACTTCCAGGTGATGTGGCAGCGTTTTGTTGCCATCTGTTTGAAGAACTCGATTTTCAGACGAATCGCACAAATTGTTAAATTTTAGACATCTGGTGCTTTCGTTCTCAGTTGGAGTTGACTAATTAGCCGCTAAGTTGGTGGCTTTGAAGCACAGACGGAGAGTAGCACCCACCTCGAGTTGATCGCATAAAAAAAATCAGTTTATAAACGGCGTGACAATAAAAAATAAATATAGAAAAAGGAAAGGAGCTCAAGAAAATCTTTGAAGCAGGATAATAGGCTGTAATCTCTGTTGTGGCTGGTTCATACTTCATGCTGCACGGGTTTAAAAAATAAATCCAGAGAAACAGTTTGTGGCTTGAACATTTTCTGGTTTTATTCGGTTTGTAACTTTGAGTTATGGATTTCCATTAAATATAATATTGAGCACACAGCGCTGATGCATTGAATGGTTCTGATCCATTTGGGAAAATAGTTATTTCTGCAGTTTTAAACCAGTTTGTTTCAGTGGTGGTAATAAATATCTCTGATAGGCTCATAGTTTTTGCTTTTCTTCTTAAATTGTGTTTCTTTGGTGTATTTGATGCTTGTGTGAACATTTTGGGCCACGTTTCATCAAACTTCACCTTTTTAGCTCAAATAATACAGAGAATCTATTTTAGTTGTGTAATTTCATATATTTGAATACATTCTGGTGACTGAAGAGCAAAGTTTAAAGTTTCAATAAACTCTTGCCTCACTTCTACTGATTTATTTAAATGTTCAAGAGGTAGCAGCTAGCCTCTCCATGTTTATGATGCGACTCTTCACTAATTGGTTGTTCTTGCATCTAAATTTTAACAGGCGCTGACATAACTTAAAGAAAAGTTGTTCTACAGAACACCTTCTAGCAACAAGCCTGGCGCTACGGGTCAAAATAACAAATTTCACAATTAAATTGTCCCAGAACTTATTGCAATAAATGATAATATTATTGTTTTGAGACCAATTTCAAGTAGTAAAATGGAAATGACATAAAAAATAATCCAACAACACATTCTCAGAGATCAATAAACTTTAAATTCTAACAAACATGTAACACCAGAGGACATTTTAAATATCCAAAATAAGCAAAACAACAAAAACAATAAATAAAATTAATTTTGAACAAAAATGCCTAGTTCAGACCAAAACACCGCAGTGAAGACTTTTGTCTTCCAGGTTTTGGTACAAAGATAAAAAAGATAAATCATGAGCTACTTTTAATTTATAATGTGATTAATTGATTAATTAATCACATTAATTAATCCCAGAAGTTATTACAATAAACGATAATATTGTTTTGAGTAGAGCTGAAATGATTAGATGGATTAATCGTGATTAATCAATTATAGAAATAATCGTTAATTATTTTCAAAATTGGATAGAGACTCAAAAAATGCAACTTGCACCAACATCAGTATCGGGCGATATTAGTCATTTTCTTAACATATCAGTATCGGTAAATAAAACTGACCCAATATGAAAGAAACAATATTTATTTTTATCTGTTTCTGGTTGTTTTTTCCGAATGTCTTTAAACTATAGAGAAGTATGTGTAATAAATGTAAATATTGGTTATGAGTCAAACAACGATATTAATATTGGATATCAGTACTGATCAAATTTTTCCTATCAATGCAACCCTAGAAAAAACAAACTATTCAGAGCAGAAATTAAGCTAAAACTGTATATTTCTAAGATTTAAGGTTTTTCTGTGAACCCTTCCCAGTAAAAAAAAAAAAATATTTTCACCTGGAAGTCAATTTTGTTTATTCTGATGCGAAAAGTTTGATATTATAGTTGATTTTCCTTCAAAAAGAATAGAAAATGTCCGTTAAAGTCTGAATGAACAGTAGCTGAATGCTTCCTCTTTGCTGTCTTAATGGATTTTTAATGGGTCTTCCAGAGGCTCCAAGAAAGGGTGTACTGGTCTTGCGTGACTCGCGCCAAACAGATGGAAATACAGGAAAGTGAAATAAAAGAGTTTATTGATCCAGCAGCTTAATTAAACAGGACTGAGTCGGAGGACTTGGACTGCACAGAGAGCGAACTTCCCAGCATCTGGTGTGAACTCTGCCCAGCAGCCAGACGACTGGTGACAGCCACATCACAAATCTTTGTATACACACAAGTCTGCACAAATACTTCAAACACGTCCTTAGCTGCAGGCTCAGGAAGGCAGCTAAACGGAGAGAAGGGAGGTAGAGGCGGAGAACGACAATAGCTTTACAGCATCCCAAAGGATTGTTATATTTTCCTCTGCAGTAACTCGCTCTTTAGGAGCTTGCTGCAGTTTGTTTTCACCTCTGGGCTTTTCCTGCTTGTGCCTTTTTCACTTGGCTGCTTGATATCCTGCAGTACCTGTTGTTTTCGATTAAGTAAACAATCAGATTTTATTAATAGGTATTGAAATAACAGGTTAGTACGTGTGATTAAAATTCTTGAAAATATTTGAATTACAATTAGTCGTTTTCAAGTGAAAGTGCTTGATTTGTAATAAATGCCTGAATAAAGCGTTATTTACAGTTGAAAATAGATGTTTTCAGTTTTTTTCTGACCGACTGAATTTAAATCAGACCAAACTTCTTTTTTTAGGTCAGGTAGAATTACCAAAATTATTTTTATTTGCTAAATGCCATAAAACTTTGCTTTTATATTAGCTATTTAAGAAGATCCTTCACCTTAACAGAATTAGTTTGGGTTGTTTCAACAAAATATTTATTACTCCTAATGGCTCAACGATTGTCTTATATTGTACATGTTAAACAAAATGATTGAAATTGGGGTATTTTTTGTTTAAATTTGTGTTTTGTTCACAACAGTCTGGTGTATAAGATCTGTGTCATTTCAAAATGTTATCTAAGGCGGCAACAACTAGCTAATATTTTGGTAACTGGTTATTCTATCAATTTATCAATTGGTAGAATTAATAAATTGTAAAAAATATTGTCATATTTAATCACGTAAGCCTTTCTTTTTAAATACTTTATAAAAAGTTTTTAAGAAGTATTTAAATACTCTTTAAATTTTAACCAGGTGAAGCTAAAACTATTCCTCTTGAGGAGTGATGAATAGGAAATACTTAAGTTAAATGCAAAATGTATTTTCTGACTGTGTTCTTACAGCAAAAAGCCATTTTTAGAGTCTATATACTCTAGCAAACGATTAATCAATTACCAAGTTAGTTGACAATTATTTCAATAGTCGATTAATCGCAATTAATTGTTTCAGTCCTGATACTTAACATGATATAAACGTTTCATATGAGTCTATCGATAATTATTGATTTGTTTTTTGTTTTAAGTATCTGATCGTTTTTTATTTTTAAGCAGTTATGAGGCTCGGTGGTGAAACCTGAAACTGCTGCTGCGCAAGTTACCCAGCAGGTTGTTGCTAGGTAACCACTAGTTACTCAGGAGGCTGTTGCTAGGTAACCAAAGAATGTGTGAGTCATTTGATTCCACCAATTCGAGAGGTTGAGTGGTTAAAGCCTTTCTTCTGCCTACATCTCCCAGAATGCTCTGCAGTCCTGGATCTGAATATTAGCTAATTTGTGTTGTTTTAATCTCCTTTAATTTAAGTGCTGGTGCTGGAAAAGTTTGACAATTTACCTTGAAAAGTGCTTGGATTTCACCGTTAAAGTCTGGGACCTGGACCGGACCCCGGCAGGCTGTCGCACAGAGACTGATGAGGCCTGGCAGGCATTTAGGGAGGAGCCCGTCTGTTCCACGATGAGGCAGAGCCAGCCGCCATCCATCTCCATTATACACATCCACATGCCACTGGGCAGGGGACAACTCCTCAGAGAGTGACCGAGGGAGGGGAGGGGGCGGGAGGGAGCGACTGTCAGAGTCCTGTTATACTGTTGTTCCCTGCTGGTGCTCCTCCTCAGTTTATGCATGTCACGCTGCTGTAAATCACTGACAGAGGAAGAGGAGCAGACATGATTTGAATGCATGCGTCATGGCAGCTCAGCTCGCTGTCACTTCTCTATATCACTGTTGAGTTTTTGGGTTTTCATCAAGTCCGTGGAAGACGTGTTTTATTTATTATTGACTTGCCGTTTTCTATTTGGGTCCACGAGGGTTGATGAAAACGAAGCAACATAATCTTAAAACTGTGAAATATATCTTATGTTTCAGAATATTAAAAATCACATTTTATGACGTGATTTCATTTTCTGTTGCATTGTTATTGTGTTTTCAGTTCATCTCAATCAGATGCAATCAGTTATGATCTGTAGGTGGTTTCACTTTGTTTTGATTATTTATTTAGTCAGATCTTTCTTTAGTCAGTTGATTCTTTTAGTTTGTTTATTGCATTGTTTGTGCTTTGGACTTGTTTCCTTAGATTACAGTTTTTTTCAGTTTATTTTTTGACTCAGATCCAGGTTTTGTTCTGTTTATCTTTCACCTTCCCCCCATCTTCCAGCGTTCTCCTTTTCCCAGATGTTTTCTATCTGCTCATCTCGCTCTCTTTATTTTGTTCTCTCTTTCTCTGTTTCCTTCTGTATTTCTCTTTCTCTCTCTTTCCATTTCTCTGTCAGTTTCTCTCTTTCTTTTTTGTCTGTCTCTTTTTGTCTGCCTGTTTCTCTCTTCCTGTCTTTGTTTCTTTCTCTTTTTTCTCTTTCTGTTCCCTTTGTTGATCAAAAATATAGTTCATAAAATAATTTAAATGCTAGTGATAATTATATATCCAGTTTACTTTATTACACATAATAAATAAATCTATTTAACATAAAAATCTCATAATTTACCCACAACAAACCAGAATCAGACTCTTAAAATAGTAATACAATCAGAGAAAATGGTTTAATTAAACAAAAAAAAGTTATTCTAGCGTTTTCCTTTGAGAAATAAAACTCAAATCTATTTGAACAGATCTAGACGCTGTCACTTCATCTTGACATGTTTGCTTTACTTTTTTAAAATGTGCATAAAAACATTTAGAGCCGTAACGAGCAACAGCTGAACATCTGTAACCCAGGAATACAGACCAATCACATTCATGAAAGTAAAAGTGCTTTTATCCCCTGCTAACAGGCTCAGGTTTTTATTATTAGCGTCGTGTCTAACATCCTTTCTGTCTCGCCGAAGGGGAGAGTGTGGCTCTGAGATCTGGTGGGAGGCGAGTCATTGCAGGAAGATAACGGCGTGGAAGTGAGCGAGAGCGGAGGCAGCCATCTGGAGAAGGAGTGAAATAACATTACACACACCTGAGGTACATTAAGTGTCGCTTTCTAAAAACAGGGCAATGTTTGTGTTCTTTTAAAGTGGAGCGTAAAATGCTGAGCTTGACTTTGTGCGGCTTTTATAAGTTTCATTAAGGGCACTGGGACACCCTGAAGTCGTGACTCTGTGCTACAGACGGGTGTGAATATAATGCTCCTTAAAAACTTGCTTTAGACTGGGTGCAGTGGTGCAGAGGTTCTGCAAAAACAAAACAAAAAAGCTCAGAAAATTTGAATAACATGAAAAAAAAGAAACTTTTTGCACCAAATATTTAAACAGTTTAAAAATCAAACCCATATATTTAAAAAGTAGACTTTATTTGCAGAGTTACATTGATAGCGTTTTTTGACAACAAACATATTGGATTGATGAAACATTTGTTGCCTGACATGGAACTTATGTTTTTTTTTAACCATAATTGCATTAAAAAAGCTCTTGCTTCCCGTTTTACTTGGCATTTTGTGCTACATCAGAGGTTGCATGGTTAATTTTTCAAGCCTAAAATCACAAGAGTTGCTTTTTGAACTTGTGATATGCCACCTCTGCAGCCAAGGGTTACATTTAAATAAAAATTCAAAACTTCTTTGCTTTCCCAGGAGGAATGTCCAAACTCCTCTGCATGGAGACATTAACATGAGAGAAACAAACTTTTGAACTTGGATTAAAGGGAAGTGAAAACCCGTTTTCAGAGGAGGAATGTCAAGTTTCCTGGCATATAGTCGAGGGCAGTAGTGCTAAGAGACATTAACATAAGACCCCCCCAAATATTTTCATCTGAGAGGTTGAGGTTATTTTGCAAAACCAATGTTAGATGTTAATTTAATCAGAATGTACAATTATAAAGACAAAAATGTTGAGACATGGGTTATTTGGGAGGACAAAATAATTCCGGAAAGTGCTTGCATATTTGACCTCTGCTGCTGTAAAGGTCTGAGGGAATGAAGGACTTTCAGAGCAATGTGTGATGACAAAACCCAAACAAAAATACAGAAAAATAAACTTTGAGTTTTATGCAAAGGTCCATTAGAGAACTAAAATAACTACCAGGAGCTAAAATGTTATGCTAATCAAACTGATCAACTAAACATTATATTTTCAATTCATCCATTGTGTTTTCATAATCTGGAATAAAGCAATGGGGTTTGTCTAATTTTAGAACAGCGTCAGCAAATGGGCACTGCCATCAGCATTGCTACATAGATTAGCATGTCCGCCCAGCCTTAAAAAGTCTTAAACTAATTTAAAAATAAGTTTCCCTTAATTACATTACTCACAGGTCTTAGTTTAGTTGTGACAAGATTATTTAATCTCATATATTCTGTGTAGTTTTCATTTTGAGTCAAGCACAGTTATCTTTATTGCCTTCTGTGGCTTGAGTCGGTTGTGGCTACCGGAGACTAGCTGCTAATATAGCTTTGCTAGCTAGCATGCTAGCTTACCTGGTGTAAATTTGTGCAAATTGTGCAGCCATAACCTTACCTCTTTTACCAACCCATACAATTTATTTATTTGTGATTTTCTTTTGTTCTTTTCTGTCATAACACAGGTCTTAAATTCCATTTATAATGGTCTTTAAAAGTCTTAAATTTATTTAAAAATAAATTTGTCTTAAATACATTAGTCACATGTCTTAAATTTTGTTGTGGCAGGACCGTTTAACAACATATGTTCTATGTAAGTTTCTTTTTAAGTCAAGCACAGGTATCTTCATTGCCTTTTATGACTTGAGTCGGTTGCGGCTACCGGAGACTAGCTTGTAATTTAGCTTTGCTAGCTAGCATGCTATCTTTTCACATGCAAATTGTGCAGACATAGGCTTACCACTGTTGCCAACCCATACAATTTATTTGGGATTTTCTTTTGTACTTTTCTATTGTGACATAAGTCTTAAATTCCATTGATAATGGTCTTTAAAAGTCTTAAATTTGAGATGGCGGCTCTACTACCTACCGCAGTAACATTAGCAACCCTGAACGGCTCAATGGGACCATAACTCAGCAACGGTGGCTCATAAAGTCCAAAAAAGACATAGATTTCCTGTAGTTGGTTTAGATGAAGGCTGGGCTGTCTTTATACCAGAAGTTTACTTGGAAGCAAATCGATACCATTTCAAAAAGTGGATCTCAGTTGTTCACCAGGGTTCGCTTGAGTTTGTTCACATCTGCACAAAAGATCTGGACCAACAGGGGTAAGAAACTGGTCAATTTAAAGATCCACCACATTTATAAAAGAAAAAGGAGGGAATTCTTGTTGCTACATGTTTGATAGACTCGTAAAACTCCAATCTTTGCACTTCCTCTTTAGACTCTTCCACCAGTTGTTGACTGCAGGCCATCTCTTCTCTCTCTTCTTTGCTTCCTGCACAGGATTACCACACTGTAGCACAGTCTTTTCCCCAGACACACGTAAAGAAGGGCTGATGTTAAAAGTGGAGGCTTGCCAGCTGGTGTGTAATCACTGTTTTAACCTTCCTCTCGGTCATTAATCATAGTCAACACATTTCAGCGGGGTATGCGATCCTCCAGCCTCTTTAACTGCGCCCAGTCTTATGTATTCATGTGAGCTGACGAGCAGGAGGCCTGATACAAGGCAGCTAATCAGGGAGCCTACCGTGACAAAAGCTGAGGACCTGGATAAAGAGCATTTATTTAAATGAATGGTAATTTAAAAAGTCGGTTAGTATTAATTTAAATGTGTTTGAAGGGCCAAACCTTGCCAGGGGCTGAACTTACACATACCATTTAAAATTGGCAGTGAATAATGTGCAAGAACACCTCACTCTTGTGCTTTGTCTCTCCAAACCTACTAATCTCTGCTTTGGCAGACTAAGCTTAGAAGCAAAACGGGAGAATAAATACTGTATATCTTTAATTAAATTTTGTAAACAGTATTTATTTAAAAGGAAAAAGGAGTATAAAAGTATTTTACTATTGGTGGGATAAATGTGGTAACAAAGCCTCTTGTCCTGCTGTTAAACCCACAGTTGATTGGATTTTTAGGAAATAGAGTTGCTGTTCTTTGGAAATGAACCTTACTTTTTTATCTTGCACTCATTTGTGCAAATTAACATTTGTCGTTCAGCACAGAATCATCCAAATTTGTCAGTAAGTACAGTCCGATACATAAATGTAATATTGGCAGAAATGTGTCCCTTTTCTCCCCCTGAAGTACATGGATAATGTCCAGTCAGATCCGTTTGATCATTTTTAGTGCCTGTGCATTTGGATGGAAAGTGTGAAATTCACAGTATCCTGCTGCGTCACTCTGGGTTCGTTAGTTTTTCAGTGATATAACCCTCAGATCTCAATTTTCTTAAAATTTAATAATCAATTGACCATCTTGGGCCAGAGGTTTAGGGGTACAAAGAAACGTGCAGAATATTTAGTTATCTCAATGTGCACAATAACATTATGCATTGATATTTCAACTTGGCTGCATTTTTTTTCATCTTTTAAATATTTCAGATATCCTACAAAAATAAAAAATAAAAAAAATCTGCACATAATTTGGAGTCATGTTCCACAGAAACATTTGTGAATATGTGGGAGTCTGTTAGAGTTTAGTAAGTTTTATAAGTGGCAGGATGTTGAAAACTTCCCAACGTTTGTTGCACTCACAAAGTTTTATCTTCCTCTTCTCCTGCAAGTGCTCCAATAGGAAATTTGCAGATCGTCATCTTAAATATTCCATCATCCAAGTATAAAAACGTTACGCATTTGCTCTGATGCACCACAAAGCACATTTCTTCTGGAGCCATTTTTGATTTCCATCATATTTCCTGGCAGAATTGAAGCCAGAAAGTTATTAGCTTCTTTAGATCTGGTGAATTTTTGGTCGGAAGACCTGCGACCTTACAAAAGCTCAGCGCTGTTGCAGAAAGCGTGATTCCACTTCCCCGAGGTGTTATCATTTATAATTTCTTTTCATCAGCCACAGAACTCAACTGGTACAATCTATTTCTCCTCGGCAAACAGAGCAGGATGGGTTAAACTAGGAGCAATCAGTTGTTGTCTTTTGCACCTACCAGTCCCACCACCAGCTGTAAAGCATGAAGTGCATTAGTAAGATAACACCTCTATTACTTTTAACAATACTGCCGTTCCCCGGTGGCGGCCCGCTGATGGTTGTTAGTCACAGCCATCAACTCGAGGGAAGCGCGACTTCAAAAGACGCTCAGATCTGAGCCGAGCAGTCAGCCATTTGAGAGGAAACAACATATTAGCCTTGCCGTGTTTGATGACTCCGTCTTCCAACTTGAAATGACGGTGTGAAATTATCGCAAACCGATTCATGAACAGACGCCGAGAGTTCAATCTCAGGACTTTTTAAAATTGTTTTTGTATCTGTTGAAGTAGTTTGCTTTTAGAGCTCCTTACTCTTCTGCAAACCTGACATTCACCTGGATATCCTTGCTGTTGAACACAAATAAATTACTTACATTAATTTGTAAATCTCTCCAGGTATGTCAAGTGTGGAACAACAAGCCATTAGCCATCTCTGGAGATTCTTAAAAACAGTCAAAATATTAATTACACAACTTTAAGTGCTGCAGAAATCTGCCTTTGGGGATCTTCAGGATTAATTCTGTCCTATATCTTAAGACTTTAGTCAAGCACATTTTTACTATGCATCACGTTTAAAACTAAGTTATCTGAGGTTTCAGATATAAAAGCTGCTTTTTTAATAATTTTAGGTTCTATTCAAAAGATATTAAATTCAGAGGATGACTTAGGAAGTTCAAAGCAACCTTGTAAAAGTTTGAAACTCGTGTTTCTGAATTTTACTTGTGACATTGAACTTTATTGTTCAGATTCTTAGTAAATTTTGGTTATATTTTACTGGATTTGCCTGAAATGTCTTTTATATCCACTAAACCCTGAAAATAATTTGGCGATGAACATTTAGAAATAAGAATTTTGAATTAATTAACACTTAAACATAGTTTTTATTCAAAACACACGTCTATGTCTCTGGTAAGATATTAATAATTCACAGAATTGCTGGATTTTGTTTTAATTATTCATTAAACTGCGTTAATTTGATCTGGTCAACATAATGACAGATAATCAGAGAAAAGTAACACACCCAGTCCTGACACAGCAGAACACTGTGAACACTGAAAATGTCTACATTTTTACAGGTATAGAGATTTTCTTCCAGTTATTACAGTGATTATTCATCAATGTGCTTTGCACCTTTTCACAGAATAAAAACCAATTAATTGGGTGTTAAAATTTATATCGTCAGTCAAACCAAAGAGCATGTGGTGGGGAGAAAATGTTGAATTTGTTGCTGATTTGAACAGTTTGATGGATTATTAGCCAGAAATAAAGCCTTTAGAGAGAAGTAGAAGCTTATTTTTAAGTCAGAAATAGTTGCACTCAAATATCAACCAAACAATTTCAGATGCTTGTGAGTCATTATTGATAGAAAATTATAGAAATAACTCAAACTGTAGCGACATTTAAATGAACAGTGTTTCAAAACAAATAAGGCTATAATGCACTTGTTTGTCAGAATGTCGCTTAAAGCATATGAGTGTGTTTTCTTCCATACTTTCCATTGTAATAGCTTCCCTGCTGCAATCATTGTTTTGTTCTTGTGCAATTTTTAAAGCATCACAGTTATTATTAATTTGTAATTTTGTTTAAAAATACTGTCTCATAAAAACACGTATAACTCTGTGAATATATTCCCTGGAGCGAATGTTTCCAATTAAAACATTGAGATAAAAAAGCAATAAAACACCAATTAATTAATAAGGGGAATTTCAAAACCTTTGAACAGATAAAAAGTGAATTTGGCCTCCCTAAGACGGACTTCTATAGATACTTACAACTTAGAACCTTTGTGACGACACACAACAATTGGACTAAACTTCTTGAATCTACACCTATAGAAAATTTCCTAATGGACATACAAAGGGGAAAGGGAAATGATAAAGTAATTAGTAAAATATATGACCTGTTTCTGTCCATAAATGTGCACGATTCCACAAACATAAAGCATAAATGGGAGACTGAATTGCAGGAGTCAATAGCAGGAGACACATGGGAAGAAATATGTACTGAAGCACAATTAACAACAAATTCTAATACATGGAGAGAATTCAAATGGAAAGTAATAGTCCGGTTTTTCAGAACACCAGCAATAACCAGTAAAATGAACCCAACACAACCCAGTCCATGCTGGAGAAACTGTGGGACGCAGAATGCAAATCATACTCATATCTTTTGGGCTTGTCCTAAACTAAGTGTATTCTGGGAGGACATTTTTGAAGCTCTCAAGGTAATTTTTAGAAGAAATGTTCCAAAAACCCCCTTTGTGGCAATTTTGGGAGTAATACCCGATGGATTGGACAGGAAGGATGATAGATATCTTCTAAGAATCTTGCTTACAGCAGCATTGAAATGCATAACTATCAGATGGCTGAAGCCAGGACCTCCTACATATAACACATGGATACAAAAAGTTTGGGACATTCATTTGATGGAAGAAATCACATATTCCTTAAGGCTTCAAAAAACAGTTGTTAATATAAGGTGGAGCTCTGTCATACCGTTATTATTTCAGTGACACAATAACAGGATTGCCCTTTTGCACTTGTGTGTTCTCTTGGGTCGGTCTAAAATACCATGATGGGAACCACTTTAACTCAGGGAGGATTTAATCGTATGTTTTGTATTTTTTTTTATTTTGCTGTTATCTGTCTGTTGATTTCGTTTTGTTGTTCTGTAATCATTATTACATTTGTTAAGAACACCTACTGTCTCATCTCCTGTTGCCAAGTTGTAATGCAGATGACAAATGTCAGTAAGAGACGGAAGAATGTAACCTTCAACATGTGTTGTAAAAAATAAAAAAAAATAAAGTTCAAAAAAAAAAAAAAAAAAGCAATAAAACAAAAAAAATATTTTAATAGTCCAAAACAGACATTAGTTATACAAATAAAACTAAATGTTCTTTTTAAGTTAAACAGAAAATAAAAACGAGACAGTATCTCTCGCGTTTCAATTTTGAGCTTTTAAGCAGTAAGTTGAAAATGTAATGCTGGATTTAAATGAAAATATTAGTATGTCACTCTGAAGCACTGCAAAAACATGAACTTTTACCAAGTGTTTACGGTCTAGTGTCTAGTGAAAATATCTTCTTACATTTGAGATAAGAAAACTAAATTAAAAGTAACTTTTCAGCAAGATATAGGAGCTTATTTTAAGGAAATAGTTCTTTAATATTGATGGAAAAGTGCTAGTTTAATTGGTAGATTGTTTCACTTACAGTATCGGAAAAATACAATAACAAATTTTACTTGACAATAAATTGTCCCAGAAGTTATTGAGACCATTTTCAAAAAATATAATGGTAATGGTATAATAATAATAAAGCAAGAAAAATATTCTCAAAAATCAACAAACTTTAAATTCAATTCAACATTTAAAACTGGAATTGGAAAACATTTTAAATATACAAATTAAATAAACAACAGAAATAACAAATACAATGAATAATAAAGTTTCTATAAACAAAATTGTGATTCAGAAAAAGGGTCAGATGAAATCAAAGCACCAGACTACAGACTTTAATCATCAGAAAAAAATGGTCAAATGAAAATGATTGAGTTTGTTTAAATGTATCAAGCGATTAATTGATCAGGTTTGGTTAAAAATGAAATATTCTTCCATTGGAACTGGTACTTCCATCCATCCATCCATCCATCTTCTTCCGCTTATCCGAGGTCGGGTCGCGGGGGTAGCAGCTTCAGAAGGGAGGCCCAGACTTCCCTCTCCCCAGCCACTTCTTCTAGCTCCTCCGGGGGAATCCCGAGGCGTTCCCAGGCCAGCCGAGAGACATAGTCCCTCCAGCGTGTCCTGGGTCTTCCCCGGGGCCTCCTCCCGGTGGGACGTGCCCGGAACACCTCACCAGGGAGGCGTCCAGGAGGCATCCTGACCAGATGCCCGAGCCACCTCAACTGGCTCCTCTCGATGTGAAGGAGCAGCGGCTCTACTCTGAGTCCCTCCCGGATGACTGAGCTTCTCACCCTATCTCTAAGGGAGAGCCCAGCCACCCTACGGAGAAAACCCATTTCGGCCGCTTGTATCCGCGATCTCGTTCTTTCGGTCATGACCCAAAGCTCATGACCATAGATGAGGGTGGGAACGTAGATCGACCGGTAAATCGAGAGCTTCGCTTTTTGGCTCAGCTCTCTCTTCACCACGACGGACCGGTACAGCGCCCGCTTGACAGCAGACGCTGCGCCAATCCGCCTGTCGATCTCCCGCTCCCTTCTTCCCCCATTCGTGAACAAGATCCCGAGATACTTAAACTCCTCCACTTGGGGCAGGACACCCCCCCTGACCCGGAGAAGGCACTCTACCCTTTTCCGGCTCAAGACCATGGCCTCGGATTTGGAGGCACTGATCCTCATCCCGGCCGCGTCACACTCGGCTGCGAACCGCTCCAGCGAGAGCTGCAGATCACGATCTGATGAAGCCAAAAGGACCACATCGTCTGCAAAAAGCAGAGATGAGATCCTAAGGCCACCAAATCGGATCCCCTCAACACCTTGGCTGCGCCTAGAAATTCTGTCCATGAAAGTGATGAACAGAATCGGTGACAAAGGGCAGCCCTGGCGGAGTCCAACTCTCACCGGAAACGAGCCCGACTTACTGCCGGCAATGCGGACCAGACTCTGACACCGGTCATACAGGGACCTGACAGCCCGTATCAAAGGGCCCGGTACCCCATACTCCCGGAGAACCCCCCACAGGGCTCCCCGAGGGACACGGTCGAACGCCTTCTCCAGGTCCACAAAACACATGTAGACTGGTTGGGCGAACTCCCATGCACCCTCCAGGACCCTGCCGAGGGTGTAGAGCTGGTCCAGCGTTCCACGACCAGGACGAAAACCACACTGCTCTTCCTGAATCCGAGGTTCGACTATCCGACGGACCCTCCTCTCCAGGACCCCTGAATAGACCTTGCCAGGGAGGCTTAAGAGTGTGACCCCTCTATAATTGGAGCACACCCTCCGGTCCCCCTTTTTGAACAGGGGGACCACCACCCCAGTCTGCCAATCCAGGGGAACTGCCCCCGATGTCCATGCGACATTGCAGAGTCGCGTCAACCAACACAACCCTACAACATCCAGAGCCTTAAGGAACTCCGGGCGGATCTCATCCACCCCCGGGGCCCTGCCACCGAGGAGCTTTTTAACCACCTCGGCGACCTCGTCCCCAGAGATTGGAGAGCCCAACCCAGAGTCCCCAGGCTCCGCTTCCTCAGTGGAAGGCATGTTGGTGGGATTGAGGAGGTCTTCGAAGTACTCTGCCCACCGGCCCACAACGTCCCGAGTAGAGGTCAGCAGCACACCATCCCCACTATAAACAGTGTTGGTGCTGCACCGCTTCCCCCCCCTGAGACGCCGGATGGTGGACCAGAATCGCCTCGAAGCCGTACGGAAGTCTTTCTCCATGGCCTCTCCAAACTCCTCCCACGCCCGGGTTTTTGCCTCAGCAACCGCCCGAGCCGCATGCCGCTTCGCCCGCCGGTACCCATCAGCTGCTTCCGGAGTCCCACAGGCCAAAAAGGCCCGATAGGACTCCTTCTTCAGCCTGACGGCATCCCTCACCGAAGGTGTCCACCAGCGGGTTCGAGGGTTGCCGCCGCGACAGGCACCGACAACCTTGCGGCCACAGCTCCGATCGGCCGCCTCGACAATGGAGGCACGGAACACGGTCCACTCAGACTCCATGTCCCCCACCTCCCCCGGGACGTGTTCGAAGTTTTGCCGGAGATGGGAGTTAAAGCTCCGTCTCACAGGGGATTCCGCCAGACGTTCCCAGCAGACCCTCACAACACGTTTGGGCCTGCCAGGTCTGACCGGCTTTCGCCCCCACCACCGGAGCCAACTCACCACCAGGTAGTGGTCAGTGGACAGCTCCGCACCTCTCTTCACCCGAGTGTCCAAGACATACGGCCGCAGATCCGATGAAACGATGACAAAGTCGATCATCGAACTGCGGCCTAGGGTGTCCTGGTGCCAAGTGCACATATGGACACCCTTATGCTTGAACATGGTGTTCGTTATGGACAATCCATGGCGAGCACAGAAGTCCAGCAACAGAACACCGCTCGAGTTCAGGTCGGGCGGGCCGTTCCTCCCAACCACGCCCCTCCAGGTCTCACTGTCATTGCCCACGTGAGCGTTGAAGTCCCCCAGCAGAACAAGGGAGTCCCCAGGAGGAGCACTCTCCAGTACCCCCTCTAAGGACTCCAAAAAGGGTGGGTAATCTGAACTGTCGTTCGGCCCGTAAGCACAAACGACAGTCAGAACCCGTCCCCCCACCCGTAGGCGGAGGGATGCTACCCTCTCGTTCACCGGGGTAAACCCCAACGTACAGGCGCCGAGATGGGGAGCAACAAGTATGCCCACTCCTGCCCGACGCCTCTCACCCTGGGCAACTCCAGAGTGGAAGTATGTCCAGCCCCTCTCAAGGAGACTGGTTCCAGAACCAGAGCCGTGCGTCGAGGTGAGACCGACTATTTCTAGCCGGAACCTCTCGACCTCACGCACTAGCTCCGGCTCCTTCCCCACCAGAGAGGTGACATTCCACGTCCCAAGAGCCAGTTTCTGCAACCGAGGATCGGACCGCCAGGGTCCCCTCCCTCTGCTGCCACCCATCCCACACTGCACCCGACCCCTTTGGCCCCTCCCACGGGTGGTGGGCCCATGGGAGGGGGGGCCCATGTTTCCTCTTCGGGCTGAGCCCGGCCGGGCTCCATGGGTAAAAGCCCGGCCACCAGACGCTCGCCATCGTGCCCCCCCTCCAGGCCTGGCTCCAGAGTGGGGCCCCGGTGACCCGCGTCCGGGCGAGGGAACACCAAGTCCAAAGTTTTCCTTCATCATTGGGGTCTTTGGGCTGCTCTTTGTCTGGTCCCTCACCTAGGACCTGTCTGCCTTGGGTGACCCTACCAGGGGCATGAAGCCCCAGACAGCATAGCTCCTAGGATCATTGGGACACTCAAACCCCTCCACCACGATAAGGTGGCAGCCCATGGAGGAGGAACTGGTACTTGTTCATCAATATTTCAAAATTATTGAATTAAAACAGGACTCTAAATTTTGCTGAAAAGTTACTTATACTATTTTTATCTTATTTCAAGAGGACTAAATTATTTAAAAAGAAACTAGACCAAAAATACTTTGTAAGAGTTTGTGTTTTTGCAGTGTGGTGCTTGTTGTGAGGTGAGTTGATAAAGCCAAACCATGAGTGTGCATCTGAGATTGGCTGCTTCCCTTTAAAACCTAAAAAAATAGAAGAAAATACTGTATGGATGTGGGAAAGCGCTGCTGCGGTTGGGCAGAGATAAGTCTGTGTGGCCCCTGGGGAGCGCAGAAGGATTTCACCTACAACTCATTCAGATATCAGAGCAAGAAGGTCATTGGAAACATCAAAGAAAGCTCATTTCTCTTCATGCAAACACTCACCCCTCTTTTCAGTTTTATTCTGAGCTCCAAGCTCCACATTCACACACTGATCCCTTTTATTTAATGAAAGAAGCAAAAAAAAGGATCATTTTTTCCCCCTGAATGTCACACTGCGTTTAATGGATTACTGCTTTTAATCTGATAATTTACTTTAAGAAAATACTTTTAAAGGATTCCCAATACTCTATTTTCTTTTCCTGTACTTATTCAAATATGGAAAATACTTAATTTCACACTGTTTAGCAGTCCTTAAAGGCCGAAGTCATTTACATTTTAAATCAACCAGCCAATTTTTAATTATGGAGCACTTTTCATACACCTAGATTAAAAACAGAAGAGACATTAAACCACTAAAAACCAGTGGAGACACATTAAAAATGACCAAACTAAATAATATCTGTAATATTATAATAAAAAAACCCACACGTTTACAAATGTGTATTTTCAATCCTAGTTGAAATCTCAATTATTTACACTTCATTTCCAGCAACTGATTTTCCCTCATTAATATATTTTTGTGAATTTTATTAGCGCCGAAGAAGTAAAGCTAACTAGTGTGTGGTTGCTACAGAAAGAAAATAAACATTCGTCCAATCCGCATTGCTTAATTTAATTCGTTTGAAATTTCTCCCCTTATAAAAGATACCAGAGTTTGGGGTTGCTATGGTGATAAAGTTGATGAAGCTTTATCACCATAGATGAATAGAAATGCAGATGATTTTACAAATCTACGGTAAACTACAGCTTCTGTTTGATTAGTGTTAGAAACCATATTTTTGTTTTTTATTTTTTTTGTTCATCAAAACTCCAGTTATGAACGATGCTGCAGTTTATTTGATGCTTATATTGCTCTGGTTATTATAATGCTAATGCTGCTCTGGATAAATGTTGCTAAATGTTTCTTTTTTTTAAAATAAATGCTAATAATGATGATCCTCTTTGCATTTGTTGAGTCTCTGCTGCTTTTATAATGTTAATGTTTGGTTGATATCATGACGTTTGTTGTTCTGATGTGGTTTTATAGGAGTAACTGAGTAGCTGCAGTTGGAAAATCTGAAACTTTGCTGCTGGATGTGGAGCATCAATCAATCAGAGAGTCGCCTCTATGTGAATTAGTGGCCTGTTGGTGCCAGGAGATCCAGGCACTGTTAGCGTTTGACACTGATTTAGTGATTAAATAGTGAATATTTTGTAAGTTAGGACTAAGCAGACAAATCTATTCACATTTCAGCTCCACCAAGAATTTTCTCCGCTAATCGCCACTGCTTTAAGAGTTCATCTCCAGGCCTGATAGGATGTAGAAAATGAACATTCAGTCTTCCTTTGTAAAGACTCTCAAGTATTTCTGTGGCTCTTACAGAGCAAAGCTTCAGCAGAAATCGGTGTCTGAACCTTTACACGTCTGCAGCCGGAGGGGAGTTTTGTGAAGTGACAGTGGAGTGGATGGCCCAGGTCATTGGTTATTATTGTATTTTTGTGTGAAATTGCTGCATCAATGAAGGTGGGTAGGTTAGCAGTGAAGAGACTTGCAAAATGCCTTCCAGCACTTATATTCAAGACAAGTCTTTCTAAGCTGAGTGGCAAAAATAAATGTGACTTGTTGCATTCTGCAGAGAGATCAAGTGGCTGAGCTAAAAATATAGACAGTGTAAAATAAAAGCATATTTTTAGTTGTTTTGTGGTTTAATTTAAACGTCTACCAGACTGTCAGGAATGAAAACACCCTGTTATGTTATTTTAACTTCAATTGTAATAAAAATACTGAATCACTACTTGATTTTTATTAAGTTGTAAATTAGAATGTCAGATTTTTATTATCAAGAAACTAGGTATCATTCCTCTACTTCGTAATTACACCTTAACCAGTGTTGGACTATTATTAGATAAAATACTATTAACTTG